>NC_140591.1:1264917132-1265561986 GCF_964204655.1 Triturus cristatus
CGGCCGTTCCTGGGGCTTTAGACCAGCGTCCGCAATCTGCTCCGGGTCACCTCCACCACTCCGGCCTCCCGCCTGCAGGGTGTAAATCCCTACTGGCAGGCCCACCCACAGTTGTCCGTTCCTCAGTGGTGTAGGCCTCAGCGTGATCTCCGTAGTCATTCATCATTCTTGTATGGCAATTAGATTTCTGGGCTCACCTCACTTTTAGGGACACTCCTGAGTGACTTAATCTTTGATTCCTGCCGGAGAGATGTTGGATATTTGGCGGATGGATGTTGGATGGCGCAGAGCTCTTAAGTTACACGGACATCTTGGCTGGTGCAAAGCCCCACAATGCAAATTATTAAACCATTATGCACCCTCTGGGTATCAGGAAAGGGCCCATGCTCTCTGTACTTGGCACTTGTTGAGCCACAGACGTGGCTAACACCAGGGAGGTCATCCTGGGTGCCAGTTCTCCCCAGAGTACTCGCCCGCAGCCAGTGCTTCTCAGTTATTCCCAGGCTGAATATGGGTCATCCCTTGTCCACAGAAATCCAGAATGAATGCTATGGATCCTTCCACTCTTGCAGCCTCAGCAGAATACAAGATCCAGTCCCCGAGTGGACCATTGGTTGTCATTGATAGTGTGCCCCTCACCATGCATTTGGGAACAGCTCTCTTCACCCCTCTGCCTTGCTCCATCTGACTCGACATGGTTCCGAAAATGGAGTTTTACTGGAGCTCAAAGAATCAAAATTCCCTCCCTATGGTTCCCCTCAGCAAGTGGTACTGTTCTAAGCCGCTGCTGGTCCAAGAAAGAGAGAGGGAGAGATTGAGAACAACCAAAGAAGAGGGAGAGTGAAAGAAAGAGAGAGAGAGAGGACAATGAGAGAAGATGAAGAGAGAGAGAGATACAACAACGAGAGAAGATGGAGAGAGGACAACTAGGAAAGATGGAGAGAGAGAGAGAGAGAACCAAGAGAAAAGATGGAGAGAGAGAGAGAGAGAGAGGACAACGAGATAAGATGGAGAGAGAGGACAACAAGATAAGATGGAGAGAGAGATAGAGAGAGAGAGAGAGAGAGAGAGAGAGAGAGAGAGAGAGAGAGAGGACAACGAGATAAGATGGAGAAAAAGAAAGAGAGAGGAAGGACAATGAGTTAAGATGGAGAGAGAGAGAGAGAGAGGGAGAGGGAAGACAACAAGATAAGATGGAGAGAGCGAGGACAACGAGAGAAGATGGAGAGAGAGAGAACCACGAGATAAGATGGAGAGAGAGAGAGGACAACGATATGAGACAGAGAAAGAGAGAGAGAGGAAAACTAGATAAGATGGAGAGAGAGAGAAAGAGGACAATATAAGATGGAGAGAGAGAGGGAGGACAACGAGATAAGATGGAGATAAAGAGGACAACAAGATAAGATGGAGAGAGAGAGGAAACGAGAGAAGATGGAGAGAGAGAGAGAGTGAGGGAGGACAATGAGAGAAGATGGAAAGAGAGAGGACAACAATATAAGATGGAGAGAGAGAGAGAGAGGACAACGAGATAAGCTGGAGAGAGAGAGAGGACAACAAGACAAGATGGAGAGAGAGAGGACAAGGAGAGAAGATGGAGAGAGAGAGAAGAAGAGAGAGAGAGAATCAAGAGATAAGATGGAGAGAGAGAGAGGAGAGAGAGGACAACGAGAGAAGATGGAGATCACTGAGAGGGAGAAGAGAGAGCGAGAGAGGAAATAAGGAAAGAGACAGAAGGCGAGGGAGAGGATTAGAAAAAGGAGAGCAGGGCAACGTGTGAATAAAAGTGTTTGTTTTAAGCAATGCAACTTAAGCATTATTGATCATTGCAAACAAAAGAGTCTGTAAGGCAAGGGAGCAGAACACTTTTAAATGGTTTCATCGTTCACACGCAGCCATCGTTACTCAACCACCAATCGCACACACATCTGAACACATAAACTTTCAGACTCCATAACACCATGGCTGTCAGCTTCTAGCGCACCCATCCAAATGCCCATGCGAAGAGCAACGCTTTGGTGCATGGGGGAAGAGAACCTGCAAAAAAAGCTAGTCTTCATCACTATAAAGTAACAGCTGGCACATGTGCTCAGCTGGGTCCTCAGCAGAAGGAAGCAAACACACAAAAAATTACAATGTTCATGTAAATAACAGCAATTTATGACTAGACATATCACAAATGTGTATAGAGATTCAGATGTCCAAGGACGTCTTCAACAATCTTCTATGAGTGGTTATCTCATCAACCTGCCTGAAAAACATGCTGAACACCATGTTAGCTGGGATAAGACTGCTATGAGCCCTGAATGGTATGGCATTAAATCAATTTATGGAATCCTTGGATACATGAGTGGCATACCTCAACCATCCATCTGCAAGGTACTTTGGCAAGACATAGATGCATTCAAACCCCATGTTTCATGGTCCACCAACTTTCCCTGAATACCACTTCAGATGCCACACGAATCGGCCTTCATGGTATGGTATTTTCTATAAGTATGTATGTGCCACATAATGGCCATTATAGAAGTATAGAAAATAAAGTTTGGCTATCTTGAAATGCAATATTCCATAGTTTTGAGGTGACCACTGCTTTATGGCCAGACACAGTGAAGCAACCATCTCAGAAGCATAGAAAATATAGTTCCACAATGACAGCCATCTTGCAGTTAGATGCAATGTGATGGCTATCTAGGACATATAAAAAATAGCTTTCTAAGATAGTCTATTGTTATTTTCTTTACTTCCAAGATAGTTCCTATTTTGCGCTTGCATGCAATGTGGCAACAAACACAGAAAATATCATTTCATAATGGTGGAGAAGAAGAGAGAAGCAGGAAGAGAGAGAGAGAGAGAGGGAGGACAACGTGATAAGATGAAGAGAAAGAGGACAACGAGATAAGATGGAGAGTGAGAGGACAACGAGAGAAGATGGAGAGAGAGAGAGAGTGAGGGAGGACAATGAGAGAAGATGGAAAGAGAGAGGACAACAAAATAAGATGGAGAGAGAGAGGACAACGAGATAAGCTGGAGAGAGAGAGGACAACAAGGTAAGATGGAGAGAGAGAGGACAACGAGAGAAGATGGAGAGAGAGAGAGAGTGAGGGAGGACAACAAGATAAGATGGAGAGAGAGAGGACAAGGAGAGAAGATGGAGAGAGAGAGAGAGAGAGAGAGAGAATCAAGAGATAAGATGGAGAGAGAGAGAGGAGAGAGAAGACAACGAGAGAAGATGGAGATCACTGAGAGGGAGAAGAGAGAGCGAGAGAGGAAATAAGGAAAGAGACAGAAGGTGAGGGAGAGGATTAGAAAAAGGAGAGCAGGGCAATGTGTGAATAAAAGTGTTTGTTTTAAGCAATGCAACTTAAGCATTATTGATCATTGCAAACAAAAGAGTCTGTAAGGCAAGGGAGCAGAACACTTTTAAATGGTTTCATCGTTCACACGCAGCCATCGTTACTCAACCACCAATCGCACACACATCTGAACACATAAACTTTCAGACTCCAAAAACACCATGGCTGTCAGCTTCTAGCACACCCATCCAAATGCCCATGCGAAGAGCAACGCTTTGGTGCATGGATGAAGAGAACCTGCAAAAAAAGCTAGTCTTCATCGCTATAAAGCAACAGGTGGCACATTTGCTCAGCTGGGTCCTCAGCAGAAGGAAGCAAACACACAAAAAAATACAATGTTCATGTAAATAACAGCAATTTATGACTAGACAGATCACAAATGTGTATAGAGATTCAGATGTCCAAGGACGTCTTCAAGAATCTTCTATGAGTGGTTATCTCATCCACCTGCCTGGAAAACATGCTGAACACCATGTTAGCTGGGATAAGACTGCTATGAGCCCTGAATGGTATGGCATTAAATCAATTTATGGAATCCTTGGATACATGAGTGGCATACCTCAACCATCCATCTGCAAGGTACTTTGGCAAGACATAGATGCATTCAAACCCCATGTTTCTTGGTCCACCAACTTTCCCTGAATACCACTTCAGATGCCACACGAATCGGCCTTCATGGTATGGTATTTTCTATAAGTATGTATGTGCCACATAATGGCCATTATAGAAGTATAGAAAATAAAGTTTGGCTATCTTGAAATGCAATCTTTCATAGTTTTGAGGTGACCACTGCTTTATGGCCAGACACAGTGAAGCAACCATCTTGGAAGCATAGAAAATATAGTTCCACAATGACAGCCATCTTGCAGTTAGATGCAATGTGATGGCTATCTAGGACATATAAAAAATAGCTTTCTAAGATAGTCTATTGTTATTTTCTTTACTTCCAAGATAGTTCCTATTTTGCGCTTGCATGTAATGTGGCAACAAACACAGAAAATATCATTTCATAATGGTGGGGAAGGAGAGAGAAGCAGGAAGAGAGAGAGAGAGAGCAGGCTGCAAGTTGCAATAGTTCTTGGTGTCGCTGGAAGTGACATTGGGTGGGAGAGAGGAATTTGGAAGCCGTTGGCTGGGAAACAGAGGAAGGCAGGGGAATGAGGAGAGAAAGACGGGTGTGTGTGTGAGAGAGAGAGAGAGCATGAGAGAGAGGGAAGGAAAAGGACATACGCTTCCATAGAGAGCTGAATTACCAGTGCTAAAAAACACAAAAAGTAAAAATAGTTACCTGATGTCAGCAGTGAAAGGATACACTCTACCAATCAAAAATCAGAGTCAAACCCAAATGTTCAAACGGCGGCACACACACTGGAATGGAAGAGAATGCATGGAATCAGGTGCAAAGAAATAAAATGGAGAAGACAACCCTCCAGTCGTAAGCAAAGGGAAAACCAAAGACTACTGTAAGTATATTTTTAAGTATTGGTTTCAATGCTGTCTGTGACTGACAGCTAAAGCTGTGTATTGTGAAACCATAAAAAGTACATTGTGATATATAGACTAACTGTGACATATCATTGCCAGAGAATCAACTGCACACTCCTCTGGATACAAAGCAACACTTTGGTCTACTTATCTACCAGAACTCAATAGTTGACATTAGCAGGAACATACTGGCAGTATGGGATACACAAATTTGCTTCACTGCATACTCCAAATGGTTTCTGATTTCCTAGATACAGGCAGCATTCTGGACACCTGAAGTGTCTTGACACAAATGTAACAATTGCGACACAGAGTCCTATTCAGTGACATGCACACACAGTCACATGAACACATTGTTACAAAAAACTCATGCCTCCCAACTATTCATGTGAGAGCTGTGGTAAATGACAAAGTTTTGTAATTAAAAATTGTGTTTGTCATGAATATTGTGTCAAAACTTTTGTCATTACAAAAATTCAGAAGAACAGCATATAGAAGGTAAGAATAACATTGTTCTGTATCTAATATTATTTACTTTAATACAAATGTATTAAATATCGTTTTACAATTGTTTTATATATAATATATTAATTGTAGGTGTTAGTATTCATAAAATAATGTTTTAATGTTTAAGTATAGTTTGTATTTTTAATGTTTTTTTACAATTGATTATTAATTTATTATTTAGTAGTGAGCTGTTGGGTTTGTAGGGGAATAGGATGGGAATGTATTTAAATTTTACATCTAATGTTTTGGTAATTAATTATGAAAAACGTTTAATTGATTTACTGTTGTTTTAAAAAAAATTGTGATTTCAATGTGTATTTTACTTTTGAATCGTTTAATTACTAATTTATATTTTCTATTTTGTTTTTCAGTTCAATTATTTTAATATTTTATTGCTTTTGAATATATTCATTTAATTAGTCAATATATATATATATATATAAATATATATATATTCACTGAAAAAACCATAGGTTTCACACATGTTATAGTTAGCTGTAGATTTTACTGATAAAAAACCAATGAAATTCCCCCGTTATAGTTACTGTAGGCAACTATAACTCACGTGACCGCAATCCTCTGCTGATGCTAATACTGTATTTAGACACTTATTTGCCCATGTCTTCTTCCATTAAATTTTAGCTATACATATATTACAAATATTTTTTTTTCATAAAGACACATATGTGATCAGCAGAGGA
The DNA here is from genome assembly GCF_964204655.1 of Triturus cristatus. NCBI lineage: Eukaryota > Metazoa > Chordata > Amphibia > Caudata > Salamandridae > Triturus > Triturus cristatus. The sequence continues at coordinate 1,264,923,179 of NC_140591.1, forward strand.
TTACGGTCGCGTGAGTTATAGTTGCCTACAGTAACTATAACGGGGGAATTTCATTGGTTTTTTATCAGTAAAATCTACAGCTAACTATAACATGTGTGAAACCTATGGTTTTTTCAGTGAATTTGCAAGGTTTTTTAAATGCTAATTCCTAACTATAACGTGTGTGAAACCTATGGTTTTTTCAGTGAATTTGTACGGTTTTTTAAATGCTAACTTACTTTACGCCATTCGTGGCGTGCGCGCCCACTTTACGCAGTTAGTGCCATGCACGCACGGTGGTCACGCGGTGCGCTGCCCACATTATGCGAGATGGGCCATGTACGCACGATGCGCTTCGCGCACCGAGCGCACATGGGGGACATATTATGCGCATCATTGTGAAATGTTTTGTTTATTGTTTTCATTTGATTGATAAGCCATGCACAAATGGTGCCCTTCGGGCACCATTTGCACATGGGTTGGGGAGAGTGTGGATACTTTTTTTTTTTTTTTTTAAATTTTTACCGTACGCGTACGGTAAGCGTAATCGGCGAATTTTCGAAAAAAAAAAAATTTTTTTTTTGGCCTTGTGGGTAGTTTGGGGGCCCGTATATCATTGCTGGGTGATTATTATCTCAATATACTGCCCCTTTACACATTTTTGGGCTTCATTTATGCTGCCCCACTCAGAGTGCGAGAGAGAAAATGGCGGCCGCCGCTTCCTGGTTTCGGCCGATGCGAATGTTTACTAAGATCTAAGAGCCAATCAGAATCGCGCTCGCGCACGTCACCGTACGCGTACGGTAAGCGCACAGTAAGCGCACCGTAAGCTGGCTCAGATATATATATTGATTTAAAGGCTATTTTCTCAGAATCTACTGAACAGATTTACACCAAACCTACAAAAGGCACTTCCTTGACCTGAGGACTACCTCTCTGCCAAATTTCAAGTAATTCTGTTCAGCCGTTCGGGCTGTAGCTGTGTCTAAAGGTCCTATGGAAAAATGCATGGGAAAAACGCGTTTTGGGACCCCCCTTTTATCTCAGCCCCCGCTTGACGAATCCCCCCGAGACTTTCAGGGTAGGAGCGGAGCGTAGCGCCCCACCTATTTTGAAAAATTCGCGAGGATTCGTCGACCGGCGCAAAAGTTATTCAAAATAGAATGTTGCGGATTTCCTATGGAAACGTGGTCCTAACTATAACTACCTACTGGCGACCGCCAGTAGGTAATATATATATATATATATATATATATATATATATATATATATATATATATATATATATATATATATATATATATATAAATACATATTATTTTGATTTTGTTTTAACAATTTTATGTAGTTAGCTATATATTTTTAATGATTAGGAGTTGGAATGGTATATGTAATCCATCCTAAGTACAACACTTTCTATGTTCTTGTTTATGTTGGGGTCCAAAGCTTTCTCTAGTTTTGCTTACTTTGGAGTGGAAATAGGAAATCTAACCCATACAAAGTCCAACACTTTCCCTACTGTTGCATATACTGGAGTGGGATCAACAAATCTAACTCCTCCGTGGTTGAACACTTTACCTACTGTTGCATGAATGAGAGTGGGAATAGTAAATTGATCCCCTCCAAAGTCCAACATTTTTTCAACTGTTGCTGAAATCAAAGTGGGAATATTAAATATAATCCTTCTAAAGTCCAACACTTTCTTTGTTTTTTTTACGTTAGAGTGGGAATAATAAATCTAACCCCTCTAAAGTCCACCACTTTCCCCACTTTTGTTTAGATTGGAGTGAAAAATATAAAATTAGCCCCTCCAAGGTCCAGCACTTTCCCTACTGTTCCTTTCGTTGAAGTGTGAATAGTATATCTAACCCCTCCAAAGTCCAACAGTTTTTGTAATTTTGCTTAAGTTGGTGCTATATTAGTTAAGGTGACTACTTTGAAATTCAGCACTTTTGCTAGTTTTGTTTATTTCTTATTTTTCATTTTTTTGACAGTTTTCATTTAGGTGCCGATTCCGATCCGTTAAAAAAACGTTACCGTCCGACTCGTATCCGTATTTTTTTCCGTACGAATCGTACAAATGGCGAAGTATGATTCGTACGTGAAAAATACATACGAATAGCGTCGCGAAAAGTGTACGAGAGGGAGCCGGCCATTTTTACGTGCAAATCGTAAAACAGAAGTCCGAGCGCGCAAGTACGATCCGTACTGCCCGTCCGAATAAACTAACGCATGTAAAAGGCCCCGTACAGAGCGAACGCTGTAGTACACATGGACATGGGTAAACTTGTGCCCGGGTATGAGTCGTACAGCCCCCTCTCCCCCCGCATATGTCAGCACCGTACCCCCATATGTCAGCACCGTACACCCCCATCCGCGCCGTACCCCAGGACCGTACCCCAGCCCCGCACCTGTACGCGCCGCACCCAAGGCCCGTCTCCCAGCCCCGCACCTGTACGCACCGTACCCCAGGCCCGTACCCCAGCACCCCACCTGTATGCGCCGCACCCCAGGCGCGTACCCCAGCCCCGTACCTGTACGCACCGTACCCCAGGACCGTACCCCAGCCCCGCACCTGTATGTGCCGCACCCCATGCCTGTCTCCCAGCCCCGTACCTGTACGCACCATACCCCAGGCCCATACCCCAGCCCCCCACCTGTATGCGCCGCACCCCAGGCCCCTATCCCAGCCCCGTACCTGTACACACCGTACCCCAGGACCGTAGTGCCTGTACGCGCCGCACCCCAGGCCCGTACCCCAGCCCCATCCCTCTACGCCCCGTACCCAACACCATACCCCAGCCCCCCACAAGTACACGCCGCACCCCAGGCCCGTACCCCAGCCCTGTACCTGTACACACCGTACCCCTACACCGTACCCCAGCCCCCCACCTGTATGCACCGCACCCCAGGCCTGTACCCCAGCCCCGTACCTGTACGCACCGTACACCAACACCGTATCCCAGCCCCGCACCTGTACGCACCGTACCCCGGGACCATAGTGCCTGTACGCGCCGCACCCCAGGCCCGTACCCCAGCCCCCCACCTGTACGCACCGCACCCCAGGCCCCTATCCCAGCCCCGTACCTGTACGCACCGTACCCCAACACCGTACCCCAGCCCCACACCTTTACACACTGAACCCCAACACTGTCCCCCAGCCCCCACCTGTACACGCTGCACCCCAGGACCGTACCCCAGCCCCGTACCTGTACGCACCGTACCCCAACACCGTACCCCAGCACCCCCACCCAGCATCGCGTATGTACGGACCTTACCTACACGAAAAATACTCGTACAGAACCAGGACACTGTAAAACAGCACAAGGAGGGTCAATTCAACTCGCACAACACCACAAAACACGTCTACATGACAAAACACATCTAAATGACTGACCTGGCACATCCAAACAGGCAAACAGAGGCCCTAAATCACAACCACCTCTTATAACACACCCACCACAAATTCAAACCCAGCCACACCCACAAATGGACCAATAAAAAGGGCCCACACACACAACCCATGAGCTTTGCAACAGACCCACTGCTGCCAGACCCCACAGACAAACAACTGCACCTTACTCACACCTTAACTACACCTTAACTTACACACCTTCACACAACCTCCTTCACAAACACCCCCTCTTCACATTCACACACACCCGTCACATTCACACCCACACACCCACAACCATCCACACCCACACCCCACACCATGCCCACAGACAAGAATCCAAAGTTCACAAGGGTGGAGCTGGACCTCCTTGTCAACGAAGTCATCAGAGTTGAGCCACAGCTGTTTGGAACATTGGTCAGACAGACCAGCATAGCCCAAAAAACCAGCCTGTGGCAGAGGATCGTCGATAAGGTGAATGCTGTTGCGCCCATCCGAAGGACCAGGCATGAATGCCAAGCCAGGTGGTACGATCTGCGCAGGGCAGTCAAGCAGAAAATGAACGAGGAAAACGCCCAGAGCAACATCACTGGAGGTGGGCTGCCCCGCAGACCCGTACATTACCATCCCTGGGAGGAGAAGGTGATGGCCCTGCTTCTGCCGGTGGGAGTACACAGAGTCGAAGGAGTTCGAGAGCCTGGTGAGTACACAAACTACTTACGTAACATGGGGGCAATGGCATTCACACCCCAAATACACCAAATGCGCGCAACTAGCCCCAAGCCCTCACCGGACACAACCACACTCAAAAACCACGCTCATGCCACTAACATGTCCATGCCCCATTCACTATGCAAGGCCATGCCATGTCCCAGGCTACACAAACCACAAACCCAAGACTGGTTGTGGGCCTCACAAAACACATCGTGACACTCAGAAGCAGACACCAATGCCCTCAGCCCATATGGCCTAGGTACATACCCATGCACCATGCCCAAGGCACAGGGACTGGCAAAGTACTGACAAGGTAGCTAACACTTGGCCCCACTGTATGCAGCACAAGGCCCTCCTGTGACCACTGTATACTCAAACACCAACTCCATTAGCTCAGATATCTAGCACAGGAACTCACACTCACTGTCATGCCAGCATGCACCATGAGGGGACAGACACATCACCTGGGAGACCCAATGACAAATCACACTACACACAGCAGCAGGCCCGGTCACAGCCCCCCCTTACACAAGCACACACCCCTGGGGCAGGCAACTGATTCATCCACTCTCACAATGGACATGTGACACAACAAGATCAATCCATAGCCAAATGAGCATTCTAGCCACAATTCTACAGGTCAAACACTCAGGAGAACATATCAATCTGTCCCCCGCAACATACCCATCCACAAGTGGACATTGAGAGGAATGCTAGGCACATCCAACTACCTGGAGGAACTGTGCCAACTTGAATATGTCTGAAACATGGATGTCGCATGAAACAGCATTGACATTGTCTCTCTCTCACACACAGGCCAACGTCACGGATCTCCGCCCAACAATGGGGGGGGAAGAATCACAGTCCCAGGCTTGGCGTGAAGATGATCCCACCGGCAGCGACGACTCTCACCACTCCGACGATGGCTTCGACCAACCTGGCCCCTCTGGTGCCCAAGCCCCTGCAGCACCTGCTTCAGGTACATCTGTGCCAACCACCACCCCCATTCCTGCCACATCCCAGGAGACACCCAGGAGCCCTTCTCGCACTGAACAACACAGCCAGTCTGACCAGGAGGGACAAGGTTCTCCGGGCACCCAGGAGGATGCAGGCAACCCCTCAAATGCCATCCCTCAGGGGTCCTGTAGACCCGATGTGCCCACAACGGCAGGCCAGGCTCGTGTGGGTAGGGGTGGTGGGAGTGGAGGCAGGCGGAGGCACGAACCTGACCAGCCAGCTGAGGGAACCGGTATGTCACACATACGCCACATCCTGGACACATACCGGCGTGACACCAGGGGCATCAGCCAGGTAGTGGGGAGCCTCACAGAGATTAAGGGGACCCTCGACGAGATGAAGAACCTGCAGGCCGAGCAACACGCCAGTCAACAACAACACCAAGGACGGATGGAGGCAAGACTGGGTGAGCTCCTGGCGGTGCAAGGGGACATAAGCCATTCACTCCGTCGGATCGCCGACAACATGGACAATCCTCCCTGTGACACCAGGCGCAGACCAGCACCAGCCACAGGGAGGGAGGAGGAGGAGGAGGATTCGTCCGACGGAGCATCCCAAACATCGTCAAGGCCTGTATCTGAGGGTCCCCGGAGGAAGGGGGGTCGTCCACGGAAAAGACCGTAAGAGGCAGCGGACCATCCACATCTCCCAGGTCACCTGGCCTGGCACCTGGCCCTCTGGCGCAACAGCAGCACCACATCCAATGACATTCTCTGCCACATGGACTTGCTGGTCACAGTCTGACCAATGATGACCAACACTGTGGTCTGGACTCTGATGACTTCTAATGCCAAGGATACCATCTCCCCCTGTGAACTTTGGATTCCATGCAACCGGTAGAGCACCTCATTTCATCTACCAAAACACGTACCCCACCGCAAATAAAAAAAATTATTTGGTATCAGGAGATGTTGCAGTCATTTTGCATTAGTCCACAACATATGTGTGTGTAAATGTCAAACTATGCCTCAGTGTTGAACTAACTCCACCCATCCATACCCTTGGATCTGAGTCTGGTACAGGACACACATGGGTCACAATGTGTCATTCAATGCAGACATGGAGCACAATACTCACCTGTGATGGCCTCAAGCTGCTGAGGGGGGGCTTGCAATACTGTGCGGACAGACCTATTTGGAAGAGTATCATTAAGGCGTAGAGGTCATGCCTCATTTGGAGGTTCCCGGGGAGGGAGTCCCAGGTATGTTTTCCCAGGTGGGAGCACTATGTCCTGCATGCTGGAGTATGGTGGATGTGAAGAATGGTGGCCAGGGCAAGGTTGGATGCACCGAGATGGCACAACGGGGTCTCGGATGACAGTGGTACAAGGTTGGTTTTGGGTCGGGTTGTGGCCTGCCTCCTGAGTGTGGGTGGGGAGTCTGAAGCTCATCCTGCAGCACACTGTGATCCATTGCAGCTATCTCTGCTGGACGGTGATGTGGCTGGGGCGCGGGATGTTGAAGCTGAGGTGTGCAGATGCACCCTGGATGTGTACTAGTTTCCAGGGAGTGTGGATGTACGAGCTTCGTAGAGGGCAGGGCAGTATTTGACACGGATGTTGTTGTGGACCTGGGGGATGGTCTGTCTTTCCTTGGAATGGATCTATCTGTGGATCATGTGCATAATGCAGAGGGTGTTGCAGCCTGAGGTACAGATGCTGGTGATTACCATGGCAAATGTGAGCGAGCAATACATGATGCACACCATCTTGTGTGCGTGCCCACTGGGTGCCTGTGCAGGGCTCTTGCGGGTGGGACACAAGCAGTTGACCCAACTGTAAGGGGACAATCCACAGATGATTACCTCAGTCCTGTACAAGTCCAGCCTCAGGTGGCTGATGTTCAGCCATCCATCAATGGATCTCATGCATTCTTGATTATTTGAACAGGCAATGTCGGCATCTTTAGTGAGGGTGAGGAGCACCTGGCTGTTAATGGCATACGAGCTGATGATGAGGTGCTGTGCGCATGTGATGGTGGTGAGGGGGGTCCTGGACACATTGTAGATTGACACGCTGAGAGATAATACCTGGGCCATGTGCCAGATGACGACACCATACTACATGCAGAAGCCTTGACTCCCACGCACATGGCCTTGCTGGGATACAGATCCGGTGGGGAGTAGGAGGGACATGACCTGGTTTGTGTAACAGGGCCTGGAAGGCGTGGCAGCGCAGTGTAGGCAGTCGGAGTTGCACACTCATCATGCAAAGGTGTTGTGTGTGCGCTTAGTGTATGCCCCAGAGCAGCCGGTAGATATGCGGATGGACATTGCATGGAGGGTTACTGCAACATCAGACTGTAGTGTGATGTGGGTCATGCAAGGACATGAGGGACGTGCAATGTGCACGTTGCATGTGCAGATGGTCCAGCCTTTGGCACCGCGTGGCCGCAGAAGTGGCACAGACAAGCTGATGCCAGCCAAATGAATGGGTGGAGGGAGGAAGGGAGGGAGGAGCATCTTTGAGGCGTGTGTGTTGCCACATCCGGAAACTCTGTGTGCCCTTGCTGCAGGGGCTGCAGCAGCAGGCGGCATGTCCTGGAAAATATGCCACAAGTTGCACACAAAGACAAGGATGTCAGAAAGTCCAACTGCAACAGGTGAATGTAAAGGAAGGAGTGTCCGGTTTTCAATGTGACACCTAGAGACAAAGGATGCACAATCACCAAAGATGACTGACACCGGATCATGAAACTGAAGGCTGAGCTGCGACAGAAAACACACCCTCAGCAGGTGTTGAGGGCCCGTTGTGGGGACCAACATGGCCAAATACATACACAACCATGAACTTCATGCACAAGAGAGATTCAAATCCATGAAGAACACCATGCATGTTGCTCATCTACACATAGACTCATATGCACAATCTTTGACAACTATGCCAGAGATGCCGCATGCAAAGTGGCAAGAGACCTGCATTGACAGAGATGAGGCACCTTGGAGGCTGAGGAACACCTTTAATACTCAAGCCAACAGTAAGGGAAATGCATCAATATGAACAGACTCACAGGTCATTTGGCTGAACATGTGGGACCTACACTGGACACCCCCTTCACACCACAGATGCTGTAAATCCATTGAACTGGCACACAAGTGAAGGGGGTGAGCCAAACAACCCCTGCTGCACACGGAGAGGCTGCAATTCCCCATTGAGCCTCTTATGGGGATGTCCCACAGTATGTCCACCCGTAGCCTCCCGTATGTTTCAGAGGGAAATTTCACACACATTGATGCCTTCCTCACAATCCCCAATCCCAAAACAGATGACTGCCACGTAGGGTGACTATCAAGTCATGGGAGTCATGCTACATGTCAGGTGCCCCATGGTGAGTCGACATGTATGTATAGTAACAAAACATGCACAGGAGCAGTGCCCACACATTCCAAACAACTACCACACCCAAAATGCCTTGCTGCAATCCTACCCAAAGGAGAGAATTTTCACCATGTCCGTGCATGTAACGCTGATTCAGCACACGTTGCAATACTAATGAGGAATAGCAGGAGCCCAACAATGCCACGAGCAGACAGCATGCACAAATACCTGGGGATGACATAAACACAAGAAGTCACTGAAAAGATACTCAACTGCATGCATGGTCATTGACTCTACAGGAATAAGGTTGTCACCATGCCAGTTTTAAATTTACTGTCTCATCCACAATGTGTGGAATGACATCATCACTCGAGTGCCACATCAGAACACACCTCTAAGTAACTTAGCATACATTCAGCTGGACACACACATCGCAACACATGCCACACAAGGCTAAAAGCGTGCACACTCAGACCCAGGGACTCACCATTATGAGAAGAAGTTGCGTATGAGCTGACTCCGGATGTCCTCCTCCTCATCCTCCTCCTCCTCACTTGCCTCTTGACCAAGCCCTTCATCCTCCACGGGTGGATGTTCCTGCTCATCCGGATCCAGGATGAGTGGCACAGCTTTCTCCACTGCCATGTTGTGCAGCATGCAGCACACGATGAAGATTTTGCAGACCTTGACCGGTGCATATGGGAGGGATCCGCCTGTCTTATGAAGGCACCGGAATCTGCTCTTCAGGAGGCCAAACGTCCTCTCAATCACTCGCCTGGTCTGCCCATGGGGTTGTTGTAACGGTGATCTGCAGCTGTTCTGGGGTTGCGGATAGTCGTCATCAGCCATGGCATGTTGGGATAGCCAGAGTCCCCTACATGGAAACATCATATACAGAAGTGGGTCAGGAGAAGCTGTAAGATACAAAGATACCGCTAAATACAGGACAAACAGAGTATACCCACCAATAAGACATGCTCGTTCGTTGTGCAGCCGCAGCATCATTTCTGGCACCCTTCTACGCCTCATGATGTAGGCATCGTGTGCTGACCCTGGAAAACGTGCACAGACATAGGAAATCAGCATGTTAGCAAGACACACCACAAGGGCATTAATGGAGCGATAATGTTTTCGGTTTCGATAGGCTACCTCCTGTGCCTGTGGTGGCACCAAAGCCACATGTGTCCCATCAATGGACCCAATTACATGGGGCATCCCTCCCAGGGCATAGAACTCACCCTTGACACCTGTCAACTGCTCACGAGTCGGAAAATGGATGAATTCATCCAGGTGCTCCAACATGCCTTCTAAAACATCATGCAGGACACGGCTGAACATGGTCTGGGACATGCCACCCACATCAGCTATGGTGAATTGAAAAGTACCGGTGTCAAAAAAATGTAGGGCTGCCATCACCTTCATCTTGGGGGTCAGCGCAGTAGGATAACTGTGTCGCGGTTGGAGGTGTGGTGCCAGCCTGTTTGTCAGGTCCTCTATTAACTGTTGGGTGAATCTGTAACGGCGTATGCAGTCACGTTCCCTCATGGCACCCAAGTCTGGCATTGGTCGGGGGAGAGGCGGTGCCCTGCAGAAATTTGGAAGGAATAACAAAGAGTGAGTACATCACAACACCAATGTCAATAAACTGAGCACATGTTCAACTGCTAATACACATCTGCAAAAAACAGAGTCTGGTCTGTACAATACATCCAGGACACGTATGCCAGCCAGATGCGACTCCTACGAAGAGACAGCTACATCTGTTGATTGTCAAGTTCTACATTACATGCCCTGAAAAAAGCTGTGGGCCAGTGTAAGTGAACAGCCAGAGACATCACAGGAGTGACATACATCCACATATCTGCTTTTGAAGGATGTCATCTCATACAGACAGCTGGCGGCAAGCTAGACGCACAGGGCACTTGTCATTAAAAATTAGCATCTCACACACATTGCGATGAAGGGGTACACGTGAAAAAAGAAAACACAGACATGGAGACCACGCAGATATGTCCTCATGTCAAAAGAACATGTTCGAAGCATCCAGACACACGTAACGTGTGAATCCACATGTGGCATGTTGTGCGTATATGTGTGCCATGGCCATCTACGCACAGACACATGTTGGATGCAGCAACAGCAGATGCAGTTGACGGAACACCAACAGCAAGCTCATGGGAACACATGACACACACGACATAGTCACATCGGGCCACGCTGGTAGTGAGATGTCAGGTGTCAGTGTCCCTGTCCCTGGTATCAGGGGACAGTTGCGGGTGTTGGTGACTGTGCCATACCAGTGATGCAGTTTCTGACACGTTTGTACTACATGCACACCTGTGCAAAATGTGAAGGGGAAGTGTGCCACATAGTGCCCCATCACACATGCCATCTGTCCAGAGGTCATCACACATCTATTGTGCAAAAACATGAGGAGAAAAGTGCCATATCACTGCTTGACACACATAGGCCCTGCACAAGAAGAACTGCATTGACAATGACTTGATGTTCAGCCTTGTGCGAGTGTGAGACCTCCATTCCTGTCCTGTGCACCTCCTATCACCAGTGGAAGACGTGAAACGCACCGTACACACGCTCTGAGGGCGTGTGTACGGTATGTATCACTACATTGGTGTTGGCGTAGGAGTACGCGTGTGTGTAAGGACCGTACACACGTATGTGTATGACCAGTGTGTACACGGACGTGTACTACGGTAGTACACGTCCGTGTACACACTGGTCATACATGTACGTGTACACACTGGTCGTACACATACGTGTACACACTGGTCGTACACGTACGTGTGCACGCTGGTCGTACACGTATGTGTACGACCAGTGTGTACACGTGCGTGTCAAACGCACTGTGCAACTGGTGCCGTAGGGGTACGTGTCAAACGCACCGTACCTGTGTGTGGATTGTCAAATTACATAGGGGACACATGAGGGACAAGTATAATGGCCTAAATGCATGCTGGTTGTCATGGAGACCGAGTATCCAGTTCAAAAATTTTCATCAGGTGGCCAGCAAAGGTCGGTTGGAGACAATATACAATGTTGTAAAGTGGTTGTTGACTTGACATGATGCTAAAATTTTGAACCATGCAAAGGCACTCACTGGTGTATGTTTAAAGGGATTGGAGGAAACGTAGGATGCTAATGAGTCTGACCAATCACTCTGTACTCCTGTAAATGAAACAGCCCAGCAAGGCAGATATAAGTCAGCCAGGACCCATGAGAGGGCACTTGCCTGCACAACCTTTCATTCCACACCACTGCTGCTATCATTGCTTCCTCTGTCACCATGTCCAGGTCTGTGGAGAGGGCCCAGCCATTCACCCAGGAGGAGAATGAGGTGTTGCTGGACGTCATACTCCCACAGTGCCCCAGCCTGTATGGGAGACCAGGGGAGCAGGTGAGTGCTGACTCCACTAGCTTTGACTGTACCCCTTTTTTGTGACTGTCACTTCTGGCATTGTGTCCAGGTGTGACAGACATGCAACGTTGTTTAGAGTGGGTCCCAGGGAAAAAATGCCTTATGTCTCCCATGCAGAGCATGATGTAGTTCATGTCTGCACTCCTCACTTGCATTGGGCTTACTGTGACAATCACTGCATGGCACATTCAGCCTGGCTAATCCTCTTGGGCATTTTAGTTCTATAGACCTGATGTGATTCTGTGGTCCCCCCGGTGTGACAGGTGACTGTACCCACAGATGTGTGTGAGTTGAGTGTAGCTGTGGTGAGAGTGTCAAAATGATGTGTACGCCCCCTGGACATTGATGTGTGTGAATGTTCCCTGTCATGTGGGTGAGTGTCTATGTGGAGTGTTGCACCACAGCTGCATGGAGGAGGCATATGCTCTACCCATCTGATGTGAGAAGGAAGCCATGCTGTGTGTCTGACGTGCTGAGCTAGCCCCACACCTGTGACACCCACCAGTCAAGTGGCACGTGTGCAGAGTGAGGTTTGTATCCGCTGTTGCCAATGGCAGGTGATTGATCTGTGCCTGTGTGTGTCTGTCTACTCTGCTGAGGTTGCGTCAGTGGCCTGGGGCATGTGACTGCTTTGAGGTGCTGTCCATCATCCTTGTGTTGCTTGTGATGCACAGTGTGAGCCATGATCAGTGATTGTGTCGCACCCCTCATGCCACCTGTGTACTTTCAATGCCATGTAGTGCATTTGGGCTTCCCCTGAGGCTAATGTCCCTATGACAAAGGTGCTATGAGTTGGCTGCATACTATGCCCTGTTCAAAAAAGCAAAGATGTTCAAATGTGTGTCTCTGTGACATGGAGCAGGTGTAGTGATGTTGTCTCACTTTGTCATCCTCACAGGTAACCGCCTACGAGAAGGGGAGAATTTGGAAGCGGGCCGTCAGGGCTGTGATGTCGGTGGAGGGTCGGTGTTGGCGCCTACCCCAAGTGAGGAAACGCTGGCAGGACATCCGGTGCTGGACCAGGAGGATTGCCCGGGTCCTGCTGGGGGACTCACCTCCACACCCCCACGGCAGGTGTCGACGACTGACTCACCAAATGAAGCGTGTCCTGGCGGTGGTCTTCCCTGACATGGATAGGCAGTTAAAGGAGAGACAGCAGCAAGGAGGGGGTAGGTACATGTGTGTTTGTTGTGTGTCGCCAGCTTTTGGAGGTGCTCAGTCGCCTGGATACACTGCCAGGTTTATATGTGCAGTGCATATCCTGTTCCCCCAAGTCAACCGGTGCTGTTCTTCCTCCCTTCCCCTCCTTGACATGTGTTCTCTGGTCTGTGTGTAATCACTCTTGCACATGGTCATCTATGCTGCCAGTTAATCCAAGTGCACAATGCTTGCAGCATCATGTGTGGGGGTGGTCTGTGACATGTGTTGGTACCTTGCCTGTGCCCTGTCCTGTTCAGTCATTTGGGGGTCCATAATTGTTGGCACTGATGCTGAGTCTCAACATAGGAGTGTGAGGCTTAAAATGAACAGACTTGCAGCATGCATGACCGATGTTGTGGCCTCAGACATGATGTGCATGAGTGGGAGATATGCATAGTGCGGGGACGGTTGCTCCTGTTGCAGTCAGATCTATCCAGGACCATGGAGCAGTGTGCCCACTACAGTCCCCTGAGAAACCTTTTCCTAGGAATCATGTGTGTCATCCAACACTGTGGCCATTCTCGGTGTGTTCAGCATAGGTTGGCCTCTGTGGCATTGTTCCCTGGCCTCATTTGTATTTACGTAAAGTGTGCTACATGTGTCCACTGTACAGGGTGACCCCATTTGGCTTGTGCATACTCACACTGGCCAGTGCCTGTGTGTCTATGTACAACTATCTGATGATGGTTGTTTGTCACTTATATGCGTGGTCAGCCGCACATGGTGATGTCGAGTACATTTAGGAGTTCTTGATGCACATTTTACTAAACACAGATTAAGAGGTGTAAGTACTTGCGCTGTCTCAATCATCACATTGTCTCAGGTGGGGGGGGGGTTTGTGCGGGCAAGGCCTACATGTCCAAACCTTATGTCTCCTTGCCAGGTCTGACCTGTGTGTGATAATTGTCTGGACAGACACTCAACATGCAGTGACCCAGTCATGTTGTGCAGGGTTTAATGTTTGTGCTTTGCAGCATGTGTCAAAAGTTAAAAGATATGGTTCCTGCTCATCCATTTTTGGCAACGGTGTGTGGTCCAGATGCTACGTAGTTTGGTCTGTGTGTGCTGACATCTGTGTGGACAATCTTGGTTCCCATGAGGGTGTCTCCTCAGTGCAGGTGCTCCTTGTTCCGACACAATTGCAGGGCCATTAGCTAATGCATTGTCCTGTGTTTGGACATGTGTGCCACTCCACATGACAGGTAGTGGGTCAGATGTGTTGCCAAATGTGTCATGATGTTACAGATGGCCATGTGACAAGTGGCATGATTCAAGTTGTTAGTCAAGCAGTCTTGGACGTTGGCACTCACTACACTTGTCAACATGTCTCAATAGTTGATATGCATGACTTTGATGTTTTGTGGTGAATGACAATAATGTGCCTGCATGACAGATGTCTCCCAAGGAAGTGCACAAGACACCACCTTTACACTTTTCTTGGACACGCTGGCACATTAGAAACAAAAGCACAGTTTTGAAAAATATTTGTTTAGAGATTATACATATACATGTTCCCACTGTGTGGTTGCATTTGGGTAAGTCCTTGGTTGTTGCTGATACCAACTTACGAGTGTCAAGTCATCCAGATCACCATGGTGCCATGTATATGTACTTACTGATACCCCATTTCTTCTTTACTGTGGCTTATTTGATTTGGGCTGCCAGCTCATACAATGACTGTGTAAAAGTAGTTTTCTGTGCACCTCCTTGTGTGACTTCTGTTATACAGGCACATGTGTGTTCTGATCAAAAAGTGGCACATTCACGCATTCCAAACACGTTGATTGTGTAAAGTGTTGTGATTCCCAAGGGTTCACAATGTATTTATTTTGGATTTACTAATTACTCACAGGTCTCTGAGTGTGGGGACACCTTCAGCATTGGCGTCAGTTATTTGCCCTTGGGTGCACCAATACTGTTTCTTTCACAGTGAACAAGAGGTGGCATGCCTTCATAGTCTGGCTGTGCTCAACAATTCCCAGACACCATATCCTCTGTCTAATTGGATATCGAGTTATTAGCTGTTGTGTCCGGATTTTCATTGTTTCCAAGGGGCATGATGGGTCAACCAACTGGGGAGTGCAGGGCTTACATATGTGCGGAGTATTGTAGATGTTACTCATGATGCTTTTCATGATATGCACTGTGACCTATTTTGTTTGGACTCATGTGTCATATGTATACAGGTGTCTCATTATTTCCTGTCTCTTCACCTTGCCCACAGCATAGTCGGGGGACACCGAGGGAGACACCTGCACGGACGTGGATGAGGGATCCAGCACCGGTGCCACCAGTGCTGGCGAGTCTGGCGCAGCAAGTGGCACGGAGGTCGAGGGCAGTCAGGCGGAGGACCTGTCTAGTACCAACACCGACTATGACGCTGACGGGTCTGAGGCTGAACTCCCAGAGGGGGCTGGAGGCTGCTCCAACAGCTGGCAGCAGCACTACATCTATCACCGCCCCCTCCATTCCCATCACCGCCCTCCCAGTTGCTCTGGTACCTTCTGTCCGTGTAGGGCAACAACATGTCTCCTTCGTGCCAGGCACCGCACCCCCTGCCCCTGTCTCCCCTGCTGCCCTCACTGCCGAGTCTGTGGACATTCAGCGGCAGTTGCAGGTTGGCCAGACATCGCTGCTGAGTGTCCTCCATGGCCACACCAGACTGCTGACACAGATGGTGTCGTACATGGAGGGCATGTCATCAACGATGTCTGACCAACGGATGTTGCTGAGGTCCATGGACTCGTCACTGACGGCAGCAGTGAGTCTCCTGCAGCGCTTCATCCCCCTCCCCACCCCTGCACCATCCACACTTCCCACTCCCATGCCTGTCCCAAGCACACCCAAACGTTCCCCGGCACGCACCCCACCAGACACAGGCAGCACACCAACATGGAAGGGCAAGCGCACACCTCCTGTCACGCACACTCAGGGGGAAGAAGGCACACCCACTGGGTCAGGGGCACACAGGCAGACACGCAGCCACAGTCAGAGTCCGCATTCCTCACTCCCCAGTCCCTCCAATGTCACGCCCCTCGGCTCCCCTGCCCCACAATCTGAGAAGGAGACCTACTTGGCTGTGCTGGGCCTCAGCCCTACTGGTTCACCAGCCCGCAAATGGGCAAGGCACTCCACGGGTAGGGGAGTTGAGACCCCCCCCTGTCCACCACCTCCCCCAGTAGCGCTGCAACCCATCCCTCCGACCCCGTCCCTCCATGGGGCCTGTGGTTTCTTCGGGTGCAGGGGAGACGCTGGTCGAGCTTGCGGACGTGTGCAGCGCCCTGCTAACCACCACCTTTGGCGCTGCCCCACCCCCTGTGGTGGAGTCGTCCGTCCCTGCACCCACAACACCTACCCTTCCTCCTCCTGTCCCTGCGGTGCCTGGTCCTTCCCCACATGATGCCCCCCCCAGTGGATGAACATGAAGTGTCAAATGTGCAGGCAAGCTAGGGGAGACACGTGGCCATGTCCCCCCCAGGACTTCGCATCTGGACTGGCCTATGGCCTTTGTAAATAGTGTCCTTTTTTACATTTTAATTTAATGCTGAATAAAGCATTTTGTTTTTCCTTTGCACACTATTGCTTTTCTGGTATTGATGTTGGTGCTGATGCTCCCTGAGTTGGGGTGGTGATAATGTGTTAGGTGTCTGGGAAATGTTGTAGTGTGCTGCTCATGGGGTGGACCCTGGTATCTGCGTGCCATCACAAGGTCTCTGCAAATAATCTTTGGTCATGTATGCTCTTTGTGTTTGGAGACATTGTCCCAAGGAGTGTTCCTTCCTCTGTGGCACCTAACATCTTCCCTGCAGGGAGTTGCACAATTGTTGTGCTGACCTGTGTCTACATTTCCTTGGTGGGTGACGGATCCCTTCAACTATGGCCATGCCTGCTGAGCAATGTCTCCGCCTGCATCGTCTGTGCCATCCTTGGTAGTCACTGTACTTGTGTATAGAGTATGTTGCCATGCCTTCATGTAGAAATGGTCCCTTTTACGCACTATGTATGTGTGTACTCCCAGCCTAGCACACATATGTTACTTGTTCTGCAGGGGATTTGGGCACCTGACTCACAATTGTGGGCATTGTATCTGTGGGAACTCCACCCTATTCCTTCCATGGGAGACAACAACTTGGTGGCTGTCCCAGCACCTGTACATTCCTATCAGTCCTGGAATGTGTGTGACAGTGTGTGTTCCCTTTGGCTCTCTTAGTTTAGTAGGCTTTAACATGACTATACAGTCTTGTGGCATGATCTCAGTGTGTGTATTGTGCTGCATCCGCAAGGGGTGGGTATGCATGTGTCATTTGTCATCACACACACATGTGGTGTGTCATGCAGTGGGGGAAGGACATCCATCCTCATGGGAGTGGGATACTGCTGTCAGTGATGTGTTGTTATGGCACTCTCAACATAGTCGCACATTGTGGATGCGTTCATACACCCATGGAGTTGTGGTCATCTGAGGATGATGTACACACCCCCATGTCTCTGTCCACTGCTGGGAGTGATAGGCACCCACCCCTCATATGTCTGGGCACTGCTGGGAGTGATAGGCACCCACCCCTCATATGTCTCTGTCCACTGCAGGTATTCCTCTGCACCCACCCCCATGTCTCTGTCCACTGCTGGGAGTGATAGGCACCCACCCCTCATATGTCTGGGCACTGCTGGGAGTGATAGGCACCCACCCCTCATATGTCTCTTTCCACTGCAGGTATTCCTCTGCACCCACCCCCATGTCTCTGTCCACTACTGGGAGTGATAGGCACCCACCCCTCATATGTCTGGGCACTACTGGGAGTGATAGGCACCCACCCCCTCATATGTATGGGCACTGCTGGGAGTGATAAGCACCCACCCCTCATATGTCTGGGCACTGCTGGGAGTGATATGCACCCACCCCTCATATGTCTCTGTCCACTGCAGGTATTCCTCTGCACCCACCCCCATGTCTCTGTCCACTGCTGGGAGTGATTGGCACCCACCCCTCATATGTCTGGGCACTGCTGGGAGTGATAGGCACCCACCTCTCATATGTCTCTGTCCACTGCAGGTATTCCTCTGCACCCACTCCCATGTCTCTGTCCACTGCTGGGAGTGATAGGCACCCACCCCTCATATGTCTGGGCACTGCTGGGAGTGATAGGCACCCACCCCTCATATGTCTCTGTCCACTGCAGGTATTCCTCTGCACCCACCCCCATGTCTCTGTCCACTGCTGGGAGTGATATGCACCCACCCCTCATATGTCTGGGCACTGCTGGGAGTGATAGGCACCCACCCCTCATATGTCTGGGCACTGCTGGGAGTGATATGCACCCACCCCTCATATGTCTCTGTCCACTGTAGGTATTACTCTGCACCCACCCCCATGTCTCTGTCCACTGCTGGGAGTGATATGCATTCACCCCTCATATGTCTGGGCACTGCTGGGAGTGATAGGCACCCACCCCTCATATGTCTGGGCACTGCTGGGAGTGATATGCACCCACCTCTCATATGTCTGGGCACTGCTGGGAGTGATATGCACCCACCCCTCATATGTCTGGGCACTGCTGGGAGTGATATGCACCCACCCCTCATATGTCTCTGTCCACTGCAGGTATTCCTCTGCACCCACCCCCATGTCTCTGTCCACTGACGTGAATCCTAGGCAGACACCCACCCGCCCGCCTGCACCCTTGGTGCAGTACACTGCTCTCCTGGGCATACACCCCCCCAATATACTGGTTAGATGCTGCACCAGGCCCTATGACAACATTTGTGGCGTGTGTATGCCTTGTATCACTGATGTACTGGTGCCCTAGGGGTACGCGTGATGCGGTCCATACCCACGCTCTGAGAGTGTGTGTACAGTCCGTACCCCTACATAACCACAACTATGGTGGTACGGCCCGCACCCACGCTCTGAGGGCGTGTGTACGACCCGTACCACTATTGTTGGGGTGACGTAGGGGTACGGCCCGTACCCACGCTCTGAGGGCGTGGGTATGGGCCGTGCCACCATTTTTGGGGTGACGTAGGGGTACGGGCCGTACCCACGCTCTGAGGGCGTGTGTACGGACCGTACCACCATTGTGGGGGTGACGTAGGGTTATGGGCCCGTACCCACGCTCTGAGGGCGTGGGTACGGGCCGTGCCACCATAGTTGGGGTGACGTAGGGGTGCGGCCCGTACCCACGCTCTGAGGGCGTGGGTACGGGTCGTACCACGCGTACCCCTATGTCACCCCAACAATGGTGGTACGGGCCGTACCCACGCAGCCAGAGCGTGGGTATGGGCCGTACCACCATTGTTGGGGTGATGTAGGGGTTCGCATGGTACGACCCGTACCTATGCTCTGAGGGCGTGTGTACGGCCCGTACCACCATTGTTGTGGTGACGGGACGCGTCCATGTCCACTTCCGTTGTGGCGGGACGCAGGCCTTGGTGGACACGCCCCCCGAAGTGACCAGACCCTGGAGGTACTGTATGTACATGATGTATGTGGTATAATTTGGGTAGGGGTTAAGTTGCATGCCCCTCGCCCCACTCCTTTGACCATGGGTGTTGTTCTGACCTTCTGCGGCAGCTGCGTCGGTTTCTGTGCACCAGGTCGTAGGCTAGGAGGGCCGGGATTACACGTAGGATGGGGTCCATGGCTGTCCGTCACGTACAGGTGCTCCTTCTTCGCGTCGTCCTCAATTTCCCGGGAGTTTTTGGCTGCCGTAAAATATTAGCCGTGCGGAGTGACGTGGGCACGAATCGTACTTGCTGGTCCCTTAAACGCTGCCTGACTCCGTCCGGACGTCACGTACGCGATGTCCCGGATCGGAATTGTGGGTATTTTTTAGCCGCACTATGGGGCATATGCATCAACATTGGCATTTGCGATTCCTTATTAGCGAAAAATAAGGAATCGCTAATAAGGAATAGCAAAAGGCTATGCATGTAGGAATCGCTATTCAAATAGCGATTCCTTAACTTTCCTTAATTGCTACTAGCAAATAGCGAGTAGCAATTAAGGAATGCCATCCCAATCATTCCTATGGGCCTCCAGGCCCATAGGAATGAATTGGAGATTGCATGAGCAAATAGCGAGTACCAGTAGGTTCTCGCAAATTGCTCATGCAATTTCAAGGGTGCAAGGGTGTCAAAATGACACCCTATTGCACCCCTGAAATTGATATGTGCACATATGTTGCACACACACATGCTCTAAGGGCATGTGTGTGCGCAACATGAAACTTTGAAAAATGCACAAAAGTGCATTTTTCAAACTTTTAGCAAATTACCACGCAGTTCATCTTCATGGTAATTTGCTCCCCCTATTAGCGAATTCGCTAATTTTTTTACTTTCATGCATTGCATTTAAGGAATCCCAAATAGAGATTCCTTAAATTAAGGAATCTCAATTTGGGATTCCTTAAATGCTATCGCTATTTAAGGAATCGCTATTTAAGGATTCCTTAAATAGCGATTTTTGCTTTTGGGTTGATGCATTGGGATTGGGTATTTTTAACTCAATACCGGGAGCTATTAGCGAATCGGTATTTTACCGACTGGATTTTGGCTTGATGTATGAGGCTGTTAGTTTTGTATGAATCGTACGGAAATGGTATTTCTGTATGAATCGTACTTGCTGATTTGTAAGGGGGATTTCCCGGGTACGAGCCGTACGGAGACAATGCTCCGTACGACCATTCGTACCCAGGTTTTAACGGATCGGAATCGGCACCTTAATGTTTATATTATTTTTTAATGTCATTTTTTATTTAATATAACTTTTTATAGTGCTTTTTTATATTTAAGTGTGATATATGTTTTTGTTAACATATGTTTGTTAATTTTAACTGATCATCGATTGTTAATACTGCTAACACAAGAATTTATTTAATACTCTTCATATTTTCAAAAGAAATATTTATATATATATGTATATATATTTATATCACTTAGATTTTTAGTTTACAGTATTATTTATAAATTTTTATTTTATGTTAATTTTAATATATAAATTGAGTTTCATATGCATTTGGTTTTGTATATATAAATATTCACTGAAAAAACCATAGGTTTCAGGGCAACATGCTGGTAGGACGAGCAGAGTGCGGCCAATCGGAATTTTTGCATTAAGGCTCCCTTGAGCCATTGGGCTGACGAGCCCTGGACCAGCACCTGCGCGCCATGAGTGGTACTTTACCTGATAATACTTTTTTGGCAGTCTACGCGGCAACCCCACACACTCACCTACTCCCTGCTGACGAGAGGCAACTACCTCGAAACGCGTGTCCAGGGATGGCTAATGCGACACTTACTTTCATCGAACACTTTGGCACAGGCGTAATCGCCGTCGCTACTACATGGACCACGGTTCCTTGGGGCAACATGCTGGTAGGACGAGCAGAGTGCGGCCAATCGGAATTTTTGCATTAAGGCTCCCTTGAGCCATTGGGCTGACGAGCCCTGGACCAGCACCTGCGCGCCATGAGTGGTACTTTACCTGATAAAACTTTTTTGGCAGTCTACGCGGCAACCCCACACACTCACCTACTCCCTGCTGATGAGAGGCAACTACCTCGAAACACGTGTCCAGGGATGGCGAATGCGACACTTACTTTCATCGAACACTTTGGCACAGGCGTAATCGCCCTCGCTACTACATGGACCACGGTTCCTTGGAGCAACATGCTGGTAGGACGAGCAGAGTGCGGCCAATCGGAATTTTTGCATTAAGGCTCCCTTGAGCCATTGGGCTGACGAGCCCTGGACCAGCACCTGCGCGCCATGAGTGGTACTTTACCTGATAATACTTTTTTGGCAGGCTACGCGGCAACCCCACACACTCACCTACTCCCTGCTGACGAGAGGCAACTACCTCGAAACACGTGTCCAGCGATGGCTAATGTGACACTTACTTTCATCGAACACTTTGGCACAGGCGTAATCGCCGTCGCTACTATATGGACCACAGTTCCTTGGGGCAACATGCTGGTAGGACGAGCAGAGTGCGGCCAATCAGAATTTTTGCATTAAGGCTCCCTTGAGCCATTTGGCTGATGAGCCCTGGACCAGCACCTGCGCGCCATGAGTGGTACTTTACCTGATAATACTTTTTTGGCAGTCTACATGGAACCCCACACACTCACCTACTCCCTGCTGACGAGAGGCAACTACCTCGATACACGTGTCCAGGGATGGCTAATGCGACACTTACTTTCATCGAACACTTTGGCACAGGCGTAATCGCCGTCGCTACTACATGGGCCACAGTTCCTTGGGGCAACATGCTGGTAGGACGAGCAGAGTGCGGCTAATCGGAATTTTTGCATTAAGACTCCCTTGAGCCATTGGGCTGACGAGCCCTGGACAGCACCTGCGTGCCATGAGTGGTACTTTACCTGATAATACTTTTTTGGCAGTCTACGCGGCAACCCCACACACTCACCTACTCCCTGCTGACGAGAGGCAACTACCTCGAAACACGTGTCCAGGGATGGCTAATGCAACACTTACTTTCATCGAACACTTTGGCACAGGCGTAATCGCCGTCGCTACTACATGGACCACAGTTCCTTGGGGCAACATGCTGGTAGGACGAGCAGAGTGCGGCCAATCGGAATTTTTGCATTAAGGCTCCCTTGAGCCATTGGGCTGACGAGCCCTGGACCAGCACCTGCGCCCCATGAGTGGTACTTTACCTGATAATACTTTTTTGGCAGTCTACACGGCAACCCCACACACTCACCTGCTCCCTGCTGATGAGAGGCAACTACCTTGAAACACGTGTCCAGGGATGGCAAATGCGACACTTACTTTCATCGAACACTTTCGCACAGGCATAATCGCCGTCACTACTACATGGACCACAGTTCCTTGGGGCAACATGCTGGTAGGACGAGCAGAGTGTGGCCAATCGGAATTTTTGCATTAAGGCTCCCTTGAGCCATTGGGCTGACGAGCCCTGGACCAGCACCTGCGCGCCATGAGTGGTACTTTACCTGATAATACTTTTTTGGCAGTCTATGCGGCAACCCACACACTCACCTACTCCCTGCTGACGAGAGGCAACTACCTCGAAACACGTGTCCAGGGATGGCTAATGCGACACTTACTTTCATCGAACACTTTGGCACAGGCGTAATCGCCGTCGCTACTACATGGACCACAGTTCGTTGGGGCAACATGCTTGTAGGACGAGCAGAGTGCGGCCAAACGGAATTTATGTAAATATCTGTATCAGTCTCTCACTTTGTGTATAAGTGGCTGCATGGGTTGGTGAGTAGCTACATGAGTGTCTATATAGGTTATTAGTTGGTTTTTTGAGTATCAGTATGAGTGTCTGTATGGTTCGGTGGGGGGTATTACGTAGTGCATAGGTGCATGAATGAGTGACTCACTGTTTGTATGTGTTGAAGACAGCATGTGTGCAGGACTGTATGGGTGGATGAGTGTGTGCATGGGTGTGTTAGTGAGTGAATAACTGTCTCAATAGTGTCTTTATGAGTAACTACATATGTTTTAAACTAGTATATGTGACTATTGGTGTATATAAGTGAGTATATGTGAGAGTGAGAGATTGAAAGAGTTCCTGTATGAATAAGTATGTGTTTCTATAAGTGATTGTTTAGAAGACTAAGTATGTGTAAGTTTCTGTAGAAGTAAGTGTGGTGGTGTGTGTATAACTGTATATGCAAGTAAATGGATGTTTGATTCTTTCTTAGCATGAGTGACTCTGTGTGTGAGTAACTATATGGATGAGTGGCGTTGTGTAACAGGATGTATAGGTGTATGAGTACATATGATGAATGAGTACATGTATGAGTGACTGTATAGGACTGTTGGTGAATGAGTGGATGTGGATGTGGATCTTAGAATTACTGAATAAGTTGTTGTAACTGGTATTGGTATGTCCATTGTTTTGAAAATTTTTGTTTCTATTTTTGAATGTGTGTATCAAAGGTTATATTAGGGGGAGAGGAGGTCTGCCACTCTATCACAAGGATGATGTCATCAGTGATGTCATCAGTGATGTCATTTGAGATGTCATCAGTGATGTCATCAGTGATGTCACTGACCATGTCATGAGTGATGTAATATGTGACATCATCAGTAGTGCATTGCGGGCGCGCAAGTTATAGTTAGCTGAACTATCTATAACGGGGGAATTTCAATGGTTTTGTATGAGTGAAAAGTCCAGCTAACTATAATGCCCCTGAAACCTATGGTTTCTTCAGTGAATTTCAAAGGTTTTTTAAATGCTAATTTCTAACTATGCCTACAGAGATAGGACATGTGAAGAAAGAAGAAAAAACACAAAGAAAGAAAAAAAAGAAATGCAGAAAGAAGCAACAGAAGTCCTCAAAGACGAGGAAAAGTGCAGGAAGAAGGATAACGTGCAGAAAGAACAAACAGAAGAGCAGAAAGAAGCCTTGTTGCAAAATCATCCTGTACCCTTAACTTTTCAGACGGATACTGGTGGTAACTGAGTCTGACTAACCAGTCCTAGAGCCAGTGCTATGTTAAAAGACACTCAGAATACAGTGAAAACACCTACATACACTAGGGAACACTATGCGTTGGGGTCCCCCTGTGATTAGCATGACCTCCTCTGTAAGCCCCTAGTATATAATAGGGCAGGGGATTAAAACTACCTCTTAAAACGCGACACAGGGCGTGTTTGCACACGTCACCTCAGGCCACGTCCCCTCCCTTCCCCACTGTGTAAACACACCCTGAGGCCGTTTTAAGTTGGGAGATTAAGTCCCCTTGAATCCTGTGGGTCCCTAGGGTCCAACTAGACCACTAGGTACCTCCAGTAAGCACCACAGAGCTGCGTTGCAGAGAGATGTAAAAAAGGGCACGGCCTAGACCATCTCTCTGCAGCGCAGTGGCGCTTACTGGAAGCACCTGGTGGGCTAGTTGGCCTCCAGGGTCCCTCAGGATTGAAGGGGAATTATTTCCCCAACTTAAAACGTGCCACAGGGTGTGTTTGCACACGTTAACTCAGGCCCCATCCCCTCCCTTCACCACTGTGTAAACACGCCCTGTGGCCGTTTTTAGTTGGGAGATTAAGTTCATTTGAATCCTGAGGGTCCCTAGGGTCCAACTAGCCCACTAGGTACCTCCAGTAAGCACCACAGAGCTGCGTTGCAGAGAGGTGTTAAAAGTGGCACGGCCTGGACCACCTCTCTGCAACGCAGCTCAGTGGCGCTTACTGGAAGCACCTGGTGGGCTAGTTAGCCCCCAGGGGCCCTCAGGACTGAAGGGGAATTATTTCCCCAACTTAAAACGCGCCATAGGGCGTGTTTGCACACTTAACCTCAGGCCCCGTCCCCTCCCTTCCCCACTTTGTAAACACGCCCTGTGGCCGTTTTAAGTTGGGAGATTAAGTCCCCTTGAATCCTGAGGCTCCCCAGGGGCAAAATAGCCCACTAGGTACGTCCAGTAAGCACCATTGCAGAGAGGTGTAAAAAGGGGCACGGCCTGCACCACCTTTCTGCAACGCAGAGCAGTGGCGCTTACTGGAAGCACCTGGTGGGCTAGTTGGCCCCCAGGGTCCCTCAGGATTGAAAGGGAATTATTTCCCCAACTTAAAATGCGCCACAGGGCGTGTTTGCACACGTCACCTCAGGCCCCGTCCCCTCCCTTCACCACTCTGTAAACGCACCCTGAGGCCGTTCTAAGTTGAGAGATTAAGTCCCCTTGAATCCTAAGGGTCCCTAGGGTCAAACTAGCCCACTAGGTACCTCCAGTACGCGCCAAAGAGCTGCGTTGCATAGAGGTGTAAAAAGGGGCATGGCCTCAGAACACCTGTCTGCAAAGCAGCTCCCTGGCGCATACTGGAGACACCTGTTGGGCTAGTTGGCCTTTAGGGACCCTCAGTATTGAAGGGGAATTAATTCCCCAACTTACAACTGGCCAGGGGGCGCGTTTGCAGAGTGCTGCAAGGAGGGGGCGTGGCCTCCGGCGCAATGCCGGTCTTTTATTTATTTTTTATGTTTTAAGAAGGAGGGCTGTGTGGCCCTCCTTTTATTTCTAATTTATTGGCCCTGGGGACGCAATCCCCCATGGCCTGCACCCTAGTTTTTTTTGTTGAAAAAAATACATTTGGAAGGGAGCCATGTGGACCCCTCCCAAGCCTTTAATCGGCCCCGGGGACCCCAACCCCCGGGTCATGGCCTTTTTAAAAAAAAATCTTTAGGAGGGGGGCTGCGTTGCCCCCCTCCTCAGGCCCCCTATGGCCCCGGGGACCCCATCCCCCCGGGCCGGCCTTTGTTTTTTATTATTTTAAAAATATATATATTTATAGAAACACCTAGGACATGCTGGACAAACCGTATGTACCTATCACCATTACGATTTGCGTGATATTCATTAAAAGGCAACTATGCATACAATGAATCCACTTGGAATGTATTTACACCGCTAGTGAAGCTCTGACATGTCCGATGCCCTACCATGCCTAATCCCGGCGCCCCCGCCGGTGGGTACTCTCCAAGTAGACACCCTTGTCGTTTATTTATACAAACATGGGTAGCTATTGACGGGCACATTTAATACACACGCACACCAAGCCATTCAAAGGGGATTCGACAAAAATTCGACCAAACTATGCAAGAAACCCCCCTCACGGTTAATAAAACACTCAAACACCGCCGAATGTGTAATACTTTTTATTTTACTCTCTTGTAAGGAGACAAACCTCACTTGAGATTCACAGCGTGCTCCTGGGTGAGCCCAATGCTGTGTTACACCCACCAGTGCCCGCCGAGTGCCACACACCTCTGTGTTGTATTCCACCAGCTAGTGCATATGCTATGACACTCTCTAGCCCATGTGCACTGTAACACCACCCCGTGAATATGTCATGCCACACTTGCCTTCGCACGGGTTATATTGCTCCATCTAACATGCCTTCCTCCATGCCTATGTTATAACGCACAGCGCTATGCCATACATATTACAATCTGGGATCCATATCTTTGTCACAGTGCATATGCAGCGTTACACTTCCCAGCACATATTTTATATTACAACTTTAGAGACTAGTTAGGTTACACAACACTGCCCTGTACATATTACACTCCAAGGCGCATATCGCATAGCACGTGCTAGTGCCTGTGCTATCTCGCGCTCTCCAATGAATCTTTCATTGCGCACAATGTATTGCATATTATATTTCATGCCCCGGTTCATCTTATATCACACTTTTTGGTGCATAGTTTATACTATATCTAGTTTTCATTTTCAATCGTGCTCTCAGGACTATGTTCTATATAACACTGCGTCCACCTACCCTTTTCAGGGGCATTACATTTTGCGATGGGGGGTGGAGGGTCAGGGGGTATTTCTGCCAAGTGAGCCCGGAGTCACAGTCACAAACGTCTTCTTCTTTCTGAATAAAAGTGAGATTATGCTGCATACTTGTTCATATTTTAAGTAGTTTGCACAGACACACATTTTAAAAACAATAAAGTTCCTAATACCCACCTTCTCTGAAAAGTTAGCTTGCTGCCCCATCCACCTCCTCCCTATCCTCTGTTGTCTGAATCCATGGACTAGCCTCCTCCATCCTGCCATGCATGGTCTGATGTGCTGCCACTGCCATCCATTTAGCATGATGTACCAGTCCACTCCTCCTGCCCTCCATTGCCCAATTCTATGGCCTATCATTGACCTCCTGCTTAGCCTCTGTGCTTAGCTTGCTGCACCTATTCTCCTTCCTCCTGCCCTCTGATGTCTTTGTGCATGCCTCTGCTCCATCCTTTTTGTCCACCATGTTCCATGGACCTGCCACTCCTATCTACTCTGAGTGTTCTGTTGAGCCACTCCCCTCCCACCTGCCTAGCATTGTCAGATGACTGTAACCTGTCCCTGCCACCTCCACCCTGCCTGTCCACGTGCCATGCCCCTATCCCCTTCCACCTGTCCTCCATGGTCCATTTTACTGCCACACCCTTCTGCCCTCCCTGGTCTGTTGTGCTGCAACTGCTCCTCCTAACTGCCCCGCGCGGTCTGTTGTGAGGCCCCTTCCCCTGAACTCTCTTGTCTGTGCCCAGGTCCTGACCCTCCCTTCTATCCTCCATGGTCCTTTGTGCATGCTACTGCACCCTCCTTCTTGCCCATCATAGCCATTGTGCTGTCACTAACCCACTCGCTTGCCATGCATGGTCTTCTGTGCTGCCATGGCCCCTCCCACCTTCCCTGTGTGGTCAGCTAGCTGCCCCAGACCCCCTCCCACCTTCCCTCCATGGTCTGTGTGTATGCCATCATAGTCTCACTGTTGCTCTCCATGGTGTGTCTTGTTTCTAGTGCCCATCTGGCTTGACCTCCATGGTCATCTTGCTGATCCTACCCTGGCCCCTTGCCCTCAGCCCTCTGTTTCCATGTGCAGACCCCTATTCCCTCCCTCCTGGCTTGTCTGTTCCATTGTAATGCCCCTGATCCGTCCCTCCTGCCCTTTATGGTCTGTTATGCTACAGCTTTCTCTCCTGTCTGTCCATTATGGTCAGGTAGCTACCATAGCCTCTTTCCCCTCTGTTCTCTTTTGTCCATGTGCATGGTCCTGTCCCCTCCCTATTGCTTTCTATGGATTGTTGTGCTGCACTCCCGTCCTGCATGCCCTGTGTGGTGTATTGTGCTGCTGCAAACCCTGATGCCTGCCCTGTAGGGTCAGTTTGGTGCACCTCTCCATGTCCCTCCTGTCCTCTGTTATCCGAGTCCATGTCCCTACCCCAATTCATCCTGCCTACCATGATTCAATGTACCATACTTGCGAACATTTTGAACTTGGTAAGAGGGAGATTTTGAAAAAAAACTGGGATATTGATCTTCCCCTTTGAGTTACATTGAAAAAGAGGAGATTGTAGACAGGAGACAGATCAAATAAAGCCCATTTGAGCTTAAAAACATTGGACGTTTCCTGGCTGAAACGGGTCTGTTGGCATGTATGGTTGTACTACCACTGCCTCTTCCTTCTGCCCACAATGGTCTATTATATTGCCACAGCCTCTCTTGCCAGTCCTGTATTGTTGGTTTGTTGCCCCTGCCCCCCTTTCCACAGCCCTCCATAGTCTGTTGTGCTGCCACTGCCCTTCCTGCCTGCCCAGTGTGGTCAAATTGTTGCCTCTGCACTCTCCAACTTGCCTTCAATTTTCAGAGTCCGTGCTCCTGGCCTCTGCCTCTCAACAGTATCCCAATGAACAACTAGATTACTAACATTCTATATTTATTACAAAAGTATGGAACACCTGACGTCATCTTGATGTAATCAAAACTGTAATACCTAGAGCATTTCCTTTAGAAATTACATATATGAGAGGGTCTTATTTGCATCAAAATTATGGTTAGTGCTCTAAAAAACTAAAATGAGGACATATTTTCTGAGTTTTCAAATAGCGACAAAGAACTTTTAAATTATTTGTAATCTTTATGTTTTTTTATCCAGTTGACCACTTGATTAAATGTTGCATTAAGGGGAGAGGATGTGGTGTTACTTCCAGAGCTGCAGACTTTGCAACTGGGGAACCAGGTTGGAGTTTCTGCTTCAGCTCAACATTCTGGGATTCTGGTCAAATCACTTAATCTCCCCATGTCTACAACCAAAATGAATTTGATCTTGTGTGATGTAACCAATGCTCATGTAAAGCACTCCAATACCTGACAAGTCTGCACTATATAAAACTGAAAATACACAACTGTCATTGGGCTACATGTGGGCCACATCTGGGTGATATTTGTGCTGCATTTGGGCTCTTTTGTCTCTGGTGGCCATCTTGGGAGATTTATTTGTTATGAAGTTTCCTAATTTCCTCATTTACTGCAGTCTCCTCAGTAGGAAATGCTTTCAGTTTTTTACTTTGATTCCATCAAGAAGGTATTCAGATGTGTCACACATTTGCCATAAATTCTGAATGTTAGCACTCTAGTTGCTCATTAGATCACTGTAGTAACGCTACTGCTCACCAGGGAAGTCTGCTGCTGGTATTCAAAGCGCATGTTTCAGTCTGCATGTCAGAATTTTTTATGAAATAGAAGAGGATTTGAGAAGTCAAAATGTGCCCTAATTTTTCTTTCTGCAGCACTAATCATACTTTCTATGGCAAAATGAACCCCCTCATTTTGTTCCTTTTTAAATTAAATGTTTTAAGAGTTACCACTTTATTCCAATCAAGATGGCTTCAGGTGTGCAATACGTTTGTCATAAGTAGGACTGTTAGCGCTCTAGTTGTTCTTTAGAACACTCTGGGAAGCTGCAGTAGAACACAAAGGAATCAACTGACAGTCTCTGCCCTTGTTGGATGTACATGTTATACTGAGAATGTCAGACTTCATTCTCACATGACTGAGAAAGATAATGTGAATTTACAGAAAATATGCTCTCAGTTTAGCTTATAGATCACCTTCAAAACCTCTGTGGGAAAAGCATGAGAAAATAGTTTTCTCTCAAACATGATTCATGATATCACAGCAGAAGGCTTTTTCACATGGTAAAATCACCTTAGAACACACCACAATTCCTAAAATGAGTATGGTACCATCAACAAATAATTTATAATGTAACTAAAGTCTTAAAACCTTCTATTAACTGCAATGCTTTTTAATGAGGTGCTATCATGTATATTGGTCCTAAGATGGCTGCCAACACTTCTTGGATGAAGTACTGACAGCCAATTAGATCTCACGATGAGATGTGTGATGAGGCTCCGCCCAGATATATCTATCTTTTTAACTCTAATTTTCTCAGGAACTACTGATCGGATTTACACCATTTAAGCAAAAGGCATGAGTCTGAGCTGAGGACTACCTCTTTGCCAAATTTGGTGTAATTCCGTTCAGCAGTTCGGGCTGTAGCTGCGTCAACAGGTCCTATGGGAAAATGCATGGGGAAACCCCCCTTTTTTCTCAGCCCCCGCTTGACGAATCACCGTGAAAATTTTAGGATAGGAGCAGACCGGAGCTGGCCAAAAGTTTGGAAAATTTCGCGAAGATTCATCAATCGGCGCCAACGTTATTCCAAATAGAATGTTGCAGATTTCCTATGGAAAATAGGTCCTAACTATAACTACCTACTGGCGACTGCCAGTAGATAATATATATATATATATATATATATATATATATATATATATATATATATATATATATATATATATATATATATATATATATATATATATATATATATATATATATATATATATGATCATGGTTAGACTTGCATCAATCACTTTAAATACATAAAGAAAATGGCGAACAAATGTCATGTGATCAAGGCTCCTGCGAGAGCTGAAACGCGTTATGCCGCCAAGCACGAAATAAAGGAATTAAATTTGCATCAAATCGTGGTCCGGATCCGTTGTTTGAAGAAGCGAACATGTTACGGGTATAACTGGATATTAAAGCCGAGGTGATCTCTTTTCGGCTTCAACACGGACCCCCTTTCCGTAAGGAACAATGCTTGGAGAGATGATAGCTCCCAGGGCAACCAGAAAGTACTCTAGTGAATCCGGAAGGAATTAAGCATCTGTGACCCCCGATGCCAGCAATGCTGCAAACCGAAGTACAATGGGATGGCGTGAATCGGAGGGTTCAAACAACCGTGAAGATACGGAGGTACGTGAGACTGGCAACTGAGGGGAGGAAAGGTGTGCGGAGTAAGACGTTTTCGTTGTACATAAAGTGACTGATGACTTTTACTATCCTACAATACATGAGACACTGTGCGAATGGCGGCTGACATAGATCGCGAGAGGGAAGCGACAGCTTTAGAATTGTTTGATGACTGCCGGCAGGCTGCAAGCTGCGTAAAGAGTATTGACACGAGTGCTAACAATACAATGGAATCATTGAAAGACAAATATAGAAAACTTGAAAAAAAGATGTGGTCAGAGCAAAGTAAGTGGTGGGAGTCTCGCTCGTTGCAGCGGTACCTGGATGTCGACCGAATACCACAATGCTTACGTATACTTCTAGCCCCGAGTTATGAATCTCCAAATCCAGCGATGATGCGTGAATGGGCCCAATGCAATCTTGAGTCCTGAGTTAGTAAAATATGCGGACATTGATAGGGCAACTCTGCTTGAGGATATTGCTAAAATCAATGAGGAATTAGATACTATGGGGCAAACTGAGGAACACACCAAGTTGCGGAAAGAAATGATGACTATACTAAAAAAAGAGGAGGATAAAATCAAAGAGAGAAAATCGTACAAATTTCCCCGTGATAAGACTGATTATGACCTTGGTCAGATTTTTACCTTTGAGAGAAACAAAGGGAAATCAAAACACAGGACCAAGGCAAGGAACAATCAGGAGTGGGGTACCTACTTCCAACACATCCTAATCAGATCTCAGTTCCACCCCTGACAGCGAAAAGGAACCAGATACTAGGCAAAACCAATCCGGACTGACTGGACAACAGCATACATTTGACGAAGAGTTGGGTTTTTTATGCTACGACAGACGGCAAACTTTAAACCCAAGACCCCAAAAAACCAACTACTGACAAACAAAACTCACAAACGTGGACAAAGAAGGAAGGCCAGTAGAAACAGGTCAAAATTCCAGAAAACGGGGAGGATGGAGGAGGGGCAAATAAGCGACATGGATCAAACAATCATCAATCTAATGGATGTAGTGTTAGACAATAAGGATAAATGAATACTAAGTCTTGGCCTCTCATATTGCCCCGCAAGAGATTTCAACTATTCAAAAACTAGATTGGATATATTTAAAAGTGTCAGAAAGTAGAAATTGAAAAAATTCCATACTTTACAAAATAAAGAGGTATGCCCTATCATAAATAAAGACATGACAAGTAAGGACAGTTCTGGTAATATGCAAGAAACACAATCAGAAGCCTCCTTCAGCCAACAGATGCAAGAACTATGGATGAACAATGAACCACCCAGTGAGATCATAAGTGAGGATTCCCAAACATTGGAAGTAATCGAATTAAAATCAACAACAGCACAGGAGGGGATAAAAACACCTTTCAATGCCAAATCCAAGTTCAATCCAGTCATGATGCTTGACTCAATAGATATTTTTCATGAAAGCGTAGTTGAACAAGTAAAATCATTAAACTCAACTACGAAAACAAGAGATGGAAGTTTAACCAACAAAATAGCGAGTATGATTCCCTCATGAGAAGATTAAAGGAGAACCACGACATCATCGTCCGTAACTCCGATAAAGGAGGAAACATTGTGCTAATGCCCAAAGATGAGTATACAAAGGAGGCATATAAACAACTAAGGGACAATTCCTGCTACTCCAGAAGAAACATCATGGAGGTTAAATCAATGTACACAAACTATCAGTCAAAATTTACAACCTGGAAGAATAAAGAAATAATAACATCTCAAGAATAAAAATTTTTGAAAAACGTCCATCCGGTGATACCCACAATTTATTTTATCCCTAAGGTCCACAAGGATCCACAGAAGCCTCAGAGGAGGCCAATATTATCGTCCAGAAACAGCTTACTTGAACATACATCACAATATGTTGACTTTTTTCTTCAGGATGCAGTAAGATCTCTGCCCTCATATGTATGTGACACAGGGGATTTTTTAAGAAAACTCAAGGATTTCATTTGGAAACCTGATAACCTGTTCATAGCACTAGATGTTTGTGCATTGTATACGAGTATTCGACATCATGATGGCTTAATAGCTATTAGATTTTATCTGGAGAAAAGTAAAGAAATGACAACTGGACAAAGGGTAATGTTGATTGAAATGGTGGATTTCTGTTTATTAAACAACATATTTATGTTTAACAATCGATTATATAAACATATTAGAGATGTAGCCATGGGGGCCAGCTTCTCCCCCAGCTATGCATGTTTGCATATGGGCTGGTGGGAGGAGCTGGTTCTCAAAACCCAACACAGAATGTCAAAATGTGGTTGCGATTCATCGACAACCTGTTTGTAGTTTGGGAGGGTGACACACAGGGTGCCAATGACTTTGTGACGGCATTGAATATAAATGATCTAAATCTGCAATTCACAGCGAGCATAATTGCAACAGAAGTAAGCTTTTTAGATACAATGATTTATACGGACAACAACAAAAATGAATCTAAATTATTCCGCAAAGAAACCGCTGGAAACTCGACTTTGCACACGAGCAGTTCCCATGCCAGACATTTAATAAACAGCATCCCCTTTGAGGAGATGCTTCATTTGAAGCGGATCAACAGCAATGATAAAGAGGCACAGGCTAACAGCAAAATCAGGTTCCTAGAGAGAGGATATTCAAGAAAGACAATTGATAGTGCCATATTAAAATCTATGCGCTATGACAGATATCAGTTATTGACATCAAAACAACTAGGGTCAGGAACCGAGATGCTTCAGTGCACAAATAGCGAGGCAGTAACCGGACAGACAGAACAATTCAGGTTCATTATTCAATACAGCCAGCAACACAGACAGATTAAATCAATAATCACACAGAATTGGCCTATGGTATTGAGTGACCCTGTTATTGGTGGGAGGTTTACTAACCCGACCCTCTATTACATACAGTAAGGAACCCTCAATGCGGGACAAACTAGTCAAGACTAGTCCAGAGATCATAGACACAACAAGCTGGCTACAGACACATAAAGGATTGTTTAGATGTAAAACATGTCAGGCGTGCCAACAAGGAGAAAATCGGTCAACATATACGTCACCATTTAGTACTAGAAGTGTCAAGATAACCAAACTTTTAACATGTAAAACTGAATTTGCTGTATACGTCCTAATCTGCACATGCAACCTACAATATGTAGGAAGCACCAAATTACAGGTGCATAAACAAATTTTACAGCACATCAGGGAGATCAACAATCAGGACAACATCTATCCGGTGGCATGCCATTTTAAAAGTAGTCATGGGTCCAAAAGTCAGGATCTCAAGTATTTTGTGATTGATTGTGTCCCACCGTGCAGAAGAGGCGGGATAGGGAACAACGTCTGCGCCAACTTGAAACCAGATATATCCTTGAATTAAATTCAAAACACCCCACAGGGCTGAATGTGACAGAAGATTTATATACATGCCTGTAAAATGAATGAAGGAAAGTGAATACTTGAATATCTGAGGTGTTAACTATTTATCTTAATTATCTTAATTATTTTATAGGGTAGTTTTATGTGTAGAGATTTTAGCTGGTGTTTTAATGTAACTTAATGACATTGAAGGTTTTAGGGACAAGACACATACATTTATAGGTATTATATCGTGATTTTAGTAATTATTGTGATTGCTTTTATTAACTATTATATTTATGTACATTGATTATTGTCGAAAGAACTGCGATCAAGAACATGGTGAACATTTAAAATATCATAGCGAATTTTGCACAGAGGATGAGCCTTATGGAACTTTAAGTAAAATTGATATGTATATATATAATGTAGCACAGGCACTTCCCGGATCATGGTTAGAATACAAATATTAATTAAATATTTATTTGCAGAAACAAAGTATACCGCAAGTAGGCATGCAAATAGAGGGTCTAGTGGTATGTATACCAACACCAAGCAAGCAGGACTATGAAGAATGACAATTTTGGCCGTCCTCACCTACATTTGTGAGTAATACGGCTCAATAATGACCTAACAAACCATGATCCAAACAATCTAAACCGTGTGTCACATTAGATATTCAGCCGAGTATTCGGTGACACTATCACCTCAAAGGTACGACAAATAGCCAAGACACCCACATCACAAAGATAGTAACAAGACGAAATGAAAAGAAGTAATCCTCGTACGCGTTAACTGTAGATCCATAAAGCACGATCGTGTATTTAGATAAGATGAACCACAGGTTCTCAAAATATGGGTGATTAAGCACATTGCACTTTAAACACTAAAAGCACTTTCTTAAAATAAAATAAAATAAATTTTAGCACATGTACAGGATGCGCAATAACAGAAACAGCGGCAAATATACCAAGTGGTAACACAAAATCTGAGCAATAAATGTATTTGCCAGTTGAGGGTTACAAATGTCATGAAATGTATAAAACATGGTATACTCAATAATCATGGATGCATCCTGTTTATCTATTTTGATTTATGCCTTTTTTATATATATATTTTAGCCATAAATTGTAAAGGATTTTCCGATTAACATTTAGTATTTTGTTCATGTTCATAGTGTAATTTGCACATGTGATCACGGTTAGACTTGCATCAATCACTTTAAATACGTAGAGAAAATGGTGAACAAATGTCATGTGATCAAGTCTCCTGTGAGAGCTGAAACACATTATGCCGCCAAGCACGCAATAAAGGAATTAAATTTGCACCAAATCGTGGTCCGGATCTGTTGTTTGAAGAAGCGAACATGTTACGGGTATAACTGGAGATATATATATGAAAGTGCAAAAAAGAGTTCACATGAAAAGCAATAAAAAGATGTAAGTGTAAAAAAGAAATGTAAAACAATATTTCTCAAATGTTAAAAAACTTTTAAATGATTTTCAAAATACAAATAAAAACAGTAAAACAATTAAGATTTCGTCTATTAAAACTAATATCCATCTATCTATCTATATATATGTATGTATATATATGTATGCATATATATATATAAATATATACATATTTATGTATATATGTGTATATATATATATATATATATATATATATATATATATATATATATATATCACCAAAAACTCCCTCCTCACGAAAAGAGCAGAAGCCAGCCAGGGAAAATCCACGGAAACACTTTTATTGCGGCAAATGCATTTCGGCCTGACGGCCTTCCTCAGCGCCCAAGCAGAGTTTCAGGAGGTTTCGTAGTCCCAATTTGAATATGCCCAGCTCCGTTGTTATTGGACAGCATTGGCTCCACCCCCAACCAGGTGTATCTGCTCACGGATAGTGGCTCACAGGTGACGAGTGAACTACCAGTCCCAGAATGCTGTTGGCTTTCAGGTAAGTAATGCAGGGGGGTCTTGATGCCTAAATGGTCGTGCTGCGTGCTGGACAAACAGTGGAAGTACATAGAAAGAGGCAAACCGAGCAGCATAGCTCTTATTTCAGCAATAATTAGTAAACAAATGTCCAGCAGTAAATAACGAACAAATGTCCAAGGTTTGGTCTTTTCTTCTTCTTTATTTCATTCAAGTTGCTTGTATTCCTTGTCCTTGTACAAATAGTTCATGCTTGTACTTTCAATCAAAACTTCAAAAGGGCCAACACGTGTTTCGTCCTTAAGGGCTGTTAGCCCAGGACTTCGTCAGGGCCACTCTGATAGACCAAAATCAGAAGATAGGAGAAGAGTACATCTTCTATCTCTTAAACAGTAGTAGAACAAAGTCGTCTTGCAGCAATATCGATGTCGTATCTATCTTCTATTCGTATAGCATGAGTCCGCAATCTGGATACTCCGTTCAAAAAGGTCGGCGTGTAACAGTGGGAGTACATATATATTATCTACTGGCGGTCGCCAGTAGATAGTTATAGTTAGGACATTTTTTCCCTAGGAAATCCGCAACATTCTATTCCCAATAAGTCTGG
Organism: Triturus cristatus; assembly: GCF_964204655.1. Lineage (NCBI taxonomy): Eukaryota > Metazoa > Chordata > Amphibia > Caudata > Salamandridae > Triturus > Triturus cristatus. The sequence goes on from NC_140591.1 coordinate 1,264,960,749, forward strand.
CGCCGGTTGACGAATCTTCGCGAACTTTTCCAAACCTTTGGCCAGCTCCGGTCCGCTCCTATCCTGAAAGCTTTGTGGTGATTCGTCAAGCGGGGGCCGAAAAAAAAGGGGGGTCCCAAAACACGTTTTCCCCATGCAATTTCCCATAGGACCTGTTGACGCAGCTACAGCCCGAACTGCATGTCAGCAGCTCCCCGTGTGGAAAAGCAATGCCGGCTCCCGAAGGACGCGGTGAGCCGGCTGGGACCTTGGGGGCGTTGGGGCTCCACCCATCGTCTCCAACATTTTTTTATAAGCCCCAGGGGATGGGATAATAAAAATTAGTGATAGGGGCTATTTTTTTTACGGTAAAATTAGGAGTCACGCATCCTAACGCGTTGGGTGCACGATTTCTCTCGCGTTGGGTGCGCGGTTCCTAATGCGTTGGGTGCGCAGATCCAAGGAAAAAAATATGAAATTTTTGGGGAATTAACATCAAGCTTAAGTGTTTTGTTCTTGAGTGGCGCTATTGAGAGTTTTTGGTACTTATAAGTAAGTACCTATACAGAGTCTAAAGTTGTTGAGGAAGACTCTGTTTCCTTCATCAGTAAAGTGTACTCCATCTCTCCTATACATCTCTTGCATATGAAAGCGCAGATTGTTATTGTAAATGGACCCCATTCTATAGTCTAGGAGAAAAGCAGAAACAGATTTATTCACGTTTCCTAGCTTTCTCATTTTGTGGACAAAAATGATTGGACCAGTTCCATTTCTGCCTTTGGCATATGTTAGAATACACAAAGGCAGTTTTGGGAAAAAGTGAAATCAATTCTGCAAAGGTGTCCTTCATAAGCATTTCCAGACCTACCCCAGTCAAAGTGCCTAGGTCATTGCCACCACAGTGCACTATTATGAGGTCAGGGTGTTGGATATGCATAAAGGATTTTACCAATAGCATCAATTGGTGCCACTTTAACCCTCTCTGTCCAATCCATTTAATGCCTACAATTGGCAAACCTAGGTCTTTGTGAATGCCTTTGTTTTCTGAATACCTTTGGCTCCAGAAAATATAGCTGTGTCCCACAATCCACACTCTAAGCATCTTGAAGGGAGGTCTGGATGCACTCAGATAGTTTCTGTAAATGAAATGGCAGTTTGAAAAGTAAGATTTTTCTAAAATGGTGGCTAAGATGCAGTTTTGAAAAAAGACAAGAAATCATTGGTTGTTTGACAACCTTCTACACTGAAAGGTAGTGTGCATGTTTCTGTTTTTTAAACTCATGATTCTTATTGGTTAACAAAAACTGATTGAAAGGAACATTATATATGATAAGCTGATATGTTGAAAAGTCAAGCACACTTGCTGTTTTGATTAGCAACATTGTGTGCTGAACTTATGACCTGTGTGCTCAGTTCAGTGTTCCATGACCTGTTTCTATGGTAACAGGCAGAAGGCAGATTGGGGGTAGGGTTCAAATTTATGTCATTTGGAAAGGGTTGAAATGTTTAACCAATAGAAATGTGTGTTAGCTTTTGAATTTATTTGGGAAGCAATGTGATTTGATGTTTACATCTATATATGTGTGGAAAATGAGAGGGAAACTTTGCCATTCTTTGGTTTTGCTGACAGGTGCACAGTGCAGAGACTCTGTATAAGAAAATCTGGTGTGTGACTGATATACATCATACACAAAACACAGAACTTCCTACGCTTATCTTTCAAAAAGGCAATATGTCCACAAATATTAACAACAACCACAGACCACGGTGTACAAAACAATGTTATTTCATTTATTTGTTCATTTTGTTCATTTTTTCATTTTTTCGTTATTCTTTTGGGCAACATATACATATAATGTCACAATATTGAAACAAAGTTGTGACTAACCTTAACAATATACGGACAATTCATCTAAAAAACATATATACAACATAGATTCAAGGACATTCAAAAGCATTAAAGACAATAGAACTGAAAAACACAAAAATAATTTTTTAAACAACAATCTAATAACGGTTAAAACCATGGGTTGTGCAATATAAACATGAGACTAGCGCCAACGCGCGTTTCGGAGCACATGGGTTGCTTTAGAGGGCTCCTTCTTCAGGGCGTGCTTAGGTGGTCTTTCAAACAACCAAGGCTTCTGGGCCTAGTTAGGTGTCCAACCTCACAAGGTATAGTCACACAATCAATATTAACAGCCGTTGGTCTGTGGGTAAAAAGAACCTCAATGAGTATTTTATAATCATGATTTAAATTTGGTAATTTCTTTCAGGAGGTGGAAGGAGCTTTTAAAGAGGATGAAAACGTTAAAGGCTCATATGGGCCCGTGATAAAAGGCAGTCACCTTGGAGAAAAGAAAATCGTGAAGGAATGAAATTCCAAAGACCCATCACCTGGATGTGCACATAGGAAATTGTGAAAATAGATATATATACACATACTTGTCATACATCGACTCTCTTTTAGGAAGAGGATACCAGGAAGACAGCAACTTCGTTCTTTGATTTAAATTAATACATGGAAACTAAGGAAATAAAATAAGAAACAGACACATATTGACCCTTCTTCAGAATGTTGGTATATACTAACAGGTATCAATCTGAGAAATTTTTAGCAGTGAGTACTGGAACTACAAAGGTAACGTTAGATCTAAGTCTATGTTGAATAGAATTATCTGTATCTTGCTGGGCCCTAGTTAAGGATGGTGAGACAAGCTATGTCAAGTTGCGCATGTGTATAGAAATATACAAGAACATGTTTGTTCAAATACAACTCTGCGATCTAGCTATGTGAATGACAATAAGCTAATGGGTCTTCTTTGCGTAAAACGTAGAAAGGAACGCATAATGCTAGAGAGGCTAATGAGAAACTAACTAATTTACTTACTCTGCCAAGATATAATGAGGTGACATGGCAGTGTCTGGGTCGAAAGTTTCAACAATGACATCTGGTTAAATCCGGGAATGTTTGAATGGATCAAGTTAGTAGGAATGGTCACATTCAGGAGTAACCTGAAAATGTAAGAATATAAACTGGATAAAGAAATTTAAATGGAGGAAATGCTCTATGGGGGCAAGGTCGATATAATATGTTCTATACTAGGCAGCTTACCAACAACGATGATCGTCGTCCACATTACTAATATCCAAGCCTGGATATATATAAAATAAGTCAGATGGATTTCTTATCAATCATTAAAGTTCCCGCAGGGATGAGGTGTGGGTGAAATCTGCGTAATCACCAGGTTACTCAAGACCTAAAAGTATATAAACACTAGGTTTTATAAAGAGCAATGGGGAACTGGGTATAGTTTAAAGAGTTGAAAAAGCTTGATGAAAGGGGTGTGCAAATACCTTAAAAGTTTCTATTCAACACTTTGGCAGGCCATATTCTTTAGGAAGGTAGTAGGCAACGGGTTGACCACGGGTTAAATAAACGGATACCGCGTCCTGACAGTAATCTGTAAAGTAGAATATACCCATAATCTATAATGCGTAAAAAGTAATACTGAAAGCCTGGCTAGAAAAGAAGGTACCATAGTAATCCGATGGTGTCGGTCGTGTGCTTACCAGGGATTCCGGGAGTAACGCATCGTGTGTCCTGCTTCTGCCGCTGGCCTGCCTAGAACACAAAGGGTTCTGGCGTCTTCCTTAAATGGCAAACCCGGAAGTGGTGAGGCAGCATAATGAACGAAGGACTACTACACGGAGTCTACCGAATGGAATCATGAAAATAAACAAGAGACTGGAAATGGATTAAAGAGCGTTTTAATGGTCAAACTATATACGATGAACAAATCAACTCAAATGGATAGATAAAATTTCCATTAGGGGAGTTGGTAGGTATATAGTATAAAATGAACAATAACCGTTCATTCTGATGAATAGAAAAACCCGTTTGAAAAGCCTAATGATTGGTGTGTATGTTGCTTATAATATAAACAAACATGCAAGAATAAGTGTCCTCACTGATGGCGGAATTAGAAGCATGCAACCACTGCTCCAATCAAGGGAGAAAATCAACGAAATCCCGTCTAATGACCCTGCCTCTTCATCTGAGATTACTGAATCGAAATGTATCAAAAGATACAAATAAGTTTGCTAAAGGATAACAGCAAGCAATTGTGTACGAGAGACTTATATAATCGCATTTTCCCAGGGCAGATATTCGTTAAGGCCTTTTTCTTGGGTTTGGAGGACATAAATCCAGAAGACCTCTCTTTTACGTCTAACGGCATCCACATTAGTTTTATTGGATGAGTGTATATGTTCCAAGATTAGCCACCTGAGGTCAGAGGTAGTATGTTGCTGATCAATCCAATGGGCCACCAAAGGGGCCCCTTCTCGCTTATTATGTATGGCTGACTTGTGTTCGCTAAAACGTACACGAAATTCTCTGCTGGTTTCGCCTACGTATCCTTTGTTACATGGACAAAGGATAAGGTAGACTACATGGCGGGTGCGACAATTGGTCATTTCTTTGAATGAAAAAGTACGTTTGTTCCAAATCAATTCACTAGTTACAATAGCAAACTGGCAGGCGTGGCAATTGCCACATTTGTGTGTTCCACTTATAGGTCTAGCTCCAGTAATGGATTTCTGGACAAAGGTATTAACAGAGGGTATCTTGGACTTGACCAAAGAGTTCCTTAGGTTTTTATTGCGTCTAAACGCAAAGATGGGCTTTGGTATAGTTTTTTTAGAGCTGTCCGAATTCAAAATATGCCACTCTTTATTAATGACCTGTCTGATCTTATTGTCAATGTTGGAATGGGTGGTTACACAGACCAATTTCTCCTCAGCTTTCGTTTCTTTTGCCTGCAACAATACTGTTCTGTCATAATATTTTGCTCTTTTATAGGCATCCTTTATCAGTTTAGGGGGATAGCCTCTATTAGCAAATTTGGATTTCAGTTCTTCAGCATGTATATTGTAGTTCGATATGGTGGTACAATTCCTGCGTAAACGTAGGAATTGGCTGAAGGGAATGTTGTCTTTTTGACTGCGGGGGTGGTAACTGGAGTATTGGAGTAGGGTATTCTTGGCCGTGGGTTTAGTATAGAGGCTGACCTCTATTTTCTCATCAATGATTTGTATCCAGATATCCAGGAATTCAATTTTGGATTTGCTTATGTTTGGGCTAAATTTAAGATGGATGTCACAAAGATTAATCCACAACATAAATTCATGGAGCTGTTCTTCCGGTCCCCTCCAGATGAAGAAAATGTCATCGATGAATCGATGCCAGTTTGTGATGTTTTCACTAAATGGAGCTATTTCATTAAAGATGAACTTGTTCTCAAACTCTCCCATGTAGATGTTCGCTACATTAGGTGCGCAGGCAGCGCCCATGCTTACTCCTAGTATCTGCTTGAAAATTTGTCCATTAAATTCAAAGTAGTTTTCCTTCAACACTATGGCTAAACACTCAAGCAGAAACAACCGATCTATATGATTTTCATTATTCTCCAGACAATGTTTCACTGCTTCTAGGGCTCCTAGTTGCGGGATGTTAGTATACAACGCTTCGATATCCATCGATACAAGAAAATCGGTGTGGCTGTTAAATGGGGTACCCTCTATTTCACTAATGAGGTGTCCCGTATCTTTTATGTAACCCCGAAGATTAGAAGCCAAAGGTTGAAGGAAAGTGTCCACATATTTGGACAGCGGCTCAGTCAGAGACCCAATAGTGGATACTATTGGTCTAAAGGGGGGGGACAAAGGGTTCTTGTGTATTTTTGGAACCCCATAGAGGATGGGTATTCGATGGTATTCTGTATTGAGATAGTTGAATTCTTGAATGCACAAAGTGCCCCTATCAAGTGCCCTTTGGGTGATGTCCAGAATATCAGCTTTAATTCTTTGTTCTGGATATGACCTAAGTTTTGCATAATGTTCAGGGACATTGAGCATGGTCTCAATTTGATGTATATAGGCTAAACTATCTAATACCACGATTCCTCCTCCCTTGTCGGCAGGTTTAATGGTCAGCTCAGGATTATTGGCCAGTTGTTTAAGAGCTTGATATTCAGAATAGTTCAAGTTGTACTTAGGTTTAGGGACAAAGGAGAGCAGTTTTTGAATTTTGGAACTGACTACTTTTTCAAACACCTCTACTTCTGCACCAACTTGGTCCAAAGTAGGTGTAAAAATAGATTTGGGTCTAAGTCCGGTTCCGTTGTCGTTGATTTGGGCAGGACTATCTTCAAAGAATCTTTTAAGGCGGATCTTACGAAAGAATGATTGGATGTCAGTCATCATTTTGAAGCGGTCAAGGTAAGTGGTGGGGACAAAAGTAAGGCCTCGAGATAAAAGTTCTATAGCAGGCATATCCAGATTAGTTTTAGAGAGATTGAAGACCGGTATTATTTGAGTATCCTTAGAAGTTTCATTAGTAAGGAAATCTTTGGTCTCCATCGGTGAACTTTCCTTGGAAGTGCTAGGAGCTAGAGAAGTACTAGATAATGGCTCGGAAGTGGTCCTGTTCTCAGAGAAAGTGGCTATTCCCTCCAATATTGATTCCTTCGGGTTTGAAGGAATTGTGGAGTGTTCTCTGATTGTTGGTAGGTCTCTCTTTCTGTATTTCGGTAGCGTGTTCTCATTCGGCCACCTCTGTTGCCTAAAAAATGGGCATTTCTTCTAGGGCCTTGATAGTTGGCCCTTCTTTGTCCATAGTTGCCAAAGGTGTTAGGGCCACTATCAGTATCTGACCCTGAAGTGTCCGAGAATGTAATCACTCTTTTTTTGGACCAATGTTGTCGGTCATTGGAGTTGAATTGGTCGACTTCGTTTTTATAATAGCCAGGGGTTAAGTAAGGATAAACTCTTTCCTCACTGAAGTATCTAATGTCCTTCTTTAATTTCTCCGTTTTTTTCTTTATAAGGTATTCACAGAAGGAGTTCATCTCACCATTGATTTCTTCCAATTTCTTTTTAGCCTCTTCTACTGGATTGTTTTTCTTTAGATTTTCTTCCATTTCGGCTATTTCTTTAAGTAGGTTTTCAACCACCTCTCTTGCTGTTTCAATGATGAGTATCATTAGATCTCTGGAGCATCTGTTGGCTATGAGTGACCACTTCTCTAAAAATGTCTTCATCTCAACAAATAAACCTGGTATATTCTTAACCCGGAGTCCATTCGGGATGACTCCTGCTCGTAGGTACTCTAACATGAATTCAGCGTGGGACTCAGTCCTTCTGGTTTTCTTTTTAAGGTTAAGTAATTTCAACCAATCATCATTAATGTTGTTCCCAATAGTGAATTGTCTGTCAGCAACCGGACCAGCACCCAATAATTTAGAAAAATCCTCATCTGTGAACCCGAAGGTTTTAATTCTATCCATATTGAGAAGGGGATAGGGCAAGGATTTCAATTAGAGTCAACAGTGTCTGTTGAAGTCAGTGGGTTACAACAATAATGTCCAGACGTACGATTTACAGCGGGTCTAGATGTAAACAAACAACAAGAAGGGTACAGAAAAAATATAATATAATGAAGATGGAAAGTAAAGGAATAGAATAAAGGAATATGGGCTCCAACCACCAAGCAAGGAGAGCTAACCCTCACAGCACAGTGCTGGGGAAACTGAAGGAACTACAAAAGAGGGACCCTGATAAAGTTCATGAGCGAGGAAGAATACAGGGATAAGTATCATACACAAAACACAGAACTTCCTACGCTTATCTTTCAAAAAGGCAATATGTCCACAAATATTAACAACAACCACAGACCACAGTGCACAAAACAATGTTATTTCATTTATTTGTTCATTTTGTTCATTTTTTCATTTTTTCGTTATTCTTTTGGGCAACATATACATATAATGTCACAATATTGAAACAAAGTTGTGACTAACCTTAACAATATACGGACAATTCATCTAAAAAACATATATACAACATAGATTCAAGGACATTCAAAAGCATTAAAGACAATAGAACTGAAAAACACAAAAATAATTTTTTAAACGACAATCTAATAACGGTTAAAACCATGGGTTGTGCAATATAAACATGAGACCAGCGCCAACGCGTGTTTCGGAGCACATGGGTTGCTTTAGAGGGCTCCTTCTTCAGGGCTTGCTTAGGTGGTCTTTCAAACAACCAAGGCTTCTGGGCCTAGTTAGGTGTCCAACCTCACAAGGTATAGTCACACAATCAATATTAACAGCCGTTGGTCTGTGGGTAAAAAGAACCTCAATGAGTATTTTATAATCATGATTTAAATTTGGTAATTTCTTTCAGGAGGTGGAAGGAGCTTTTAAAGAGGATGAAAACGTTAAAGGCTCATATGGGCCCGTGATAAAAGGCAGTCACCTTGGAGAAAAGAAAATCGTGAAGGAATGAAATTCCAAAGACCCATCACCTGGATGTGCACATAGGAAATTGTGAAAATAGATATATATACACATACTTGTCATACATCGACTCTCTTTTAGGAAGAGGATACCAGGAAGACAGCAACTTCGTTCTTTGATTTAAATTAATACATGGAAACTAAGGAAATAAAATAAGAAACAGACACATATTGACCCTTCTTCAGAATGTTGGTATATACTAACAGGTATCAATCTGAGAAATTTTTAGCAGTGAGTACTGGAACTACAAAGGTAACGTTAGATCTAAGTCTAAGTTGAATAGAATTATCTGTATCTTGCTGGGCCCTAGTTAAGGATGGTGAGACAAGCTATGTCAAGTTGCGCATGTGTGACTGATATACTTCTTAATCTACAAAACAACTTGAAAGGTGAGTTATTTAATTGTGAGGGGATGTATGTGGTCTATTTTGATTTTAATCAGACTAATGTATTTCTTCTGCTGCAGGGAGTACTTTTTTGTCTACAATCTTATTGACAGTGTGTGTGCATGTAGAAATCATTCTGTGATAAGCATTTGTGTTTTTCATGTGTTTGCAGACAGATAACTGTGCTGTTTTTATATTTTGGTACAATTAGAAATCAGTCATTGTTTATGAATTTGCAAAATGAGTCATGTTTCTACACTAAAATGTAGTATTCGTAAATTAAGAAATGTGTTTTGGTATAGTGCAAGGGGTAGTGTTGTTTGTCTAGAATCACACAGTGAGTCTGTGTGCATTTATGATTCATTTTGAGAGAAACATTTTGGTACTAATCAGTAGTAGTAGATTTTCTGCAATGTGTGCAGTCACCTTAGATCTTGTAGACTAGTAAATGTATTTTGTACAAGGGATAGTTGTCTGTCTACAATCACACTGTGAGTCTGTGTGTATTTGGGTAAGCATTGTGAAAGAAGCATTTGGTAACATTGTGTATTTGCTGACACATAACTGTTTTAAAACCTGTCATGTTGTCAAGTTTTAGTAGCATTAAAAGCCAGTCCTGGCTTATGCATTGATAAAATGAGTTAGGCTTTGACACTAAAGTGCAGTACCTAAATATGTAGATTGTGTGCAGTCCCCTTACCCCTTCCCCAGTAGTGAATGAGTTTTGGTAAACTCCTAGTGATAGTGTTGCTTGTCTAAAATCACACTGTGAGTCTGTGTGCATTTGGGTGAGGATTGTGAGAGAAGCATTTGGTAACATTGTGTATTTGCTGACAGATAACTGTTTTAAAACCTGTCATGTTGTCAAGTTTTAGTAGCATTAAAAGCCAGTCCTGGCTTATGCATTAATAAAATGAGTTAGGCTTTGACACTAAAGTGCAGTACCTAAATATGTAGATTGTGTGCAGTCCCCTTACCCCTTCCGCAGTAGTGAATGAGTTTTGGTAAACTCCTAGTGATAGTGTTGCTTGTCTAAAATCACACTGTGAGTCTGTGTGCATTTGGGTGAGGATTGTGAGAGAAGCATTTGGTAACATTGTGTATTTGCTGACAGATAACTGTTTTAAAACCTGTCATGTTGTCAAGTTTTAGTAGCATTAAAAGCCAGTCCTGTCTTATGCATTAATAAAATGAGTTAGGCTTTGACACTAAAGTGCAGTACTTAAATATGTAGATTGTGTGCAGTCCCCTTACCCCTTCCACAGTAGTGAATGAGTTTTGGTAAACTCCTAGTGACAGTGTTGCTTGTCTAGAATCACACTGTGAGTCTGTGTGCATTTGGGAACCACTTTGAGAGAAGCATTTGGTAACATCATGTATTTGCTGACAGATAACTGTTTTAAAACCGGTCATGTTGTCAAGTTTTAGTAGCATTAGAAGCCAGTCTTTTCTTATTCATTGATAAAATGAGTCAGGGTTTGACACTAAAGTGCAGTACTGAAATATATAGATTGTGTGCAGTCCTCTTATCCCTTCCGCAGTAGTGAATGAGTTTTGGTAAACTCCTAGTGATAGTGTTGCTTGTCTAAAATCACACTGTGAGTCTGTGTGCATTTGGGAACCACTGTGAGAGAAGCATTTGGGAACATCATGTATTTGCTGACAGATAACTGTTTTAAAACCTGTCATTTTTGTCAAGTTTTAGTAGCATTAGAAGCCAGTCTTTGCTTATGCATTGATAAAATGAGTCAGGCTTTCACACTAAAGTGCAGTACTTAAATATGTAGATTGTGTGCAGTATCCTTACCCCTTCCAGACTAGTGAATGAGTTTTGGTAAACTCCTAGTAATAGTGTTGCTTGTCTAGAATCACACTGTGAGTCTGTGTGCATTTGGGTAAGGATTGTGAGAGAAGCATTTGGTAACATCGTGTATTTGCTGACAGATAACTGTTTTAAAACCTGTCATGTTGTCAAGTTTTAGGAGCATTAAAAGCCAGTCTTTGCTTATGCATTGATAAAATGAGTTAGGCTTTGACACTAAAGTGCAGTACTTAAATATGTAGATTGTGTGCAGTCCCCTTACCTCTTCCACAGTAATGAATGAGTTTTGGTAAACTCCTAGTAATAGTGTTGCTTGTCTAGAATCACACTGTGAGTCTGTGTGCATTTGGGAACCACTGTGAGAGAAGCATTTGGTAACATCATGTATTTGCTGACAGATAACTGTTTTAAAACCGGTCATGTTGTCAAGTTTTAGTAGCATTAGAAGCCAGTCTTTTCTTATTCATTGATAAAATGAGTCAGGGTTTGACACTAAAGTGCAGTACTGAAATATATAGATTGTGTGCAGTCCTCTTACCCCTTCCGCAGTAGTGAACGAGTTTTGGTAAACTCCTAGTGATGGTGTTGCTTGTCTAGAATCACACTGTGAGTCTGTGTGCATTTGGGAACCACAGTGAGAGAAGCATTTGGGAACATCATATATTTGCTGACAGATAACTGTTTTAAAACCGGTCATGTTGTCAAGTTTTAGTAGCATTAGAAGCCAGTCTTTTCTTATTCATTGATAAAATGAGTCAGGGTTTGACACTAGAGTGCAGTACTGAAATATATAGATTGCGTGCAGTCCTCTTACCTCTTCCACAGTAGTGAATGAGTTTTGATGAACTCCTAAGGATAATGTTGCTTGTCTCGAATCACACTGTGTGTCTGTGTGCATTTGGGTAACCATTGTAAAAGAAGCATTTGGTAAGATCATGTATTTGCTGACAGATAACTGTTTTAAAACCTGTCATGTTGTCAAGTTTTACTAGCATTACAAGCCAGTCTTTGCTTATGCATTGATAAAATGAGTCAGGCTTTGACACTAAAGTGCAGTACTGAGATATGTAGATTGTGTGCAGTACCCTTACCCCTTCCAGACTAATGAATGAGTTTTGGTAAACTCCTAGGATAGTGTTGCTTGTCTAGAATCACACTGTGAGTCTGTGTGCATTTGGGAACCACTGTGAGAGAAGCATTTGAGTACTTGACATCTTTGCATACGCATAACTGCTTAAAAACCTTTTCTGTTCTCAAGTTTTGGTGGAATTAGAAGGCAGTCATTGCTTATGTATTCACCCAGGAACTGTCCTTGCAATACTGTAAACATTCAGTTAATATCCAAGTACTAATGGAGTGAGGCAGGCCTTAGTACATAGACTGCTACAAACCCCTATCCACTATGTATGCAGGCCTCTAACCACCTACACACTTGTCTTTCACACCTTCAATATCCCAGTCAGTATTTATACAGTTTCCGCAAACACCCTGTTACTCCCCTTACACTTCTCCAGTGACCCTTTCAGTACCATGTACTAATCCATTTACTGTGTCAAAAGCCAAACACTTATAAATTCGCTGAGGCACTCTCCTTGTACTTCTCTAATGATTCAGTCAGTACCCAGGTACTTATGTAGTGAACCTGGCTTTAGCACATGGACTACTTCAACTTACTATCCATTATGCATGCAGGCCTCTAACCACCTACAGAATTGTCTTTCAAACCTTCATTTGCCCAGTCAGTATCTATATACTCCAATAAACACCCTGTCAATCTCCTTGCACACCTCCAGTGACTCATTCAGCAGCATGTACTGACTCATTCAGCAGCATGTACTAATCTATTCACTGCGCCAAAACACAAAAACTTAAAAGATTTATCCAGGCACTCTCATTGTAGTACTCTAATGATTCAGTCAGTACCCAGAGACTCATGCAGTGACCCATGCCCTAGGCCATCGACTGCTTCAAATGTCTGTCCAGTATGCATGCAGGCCTCTAGTCACCTACACATTTGTCTTTTGCTTTTTCAATTAACTAGTCAGTATCTAGAAACTCCAGTAAACACTCTTTCAGTCCACTTCCACACCTCTACTGACTCATTTGGCACTATGTAATAATCTATTAACTGCACCAAAAAGCAAAAACTTCAAAAGATTAACCCAGGCACCCTCCTTGCAGGAGTGTAATGATTCAGTCAGTACCTAAGTAATCATGCAGTGTCTGAGGTTTTAGCTCATGGACTGTTTAAACCTCTATCCAGTATGCATACAGGCCTCTAGTCACCTACACACTTGTCTTTGACTTTAATTAACTAGTCAGTATCTATATACTTCAATAAACATCCTGTCACTCATCTTGCACTCATCCAGTGACTGATCCAGTACCATGTACTAATCTCTTCACTGTGCCAAAACTGAAAAATGTAAAAGTTTTACCCAGGCACTCTCCTAGCAGTAGTCTAATGATTCAGTCAGTTTCCAGATACTCATGTAGTGAACCATGCATTACCACATAGACTGCTTCAAGTGTCTATGCAGTATGCATGCAGTCTTCTAACATACTATACACTTGTCTTTAACAGCTTCAATTCCCCAGTCAGTATGCATGTACTTCCAGCAAACATCCTGTCACTCCCCTTGCACTGTTCCAGTGACTTATTCAGCACCATGTAGTAATGCATTCGCTGCGCCAAAACTGAAACACTTATAAATTCACCCAGGTACGCTTCTTGCAATAGTCTAATCATTCAGTCAGTACCTAAGTACTAATGGAGTCAGGCAGGCCTTAGCACATGGATTGATTCAAACGTGTTTCCACTATGCATGGAGGCCTCTAACTACCAACACAATTGCCTTTCAGACCTTCAATTTCTCTGTCAGTATCTATAAACTCCAATAAACACTCTGTCACTTTAATTGCACACCTCCACTGACTCATTTGGCAGTAAGTACTAATCTATTCACTACACTAGAATACAAAATCTTAAAAAGATTCACCCAGTCACTCTTTTTGTAGTACTCGAATGATTCAATCAGTACTCAGGTATATTTGCAGTGATCCAAGTGTTACTTTATGGACTGTTTCAAATGTCTATCCACTATGCATGTAGGTCTCTAGCCACCTACATACTTGTCTTTCACACCTTCAATATCCCAGACAGTAATTATACAGTTCCCGCAAACACTCTGTCACTCTCCTTATACTTCTCCAGTGACTTATTCAGCACCATGTACTAATGTATTTACTGCACCAAAATACAAATACTTATAAATTCATCCTGGCACCCTCCTTGCAATACTGAAAACATTCAGTCAGTATCCAAGTACTTTTGGACTGAGACAGGCCTTAACATATGGATGGATTCAAGCACGTATCCACTATGCATGTAGGTCTCTAATCACCTACACACTTGTCTTTCACACCATCAATATCCATGTCAGTATTCATACACTTCCAGCAAACACCCTGTCACTCACCCAGTGTGTCTCATTATAGTACCCTAATCATTCAGTCAGTTAGCATGTAGTGTTTTAGTGAGGCAGGCTTTAGGGCATGAACTGCTTCAAAGTGGTATGCACTATGCATTTAGTGTTTTAACCATCGTCACACTTGTGCTTCAGGGCTATAGTTTCTTAGTCAGTTTTTATATAAAATGTGTGTCTACAGTAATAGAATAGTATACATTTGAAAGTTATTAATATATATTTATTTGCGATTCTTTCTTACAGATACTGTTTTTCAATGTTAAAATAGAGAAATTATGCCTGAAAAAAAAAGAAAAAGAAAGACAGGAGAATTACTTGAAGAAACATCAACCACAAGTATTGAATGAACAAGATAATGTGGCTAAAAAGAAAAAATCTTCTGGTAAAATCACAAAGCAATTTATTAAAAATATTTGTAGGACCAAACAGAATGTACAGAATGCTGAAACCACTGAGGATGCTTCAACTAGAAAAAAAATTCAAAATAAGAGGAAAAGCAAAAAAGCAAATGGTCAGTCAAAGGAGACAAAGTATGGTAAAAGAAGGCAAAATCAGTATAAGGAATTACGCAAAAAAATATTTTACAAGAGAGTAGTACATAATTTGCTGAAAGATGTGAAGAAATATAAAAAGAGAGCTCTATTTTATAAAAAGAAGAAGCATATTGAAAACATTGTTGAAAAGGCTTTTGAAGTAAAAAGGAAACTATTCATTTTAGTATTACACAGAATTCGATCACTAGATAAACCAATCCATTTACAGAAGGCCAAAAGTAAGAGGAAAAGAGTAATTAAGAGAAAAAAAATGTGTGATGTTTTTTTGGGAGAATGGAAACACAGTTCCAGTTCAGAGCCTTTCTTTAATGAAGAGAGTTATTTACAGAGCAAAAAATTATTGTATGCAGTTGACACCAGTGGTAGGTTAGAGATGGTTGTCCAATTGAGAAAGAGAAAATTGCTGAAAGAAATGCAGATGAAGTGATAGCTGATAAAGTTCTAGGGAGACGGCCTAAACACCCTGTGTACACTTGGGATTGCAGTAGTATTTGTAGTGTACGACAGGAATCTATTGATAAATTATGTAGTTTTTTACGAGCATATAGTAAAAAAAGTGTTAAAAAAAAGGTTAAGGTGTTGCAAGGACTAGAGCCTTGCAGAGTGAGAAAAAATACTGGTTTGCAAGGTCATTCTCTGGCTTGTCTTTCTAGGAAAGTTTGTCAAAGTGTTTTTCACCATTTCAGGATGCTGGCAGTACATCATACTCAAATGCGGAAGTTAGTGAGAAGATTGTATTATGCAAAAAGTCCAGCACTAAAGTTAAATGAGTTGAACAGTGCTCTTTTGCGTGGGTCGGTATCAGATGTGAAGAAGGTTTGTGATGATATTGAGTTTTGTTACTTTGGTCCTCAGCAAGAGAGTGCAGAAACTGACACATCAGTAGAACAAAATGTTGAAGACAAGGTAGAACCCGTAATTACAAAACATTTTGAGGATGAAATCACAAAGTTTAAGGTCATTTCAGGTGAAAGACCAAATGTTTCTTGTATTTGTTGTCGGCAAAGTCACTATAAAAATCAGACTAGGGGTGTCAATCTGTATTTAAAAAGTGAAATAGAAGATAATGATAAGTGGATGGAATTTGCAACTTATTTGTTGGTAGAGGATTGTTTTGATTTGGGATCTGAGCAGTGTATTTGCATATATTGTTAAAACAAATTAGATGAGAATAAAATGCCTGCTAGAGCTGTTCATAATAATCTAGAGTTGGTTGCTATTCCTCCAGAGCTGATAGATTTAAATATACGTATGAGTCTATTCTCATTCAATGTGTTCACCCGTTTCAGGCTATTGTTCGTATGGAGCCCAAAACAGGTAAATTACCTCCATCAGAGTTGCAAAGAGTATTGAAAGGAAGAGTTGTGTATTTACCGTTAGATTTAAGGAGAAATATTGAAACTATTGGTGTAGACCATGCGGAAAATGAGCCACTAGTCATTCTAGTTAATGGTGTTCCTACTAAGAATAAGAAAATCTGGCAAGAGTTAGTGGATGTTAGAAAAGTGCAAAAGGCATCATTGTATCTGTTAAAAAATAATGAGTACTATAGAAATGTGTTTGTAGGAGAAGAAGAAATAGATTTAGCAGAAGATACTGAAACATTAAGTGGACAAATTGAAAACGTGGACATGTCCAGATGTGAAGAAATCTATGAACATTACAGTGTACATCCACTTCATTCCAAAGATGTGATGGGGAATACGATTGAGTTTCAAATGAAAAAAGCAACAGGAAGTCCCATGAGTGTATGGGAAGAGAGCTTGGAAGCTCGTTGTTTCCCGCAGTTGTTTCGAACAGGAAAAGGTGGACGATATGATGAACGGCCTGTGCAGATTCCTGCATCTGAATATCGGACAACAAGATTATATGCAGAAGATCCAAGATTTCAACAATGTATCCCTTATATGTTTCATCTTCTGTTTGAAAGTGACTTGTCTGGACTTTCATATGCAGCAAATCACATTTTAAAAACTGGAATGCATCTGCAAAATGTAACTGCAAAGGATTTGATGGATAAAGTGCATCAGAGAGATGATCATTTAGAATTTCAGTTGATTAATCTGATGGCATGTCAGTGTGGGACTAATGAATATTGGTACCGTCGTCATGGAGAACAGAAATGTATGCTACGGAACTTGGGAACTCCTACATGGCTTGTTACACTAAGCTGTGCTGAGTAGGCTTGGGACGATTTACTTGAATTTCTTTGTGAGGCAAATTCCAATATAAAACATATTGAATACAAGACACCTGGAGAATTGTGCTCCTTGGATCCTGTTAATGTATGCAGATATTTCAATCATAGATTTGAAGCTATGATGTCTTTCATCTGCAATAAAAAGAATCCTCCTCTTGGAGAAGTTGTGGATTTCTTTTGGAGAAAGGAGTATCAAGCAAGAGGTGTTCCTCATATACATATGTTGTTATGGATCAAGGACGCCCCCAAATTTGGAACGGATTCAGATGAAACTGTTTTGTCTTTCAGTGAAGATTATGCCACATGTGCTGTACCCAATAGCAGAGAAGATAAAAACTTAAAACAACAAGTCTTACGATTCCAAAGCCATAGGTGTGGAAAATGCTGTCGACGAAAGTACAAGTCAAAGTATAAGTTCTATACCAACTGTCGTTTTGGTTTTCCTCGTCCTGTATTATCCAAAGGAAGAGTGAACAGTTTTATGTCAGCTATGCGACATACCATCACAAGAAAGTCTCCGAAAAATACCTACAACTTAAGAAGAAGCGAAGAATCGAAATACATAAATGACTACTTCCAGTTATTTTATCCATGTGGAACGCTAACATGGATATTCAGTATGTTGCGGACAATTCCATTGCTGCTGCTCGATATGTAACGTCCTACATTACTAAATCAGAAAAGACTGAATTGAAAGAAATGTGGGAAGAGATTTCTCACGAGAAGACTCTAAGTAAGAAATTATACAGTTTCAGTTTGAAGATGTTATCGCATCGTGAAATTGGAGCATATGAATGTTCAGATCGGTTATCATCTGCAAGTCTATATTCCAAAAGTAGAAGAATCCTTTGGGTGAGTCTAGGTCTTGCAGGAATGCGAAATCGGGTACTGAAATCTGTTCAAGAAATTGAATATTTAGCAGAAAAAGAACCAGAAAGTACAGATATTTTGAAAACGAATATGTTGGACACATATTACCCAAACAGAAGTCATCACCTTGAGAACATGTGTCTCTATGAAGTGCTGCAAAACTACACTTTTAAACGGAATACTACAGAGAACATCAATGATGGAAAATATGCAGTGATTGGTTCCGAAGGATGTCTGGTGAAACAAAGGAAAGGAAATTTAATTAAGCACAGGAAACTGAGTTGCGACACTGCTGACAAAAGGAAATTTTATTATTTAGCCCTTTTGCAAATGTTCAAACCGTGGCGTTCAGAATTGCAATTACTTGGAGATTTTCAGGGCTATGAAGATTCATTTAATGCTTGTAAAGATAGCATACAATGCAGTGCTTTTGCAAATTATGTGAAAATGTTGAATGATGAAATTTATCAAGAAGGTACAATTGCAGCTGAGATTGCTAGAGACAGTTCTCAAGATAGTCAAAGATCCACTTGGACAACCAATTGTTGAAAATGAAGCAGCAACTGCCATGAATGAGGTGGAAACAGCAATGTATCAAGCTCAAGAAGATGTAATACAGTTAGGAAACTTGGAAGAACAACTAAATGTTGAACAGAAACAAATATATCAACAAGTGAAAGAGCACATTGACCATGGAATACTTCATGAAAAGAAAGGGTGCTCATGTACATCATTTCAACCTAGCCGAATGTATGTGAGTGGTCAAGCTGGAACAGGAAAAGGTTTCTTAATTAAAGTAATTGTAAGTTATCTGCAGAAAACAACTGAGTCGCATTTGTCTTGTGTTGCCACTGCTCCAACTGGTTTGGCAGCACATAACATTAAAGGAATTACTTTACATCGTTTACTAATGCTACCAGTAGAGCATGAGAACAAATTGGAATACCACAAGCTATCTGGAGAAGCTTGTTGTGAAGTTTAAAGAGTCCTGAAGAAAATGAAACTTCTCATTATTGATGAGGTGAGCATGGTCTCAAACTTGATGCTTGCCTTTGTGCATTTAAGAATGCAGCAAATTCTTAAAACAGAGTATGACGTGTTATTTGGAGGAAAAAACGTCATAGTTTTTGGAGATCTACTGCAACTGACTCCGGTAAAAGGACAACCGGTATTTAAAACTCTTGCACATGAAGATACCAGAAAGTCTCTTGGTAGTGTTGGTAATGTGAACATTTGGACTTATTTTGAATGCAAAGAACTGACAACAAATATGCGACAGGCAAATGATGCTGAATATGGAAGTATTCTTCAAGATATAAGAATTGGAATTCTTACAGAACATGGCAAACAAGCTTTGGAGAGTCGATTACTTTGCAATGTGTTTCCAAATGAAAATGTAGTTCCTGCAAAAGTGTACATGAAAATTGCAGAAAATAAATCAGTGATCTGCTTAATGCCAACACTGCACGAGTGTTCTATATTCAACGAAGAACTATTGAAACTGGAAAATGAAGAAATTATAAAAATGGAGGCCATCGATAAAATAGAGCATGAAGGAATCACTATTATTTTGACGCGAAAGTTGAAAACAAAACTGGATTCTTTAGAAAAACAAATATCTAAAACAGCTGGTTTAGAAAAGACACTATATGCATGTGTAAACTGTCGGGTAATTTTAAGGCGTAATTTGGATGTAGAAAAAGGTTTAGTTAATGGCGCAATGGGTAAAGTGGTGGATTTTGTTAATTATCAGAAAAAAGAAGGAATTGAATTTTAAAAAATTAAATTTGATCAGATTGAAGAAGTTAAAGAAATTGGTCGTTGTTTGCTTCGTTTTTTGCTTGTTAAAGATTTATATGTCCGTAGGAAACAATTTCCATTTTTTCCGGCATATGCAGTGACTATTCATAAATCTCAAGGATTAAGTTTAGACAGTGCATTGGTGAACATTGGATCTACCGTATTTAAAGAGGGTATGGCATATGTTGCTTTGTCGCGAGTCAGAACATTATCTGGTTTGTTTTTGATTGATTTTGATGAGACAAAGGTTACTGCAGATGCAAACTGTGTAAAATTTAGGTCAATATCCTCTATTTGAAAAGCGTGTGGTTGGTCGAAAAAGAAGGTTTGAAAATATCTGTTCTGAAGGTGTCGAGAAGGGAAAAGAACAAGATAATGTTGTGATTGCAAGTAAAAAGAAATCGGACACTGTTGAAGAGATTGTTGGTTATCTGTTTGAAAATAGTTCAGGTGTCAACTGCTGTGCTAATGTAGTGGTCAATGTTGTTTTTTATCTTGAAGGTTTGCAAGAACAAATTATGCAGAATCGGCAAAAACGATTTTGTTCTCTGTTGCATTCTGTTTATGAAAAATTGACAACAGATACAAGTAGAATACAATCTGTTTCAGATGTTTGTAATCTTTTGGATGTGTGTTCTGGTTCTACACAATTTACACAAAATATCCAACAGGATGCTCAGGAATTTTTAATGTATATGCTTACCATTTTTAAAAATGAAGGTGTAGAAATAGAACATATTTTTGGCCTTTCTTACAAATGGAAACATCATTGTGAAAGTTGCATGTATACATGTACCACTAATATAGACACTGAAAGATTTCATTATTTAACATTACCAGACTGTAAATCAGTGTCTTTCAATAAATTAGTTAAAGGTGCAAATCAAAACATGGAGTGTTGCCAATGTAAATCAGAAATGTTATCCACATTATTTTTAACAAAATATGGACAATACATAATTTTAAAGATGCAACGTTGTACAGCTGACGGAAGAAAATTGGATACTTTAATAAAGCAATTTGTAGCAACACAACTATCAATATCAGGAAGGACTTTTGTAGCAATTGCAATAATTTTCCATGATGGTCCTTCCACAACATCTGGACATTACACTGCCTATCTAAAATGTGACAAAGGCTGGACACTTTGTAATGATTTGAGTGGTTCCTAATATTTCCCATTGTACCTATTGAAGGACCGCAATCATTTCAATCATTCTTCTTTGAGCATCTTTGCAGACAAAACTCTGTGCTTACCTTCTATCATCCGCAAGCAATTTCAAAAACAGAAATATGTCACTTTTTGTTACATAGTTATTGCACAAGACACTCTTTCATATTTACAAAGAGAGGAAAAGGCACTCTGTGTACTTTTTCTACTCCATGTAAATACAACCTCATCATACACACCACTTTGCATTTAAAGGGTGTTCTATAAGTGTTGTTGTGCATGATTGCACTGAATACTCATAGAACAAGACACATCTCCAGATTTATAAGAAATCATAAATCTCGATATGTGTGTGAATGCTGCACCATTCTCCAATTGGTGTACGAAAGCACAACAAGGAGAATTGTTTTCATTTCTCCTCATTTTTAAATCTTCAATGCATGCTAAAATGTTCAGCATACATTGAAGGAGAAAAATGCGTTTTCTGATTGTTTTTGTGCAGGAAGGTGTGTCTTCCTGCACAAAAACAAACAGCACATGACACAGATATCTTTGCACTATGTTGCAAGTGCGCCTGTGTCACCACATGGCTGCAATTTAAGCAGCTGTGCAGAGAGAAGCATATATTAGCAACATATTTATGTACATATGTTGCATCCCTGTGCTTCGGAAGTACTACAGCACACTGCAGTTAAAGAGGTTACTGTGTGATGCTGCAGCACTTCCTCATAGTTCTGCACTTATACATTCACCATACGCTACTAATGCATTCATTCAGTCAATTACATACTACACATACATTCATCTAAACTTTCACACACTAACAAACAAATATAGCTCTTTTTTTGAAACCAGGAAAGTTAGTTCTTAGAAGAACTTTTTTTTCCTTCTTTTTTCTTTTGTTTTTTTCAACGATTTTGTGATTTTATTTTTTTTTAAACAAAAAAGGGAACATCAAGAACAAAAAAGTGAACTTTAGGAAAAAAACTAAAAAAAATTAACAGTGATGGTTTCTCTGTGCCCTGCAGATAAGCTCAACGGACTGCTCACTGTAACACAGCAGTTTGTTGCATTTAATGCAACTAATTTTAAGTTGTCCGAATTCAGTGATGTCATCAGTGATGTCATTTGAGATGTCATCAGTGATGTCATCAGTGATGTCACTGACCATGTCATGAGTGATGTAATATGTGACGTCATCAGCAGTGAACAAACTATAACGGGGGAATTTCTACGGTTTTGTACGAGGGAAATGTCCAGCTAACTTTAACGACCCTGAAACCTATGTTTTTTTAAGTGAATATTTATATATATATATACATATATATATGTTTGTCTCTAGTATGGCCTCCACTTGAACACCTTCTGCTCTACTGCTCCCCCTGTACAGCTCTACTCTTGTTCTCTATACAGCTGAGTGAGCGTTATCAATCCTGTCAATCCCCAGTACATCCCTGAGACTCCATGACATTGCTCCGACCAACAGACCTAAACACATTAACTGATGCTTTGTTCGGGGGGCATGCTCACAGCCAATGATGCATGTATTGTGTCGAGGCAAAATGCTAGGGAGGCAAACCTTAACAAACTCATTGAGGGATAGAGCTGATCAGAACTGCAAACTGGCCATTACGAGTGCCATCTCTATCCCTATCCAGAGGATATACCTCAAATGAAAGGATCAGCCATAGTCATTCCTATCTTTATAGTGTGCTCCCAGCATGCTATTGAGGCATAACCTCATGCATCTCCTATAATACAGGCAGGCATTCATTGCAAAACCAACCCTATGTCTATCTGCCATGTATTGCCCATCTATTCCCACATACTGCCTCATGTAAACTGCCTTCCAAGTCTTGCTGATGTTCCCCTCTATGGCACTATGAGGCTCGTTTAGAGCTGTATTCAGTACCCTGTCAACTTTTGAAGATTACATTGGAGAGTTTAATAATGTGTCTGTTGTTTGGGAAATGGCCCCGTTTGAAGGCTCATCCTAAAATCATTGCCTTCCTCCTCCTCTTTTTCTGACTTTCCTTTTGATGGCTTTAGGACTCTGAACACTCAAAACCACTGCTAACCAGAGCTAAAGTGCATGTACTCTCTCGTTTAAACATTGTATAATTGGTTTACACCTGTTTGGCATTTTTGATTTACTTGTAGGTCCCTTGTAAAGTGGTATACCATATACCCAGGGCCTGTAAATTAAATGCTACTAGTGGGCCTGCAGCACTGATTGTGCCAACAACAGAAGAAGCCCTTCAAACCGGTCTCTGGCCTGCCACTGCAGGGCCTGTGAGTGCATTTTACTGCCACTGCCACTTGGCATTTAAAACCACTTGCCAAGCCTTAAGCTCCACTTTAATTACACATTAGTCATCCTATGGTAGGCCCTAGGAAGCCCTAAAGAGAGGAAGCTGTGTAAGTAAAAGGTAGTACATGTACTGTTAAGCTTTACATGTCCTGGTAGTGACAAACAGATATTTTCGTTTTTCACTACTGTGAGGCCTACTTGTCTCATAGGTGCATTAGGAATTCCTCAATATACTTTTAAGCTGTAATACCCGATCAGAGAAGAGTAGCCTTTTTATGTTTCATATGTTTGGAATGCTAGTGGCAAAACCTCCTTACTGGTAACGTTGGACAGAGAACTGCTTTAAAGTCCCCCCACATCAAAGGCTGTTTTGGGTATAAGTACTAGGTCGTTACTGGACCTGTAACTGAAGCTCTGCCAGAAAAACTGCTGTGCTGCTTAATGGACTCAACTGGCCTGCTGATCTGAAAGGCCTGCTTTTCTGTTTTCTTGCCCTACTGCCTGCTGCGCTCTCACTCTGCTGAAGGTGAGCTGGATTCTCCCTTCACTTCAAGTGATCTCCAAGAGCTCGTTGGTTTGCCTCCTGTTGCTTGAGACTCAGGGATATCAAAGTCCCTACACCAGCTCCTGTGCCTACTCAATGGCGGTGCCCCAAATGCTTGTTACATGGATTTTGACGCATCTCCTGTCTGCGTGTAGCAGAACCAGCGCATCGACACAGTTGCGGGAGAAAAATCATTGCATCGCCTTGGAACCAGTATTTTGCCTCCAGAGATCGACTCATCTGACAGCGTAACACTGCCGCTGCAGCTTGGTTAAATCGACGCATCCCCCGATTGCGTTGCTGACTCCGGTGCATAACTCGATGCTTCTTGGCACCTATCTTCGTAACTGACGCATCGCCTTCACTGCATGGAGAAGATCAGCGCATCTCAATGTTTGCGACCATTTTGTTCACCAGGGCCTGCGTGGGCCCTGTAGCCAGCCGGCGCTCCACTGTGGTCAGCCCGAGATTTGACTTTGCCCCAGTCCAGCATGACCAAAAGTAACCTTTTTAGTGCTACTTGCTTCTAAGCTCTTTACTGCATTTATTCCTTTAAAATTCAATAGCTCAGCTTTTATACATAGGATGTTTGTCGTTTTGGTCTTGTTTTGTTTGCAATATAATAGTTTATGTTTATAAACCTGTGTGGAGTCTTTTTGTGGTGTATTCATTGTGTTACTGTGTGTGTGTGTGACACAAATACTTTACACATTGCCTCTTTAGAGGTGGCAACTGCCTGGCCTGGGTGCATACCTAAGCCAACCAGAAATCCCATTTCTAACAGTGTCAATCTTTTTGACATAATAGTTGACCTGTGTTTTGGTGCTGCCGCTGTTCTGCTCTGAGTGCTTGCCCAGTGCCACTTACTGTGTCTTTATTGGTGTCCAGCTCTACTATGGCCTCCACTTGCACACCTTCTGCTCTGTTCCTGCCCCTATACACCTCTATATTTGACCCTTACATAGCTGAGTAAGTGGTATCAATGTCCTGTCCATTCCCAGCACATCCCTGAAACTCCTTGAAAATTCCATTGTCCCTATTGGCCTATTGGCTAGAATCTGGATCAAGAGAGTTTTCCATATGGAAATTAAAATTGTCTAAATTGGAAGTCTGAAGTCTGTAGCATCCACTTAATATGCTATAAGATTGCCAATGGATTGGGTAAAAGCTGTTCTGGAACCAGACAGCCGATAGATGAGAAGTCTGTTAAAAGAATAATGGCTGTTTACTTCAATTTTAAAATAAATAGCTTCGCAGAGAGGCACATTAAAATGAGTGTTAAAAATGCTTTTAGCAATAAAAGAGAGAACAAAACTGCTTCAGAGGAAGCGTCCCGGGGCTAGCAGGAAGGTTCCGAAACTGACCTAAACCACACCAAAATCCCAAGACAAAAACCTAAACATTAAAAAGGAATGTCTTCAGGCCTTTATGAAAAATAGATTCAGAGGGAGCTAATCATAGAGCAACTGGTAGGGAGTTCCAAAGTTTGGCCGTAAGAAACACAAAGGATCTCCCCCCCTCTTTAGCCTTATGGATCCTACGCATGTGTAGTAGTTTCAGATCATTTGATCTCAAGAATCTAGACTGGCAGTAGGCTTTAAAAAATGTCTTAGATACAGGGGGCCCTTCTGCTCAAAGACTCTATTGGAAAAATGTAATGCCTTGAATTCGCTTTGGTTAGCAATGGGCAGCCATTGCAGTTAGTGCACGTAGGCAGACACTGATAGGCGTGTAGGAACCTTTAAGATTAGATGAACTACAGCATTTTGATTAATCTGCAGGCGGTGCAACAGGTAAGATGGCTAGCCCAGATATCAGCTATTAGCATAGTCCAACTATGAAGTCATCAGAGAGTGGATAATAGTCTTATAGGTGGCCTCAGGTACCAGATGTAGCATCCTCTTTAAAAATGTAAGAGTTTTAAAACAACTTGCAGATAATGCTTTCACTTATGGTTCAAAAGACAAGTTTGAATCAAATTTGATACCTAGATTTCTCAACAATCGATGATGGTAAAGGAGGGGCACCTAACTCTGAAGGCTGCCAGTTATGTGAGTCTGGGTAATGACTGATGCCAAAAAAGAGAAGTTCCACTTTATCGGAGTTCAATTTATGGCAGTTGTTACTTATCCACTCACAGACTGATTTCAAGCAAAGCTTAAAGGAATGGAAAGCCTCAACATCATTTTATCCTGGAACGGCAGAAGGAGCTGAGTATCATCAGTGTAAGAAATTACACACAGGCCTCAATGTTCCACAAGGTTCGCAAGAGGATCCAAATAAACATTAAAGAGGGTAGGAATCAAGGCAGAGCCTTCAGGCACCCCACATGCAAGAGGTTTGGTGGCTGAAGTTAAAGGAGAAAGAAATACCGCTTGTGTCCTAGCTTCAAAGTACCACTAAAGCCAGGCCAACGCCTGTCCTGGACTCCAATATTCTTAAGCCTGTGAAAAAAAATAGAGCGAGAAACCATATCAATCGCTGATGATAAATCCAGTGGGACTACCATCACTTCATAATCCTGATCGAGATTGTCCTTTTTAAACTCTGAAACCCCCAATAAGGCAGACTCTGTGCTCTACCCTGCTCGGAAGTCAGATTGCAAATTGTGTAGGAAATGATTGACTCCAAAAAGTGGGAGAGTTGTCTGTTGACCAACTTCTCCAACATTATTGCTACTGCAGGTAGGAGCGAAATAGGTCTGAAGCTACTGAGCACCACGGGGTCAACTTTGTGTTTCTTTAACAGGGGGAGCAAGGGGGCCTGCTTCCAAATCCTCGGCACACCTGCATAGGCACTCTGTTAGAAATGGAGACCTCTAGTTGGCAGTGGTTTGCACCCTGTCCAAGTAGGAAGGGTCCCTTCCTTCTAGTCAGGGTAAGGGGATTGCATGCCCAAGAAAACCCCTGCTCACCCCCTTGGTAGCTTGGCATGAGCAGTCAGGCTTATCTCAGAGGCAATGTGTAAAGCATTTGTACAAAACACACAAAGTAACACAGTGAAAAAAATACAAATGGACACCACGCCAGATTAGAAAAGTAAAGTATCTTTATCTAAACCAAAACAAGATCAAAATGACAAAAACCCAACATACACAACTCCAAATATGACTTTTGTAAGGGTCTAGCAATTCTGTTGCTAGGAAACTGTGGATGTGGGGATTTTACTCAAAATACTTTTAGATGCATCAAAATTATCAAGCCAAAACATCCACAGAGGAGGAAAGCTTTGGAAAACACAGCGATGTGTCAGTTCCTGAGTCCATGGGTGAGGCAATGCAATAGTTCTGCTGCACGCAGGAGAAGTAATGCATCAAATCCAGACAGTAGGGGGAAGTGATGCATAGATTCCGAGACAGTTCTGGTCTGTGGGTGCTGCGTCAGAAGAACTTGGCGTACAGGTGCAATGCATGGAAATCCGGACGCCCTGAAGGTCAATGCGGCTGCGGCAAACAGGCGCTGCTCGGTCCCATGATGGGTCAATTCTTTCAGCCGCACAGCAGTTCCTGTGTCGGAGTCAGTACAGTGGTCTCGGACTTTAGAGACCGGTGCACTGAAACTCAGCCTGTGGCGGTTTCTTTGGCTGCTGAAAGGCACTACGTCGATTTATTCAACTGCACGACAGAGGTTCATGGATAAACAGGCGCCGGAAGGGCTATGTGTCGAATTCCAGCTCTTCTTGATGCTTTTTGCAGCAGGAACAACCTCCAAGGTCACGGAAATGGAATTGGCACCACAAGGCAGGTCAGCACTCCCAGCAGCGAAGTTCAAGGATGCTGAAAGTGAGGCCTTTGTGTCTCTCAGACTTCTTAACAGGAGGCAAGCTCTACTTCAAGCCCATGGAGAATCTTCTCATGCAGGATACAGCAAAGTAAAAGTCCAGTCCTTTCGACTACTGCCCACAGACAGAAGCAGCAACTGCAGGCCACCCTAGCAAAGCAACACACAGCAAAGGGGCAATAGTCTTCCTGACAGCTCTTCAGCTTTTCTTCTTGGCAGAGTCCTTTTGATCCAGAAATGTTCTAAAAGTCTGTGGTTTTAGGTCCAAAACTTATACCCCGTTTGACTTTTGAAGTTGGCAAACTTCAAAGAAAGTCTTTGTTGTTCACAAGTTCTTGCTCTGCCCAGCCTTGGCTCCAGACACACTCCAGGGGGTGGAGACAGCTGTGTGAGAGGACAGGAAAAGCCCTATTCAGATGCCAGTGGCAGCTCCTCCCACCACTCTAACCCAGGAAGACCCATCAGCCTAGAAATGGCTTATCAGGATATGCAGGACACACATCAGCCCCTTTTGAGGGACTTTCTAGAATAAGTGCACAATCAGCCCCTGTCAGTCTCAAATAGATGTGGATTCCACAGGCAGGCAGAGGCACAGGATGGTTAACCAAGAAAATTACTACTTTTAAGAGTGGCATTTTCAAACACACAATTTAAAAACTAACTTCACTAAATGATGTATTTATAAATTCTGAGCTCAGGGAGCTAAAACTCCAAATCTCTACCTCTTCCCAATTGAAAGTTACACTTGTAAGATGTTACAAGATACCTCTAGCTCCAATGATAACCTATGGTAGAGGAGACAGCCTTTCAATAGTGAAAAATGAGATTGGCAGTATTTCACTATCAGGACACCTAAGACACACCACTACATGTCCTACCTTTTAAATACACTGCACCCTGCCCAAGGGGGTACCTTGGGTCTACATTAGGGGTGCCTTACATGTTTAAAAAGGGAAGGTTAGTGCCTGGTAAGTGGGTGCACTTGCCAGGTCGAAATGACAGTTTATTACTGCACTCACAGACACAGCAATGGCAGGGCTCAGACAAGTTCACAGGGCTACTCGTGTGGGTGGCATAATCAGTGCTGCAGGCCCGCTAATAGCATTTGCTTTACAGGCCCTGGACACACACAGTGCCCTTTATTAGGGATTTACAACTAAATCAAATATGTTAATCATGGATACCCAATCAGAATCACAATTTACACAGGAAGTACTTGCACTTTAGTACAGGTCAGCAGTGGTAAAGTGACCAGAGTTCCTAAACCAGCAAAAACGAATTCCAGCACACAGTCAAAACTGCAGGAGGTTGAGGCAAAAAGACAGGGGAAACCACACCCAGGATGCCAGGTCTAACACGATCACAGAATCAAAATCGATTAACTTATAACTTAAATGGCAATATGGCCAATGGGTTTATTAGGCCATCACAGTCCCAAGCTATATTAAGTTTCATACTAATTCAGTAAGACTGTGTGTTTGGGCAACTTAAACATCAAAACTATGGTGACTGAGTCCACTCACACCATCAGCTTATATTGATCTGTTTCTGGCTAGCTCACAGTGTGCCATCTGGACCCTTAAACCTAATAGGTTACCAGATGGGGTCTGCACCCTCAGAACATGACAACTCTAATTCTCCCAAGGAAATCATAGAAACAGATCACCCCTTTGGCTCTTATCTCAGGCATGCCCAAAGGAAGACACAAGAAGTACACAATTTGGAATTTCAAACATTTATTGAAGCAATTGGATTCTTGTGTAAAATACATGCACTGCAATGATTAGTAGAAGGAAACAAAGCATTTTAGCCATCATTACAAGAACAGTGAAAAAGATGAATAATTCAACCATTGAAATTATTGCATTGATTATATGAATACAAATAAGTGTACTTCTATCTAGTATTACCTATCGTTGAGAGTATAGTGTGATCCGATTCCACCAGATATCTTGGAGTGGTCTAACTCCCCATTTACCATGTGCGTGTTTGAGCCAGAAGCCAGTCTGGTGTAGGACAGGCCACCTTCCCTCTCGGGATAGTGATTAGATTCAGCTGGGCTGGAACTCAGGCACGTGGCGACCACAACAATCCATGGAAATGCTCCTCTGCTGAACAAAGGTTTGGGCAGTTCGCATAATAAAAACTGGACCCATTCGCACTATGCCTGAGTCCAGATCCTGTTGTCATTGTTGATTCTACCAATTCAGAGCTGTCTCAGAACAGGCAACAATATGCAAGGGCAGTTTGTGCAGTGTACTTGGTTCTTAGACAAAATGTATGATGATATGATAATGTGCCTACAAAGAAATGTATCTGTAAACAAAACACTTTCTAAGTACACTATCACATGCAAGCACACAAGCAAAATGTGCTAAAAGTCATCATCTAAAAAAGATGTCTACTTTAAACATGCACATGTGGAAAATGGAAGCGTTTTTGCTCAGGCACTATTAATCTCACAACACCCACTCCTTGTCTGTAAGGAGACTAAAAAAAAGACATATCTTTAAATCAAAACTATATATATAATTGAAACCCAAAAACTAAAAATACATCACTTCAATAATAATATAGCATAAAGAAAGCCAAATTGGATTAAAAGCCAATTTTAAAATACACAAGAAATATCAGCATTAAAAAAAAATTCTAAATAAACACATGCCTAATTAAAAATCTTGAAACTCCAAATATGTTTTGAATGTTCCGAGATTCATAAGAAACCATGATGTTGATACCCCAGTCAAAAGTTCCAAAGAACATGCATGGTCTTGTCCAGCCCATTAAGCAGCTGCTGAAGGTGTGACAGCCAGTAGTGTATCCCCAGAGGACAAGCCAGGACCTAAAGTCCCAACAGCCAAGGCATCAAAGAGGGCTCATAATATGCATTTTGCAGCAACAGCAATCACATAGGACATCATGGAAAATGGATTCTCAACAGACTCATTAGAAGTTCCACATCCGTAGATTGTACCGATTGCATTACAAGGCATATAGCCAAGACACATTTGGAAATGCACAGCAGAACACAGACTGAACACAATGTAACCATACAGGTCAAAAGTACCCGGACCAGCTGTCATTCAGTTCAAGAAGTAAGGTCGTGCCCAAGTACTGTATCATGTGATCACAACACAGCAGCACGTGTAGTAGTTCTATTCGCATTTGGCTTCGTGGTAGAACATCCATTATGCAGCAACAAAGATAAAAGAAGAATCCGGACAATCATAAATAGAACAACTGGTATGCCTCCAAAACCGCTGGAAACCAAGGAGTGTATAAAAGATATAATCACTTCGAAGATAGTCTGAAAGATCGTAACAAACCCAGATCTAATCGATTTGAAAAAATGTACTACCTCCTGCAGTATTTGAAGCATTAAATATGCGATGCACAAGTTGTCCGAAGTGTTGAGGGGGGTTAGTAAGTAGTAGCGATTGTATTTCAGAAGACAACCTTGCAACTTGGCCTGAAGTAAAACATTGAAATTGGCAGAGAATTAAATCCATGTATTAACCAATCTTCTGATGGTGTATTCATCACTGTAAAGGGTAATTTATTTAAGTGTTCCATGTTTAACATTGTGTATTTTGCATCTTTCTTAGCCATTATTTTTTCACGCATGATCATTTATATGGCAGTAATAAATCAAAGGTGTTTAAATGCTTCAAGGGTGCACAATTACTTTTCAGGTTCTGCAATGTCCAGCTTAATAACATGATAGATCAAAGCTGACTTTGACCTTGTTGTGAGAGGGGCATGTCACTCTGTATGATCTCAATAGCCGATGACACAATGTTACTCAGAGAATACATTCTAGCGAATAAGTTAGTCATACCATCACCAACTACTGTTAAAGTTTACTCTTCAAACATCAAGTATCAGTTCAGCAGCTTCCTGCTGTGAAACCTTCCAAAGCTCATTGTAAACAGCATACAAAAAGCATTTATGATGTGGCTTTCTGGAACCTAACAAAAAATCCTGTAAATCCATGTCATTGGAAATGAGACTTAGAGAAGTGAGGGGGAAGCGCACACCTGTTACTCGTATATACAAGTTTGAAAGAAATGTTTTTGACCTAGATGCTACAGTGTTATGCTTGCTGTCAGATCAAGCATATGAATTTAAACAAAAAGAGGATACTAGCTTGTAGGGTAGTGTACACTGTGCACAGTACTATGGGTTGCTAAAGAACCCTTGTAATCCTTTTTTTATAGCACAACAATAAACAAATTCAACCAATCTGGTATATATAATGACATTTGTATTTCATGTCAAATTTCACAAAAATATGTTCAGTGTATTAGAACAATCAAACAAATTAAGTATTCACACCACTATACCATTTTTTGGCTTGTCAACAAATGAATGCATCATAATCATTGCATATAAACAATGTACTTAGAAATATAAACCTCTTCAGTGCCCATGACGAGATAGTCTCGTCATGGAGCACGGTTGCACTGTGCCCATGACGAGACTATCTCGTCATGAGCCCCACCCACTAGTGCAACGCCCGGCACAGGAGGGGGAAAGGGCGTGGCACTGAAGGGGTTAAAGTGAACCCGATGCATCCAACTAGAAGGGAAGAGGCTGGAACTGGGAGGCCTAAGAAATTAATTAGGCAAATTTAATCTAGATACTGTATACGATATTCTGTTTCTGATTCAGTAAGTGCTGTACAAAAAAAATGAAATACCTGGTTGTAAATCAATCTTACAATCATCATTTTTATAATAGAGTAAAACATTTGCCATTTTCTTATGACAAACATCACTGGGGTCTTGGACTTAGAGATACAAGTCCATTTCTACTCATTCACACAAGAGGTCAGCAGGTCAGAAAAGCAGAGCAGCAGTCCTTCTTTGCAGCAGTCCAGCAGAGTGGCAGTCCTTCCAGGGGCACAGCAGTCCTTCTTTCTGGCAGAGACCACAGGTCCATAGGTGTACTGAAAAGTCAAAGTAAGGGGCCAATATTTATCCCTGGTGCCCACTTTGAAGTCGAGAAGCTTCTAGAGGTTTCCATTCCCTTGAGGTGTCAGGGATCTTCTTCCTCCCTGTCCTGACTGCAGCTTGTTTGTTATCACAAAAGACCCAGTACAACCCTTCATGAGAGTGACCAGGCAGAACCATTATATTGTGAAAGTGTGGTATGTGACAGCACCTCCCCGTTGTTACCTCAGAGTGCTCCCCTGCCAACACCTAGCTTCCCTGTGTCTCAGTGGCTGGGAGCAATACACAAAGACAAACTGCCAGCTACACATAGCTATGTGTCCCATGATCAGGCACCAAGGGCCTCATGTAGGTAAATAAATTTTACCGTTTCTTAAATACCGAGCCGTACCGAATCGTTAAATTAGAATCGTTAAGTTATATGTAGGTAAAAATTCGGTAACAGTTACCGATTCGGTAACATTCGGTAATCACGAATCGGAATTCACCGAATCGGTAAATACCGAGGTGGTATTTAGCGATTCGGAAAATACCGAGGATACTACCACCTTCCCTTAACTAAGTAGCTAATATCATAATTATGTTATAATAGAAGGTCACTTAGGCTTGAATAGGGGACCCCATACCTCAAAAATCAGCTCAGTGAAATCACATCACAGGAGCATCAGGAGCCGTCTCGCAGGAAGGCTCGTCTTCGGTCTGAATAATAAACATGATGTCTGTGATATGAAAAGCACCAACTGTCAGGTATTTGCAGCTGCGCGTGTGTCATGGCTAAATAGTGGGTCGAACAACCTAGAGTGGAAAACATGCATTGTGTAAAATTCCAGACTGTGTGTCACAGCATGTACAGACCAAGGTCGCTGCGCAGAGCTTGGGATGGGAACAACAGAATGCACTCGTCTGAAGGAAGTCTCGAGTCAGCAGTTTATTCAAGAAAGAACATGTAAACGCAGTGTCGTGTGCAAAGACAAAAAGATGGCTACATAACATTCAACGTGGTCATGCTAACTGAACAATGTATGTACGTATTCAGGGAGAACTCACTACACGCCCCCTTGAGCGAAGCAATATTTGATAGGCAAGAAAAGAGAGAACGCAGAGTTCAGTATCGTCAGAGCAGAACAAGGCGTAACCAATGCAGCGCCAAAGTCCTAAAGTCCAATTAATTGCAGCATAAAATTCCAAATAACACAATGCAAGTATAGTAAAAAACTCAAGCCGACCATCAGGAAGAGAAAAAAGAGAAATAAAAGAAATAAATGGTGCGCCAGGGTGCTGTCCAGTAGCACAGGCGCAATGGACGACAATCCAGTTAATCCATGAATGTATAGGCAGCATATGTGGCCACGGCTTCCAACAAAAAATCGTTTGCAGGGCCACTAAAAGTCTCAGCCATCCAATTAAGTAAAGAAAAGGAACATACGTGTTCTCCAACCAACGGAGCCTCTAGCACAATCAGAGGGCACCCGGAATGTTCCTCCAAATAGCTCATGGACAAGAAGTCGTAGGCTGCCGCTGAGATGTCCCAATTACCCAGGATACCATGCGCCGCACCACACGCCATGATCCGGACACCAGAACAGGACAACTCGTGAGACACTAAGGGCCTCATCAGTCGATCGAAATCCGGCACCGGAGACACCATGTTGGTCAAGCACAAATCCAGAGGCCATTCAAAGGGACAATCCAGGCAGTGTAATACAGGTTGTACGCAGGTGAAGTAGGAATACCTGAAGGATAATCCATAAGCCAGGCTCAAAGTCGCCAATGGCAGAGTACCATAAAAGTCAAGCATCCTATCACGAAGAAGATGCAGACGGGACAGGTGCTCGTGTGGCACAGAAGGAGCAGCCATTCCGGAGTATGAAAAGGAAAAGCAGCACACCTGCCACTAGCGCCAGGAGCAGCGGGACACCTCCAAAGATGCTCGAGAACAGTGAATGAACAAATGCCGGAATTACACCAAAAATAGGTTGGAAAGAGGTCACGAGACCCGAGCCCACATGTGTAAAAAAATGAGCCAGGCCGGTCGTGGACGAGGCATTGAAAATAGTTTGGATCAAAGAGCCGAAATGCAGGGGGAGGTCAGTATTCAGAGGCGCCTGTACCTCAGTGCGCGTATTAGCAACGTGAAGGACAAATGTTTCACGAGAGGAAGTCAAAGGCACCTCTTTGTGGGACAATAGCGCTCTATTCTGCTCAACTTGTTGAACTCTGCTTTCAAGGTTGGAATCGAAGGCCAGATGGAAACATCCAGCCGCACATGCGGGGGTGGAAGAAGAACAGTATTGCAGCAGACAACTTTATGCGAGACAGTTATGTACGGGATTCCCACTCACATCCCGCAGCAAGCTTCATTATTCAACATTAAATAAATACCGTTTGCAAGCAGAGTGAAAGGAGGTGTAATCACAGGCACTGGGATACCTCGTAGGACGCACGCCAAATTCGGGGCTTGTACATTGCATGCGCCGTGTACTTGCATGTGCCTATTGTCTCATGTATGAATCCTAGCAGAGAGAGTGCTGAAGCTATTATCTATAACGGCTAAAGCCTTCTCCATGTTTGCTTGGTCAATAGCTCTCAATCTGGAAGCCGCCTCACTGTGCGACAACTTGCAGACTTCGTTGTAAATAGCATACGCCCACCTTTTGGTTGTGCCACCCACAGGACCATTCACAAAATCATTCAATTCGGTATGCACATTGATGGAGTGGGTGGACTTCCTGATCCTGTAGATGTGCTCTGTGTCAGCTGGTGGACAGATTGGGATGTGTGTACCATCAATGCAGCCAATGAAATGGGGGAACTGTGCCATGTGAGAAATGTCTGTTTTTGTTTACTGCAGTGCAGCCTGTGTGTTGTGGAAGCTGATGTAGTGGTGCATTCTCTGCATCATGGCATCCAGGAAATTCCTGACGGAACGGGACAGGCAACTCTGGGATACACCACCCACCGCAGCTGTCACCACCTGATAACTGCCGGATGCCAACAGATGTGGGCTGCAGAGCACCTGCACATGTGGGGGTATGGCGTGCGCCCTTCTTATTGGCTGGTCCAGGAGTGGGTGCAGGTCCCTGATTAAGGCCATGATGTTTTCGGGGTGTAGCCTGTACCTCTCATGTATCTCTGCATCAGTCAGCTGGAATAGTGTGATGCGCTGTCTGTAGATGCGTTCCTCCCGTCGCCAAACCCTCAGTCCTGCTGCCTGTGGATGTGGGCGCCTTGCAATGACGTACATAGCGGGCATGTTGTCCACGCTGTTGCATTTTGGGATTGCTTATCTGCACTGTTGATGGTTACCACCTGCTTTCAATCCGTGTTAATTACCGACTCTTATTTACCGATTTTCTTGGATTTCTTAATTACCGAGTGCTCCTACATGTCATTTTCATTTTTACCACTTCATATTTACCACTTCATATTTACCGATTCGTTAATTATGTATTCGGTAACTCTGATTCGGTATTTTGGAATTCGGTAAATATGAATCGGTATTTACCGCCTCATATTTACCGAAAAGTGGTTTTTGGACTCCTACATCTCACTTGTCTGAATACCGGTCGGTAACGGCATATTTACCGAAAATCGGCCGTTACCGACCGGTATTTGGCTACCTACATGAGGCCCCAAATGGTTAGGACAAGAAAGTGCCAACTTTCTAAAAGTAAATTAATTCTAAGATGACCTGTCCTAGACAAAGACTGCACTACCAAAAAGACACTCTGCCTGGAGTGTGTATTAATATCTTTTTATGCTAAAGTGAAATCAAGTTTAGAAAAACTTCATCAAATCAACAAACTAAACATTACAACTTAGCACTTTACTGTGATGTGATTCATCAAACATCCTTTGTGAAGTATATAATTTTGATGTTGTTTTTCCCGGTAAATAAGAGACCGGCTACAATATAATGTAATGAAGCAGACTGGTGTGTTAATTCAATGTATATATATTTGTTGTAGATTTCCCCTGACGAAGGGTGTATGCCACACCCGAAATTCATTGGGAATAATAATCTTCAAGTTTTTACTATAATGCCATGCAATGTGAAGTTCAAGGCTCACCAATGAATCAAGCTTTTAAATAAAAGAAGCATTAAACTACGCTGGATTGAAAGCACGGCGTTACATTTATGTGAATGTTGACTACAAAATGTTTAGTTTGTTGATTTGATGAAGTTTTTCTAAACTTGATTTCACTTTAGCATAAAAAGATATTAATACACACTCCAGGCAGAGTGTCTTTTTGGTAGTGCAGTCTTTGTCTAGGACAGGTCATCTTAGAATTAATTTTCTTTCAGAATTTAGTGGTTTGGTAGAACCACTCCAAAGACAGCACACCCACACAGATTAAGTAGTACATTTTTCTGTAAACAGGATCACTTAGTATTGACTTAAGTGCATCAAAGCTGATATACCAAACTTTCTAAAAGTGGCATTTTCAGAAAGGTGTCTAAAAATCGGACTTTATCATTAAAGAGGGCTTTTAATTACAATTCTCTAGACACCAAACCGGACCTGTCTATCTGCTCCCAATTAGAAGTTTGAGCTTATTAAATGTAGTAAGGTAATTCCAAAGGTATTCAAGGATAAAGGTAGGCTTTGAAATAGTGAAAAACACATTTAAGAGTTTTTTGTCTACTAGAACATGTAAAAGTTAAAAGTACATGTCCTTCTTTTTAAATGCATTCCACCCTGTACTCTAGGGGGGCTTATATGTATTAAAAAGGAAGGTTTGGGCCTGGCAAAAAGTTTATTTTGCCAGGTCGAAATGGCAGTCCAAAACTGCACTAACAGGCTGCAAGGGCCCACTATTAGCATTTAATTTACAGGCCCTGGGTACATGTCGTACCACTTTACCAGGGACTTACAAGTGAATTAAATGAGCCAATTGGTTGTAAGTCAATTTTACCATGTTTAAAGAAAAGAGTGCAAGCACTTTGGCACTGGGGAGCAGTGATAAAGTGTGCAGAGTCCTTAAGGCCAACAAAATGTGTTCAGAAAACAGGAGGGTGAAGGCAAAACATTTGGGGATGACCCTGCAGAAAGGGCCAAGTCCAACAATATAAATATAGCCTTTTAAAATATCATTGTGGCTTTCTTGTTTTGTTTGCGTCCTTCAGGAATAGGTACTTCAGTAACCCATATCTAAATAAAATTTATTCCTACCAGTCTCTGGCAGGATTGATTGTTACCCTTTAAACATTACCTCCAAGAAAGTGATGGGAGATGCTTGTTACACAGCCTGTCTTTTCTGCCACTCACACTGGTAAGATAATGCACACCTTCA
Source organism: Triturus cristatus (assembly GCF_964204655.1). Classification (NCBI taxonomy): domain Eukaryota; kingdom Metazoa; phylum Chordata; class Amphibia; order Caudata; family Salamandridae; genus Triturus; species Triturus cristatus. The sequence continues at coordinate 1,264,998,263 of NC_140591.1, forward strand.
CTTCACTAAGGGTCAAGAACTAAAACATATCAAAATTAGAATTATCATATGAGCTACAGTTGGCTGAATGATAGTCACAGTCCATCTAGGAATTAATTTAATTTCTTAACTCTACTAGGCAACTCCTTTCATTGTTGAGGAATTTAGCTTTCCACTGGCTGTAGCCTATCAAAAGACAGCATCACTGTAAACTGACTCTTAAAGGTCTTTAATTTGTTTTCAAACCTTTGAAACTTTCCACTAAACAAGAGCTATTTACATGTCTTCTTTCTCTCTCTTCCTTAAATATGAGCCATCATACACCACTCAACTGCACTGGCCCAGAAATATATCTAATCATTTTCTCATATTCCTTAGGCAGGACCACAAGAACTCCTTTCTGTTCTGAATGATGATCAGATAATTAAAGGTAAATCTGTATAACTAGTTCTATCTGTTCACATTTTGCAGGCAGATTAACAACCTTCATCAGTACATCTTTCATCTCCCTTTGAAGGCCTTGATAAATTAAAGATGACCTCTTTACATCTGGCCAACCACTCTAAAATACTAATCTATTGAATGTGGTAATATAACTTAATAGAACCTAATGACCTTTTTCATCAGAATCTATTGAGTAATAGTACTATAGTCAATCGATTAGTAGTTTTAAATTTAACGTAATATCTAAGGAAATTGGCTTTATATTAAACAACGTCTACATCTGAACAAAAGCAGGAACATTTCACTCTTCATAAGATGTCTACAGCAATAGACTGGGAACAAGACCATTGGCAAATGCAAGCAAAGCCTACAGACCTGGAAGACAGGAACAGGAAGAACAATGTTCGCTTCTCTGGAATAGATAGAAAAAGCGAATGTAGCAACTTTACTTGGGGGCATTTTGCCAGAAGTTACCGGTCTGACATTTGACTCTCCACTTGATTCTCAACGAGCCCGTATAATAGAGACATAGGATACTGGCCCTCAAAATGTCCTACGACTAATAGTATCCTGCTTCCTCCATTACCAACAGTGTAGACAGATACTACAAGAAGCAGAATGCAAAGGAGCATTTATGACTGGAGATTTCAAAATATTTGCTTCCCACATTTTTCTAACAAGATACTGCAAAGGAAGAAACATTTGTTGGTTATGAGACCTAAGCTCAAAAAGCTGAAAATCTGTTTCAGACTACTGGAACCAGCTATCATGCTTATAACGCACAACAGTTGCACAGTGGAGTTTACAGATCCTGGCACTTTAGACAGAAACCTAGACAATCAGACATTGTCGGACATAGAAACTTCATGTCATCTTCACCTCCAAAAGAAAATATTGATTTAGACGCACTGACTGAAGTGAGGACTCGTCTTTAAGATGTTGCAAAGAAATGGGCCTCAGACAGACTACACCAGCAAAGGTATCATCTAACCTGACAGACATGTCAAGATCTCTGCAAAAACCTATACAATAAGTAGAAATCTCCAATCTCTATCATGGAAGTGATAAAAGTGTTTGGACTTTAATGATCTCCCAGTAAGCTACACCCTTGTTAGACACACTTTTTTGATTATACTTACTGAGAGCTCTGTATGCCATTTTGCCATTCTCATCAGAAATACCGTAGAGCTGGCGGCAGGGGTTGTTGGGCATGCTGCAGGTGCGGTGTTTTGACAAAGTGGTCCTTTTAATGGATGGAGCGTGCAGCATTTAATTATAATACATCATTTAAAGCACCTGTTTACTCCAACTGGACCACCCCTGCGCTAGGATAGCCCTCCAAGAGCCTAATAGACAGTAGAAAATCACTATCTGAAAGGAAAAAAGATGTCATAACTCTGAGAGTTCTTGTCTCAGATGAAGGGGCAGGGTGTTCCACATCTTAGAGGCTTGAAAACTAAAAGAACAGTCACCCATGCGTGTTGATTTCATGATGGGGACCACAGCAAGTGCGGAATCAGTTGACCTTAGTCTTCGGCTGGGCTGATAAGGTCTCACCGGAGGGAAGAGATAACGGGGACCTTTGCCATTTAGCATTTTATGGCATAGGCATATGGCTATAAAGGATATTATTTTGCTCATCTGCATCCATGTCAGTTTAGCAAAGGTTGGGGACAGAGGGCGCCCATCGCTGGAGGTACAACTAGAAGCGTACTTCTGCATTTTTTACTCTCTGAAGCTTTTTTTATCTACCCTGCCAAGCGCCAATGTACAGTACATTGCAATAGTCTAGTGGAGAAGGCCGATGATCTTAGTCAGAGTTTTGAGATTGCTGAAACATTTCTCAGTTAAGCAAGTTAAGCTATGTGGCTGTCAAATTTTAAATTTATGTCAATCCATATCCCTATGTTATTCGCTTCCGGCCACCAGGCGGACGACCAAATAGAGGTTTAAGACTACGTGCTGCACCACAAATGACTGCTCGTTGTTGCGGAAGCCTCCGTGCCTTATCTGCTGTTTGGCATCCTGCTGCTTCTGCATCTAGCGGCTTCAGCGTCCTGCTGCTTCGGTGTCTCAGCATCCCTGTTCCTTGCAGTTCTAGCATCAGGTTCGAACATTGGAAGACTGCTGGTACCTAACTATATTGACAAGCTGGAAACTCTTCAATTGGGTAACACGCTTCTGGCTCTTGTGTTGTATTATTAAGAGATACTTATCTTATACAATTATTGGTGGTCTTTTTTGACGGAAGTTGTTTAACATATTCTTAATGCCAAAAGACCTAGAAAAAACAACAATTGAGCAATATTTGAAGTCAATTATGTATTATATGACATTTAGAAATGTGTGCACTTAGAAATATGCTTGAAATTGTTTGGACTTCGTTTTTAGAGATGCCACTAAAGAGCTATTTGGTTTGAGCCTTGTGGTTAAGTTAGGAGATTCTTTAGGTATTTCAGAAGGAAAATAATTTATGTTATTTAATGTGAGCATCTTGTAAAGCAGTTACAGCCCGAAGTCATCTCTCATCAAAGAACATTTTGGTATTTATTAGAGAGATCAGAGATATTAGAGTACTATACTAAACACATAGATGAGGGTGTATTATTGAGTCACCAGGAGTTACATTATAGTTCCTTCCATTGTAGATGCATGAAAACCATGCTTGGAAACATCTGTAAAAAGAACAATAGATTGACAGAATGCAGAACAATGTCATACATTCACCCCAGTACAGAGATGTGGACCTAAATCCATACTTTTTTTGCTCACCATGCCATTTCAGTTTGGACCCAGCCATATGCAAATCAGTCTTGACCCTGCACCCAATGGGAACAGTCCAGCCCGAACTGCCAGGCCAGGTCCTCCCTGGACTGGAAACAAGCATCCTAGGACCGGTTTCAGGCTTTCAGGCTTTCAATCCTCATCAGCCAGGATAGCTTGTCTCCAGTGGCATGGAGAGCACGGGACCCACGCCTGGGCATACCCATCCCACTTGGGGTGAAACATCTGTAAACCTGACAAAGGAGGAAGGGACTTTAGATCAATTTAGAACAAGTCCTTCTTTAAAAAGTTGGTTTTCACTTGTGATTATTTTAATTCTAAAACATTTGTTGTTTATTTTATAGAAGCTGCATAAATCAAGACAACTCCAAAAGTTCTGAAGTGACAGCCTGACGCTCATCAGTTATCGTCCCTTCATATCCATGGTCAGATCAGATCAGTAACACTTACCTGCTTGACCTATATGGAAATTGGGAAATCTAGGCGTTACCATTTCAGTCCTGCGAATATATCTGTTAAGAGTGGGGGATATTGTTAACTCGTTTAGTCTCCTTAACAGACCTTGATAAAGTTTTAGTGCACCATTGTTGATGTCTCAAAGCAAATCCCTAAACCTTACACTCTAATACTCAATCACGTCTGCTTACAGTACATGCACATGCCACCCAAGAGCAGAATAATTAGACCTAACAATTAATATAGCCTTTCACTAACTCTTCCAGATTTGGAGTCACAAAAAAGTAGTAAGCAGTGCCTCCAGCCTTTCCTCCTGAGAAGATCCTCACCAACCTTTAAGACTGTTAAGACTGTTGACGTTTTCATGATATAGGTATATTCTATTTAGGGTAGTGATATATGTTAGGGAATAGACTATTTATCGATTCTATGAATATCATCCTGATTAATGTGTCCTTACAATGTAATTTAAGGAACAGTCTTGATTATATCATAAGAACACAGAGCACATACTCATAAAATGGAAAGATGTGAGATGATGACACACTTAAGTACATACCTTATAAAGTGGCAAAATCCAGTGTCTCTACTTCTTTCTCTTATCCCATTACCTTTCCCTTGGATTTTCTGCTAACAAACATATCACCATTGTGTATGGTTAACTGCTTGTGTCGGTTATGGAAGATACATGTTGCATCCTCAAAGTCTGGTGGCATGTATCTACCACCATGTATTATATGTGAAGGCAGTAGTAGGTAAACATCAAGGGCATTTAGGCCTGGGACGTTTGAAAAAGCTCCTGGAATCACTGTCAGTGTTAGTTCAGGAGTATTCTCGCCTGTCTTAATCTGTCTGCAGTGTGCCAGTTAGTTCTTTATTGTGCTACTGCATTCAGCTATAGTACTCTCTTTACATTCTGGCAAACAGCCCTCGTATGAACAATAGTGCATGTGTACTGCCTGGTGGTTGTTGGTGAGTTTCAATTATGCATGACATTGGCTCTGGTTGGTACATGTATACGGGTGTGACATTGCTCATCCTCACTGTCCTGCATTAGTAGTTTTTGTTGGTTTGCAGTTCTGGTGGGTATTGTCTCTTCTTGGTACATGTATTCAGGTCTGACATGGATTGCCCTGGAATGGCTGTGGAATGGTTGCAAGTATATATTACAGCTTGTGCAGTCTGCTCTAATGCTTATATTATGAGTTGTGGCTGCAGGTGTGTGCTTCAAAAGTACTGCTATAAAAGAAGCAGGTGAAGGTTTTGGTACTGTGCTAATATTAAGCTCTAGTGTAGGCATGGGGAGACCCAGTGATTTTACAGTGGAAACCTGATGGTTGTGGCAATCAGTGCCTCTGCTTGACTTCATGTTTTGTCCTGACAATGGTGCTGGATCCTACTGCCATTGAGATGTAGTTTTGTAGACATTTGTTGGAGGTTGCATTGCACTTCAGGAATCAATATGGTGTTCAGAAGGTAGGTTGTCAATGGTATAAGCAAGTATTATGGCACTATTTATGGGACCAGTTGAATTAGAATTGTGAAATGGATAATGATATGTGTGAATGACTGTGTAAACGTATCCTCCTGTGTAGCTCTGTCTGTGTTGGGTCCCAAAGTGCCTGCCCTTTTGTATCCTGATTGAGAGGTGTGACGTGCTCAGGGAAGATTACTTTAATAGCTTATTGTGAAATAATCTGCATGCAACATGAAATGAATGTAATCGTTGTCACATATAAAATAAGATTTGAAGATTGCATTATGTTGGCTCTCTTCTTTGGCTTGGAAGTCTGTCTGCATATGGTGGCTGACTTTGGTCCAATGTAAACATCTGTCAGATGGTGCTGAAGGCAATAATTTGTTTTCTGCTTGTGCATAGTGTTGTTGCACGCACACCTACATACTGTGTTTTGCTTTGTAGTTTGGTGTGGTTCGAGTCCGACAGCAATTATCATATTTGTGGTACCCAAACCCTTATGATGTTTTGTAGATGATTCTACTTTATGCTTTTTAATTCTCATATGTGTGCTTGTGGGTGTGTTATGGAGCCTTTCACCTGCTTTTGGACTCTTCAAGGTGTACATTGCAAGAACCTTGCCATCAAACTCAGCTTCGAGGGGGAGGGGGAGGGGAGCTGGGATGTGACACTCCCAAATAACTGCAATATTTGCTTTGTAGTTGGATCTAGGGACCCTGAGTCGGGTCTGTTATCTCTGTGTCATTTCTTCTCAACCTGAGCCAAGAATGAAAGACAAAACACTGAACTTTGATGAAATCAAGAGAAAGAGACAGAGATACCTAGGTAGCTCAAATTTTAATATGTGAAACCTGATAAACTGGAATCTGTACTGGCTTTTTCTGCTTGTCTAAAATGTGTGATCCTAAGCAAATAGTTTATTTCACCAACCCTCATTTCACTTTATTATCATATATGAGCACACTTTTAAATACTTGACTTCGGGATATATGATCTACAAGTGCCTCTTATGTTTGTTTAATAGACTGTAATATTGCTCCATCTATAAGAAGAATCTAGGTCCCATATTGAGTTCACATGACAACTGACTTGCCTCTTAGTTCACTGATGGCAGTGTTGTTAGGGGTCCCAGCCATGAATGTTTCTAAAAAGTATCACATCTAATAAATGTCTGTCTATGCAGTAATATAATCTGATGTATTAAGGTGAAACACTTCCGCATATTAAAGAAATACACTTTTTTGAATGTTGAAGAGATTGTATCACATTTTTACATTATGTTTGTTGCATGATATTCATGCCAAACTTTTTCATGGCCCAGTTCGTGCAGGGACTCTCAAAGCCACGCCAGACCCATGACTCAGCTTGCATTATTGATTCACCTGTGTGCCCTCCTCCATTTGTGACACTGACTTAACACATGGGGCTGTCAGTCACTTGACAAAAACATTTGTAAAAGGTTTAGACTAGAAACATGGAGCCCTGCCCTCATGTACCAATTTAACAACCATCAAGGCTTCTTGTAGCAGAGATGAAGAAGAGGGTGTGCATTGAAAATATATTTAAAATAAGTGATAGGGACTCCAGGATATTGTGTTGTATTTGAACGTAGTCATGGGTTTCCAGGAAGGACTACCAGGTCTGGGTAGGATGGGCATGCGCATAGCTTCAGCAAGGTGTTTGGGGTGTAGCACCCCTCAAGATGCATTTTTGGTTTGGTAGTTGGGTCTGCGGGACTGACTCAGGTCTGCTATGTCTGTGTTGTTTTCTTTTGTCATTGTCATTTCACTGAGAGGTTTTAAGTTGTTTATTCTTTAGATTGGAATCTTAAATATATATAGTTCCCCCGTAGAATACTTCTTGAATGGGTGTTAATTTACAACTTTTTTTTTAATGGGATTCATGAACATTGGCAGTAGTAGGCTTGGGAAGCTGAGCCAGTCTCAAGTTTCTAGGCATACTGCTGGCAATCAAACACCTAAAAAGTGATGGAATGAAAATAGTCTGACCAGTTGCAATCAGTTGGGGAAGCATTACAACCCATCAGTTTTTTCCCACTGTACTGCTCCAGACAGATAGCCACCTAAAGCAAATTAGTACTGACCCTGTTCCTCATGGAAACAGTCCATCCCAAACATTGGTCATCTCACCCCTCCATCCTGCTGACCCCTGCTTTTTTACCTTGGAAATTCAAGGTCCACACACCCCGAATCTCACCGACTAAGCTATGCCCCTGATTAAGCTCTTTCTTGCAAGGCAGATTTTGAACCTGAGGCTGATTTTCACGAAGATTGTCTTTATTATTTATAGATGTTCTCCGGTGACATTTTCATACTTGTCCAATCAGATCCACTATCAAGGTACACTTTAAAATTTTCAATCACTTCACATAGATTTTTCCAAAAACACAGACCAAAATGCAAGACTACAAATCCTTGCCTGTTAGAAGACATGACTTCAAACTCTGAGTCATCTCTGAGTCATATCTGGCAGTATCATGGACGCACAAAGAAATCAAATTCAACAGGCAAGTAGGCCTGGGCGGAGTTCAGAGAGTTGCGCAACACTTTGCGGATTGGCTAAAAAACTCCGCCGCGCCACGTGGAGCTCCGTGGGTGGGCAGAGTTTGCCAGTGCACCACTTTGCAGTGTGTAGTGCATCCTCACATTCCAAATCGCATGCAAATGGTACCACATGGTTCGCATGGCGCACCCATCTTGTTTTTCTACTCTGTTTTTTGTGCAGGACCAAATTTACAATCCCTCTTTAATCCTTCCCCTATGAAAATTATCTACCCTCATTTTTATTTGTTATATTAGTGGTTTTTTGGGGTACTTAAAATTTTTTTGTAATTTTTTGGGTGGTTTTTGTGACTTTTTGTAGTCTTTATTTTTCTCCTTACTTCCTTATTTTATCTTTCCATTCCTTCCTTTTCCTAGTTCTTTCTTTTCTAATCTTTTTTTTAGCCCACTCAGTGCCATGGCAGAGGGTTGCCTAACTTGTGGGTGGTGCCGCCACCCATATGTGCAGCCCAGGGCAATCTTCAGCGAGGAGGAGGTGGCAGCACTATTTCTTTTTTGTGCAGTGCCACCCCTCCTCCATGCTGGCAGCAGGCAGGAGACAAGGCAGTGGGTAAACCCTGCAGGAGTGTCGGATGTGCTGGGGGATGGTACACTGGTGTGTGCAGTGCACCAGCCAGATTTGGCACACCATACAGCGGTTGACACACCGCTGGGCAGATATTCTTGACCGGGAGCAGGACCTGCTCGACCTACTCAGTGTTGAGATTCCGGGGCTCGATGAGTATTGTTTTTCTACAATTCACACATTTGTGTTCCGAATAGCAGCTCACACTTAGAGGAAAGTTATGTTTAGTTTACGTAAAATATTATTATTATGTGATCCAGTTTCTAGTTTCAGCTAGGCAGGTGCTCATCGCTACATAATGGAGCTAATCATTGGCACTTGCTTTGGTTGATTAATTAAGAAGCCATTGCAGACTGTCCTCCTGTCACCATACTGAATCATTGATTGCAGTGAGTTAGCATTCTCTGTGTCACTTTGTTTATGTAGCTCGTACAGTTCCAAGGTATTTCACAGCAATATGTAGTATGCATTTATGCATTGCAAAAAAGAAAGACTGACTTGGTCCATCAAGCGGTTGAGTAATGAGTATAGATTCAAAAATCATTCACTGCATTGAATTAGTTCCAAATTAAGTTTTTTTTAAAGAAAGTTGGAACAGGGTTTTTAGGATTAGTATGGGCAACTCAACAATAGTCGATATACTCAAAACTAGTATTATAGGTGATCTTTTTTAAAGAAGTACAATTATGTGATTGCATTTGCCTGTCATAATAATTTTGTGGAGATTAATTGAATCACTTATCTATTTTTTATCTTCTTAATTTCTTACATCAGCACCCAAGGGCAAGAAGAGGGATGTTGCAGAGACTCCGAGAGTAGCTGGTCAGCAGGAGGGACCGACCACCAGCGCCACTGCCGAGGGCTCTGCTACACCCAGTAAGTTGGGTGTAATGATTGTTGTGGGCCTATGGTAGAATCTTGGGGTATTGAAATGTTGGTGCTAGGTTCAAGGATAGCAGTTGCTGCTTGGAATCTGGTGTTGCTGGTGAGAAATAAAGTTATTCTGTCACCCCCCTACTACCTGCCGTGTTTCTTTCCCATGGTGATGAGGATGGGACACAAACCCACTTGTGCCAAGCACAATGGATTATCTCTTTTTCTTCTGCCCACTAAACTACTTTTACAAATTCAAATTTCAAAGCTTTATTCGACAGCATGTCATAAAAGCATTTTAACATCCTAACAATATAAATACTATTTTTAAAATACAATGTGCAAATTTTTAAAATTACATTAAACCGTAATGCTGGCGAATAGTTCCGATGAATTTAATAACATCAATTTATCTATTAAAAAATAAAACCTTCATGTTAAAAATAGATCAATAACCTTAGTGTCAGATACTCATTGTCCAGCTTCTAACATTTTTAGGGTACGAAGACGTATTATCCATGCCCACCCCAAAAATTTTGCTACAGCAATAACCAAGCAAGGGGTACAGTCAGATTCAAGTATCCTTAGGGCCTCCTTATATCTGCGTATTCCCAAATTTAAACATACTGGTTTTATCCACCTATGACGTGGAATGACATACAATGGACAGACAAACAATAGATGGCCAGCATCCTCAATCAAATCTCGACAGTGAGGACATTTATTGTCCTGATTAGGTGACCATTTGTGGGTGAATGCTTTTACAGGGAGAGACCCAATTCTAAACTGAAAATACAGTTTTCTATCAATGGGCCTCTCTATGAGATCCCAAAATGCCTCACAAGATGGAATACATTTAATGTCAAAATAACGACCTGTTAGATTGGAATTCTGGCCAGAGCTAAAAGCAGATGCTAAAGTCATGTCCCAGTACATTTTTTTAAATGCAGACTTAGATGGAAGATTTAAACCATTTACATCATTCCATAGATGCCCCATGTCTAACTTTATTAACAAATCTCTGATTTCTTTGAGCCATGTAATAGAGTGGAAATGATCAGCCCTAATGATATCTTTTAGGGCGGTGGCATAATGGGCAAGTTCCGGTGTGACCATGATCCGTCGCCAATAAAGGAGTGGGCGCAATCGTGCCAGATCCTCAACTCTTTTCCTGCCAAGATCATATGCTAATGGATTCATTGGGGTACTTCGGGGAACTCCTGTTAGACAACGTAAAAACTTGTTTTCAGCTAATCTTAGTTGATTCAGGTTGCCAAAGCCCCATAATTCCGATCCATATAATACAGCACTAATATCTTTCATGTTATAAATTTCCAAGGCTGGAGTAATGGGTTTAGTCAAGGATAATTTATATTTGGAAACAATTGCTCCCGCTAACTGATGAAATTTTAGGACGGCCATATCAATATGGTTTGTCCATTTCATATTGTTCTGGAGGGATATCCCTAGATATGTAAATGCCTCCACTTGCTCCAGCGGGGTGCCGTTGAATTTAATAACACCTCTAAAGTTTTGCCGCTGATTTAAACACATGAACTTAGTTTTGGAGGTATTTATTTCAAGTCCACGTTCTCGACAAAAGTCACCAAATGCATTTAGCGCCTTCTGCAGGCCACTAGGTGTCCGTGAAACTATCAGCGTGTCGTCCGCGAACATGAGAACAGGCACGCGAGACCCAGCCAATACAGGAGCGTCTGTGGGTGAACGGCTCAGATATTCTACAATGCCGTTTATAAACAGGGAGAACAACGTGGGTGCCAAGACACATCCCTGCTTTTACATTTTGCTTTGCTTTGCTTATTCTTTCGTACTGTCTGCCTTTTTTTCAAAATCCTCTATTCAATTTGTGTTTCATTTCTGTTATCCCTGCATCATCTTTTTTTTCCTTATAGTACATGGTTTTCTTTTTTGGTAGCTGACTATTTCCGATGTCTAATCTCTTGTTCACTTATCTTCTGCTTTGTTGGTAATTTTTCCCTCTATCCTATATATTGTGGTATTGTAAGAGTAAGACTAAGAACACATTTTTTGTACTCTACTGTCTACCCTGAAGATTGCATGCCCAAGTCAGCTAGTATTATAAATAATATTCACCAGGTATGTTTGTTGAGAAGGCTTTCTTTTTCCTACTCATGCTCTAACAGTTGGCCATGGTCATCGATCCCCCCCAATGGCGTGTGCTGTGTAATTCATTTATACAGTATACCAGCTGTTTCCATGACAGTGCAGCCCGGCTGGAAAATAAGTATGAGGTCCCATTGCATTTGCCAACCAACACCATGGGGCCGATTAGGATGCGGGTTCAGAAGGCTCAGACTGTCGGTCAAAGCCTTCCTAATCGCATCGTAATGTGCCAGTCGGATTCCTTTCTGACCACCTCATTTTGATGGAGGCGGTGGGAAAGGAATCCAACTAGTCATTCCTGCTGGCTTCCGACAGGCTTGTAGAGCCTGCACGCCAGTCAGAATGCGGCAAGTAATCTCAAGGGCGTGCCTTTCCACCCTTGAGATTATGATGATGGTTTCCAACATGATTTCCATGCCGGTCTGTCCGACATGGAAACCATATCAGAAAGCGTCTTTGGGGGGCCCCCAGCAGGGCCCCCTTGGGTGCATGGCCTCTGGATGGAGGCTGAGGGAGCACCTATGTTGCCCCCCGGTTGATCACTGCACCTTGTGGCAGGCACCTTTAGGTGCTTGCCATGGGGTGCAGGGATGAATCACACCTCCCATTTTACTGTGGGAGCATGCATTAAGGCCGATTTACGGCTGTTCAGTCACATCCTAATTAGGCGGTCGGGACTGCCACCGGGTGTCAGTCGGTCCAATGACCGATGCGGTGTTGGGCGAAGTGATCCCGCCCGACATCATAATGAGGGCCCATATGTCTTTCATTGATTTTTATTCTACCCGAGTCATCATGATTCATGATCATCATAGGTGATATCTCTGCCCCTCTATTATGAAACGTTTTTTTGGTGGCTTCACTACCTAGTTTGTCTAACATTGTCATCCCATCAATTGCCCAGAGAATATTTTTGTTAGAAGATACTGCAGTTCTAACCAAACTGTAGTGATGTATTGCAATTGTAGTTTTTTGATTGAAAAAATTAAAGGAGGCGCAACTAGCATCTAAATTATGTGTCATATTTTATTCTAGTCGCACAGATCACCAGTGATGCCGGCTCAAGTAGTGCCGCTGCAGCAGGAGAGTCAGTTGGAGAGGGAGAAGCAGAGGCAGGGATGGGCCCTGGTAAGTCATATAATTGCTTGCTTATTGACAATTGCTATTATACTCACTAGCTAGTACCGAAGCATCATCACCTCATGACCATGTACCCCCCAGCTTTACCAGCTGCAGTGGTGGTTGAGGTATTATGTCCTCTTCTATATAAAACTCACCAAAAGCTTGCATAATAAGCATTAATGGTTTGAAGTAAATGTGAAAAAACTGAAGATTAAAATAAAGGAAAATGGTATATGACTGAAAGGATGAGTAGGTGAAAGGATGCGTGGGAGGGTAAAGATATGGATGGGCAAAACGATGCTGAGAGGAAAGGGTGGAAATTGAATGGATGGATAATGGACTGAATCTTTTGGTGAAAGACAGGGTAAGAGAAAGTAAAGCTTAAGCATGGTGGCTATGGGTGAATTTGAATGAAAGGATGAATAATTATTTGGATTGCTTAAGTAAATAAGCAAGGCAGCTCTTCTCATTGAGAGGAGCATACTGCTCACCTACTTCGCGTACTTTGTTAATGTAGTGTTATACTTATGGGGGCACTTTTTTTTGTTCTACTGCCTTGGCTTACTGTATTTGTTAAGCGAGGCAGATGTATTCCACCTATCATTCATCACCCACCACCCATAACATTTTGCCACCTATGACTGAAGTGCACTATGGTTCATTTCAGGACTGCAGTGTTGGCTGTGCAATCTGCATCTGCTTCTGTTAATGCAGCATTTACAAAGTTTTCAATGCATTGCAAACTGAACACACAAGATGTATTTGCCTTTGGCCACTCAGTCACCACTTAGTACTTCTTTTTTCCTAAGTTCTTCAATTCCAGCGTGCCAAAAAATTGAAAAATCCATTCTTGGCATGTGCCATATTTGATTTTATAGCCATATGAAGTGATTCTAAAATATATTTCATAGTTTCCCATAACAGATTTATTTCACGCTTGTTCAGATTTTTACTTTTCGACTTCCGTCGATTAGTACAGTGACTGAATAAGTCAAAGATGATGACTCAATAATCACTGTAGTGACCCCTCTAGTCTAAATAAAAAGCTCTACCCTACCCGCCTAATTCTTCTACCTTACCCTGCAGAAGAGTAAGTCAAGTTTCCTTTCCGTACTGCCCAGCAAATGAATTTGTTGGAAATATTATGTGGTAGGGGCGAGGCCAGTGAGTAAATTGGAAGTAAGTGCATGATTTGACGTCAAGTTTGGCGTTTGGGATACGGTGTGACGAACATGCCAAATCCAATCTATATAGCCCATTCTTTTCCCTTTAGTGCAGTGCATAGTTTTCCCCAACATCTACATATGGCATACATGAGATAATATCCACATTTCATAAGTGAGGTGCGTTACATAGTATCTTATTTGTTATTCAGCTGCCTCTTTGGAGTCAATGTCGAAAGAGAAAGGCATTTGGAGAAGAGCAGGGCCATTGGACTTAAAATAGATATTTGTCAACTACAGCTGCCCCAGCGGCAGACATTAGCAAAATACCCGACGGGCTGACTAGCAATGAGGATGGCTCAGTTAATTTAGCACAACACACAACCTGTACTCCATAGTGCATAATGCCTCACTCATTAATGAGAGGTAATTTATTTTTCCACTCAAACTGTCTGTTTAGTTACTTGAAGGCCTTTAGAAGAAAATAAATAATCAAATCACTGTTTTTTTTAATCCTGTGTTATTCTTATTCTTCCTAATGCTTTTCTGCCACACAATCAGTGCTTTTTATGTAAGGCATGTGTTGGTAAAACATAAAATTGGCCGTGTGACTCACCTAATCATAATCAAATCAAATTCTAATGCCTTTAGTGGACCAGCAATGTACTGGTAGTGTGCCACCCACTAATTTTAAACAATTGTTTGCACAGAGCATTATTTACAATTTGTCTTTTTTGTTTTTCTTAATATAGCTACTCCTGTTGGTCCACCCGTGCCACCCATCAGGCAGGAGATAGCAGCCTGCCTGTGGGAACAGAGGCTGGACCATATCCAGAAGTAATACAGGTGGCTGGTGGTCTTGGAGGGAGAAGAGGCAGAAATAGCTGCCTCTCAGTCTCAGCTGGGCCCCAGTGTAGCCAGTTCCCATTAGCCTCCCGGCCAACCCATCGCCAGCACTGTTTCCAGCCGACCACAACTATTGCCTTCCTCCTCCTGCTCTGAAAGGCCATTATTGCGTCCGCTATGGACAGCCAGTGTCAGGATGGAGCAGCGCCTTCACCAGCTTTAGACCCAAATACACAATGCCCTCTTCTAATCCTTTTTAAATTTTTTGTATTGGTGGGAGGGAGTTGTTGTGTATGGTGAGGGTGAGAAGGGAGCTCGACCGGCTTTTTTAATTCATTGGACATTTCAGATTTTCGGACATTGTTGGTTGGGTCATTTTGTTTGGGGAGAGGGGTGGGCCTGTTGGAGTGGAGAGGGTGGGCTTGTTTGTAAAAAAATAAAGGGAAAGCGTATTATATTTTACTGAAATTCATGCATGAAGTTGTTTTTTTTACTTTTACGTTTCATTGCTGCTTTTAGTTTTCAATCAGCCTGTTTATGTGCTTGTATGAGTGTATTATACTGCTTAGTTATATAGTTATCCCTCTCTAACTATCTTGACCATTAGGGGGGGTGCTGCCATGACCTATATTGTCTACAACGACCTAGATAAATGATAACTTGCCGTAGCAGTTAGTTACTTATTTACTAACTTAACTAGTTCACTTCACCCTATAGTTGTCTTACCTGAATATAGATGCAGCAATAACAGGGAAAGCATCATAACTTCATAAGTAAGGTCCCACTTCAGGTGAGCTCCAACTATAGGATTAATCAGAATGATTATCCATCGCAGGTAATTAAAGGGAAATAACAACACTGAGTTAGGGGGTTATATCAAAGCTTTACAAAGAATTGAGCCCAGACTACTACATGATGACACAACAAGAATTCCTGATAGTAATAAAATATCAAAAAATTGCAATAGTAGTAGCTTGAGCAATGGGAAGCTACTAGTAACTTACAAAATCCTCGAGTCATAAAAAATGGACTTACAGTCTGGAGTGGAGAAGCTTTGATTAGGCGTTTACAGTTACACAACACAAGGCCTTAATGATGATGCTGACGACTGATGTTCTTTCATTTATATCTAAAATATGGAGCACTTTTATGTGCAGGTGGGTAAATGGAGGAAGTGTGGGCTATTGCTTAGAAAATCCTGCGTTGGACTGGTGTTGCTTCCACCACATTCACCCCACCAAGTGTGTGATCCATTGATGGCTTAAATTAAGCCACCCTCCAATAAATCACACAGCCTGAGGGTAGAGGGTTAGGGGTTTAATTAAAGGATGGGAAATGGAATTTGGGTAGAGGTTTGGCAAAGACAAGCACTACACAAGGAAAATATTCATCTGGATAATGAGCAGCCCATCATTTATCATCAATCTGTTGTGGAAGGAAACAAAGGAATGAGTATGACACAGTACAGTTAAATGCATTGAAAACAGTCCTTCTGCCCCTGAGACCAAATTTATCATATATGTCAATGTACTGTCTTCTAGGTTGGGAGTAGACTCACCCACCCAGTTCTCCAAATATGATAGTTAAAAGAAAAATGATGGTGTATTGCTAAATTAGTTGGTGCATCTGCATTCTCTGCTGAATATTCATCCCTCTTGGGTGCTTCTCTGGATTGACCCGGTAGGTAATCAGGAGTGTTGATCTCAGCTTTTGCCTTTTGTTCACCCAGGGGACTAGAAGGCCTGTGGATTGTACAACAGAAACTGTATTTTAAAGTCAAGGAGAAGGACAGAAGAAAGGTAAGCTTCATGAGGAGTGTATCAAGAAGACTCAGAAGCAGAGCAAAAAAACTAAGATAGAGACTTAGAGTTTTATGTTTGCCACAAGTGCAACACATACACACACACACTGACACACACATAACAGCATTTCACAAATCACTAGTCCTCAAACTCATGGTTTCCCTTTGAAGTAAATAATTTCTTGCTACTAGCTGTGGATGAGGTAGTCCCACAGCTCCCAGGTTGAGTTCTTCCATCCTCCTTCTGACTCACAGTAACTCCATCCCAGACCAGTCATGACCTGAGCAAGATAGACGTGTAGTGCACTGCTGTTGAAGAACAAGTAGAGAAACAGGATTGCAGTATTTTGCATAGTTTTTTGTTTGTTAACTAAAGTGACTGCTCTAGTCAGTCAGTCAGTCAGTCAAGAAAGCTTTATTTCTATTGCATTTTTAACAATCACAAAAGCACAAAATGTATGAGTTTACACAAAGATAAAAATACAGTTACCAATTAAAAACATCATAAAGTTTGATCTGTGATCTGAGTTGTTAAAAGCGAAACCTATTAAAAAAGACAGTGCATTTTAAATGAACCTCGCCCCCTATATCACAATACTCTTCCTTTACCAAATCACTTTTTTCAAGAACATAAACATCCTCCAGACTACATGCTCATTTTCTAAAAACTGGAGCTTAATAAATACCGGATGCCGTTGCCTCAGCCCCCAAACTTTTAAATGTGGAACTATCCACACCTTTCTTAACTCAGTATAAAATGTTCTGAATAAAACTAAATGAGATGTAGATTGAACCGACTAATTATCACAAGGACATCATTCTAATTCACATGCCCAGTCTTTATTTTTGGGAAAGAAACAAATCTGTGGATAATCCCCAATCTAAACCTGATTAATAACAACCTATCAAAACCACCAGGGACGAATACTAGATATGGCTGCAGGCTAAAAGTAGTTAAAAACATCTGATGCTGCTGGACACTTGTCTTCATAATTTTGCAAGATAGTCTTATCATAGCCAGTAGCTGAAGGCCCTCCTTTCTTAAATTTTGTTCTGGTAATCAGCTGGATAGAGCTCGGATTAGTGAAATATTCTGGATGGCCTAAATCTTTCATAAAATCTTTCACAAATTTGACCCATGGGATTTTTTGGGCCCCTTCCAAACTCAAGCTGTCCTGTAAAATCTCCCTATTTAACTTGGTCTCATCTTTTGACCAGATCCTATGCCAGAGGAGGATAGGTTCCAGTTTTATAAAGTCAGAAATGTATGGGAGGCCCAACTAGGCATGACAAACATATGTGGAGGTGCTAGCGGATACTGACAAAATATATCTTAAGAATGTATTCTCCACTAGTTGAATCGGGTATGTGTCAGCAACGCCAGACCCCAGCTCAATACACTGCAGTCGAAACAGATTTTGCTTTATGAATTGGTAAGAGTTCTCCTGGCGGTTTCCTACCCAGTGTTTTTTTAAAAGCTGGCCAGGGCAGTTGTTGTTCTAATAAAAGCCAGCTTTTTTGTGAAGACAGCTTGGGTCCACATGTCATTCTGATTAAATAAAACACCCAGGTAAGAAAAACTATTAGTGGGGATATTAATTGCCTGTCCACAAACATGTCCCTGCACTTCTGATTCCCACGCCCACATCTCATTATAAAAGTCTTTGACGTATTAAGACTGAGACCAAGGTCCTTCATAAAATTAGAAAAACTATTTAAAACCTTCTGGAGACCAATCTGCGTGTGGGACATCAAAGCTGCGTCATCCGCATATAATAGAGCAGGAATGGGATGGCTGCCTATTTCGGGGAAATCTCGAGCATCCTTTAGGAGCGCCTGCCCTAACCCTTTGATGTAAAGATTAAAAAGGAAGGGGGCTAGGACACAACCTTGCCTTACCCCCCTCCTGATAGGGAAAGTGGCAGTGCGCTCTCCACCCAAGCCAAAACGCACTCGTGCCTTTGCTCCACTGTAGAGGCGCTTAAAGAAATAAATAATATTATGTTCAACCCCCAGAGTTTCTAAAATCTCCCAAAGTTTAACGTGCCTCACACAGTCGAAGGCCACAGTAAGATCAACAAACGCTAAAAACAATCTGCCCTTCTTCACCCTGATA
Organism: Triturus cristatus; assembly: GCF_964204655.1. Classification (NCBI taxonomy): domain Eukaryota; kingdom Metazoa; phylum Chordata; class Amphibia; order Caudata; family Salamandridae; genus Triturus; species Triturus cristatus. The sequence goes on from NC_140591.1 coordinate 1,265,016,616, forward strand.
TACTTACCCACAAAAATAGCTAAATTTAGGCTTTGTTTTACTGTCCCTAATCCCTCGCGAAATCCGTATTGAATATCAGATACAATCTGATGTTCCTCTGCCCATCCCTGTAAGCGTTCCAAGATAATTTGCCTAACTACTTTGGCCAAGGAGTCCAATGACAAAATAGGCCTGTAACAGGCGGGATCCTGATGGTCCCCTTTTTTGAATATGGGAACAATAATGGATTCCTCCCACGTTGGTGGAAATGAGGCCTGGCAACTAGCATTTATCATTTGTGTGATAATGGGGCACCACAGGCTAGTATTAGACTTATACAGGTCCACTGGGACCCCATCTGGGCGTGAGGCCTAGCCACATGAGCTTGCTAAAAGAGCTCTATTTACTTCCTCTAGGGTAAAGTGAAGGTTCAGGGTATGGGTGGAGATTTCATGGGTATGGCTGTATTGACCAATAGAAATTTCTTGCCCATTGTACATCTTAGACAAATGTTCAATCCATTGGTCCTCTGAGATGGCTATTTTGATAGCCGGACCCCCACCCGAGGACAGAAATGGTGTTTTACTGCTTTCCAAAATACAGCACTGTCCTTCATTTGTGAGGCTGTATTAAGGGACTCCCACGCTTCTTTTCTCAGAACATTCTTTTTTTCTGTAAGGGCTGATTTATAATCCCTTATGGCCTGCCTAATCTTAAGAATGTTCCTCTGTGTATTATGCAACTCACATTTCAGACTAGTATATGCTCTAGTGCACTTCGTATCAAACCACCGCGGAGGGCCAATCTTTTTTCCACCTTGTTTAAATAACACTTCCCTTACTGCACCTACTATTGCTTGAAGAGAAGACAGAATGCTCTCGGGAGGGGCTGACTCGCTTAGAGAGGTGTCAAAGGCCGGTCTACACTTAGTCATCAGTTGGTTTACAACCGCATCAGGGTCCACCATATTCCAGCGGAGAGTGTAATTGTTAACTTTGTCAATTTTTACATTTGCTAGAGCCTGATCAACCTGTTCATTCCTTCTCGATTTACTAGTAGGAAGTAATATCGATATACATAGAGGAAATTGACAGCTCAGTGGATTGACATCAACTGTAAAAGAAAGCAGCCTAAATGCACGAGTGTTTGACAACAATATATAGTCTATTGTTGAGCCTAGGCCTCTGCCATTAAAGGTCTGCGGCATAGGAGCAGGTATGGTACATAAATCATTTGCAAATCCTAGGTCCAAGTTAAACACCAATTTATTAAACAGCTCCTCTGTGCTAGAATGGCAAAAGTGGGTATTACTTATACCTTCTTCAAAATTAAAACCACATATTGTATCATCCTCAAAAGGGCACAATGCACAGTTAAAATTGCCTCAAAATATTCACATCTTGTCTCAGACATGTACATTGCACAAGGTTTTCAGTTCGTTACCCAATGTATTAACCACAGTGCGAAAGCTATCTGAGGGAATATTGTTGTAAAAATTAACTAATACAATGTAGTAAGAAAAATTCAGTGCAATATAAGTATTTGATAATATGGGGAGTCATGATGATTCTCAATCTTATTCAAGTTTAGCTTGTTAGATATATACGTGCAGAGCCCACCTTTTGCTCTACCATGTAAACCCCCTACAGCATGAGTATCAAATGCTTTGAATCCATTTATATGCAGTGGTTCCTTCAGCCACGATTCCTGAAAGTAAAAAATATTGTGTTTTAATATAAAATCAGGCCAATGGGGATTATTAATCTTAGAGCGTAGACCTGATATGTTCCCGGATACAAGGCTACAGCTAGAACTCACACTCAAACTATGGAGTCTAGCTACCATCAAATTGTGAGGGTTACAGTCATCATAACAGGGCTGTGATTGAGCCATAGCCTGAGGATTAGATAATATGAGGGAAGGATCCTGACCCCAAGGAATAAGGCCAGTGACCTGGGCTTCATTCTCTATGAAAGCCATAAGTTGCATGAAATTTTCCTGCTCTATTACAGTTAGGGATCTATTATCCTGCCTCAACACCTTATCACCACAATACCCAGGTCACTCAACTTCAGATCTTAAACAATAGCTTTGAGAGGCGAGTAAATCAATTTCTTCTAATGTATTCAAGATATCAAAGTGATTACTAATTGGAATTGTGTAATTTAGCTGACTACCCTGACTAAACCTCTCTTCCTCAACAGTATACCATAAATGTCTGGATGGTGGGTAAAAATACCCAATGGCTATCTCATTTGGCCTAACGGGCCTATTGCCAGCCCTTTCTAATATTGACTGTACCAAACCTGGGGACCTGAATGACAACACAACACAGTCCCCAGCTAGTGACTTCCTAGACTTTCCAACCTAACCTATCCTACGTGCCATCTTAAATTCTGAAAAGTGGAGCGAATTAGTTATCCCAGTCCTTGTTCTAAGAAAATGAAGGGACCTGTTCCTCAATGATAACCAGAGCTAATTATTACTGGACAATGCAACAGAAACATTGGCCAGCACCACTGTGTACGGCGTTACTTCTGGGGGTAGATGTAAATTTGTGGTTGGACTGGAATGGACCCTTTGATCAGAAGACTGACCCCTCAGAGTGCTTAAAAACTGGGCTCTCTCGGGTTGAGTATAGTTATCCCTGCCATTAATGTCCCTATTTGAGCCCCGTGTGGACAAATCATGTCCCCAACTAGCGCCACCCGGCACAATTGGTATCTCGATATTATTTTGTGCAGCAGATGACAAGTCATTCTTGGACAAATTACTAGCTTCAGGTGCAGTATTATGGGACCTTAGGGGGAAGTTAGACTGAGACAGACCCCTATTCATTTCAGAGTTCTCAGTTTGGTTGTTTATTGAAGTAACCTCACCCCTACTCTGACAGTAATCAGAGGATATTAGTGAGGTACTGGTCATGGAGTTTTCAAAATTGGCTAACCTGACTTCAATTTGAGTTAGTTTTTGCACTAATGGGTCCAGTAGGGCTGATAACATTAACTCTAGCTTTCCCATAAGATCTTCTTTCGCCAGAGTATATGATGTTTCCACTATGGCACCGCCTTTTGATGCTGAAATCAGTTTGACTCACTGTCGGGTGTGCCAACTGCACGTCCTGGATGTTTTAGTAAAAGCTGACTTTGCTTATGGGTGTCCTGCCCGTTCCTTTTCTTAGGTGGTGTTGCGAGGCTATGCCCATGTGCTATCTTAGCTTTCTGACCCCTGGTAATAACATTTGGCCTATGTGGTTTCTCAGCAATCTCCGAGGCATTTGTGATTTCAGGACCCAAGGGACCCAAGGCCGTAAAGTCTGATATGTTAACGGGTGAAGAAATATCTCTGTTGTTAGATGGTAACACAGTGGCAGAGGATACAGAGGATACAGTTCGATTAATGGAACTTTGGGGTTCTAGGGATAGTCTCCGCTCAGTGAGCTCTATCTCATGTGTGAGAGCCAATTCGGCCCTTAATAAAAAGGCGTCCAATGTTCCTACAACCCCCTGACCTGTTGTAGACTTTGGCCTACTCATTCTGGACCCCCCACTATACGGACCCTCAGTTCAGTTAAAATAAATGTGTTTCTCGATACCTTAAAGAAGGAACGGTGATAATTGTCCCAATACAATGTCAATTATCAATAGTATGGCCCAGCCAGGCCTCCTTTGGTCTCCGACGGGCTCAGACGGGCCCGCCCTTGGCCCGGGCTCCGCCCGGGTGTGGCCCGGGCACGCCCGCGTGCGTCCCGCGGGAGCCCTGGGCCGTTCATGCACCTCCGGGCACGAAGGGATGACAGTAGCGCCTCCTGGCGCTAAGCCTTGTGGAAGTTGAAGTCCTCTCCACGGGATGCAGCATGTAAAAAGTGCAGCGGAACTTGGCCCCAGCGAGGGAAAGTGCAGCGTGCCTTGACCTCCCAGTGAGGGTAAAGTGTGGCATTCCTTGGTTTCTGGAAGAAGAAAGTGCTCAGTGCTGTGAGGGCGTCCCGCGGGAGCCCTAGGCCATTCTTATGCACTCTGGGAGCGGAGAGATGAAAGTAGCGCCTCCTGGCGCTAAGCCTTGTGGGTGTTGAAATCCTCTCCATGGGATGCAGCGTGTAAAAAGTGCAGCGTAACTTGGCTCCAGTGAAGGAAAGTGCTGTGTACCTTAGGCCCCCAACGAGGGTAAAGTGTGGCATTCCTTGGTCTCTGGAAGAAGAAAGTGCTCAGTGCTGTGAGGGCATCCAGCGCCGTGGGAGCCCTGGGCCGTTCTTATGCACCTCCGGGAGCGAAGGGATGACAGTAGCGCCTCCTGGCGCTAAGCCTTGTGGGAGTTGAAGTCCTCTCCACGAGATGCAGCGTGTAAAAGTGCGTTACAACAAACAAATGATGGACGGAATGCTGACAATGCAGACATTCTCCCCCAGTCAAGAGATCTGGGTTAAATCCATCGTTCTTTTGCCCACTACGCCACCCCAGTTCAGACATGGCCATATGCAAATCAGTCTTGACCCTGTGCCTCATGGGAACAGTCCAGCCCGAACTGCCAAGCCATGTCTTCCCTGGACCGGAATCAAGCATCCTAGGACCGGTTTCTGGCTATCAGCCGTCATCAGCCAGGATAGCTTGACTCAAGTGCAGCGTAACTTGGCCCCAGTGAGGGAAATTACTGTGTGCCTTGGCCCCCAAACGAGGGTAAAGTGCGGCGTTCCTTGGTCTCTCTCAGCGGGACAAGCAACTGGCTCGTGCAGGACTGCTCTTGTCTCTGTAGAACCAGAAAAAAGGAGAGTACCCTGCAAGTAAATTTGGCTAAGTGTGAAAGGGCCAATAACCTCCAGAGAAAAATGATCGCCCATCATTCAGGCCCCAAACTTTGCAAATCATCTCAAGCAATGCTCAAATTACAGTTAACACCCTCCCTCCCTATCTGCCACCACATGAATCATCAAACATCATTCACAATCTCTCAATAATCAAATCACTCATTAGTGCAATGGTTACTTGCTCCAATCCAATGGTAGGTACACTATCTCCCCTTTGATGTAAGCAACAGATTGGAATTTGGCAGTCTTCTAAATCGAATGATTGTCTGGGGCATCCCTCCTAGGTAATGAAAAAACAGTAAGACCATAGGAGTGGACCATACAGGTTAATTCATTTTCACTAAGTACATTTGTAAAGGCCAATTAGCTCCAGGGAAAAAATAATCGCCCATCATTCAGGCCCTAAACTTTGCAAATCATGTCAAGTAAGTTCCCAAATCACAGTTCAACACCAACCCTCATTGTCTGACACCACACACAGTCATCAATAATCACTCACTCACTGTTGCAATAGTTGTAGTTCCCTCTTCCAATCCAAGCATGCGTAGGGTAGGTAGTAGGTACACAATTCATCTTTGACGAAGGCAAAACATTGGAATTTGGTTTTGCCCCTCTTGTAAATCACCAATCTTCTTAGGCAGCCCAGCTAGTGCTCAGTGATGCAAAAAAGGATAGGCACTCGAGGGTGCAGACATTGTCTACAATGTCATGAAAGAATTGTGAAGGCTTCTTCAATGCACACTCATCCAACTGCAATCCAGCAATATATGTGACAGAAAAATGGTGGAGCAGTATAAATGTGACACAAAAATAATAATGTTCCACTAGCTACTTTTTTTGATTGTTACAAAGATAGAAGTTCAACGAGAAATAATTAAAAAGTTCTATGGGGGCACTGGCATACTCAATCCAGAAAGCAGAGTTCATCTTCAAACTCAGGTGGGTCACTCAGATGTCGGTCAGCTAACACACTTGATTCTGACCAATCCTCCTCCTCCTTCTCCTGTGCTGTTTCGGAAAAAGTGTAATTATGTGGTATGAAATGTTGGTTCATTTTGATCATAGTCAATCTCTCCACATTTTGAGGCGAGAGACTGGTCCTTCTCACCGTAACAACTGCACCAGATGCACTGAACACACCCTCAGCAAACACACTGGCTACAGGACAAGCCAGATAATTTATTGCCAGCCTGCTGAGCTCTGGCATTGGCCCATCTTTCCATACCAATACATCAATGGGTTTTGATCCAAATAGACCTCTTTTTGATCATCCAGATACTCCTGGAACATCCTGTGGATGGTCATTTGTGCTGCCCCTTGCTCAACGTCTTTTGCCATCACCTCTGCATTGGACCTAAGCCGATTGAAACAAATATAATGTAGAGGTTGGGTATGGTCCTTCTGTTGCTGCCAGTGTTCTGGTTGATGGTGTTGTTGGCTGCTGTGAGACAAGACTTCCCTTTCTGGATGTTGAAGGTGGCCCCCCAGAACTGCGGGTGGGACTTTAAGTTCCAGACGTTCTTCTTTCAGGTCTCCGGCTTGCTCAACAATACACCTCTTGTATTGTGAAACATCCCATTCATAAAATAGAATGAAAGTGGGCAGAATATTTTTGTACCATGGATCAAGTAATTTGGCACAGATGTGCTGGTTGGACAAAATGATGTCATTTTGCATCCTTCCATTACAAGCCAAGTGAAAGAGTAAGCTATCAATCAAGGCGTGCACCTCTGTGTTTTCATTCACACCTGCAGGGGAAACCCTTTCAGACACCTTCTTTACCTGATCCTGTAGTAGATGCAACAATGGGATAGCTTGGCCCATCGTACTGTCCTCCTTGCTAACTTCCAGTGTGAAAACCTCAAAAGAGAGTAGCATCTGTGTCAGGCATTTCACTAGGCCCTATTTGTCCGCCTCCATGGTCATAACTTTCCCAACTGCTTCCCCTCCTCTTTGAATAACATAGTAATTGATCTGTTTGTACTGCTCAAACAGACGTTGCAATATGTAATAGGTCAAGTTCCAATGTGTTGGCACCTCCTGTATCAGGGCTCTAACTGGTGCTCTATTTGTACGCTGAATAATCCGCAACTGCTTCTGGACTTTAAAAGAATGGCTGAAATGGGTACAGATTCTTCTGCAGGTGGTCATTATGTTGCTTACTGTGTCTTCTTTTTTGAGAAACTCTTGCACCACAAGGTTGATACAATGGGCCAGACACAGGACCCTGAAATAGCTTCCATCTGACATGGCCTTGACTATGTTACTGCCATTGTCTGTGGGAACTAATACAATTCGGAGACCTCTGGGTTGCAACCATTCATACACCTTGATGTTAAATGTATCCAAGTTGTTTACAGCTGTGTATTATTTCTTCATGGCGAACATGGCCACTGTCGCATGCTGCAGAGTGCTCTTAAAACTATCTTCAGGGCTAAGACCTGCAGATATATTTTGGTTTAACCCCCCCAAGAGATCCAGTGTACAGTGATGCACATGTAATCAGTTGCATGGCAACTGGTACACATGTCTGTCATATGGTGTATAGTGTGAACAACACTGTGCTGCAAAGCTTGTCCAACCAACTGTATCACGAAATGCAGCTCTGGCACAGCAACTCTGGCAAAATAGGTCCTATGTGTTGCCTTCCATTTCAGGCAGATGACTGCCACAAATTCTAGGAATCCCACTCCTTCCACAAAAAAAAAGGGAGGAGGTCTAGCGCTAACATTTTTGCCAGCTTCCTATTGTACAAACATGCGTTTGGGTGGTTCCACTTGTAGGGCCTCTTCTGCCTAAACATGCCCGTAATAGTAGCCTGGATTTTCTACTTTTCTGGGGCCACTGACACAGAAGTCTTTCGAGGAGTAGTAGGAGGTGGGAGACTCAATGTGTGTCGTGGTGGGGCAGTCACTGTATGCCGTGGTCACTATCTCACTCATTGTTGTGGGTGATCCTTTAGTCATGTCTCCTCGTATGTCTCCCAGCTGTGTTTCACCTGCAACCCTTTATGTTGCCCACTCCTGTGGGGTGTCTGGTCCTCCACCGGGCCGAGTGAAGAGGAGTCCACAGGTACAAAGGACTTGTACATTGTTGTGATGGACAATGAGGATGGCCAGTGACTGAACTTTGGTTGGATGTAATATTTTTTCCCCCACCCTTGTATATAGACTGGTTCCCCTCATGTTTCCTAATGTGTTTTATTTGGATGCTTGTTTCCGATCCAGGGAAGACATGGCTTGGCAGTTCGGGCTGGACTGTTCCCATGAGGCACAGGGTCAGACTGATTTGCATATGGCCATGTCTGAACTGGGGTGGTGGAGTGAGCTAAAGAATGATGATGGATTAAACCCAGATCAGTTGACTGGGGGTGAGTGTTTGATTTGCTCTAACGCTCCGTCCATCATCTCCTTTGGTATCGCTTTGTTCGCCCTAAGTTGGCAGGGCATGCCCAGACGTGGGTCCCTTGCTCACTTTGTCACTGGATTCAAGATAGCCTGGCTGACGAGGGTTATGAACCCGAAACCGGTCCCAGGATGCTTGTTTCCAGTCCAGGGAAGACATGGCTTGGCAGTTCAGGCTGGACTGTTCCCATGAGGCACAGGGTCAGACTGATTTGCATATGGCCATGTCTGAACTGGGGTGGTGGAGTGAGCTAAAGAATGATGATGGATTAAACCCAGATCAGTTGACTGGGGGTGAGCTTTTGATTTGCTCTAACGCGCTGTCCATCATCCCCTTTGGTATCGCTTTATTTGTGTTGCTCACCCCCGTCAAAGTACCCTTGCCCAATCTGACATAAGATCCTATTTGATTTCCTTTCTCCCTGCCAATGGACAGTGATTTTTATTTTTGCTGTATTCTCAGATAACATTTTATAAATTGACATCTCTGTGTTGTGTGTTTCATTAGATTTGCTGGATAACAAATATTGAAATTACATTTGTAGGTGTTCACAGATGGTTCTACTACTATAAATGTCTTACATACAATTAGCAAAACATATGTGGCTTACCAGCATATGAACACCATCAACGAGGACTTGACTCTATTGAAATGTGGAATATATATTTTATATACAAAGTGTTTTGAAAAAATATATTACAGTGATCAAGAGGATTTTTCTTGCGACTTCGCAAATTTGGTGATGAGGATCTCTGTGAGCAAGTGCATTTACCATGTGGGTGCTGATGTGAGGGTGGGTGTGGTGCATCTTTCTGGGCAGGCGGGGGAGGTTCCTGGACAGGGACTGATGGTGCTGTACAAGTGGAAGAGCTGCCTGGACATGTGGCACTGGGTGCTGTACAGGTGTAAGAGATGACTGGACAGGTGTTGATGTTTGCTGTGTAGTGGGGGCATGTGCAAGGGTGGAGGTGGATGTTAAGATTGGCGGGGGAAGTGTGCAGGTTGTGGTACAGATTGGTGGAAGTGATGTGCTGCAGGTAGATGTGTTTGGTCCCTTCAATGCGTTGACTTTGAAGGGAGACTTTGGATCAGTTTCAGCATGCTGTCCATCATTTTCATGGCCAAAGCATGGTGTCTTGTACTCTCTTCCCATGGATGGATATGAATGCATTACTCTTCTTGGACATGTCTTGCCAAGATCTATTCATCCTGTCCAACACCTGGGTAAGTCTTTGCAACACCTGAGGGATTTGGTGCATGTCCTACAGTGCATCTGACATGTCTGACAGTGTAGCCCCTAATATACTGATGTCCTGCCTCACATCAGCCTGATTTTGGAAGAACTCCTCCTCCCACTGGCCACCATGACCATCTGCTAGCCCCTTCTGCATGGATTGGCTGTTACGCATTACTGGCAGCTGACACAGCTGCTTGTAAGAGAGGTAGGTTCTCCCCTGTGATTGCCCATTACCTTGCAATAGGATGAGTAACTGCCTTAGTTTATCATGTGGTGCAACACAAGGGTTGAGTCAAATGATCTTTGCATTGACGGATGTTCCATATGTGACCTTGTTTTTGTACCCCTACACGTGATAGCTCTAATTTGTTAAATGCAGATGTGCAATGCAAAAGCAAACTCACCAGCTTCAGCAACAGCTCTGTGTTGTTTTGAGATCCCCTTTTATGTCAGCTGCTAAACCTGGCTCCTCGTTTGTGTAGTAGAAGATGCGGTCCCCGATCCAGCAGCTTGAGAAGGAAGTGACACCATACTTAATGCTTAATACGTAATACTTAATACTTGATTTGGGAATCCATAGTTTACAACACTATATGGCATGCTTACTATGAAGGCTAGTTGGTTTTACTGCTGCAGCCAGGATGTCTCCCAAACCCTGGGATTGTGTTTTCTGCTGCACTGGGAAAATCCTGCCAGCAGCTGTAATGAGACATACATGTCCATATGCAAGTAAACAGAATGATAGCAATACAAGCTACATCCATATGTCATTGGTATAGACCAGTGATATGCAGTTTATGGCCAGGGTGCCGCCAGTGGCCCTCCTGCCCTTTACATGCGCCCCCTGGTCACCAGCAGCAGTGGGCATCTGTTAACTCAACACAGCACTGACATCAACCAGTGATCAGATTGACAGGCAAATGTATATTAGAAGATTACCAATAGTTGAAAGAGGGAGGTAATTAGGTTGAACTTCACAGCCTACCTTTGGATGCACCTTCATTGTTAGGGCCATCATGCATCATAAGTCTGATGTGGTGTCTTCAAAATTCTAAAGGAGTGTACCTCAACATGTGAATATATCTCACTTTTGCACATGAGATCATGTCAGTGCATTGAAGAGTTAAAATGTGATATGTTTAATTGTCAAGCACTATTTGGTTAACATTTGTTCTCATCCCCCCCCCCCCCCCCCAGAGTCACAATGCCCATTTTAGACCAGGAACTCACACATTTGTTCTATGCACTCTTTGGGTGGCCTGTGTTTCCATTATACATGTACAACATCATGGCCTATTTTACATGTCACTGGATAAGGTCTTGTACAGCACACATCCTGAACTAATGTATTTAACAGTTTGCTTATATGTGAATATGGAAGAATTGGAGGCAAGTTGACAACTGGCTAGGATCACACAATCTTTTTGTAGTTCAGCCACCAGATGTGCATGCTTCACTTCCTCTACATCTACCTTACCAGCCCCAAACTCCATCCCTGATCACAACCCAGCTCGCATCAGTGCAGCCCTTATCTACATCAATTCCAATATATTTTGGGCCCTTAGATTTTGTTAGCGTGTTTTCATGTCATAGACTTTCAATCAAGCTGTGGATACTCCTCTTCATTAAAGACAATATAAGCAGTTAGCTATGTACTGCACTCACTTGCCATACATTTTGGCCAACATGGTATGAAGTGATATACTGTAATGTGCTACATGGGTGCATTTGGAGATGAGTGACAACAGTGATATCAGACACACAACATACTGCTGACATTTTATCCACTTTTTTAGGACCATGAGCATTTGGGTAAGTCATTATTAGGTATACTAACCAGGGTCCAGCATCCGTCCAGTTTGTGGTGCCTGACAAGATGTCACACCCAAACGTGCTGCCGGGATTGCTGTGGGCAGTGATTTTCTGGACATCTTAGTAAGTGTGTTTTCAGTTAACATTCTAGTTGACATAGGTGATGCACAACATTTTCTAGTTCGGTTCACAGGTCTGAGACTGTTGATGGATTCTATGTAATAAGTCCATGGGTTATCTGCTGCTAATGTAGGAGTTTGGGCCCTCTCCTGGACATTTTTACATACCAGTTTGTGCTGGTAGTATGGGGTGATGTGCCCCTTGACGTTGCCTCCTTGCAGGTGCAGGGACCTCTGCTACAGTGGATGACTGTACTCTGGCTGTATGCGGCATAGGAGAGAAAAGAGAAAAGACAGTAACCAAGAAATGTTGTACATATACAACTTGTCACATATTTACTCTTTTGAATGTACATGCTCACAGTAATGTTAAGTGGAAGAGGCACATTGCCTATTCCCTTTTACCAATGTTAGATGAATACACCAGCAGTAATGGGTCCCTGTTTGGGAATGAGGAAAAGGGAATTGCCATTTCCATCACAAAGGATTCTGGGACTAGTAGTGCAAAGGATGAAATGAGACACATGAGGGTCTGACTCATCATGCATTTTGCACATACTTGGGACAACATCCATAGTCACAATTGTAGTGTATTGCAGATGTTAATAATTTAGTAACATGGTTATTTTTATTGCATATTCCCTGGCACCACATTGAGGACATCACAGGCAGCCTATAGAGCATCTAGAAGTGTATGGTGGAGAGGACATCCCTCTCTAGTGAGAAGAGACAAAGGCAAGGTCCAGATTTTACACCAGGGAGAGCTCTGGCCACCTCTGTCTTGCTGTACTTCTCCTTCACCTGATTTATGCACAGTTGTATTTAGTTGTGGCAGGCTTTTGTTACTTCATGGAAAAATCCGTATAGACTGGACTTATCTGGCTCGCCAAAAGTTAACTAGGAAAAAATCAAATATATAGGTTGTTGGCAATAGGAAATAGGTTTACTCAGATAATGGCCGGGAGACAGTCAACCCGTAACACTGAAAACTGTCTCAATTTACTGCATGCAGGCAGCTCCTTTTATTCACAAAAACACCAATGTCTTCATGCATGCTATCTTACACAAGCAAGTGATAAACAAGTCACAGAATAGGACAAGTTAATTATATATTTACACATACTCCACACCACCTGCATTTGTGACCATACGTTTCTCCCTGATCAGTTCCTCTTATCCTGCGACCCTGACAAAGCTTTGAAGCTCATTATCTTTTAACCTATCCTCCCTGGGTGTGTCTCTCATTCTGCTGTTCTCAGGGTTTCTTATCTAGCTTGAAACATGTGTCTGTCAAGAATGGGAGTGGGGGTACTATATCTTGTGCTGGAACCTTCAATTCATTTTGGGCTTGTTAATTATGTTTCTCTCTTTAACTGAAACTTACTTATTTTGTATTCTGCTTTCCCCCTGAGCCCCCTATGTCCTTGTGCTGTGTCCTTGTGCAACCTGCCGATATCTGTGGTGAGGGCCCTTTTTGTCTGTCTGGGGTTTCCTTGCATATTATATTTTTCTTAACAAATGTATCAGGATTGACAGTGTTGTGGGAATGGTATTAAAGCTATGCTTATCATTGCTTTTCTGTCAAACATGAATTAAAAAATGTCAAAAATATTTTGAAACTCCATCAGTTGTAGAATACACAAACATTATGATGTACTACTTAGGGGAACAAGGGCTCGAGCCTCAAACATATTCATAAATTTGCATACACTGATTTATGATCTCACCTCAGTGCAAATTTATGAATTTCAGGGTTTACAAGAGAAAACACAAAACCCTTTGAAAGTTCCTGAAATTCAAGTTAGGCTGGGTGAATTTTAAACTACAACCATACAAAATGTTTTACTCATATGTACAATTGCACTTTGGGTAAATGACGTCACATTTGTTCAATTCCACTGCATAAAAAACTTTTTTCCCCTATGGAGAAAACGCTTTTCCTTCTAGAGAACTTACTTCTGCTACACCCCCACAAAGGGAAAGGGATTCACCCTGGCCCTTGATAAAGATTTACAGATTCCAATGTGCATTTGCAGAGTGGTAATTGGGTGTGAAACTGGTTATAAATATCCACGAACGTGTGTGTTTGTGGGTGTCCTCAAACTTTCAAAGATCTCTCCACCTAGTCCATGTCCTTAGAATAAGATTTGTTAAAAAGATGAACTGGAGAGAGTTTCTTTATGCAGACAATGTCCTATTATATGTAAAAGGCTCACAAATGAATCTAAAAAAAAAAAGCTTTTAACATTGTGGATCAGTGGGGGGGTAGCCTGCTCTGGAGGACGTCAGAGGTATTCATCTTCAGTCATCCAGTTATCCTAATTTAGCTATTACAGCAAATCTACCCCTTGAATAGACATCATATTTGGTGTAATACACTGGCATTCATATTTACAGTAAAGGTGGGCGTAATGTGCTTAAGGGACCTACGCGGAGAGGCACGGAGATGAAACCAATCTCCGCATAGTTCCCTTACGCACATCCCGCCTCCCGCCCGCCTACCGCCCGCAGTCTTAAATACATTAAAAAAACAATTGTTAAGTAACCTTACCTTATCGGCGGCGTCCCCAGGCTTTGATCCTTCTCCAGCGCGCCTTCTTCTTTGGAATAGCATATTTTACTAGTCCAACTCCAGCGTGTGCAACGGTAGGGAAGGTGTTGGATTCAAAATCCAACAATGAGTTCCCTAAAGCAAGTTGTTGTAATGACTTGCGTTGTAAAGGATTGCATGGTAACAACACGTTTGTTGTAGTACCTGCGTTGTAATGGCACTGCCTAGTTCTGTCTGCGTTGTAATGCTGTTTGCCATGCATCACCCACCCTGCATTTCACAACAGGACGTGCACCAAATTTCAATAAGCGTGAAAAATATATGTGGCCTCTTCTAACACATGGTGTCCAATTTCATGTAAGTTAATTTCTAGTGTCTAACTACACAGGTAGTGAAGGTTTGGGATGCATAAGTAATATTGCTTGTAGATAGTGGAAACTGTTGGTACAAAAGAGGACATAGCAAGCAAAGGAGCCAATGTATCACATCAGTCAGTGTTATATACTGATGAGGAGTGTGGCTCTTAAAACCGAGTGTAAAAGGTTCAGGGTCAAAAAAGCATGAATAGGTATGGAGGAGTAGAATGACTCTTATACTGGGCGTAGTTACCTAATAGGTAAAAAATAATATAAAGGATTTAGATTGTGATGTAGATTGTGCCCATAAGGGGTAGTGAAGTGGGGGGCATTTCCTGTGGGCTCTTGAAGTTGCATGATGTTGCCACCAACATACATGATCTCATGATGAGATGGCAATACCACATAACTGGGGTTAAGAATTCTTCGGGTCCCATTGACTCTGGGGTAGGGAATTAACAGGGACTGATAAGTGCCTGAGTAATGGGGAATTACTAAGGAAATCAAAATTCTTCTTTGTCTCCTGCAGTTTTCCCAGAGATTTCAGCTACTTTCAGAGAGGTTGCAGTAACCCTGCAGACCTCATACCTCTTGAGGGGCTATAACAGGACTACCTGCCCCATCAGGAATTATTGCGCTATCATAATGAACTGATGCTACATCAACCTGATGAATATGTGACGTTACAACGCGGTCGTTACACCGCGATACGTTACATCGCAGTTATTACAATGCAAGTCGGTACAACGACTTGCGCTAGAGGCGCTGGTCTTAGGAATAGTATGATTTACTATTCCAACTCCAGCCTACGTAACAGTAAGAAAGGTGTTGAAATAGTAAATCATACTATTCCTTGTGTATAGCGCCATCCAGTGCAAGTCGTTCTAACGACTTGCGTTGTTATGACTGCGATGTAAATGTATTGCAGTGTAACAACCGCGTTGTAAAGGTCGTTCGCCCGACCTGATGCTTTACAAGGATACTAAAATCATTGCCACTGCCACTCTAGCCTTAGTTTTAGCCAATACCTTCATTATCCTCTTCTCTATCAAGTCCCTATATAGGCCCTGTAGAGAATTTCAAAATTTCGATTTTCACTCGTAATGATCTGATAGCTAGAACAAAATAATTAATTCAAAAACTTCATTTTTGAATACTCTGGTTTCTGCTAGCTTTTGTGCTGGACTTGGGCTTGTAAGGATAGCGAGTGGCTTAATACACGGCTAAAAAATACGCACATAGCTGACAAAGATCATAATTTTTAAGATCAATACCTCTCACTCCTGTCTTTGAAATCATCTATGTTAAGGAAAGGAGAATATGTATTGTTTGCTCCCAAATAATATCTGCAGAATGAACATAACCTTGGAAATAAATTCAACTTTCCCTGACAAAAAAGAAAGTCAACACTGTTTATTTTGTATAATAAACATTAATATTGATCCTGGTGATTCACTCACAGGTGTTTAGATATTCCAGTTTGTTGTTTTTGTTGTCCTCTTGTAATACTACCTAGAAAAGGGGATTTATGTATACACATCAGCACTTCTGGCCTCCTCAGTTTAAATAGGGTAAATCAGCTAGAATGCAGATTAGATACACTCCTGGATCACAACAAACATAGATACAGACATCACGAAGCCTTTAGTTTAAATAACATTTACAATGAATAAAAAACTTAAAATAAGTGCCAGACAAATATACACATAGCATGCTTTCTGCACTTTCCTGTTCCTCGAATTAATGGTGTTTGTTCTGACCAGGGCTGAACGTGTTCTGTCTATAATAATAACTAAGAGGATGTGCACCTTTGAGTTTAAGTGAGAGCCAGGGTATTCCTAATCCCTCCTGCCACTACTGGGAACGAGAATGTAATTGAACAGTGGGAACATCAAGGGCCATTTAGCCCATTAAGTTTCATCTTTCCTGTAATGCACTGCTTCTGTGTGGGCAGCACCTAATTGGGGCCCAAGGGTGATTGGAAATCATTGCTGCAGCTTCTGATAAGTCTACACCTGAGCAGCAGAGCATCAAGAAGAAAACAGGAAGCAGAAATACAAGATAAAAGCTGTAAAAGTCAGAACCAAGGGGTTCTATTAAAGGTAATGAGGACTGTGTGGCAGATTCCACACCAGCCTCACTGTAATCACTTCACACATTTCTGAAGTGGCCTCTGTCAGGACGTGTGGGCCTGGAAAGACCCTGCGCGCAGCTTAAAAGCTCAAAGAGGAAACAGATCAATACAAAAAATCAGCACTTTTGAAGGTCAGGGAATCTACACGCAGAGTCCCAACTCGCATTGCTAAAAGGCTTGAATTTACCCGGCTATTGTTTTGCGGATATATGATCTGCAGAGCTCTTGGCAGAGGGGGGAGCGCCATTGCGGTATTCATTGTTTATTAACACTGCATGTGGGTGAGTGGCAGAAGAGGGGTATGCTTTTTAAATCCAGTTGGAAGAAGCAAAGGCATCAGAGATTAAAATGGGTGTAACTAATTTAAATGAAACATTCAACTCTTCTTTAAGGACTGAAGCATCTTTGTTGTGAAAGGGAAGAGTCTTTGGAGGTTACTGTCACTTCCAGACAATTGACAATAGGTGCACTGTGCACAGTGCAGCTACTTCTGTCTCAGAAGGGCAGCATGTGTGTTAGTAGGCAGTAAGAAGCGATCTGCTCTAAGGGGCTTTTATGAGTCCTTGCGTCACCTTTACACCGCTGTTGCGTCACTTTTCGTCGAAGTGGCTCATTGAAATCTATAGGATTTCAATGCGCCACATCTAGGACGCCATTGCGTCAAATCCTCACGCCTGCCTCATGGCAGGTGTAAAGGTGACGCAGTGCTATAACTATAGCCCTCTCCATGCATTGCTGGAGTTATGTCATGCTTTCAACACAACTCCAGCAATGCATCAGTTTTGCACCGACAGATACGTCAGTAATACTGACGTATCTGTCATTCCTTATTACATGAAGCGCCATACAGTAAATATGACGCATTGATGGTGTCGCAGAGAGGGCGCACAGAGAAGTGTTGCATCGCTGCTTTGTCGTAGCGATGCAACACTTCTTATAATTAAGGCCCTAAGTGGCTTGTCGAGCCACTTCAAGGACCAGCTCGACAGTGCTTAATTTGTAAAAGAATAAAAGATGGAGCTCAAACATTTGCTCAGAAGCCCACGGCCGGCACTATCAAAGGTCAGGGGGCCAAATGCCTAGGCTACGCAGCCTTGAATCCACCTTATGCCTTTTTAATCCACCACCAGATTCTCCCTGTCTCTTTATGCTCCTACAGGTCCTTTTTTATCCTGCTCTCCCTCTTTGCCACTGTTTTCAGTCTTTCTCTTCCCTCTTCTTTTTGCCTTTTGTGTTTTTCTATCTCTTGCTCTGGATTACAGTTTGTTAGGGAAATAAGTGCTGGTCTGGGAACCGAAACCGGCCATGGCAAACTGCTCGGCTGGCCCCCCTTGAGGGGGCAAGGAGGGGTGCGGCCTAGCTGTGTGCTTGGGCCGGTTTCAGCCGATTTTGTTACAGGGGGCTGTTATTGCTGGCCCCCGGTAACGAAAACGGCCACCCAGGCACCCAAAACCGCCCCCCACCCGGGCGGGCTACCGGAGAAATGCCCAGTGCCCGCAATGGCCAGTCCGGCCCTGGGAGTGAGACAAGAATGCTGGGTGGCCATGCGCGAAGACTGCTCCTATTCCTTTTCCATTGTGTCCCACCTCCTTCTTCTTCCCATCAAATATTGCATGTTCAGTTGAGCTACAGCTCTTGTAAACATGTGTCCATTTCTTATTGTTTTCTTTCTAACAAGATACATAAAAACAGAGAGACGCTCTCATGACCTTCAGCCCTGTTTTATAGGTAACTTCCCTAGGATTGTAGTGTTGTTGGGCTCATGAGTGATCATGGAGAGTTGCCAATGAAAACCCACTATCATCCCTGTTATATGTAATCACTACACTAGTGGAGGTACATTGCAGTGAGAACAGCTGTTCAGGGATGAAGGGGGAAGGGAGGAAGAGAGATGCTGACACTGCTTTAGTCAGTTTCTTACGTATGGCAGGTGGGTTTTAGCTCAGATGGGGTACCTCCTGATATGGTCGATTACTTGTGACTTTGCACATGAGAAGCCCTAATGGAAGATTGTAGGAAAGTAGGATCTGCTTCTTATGGTTACCCCCACTTTGTGCTTGATGTGATGCTATTTTTGACTAGTCTGACTAGGATCCTGCTAATCAGGACCTCAGTCTATCTGCTTTCTCCCTAAATTGTTTTGTTCAGTACTCAGGGACATCCCAGATTAGATAATCGGGTACCCTTATAAGTCCCTAGTATATGGTACCCATGTACCCAGGGCATAGGTACCCCAGAGGTCTCCCATGGGCTGAAGCATGTATTATGCCACCAATGAGAGACCATTCAAAATGTAACTACAGACCTGCAATTGCAGCTTGTGTAAGTTGGTGCATGCACCACTTACTAAATATATAGATTTACTATATCTAAGGGTCATTGCACTTAAAACCTATAAGTAACCCCTATAGCAGGCCTTTACAATCCTGAAGGCAAGGGCTTGGTTTTAAGTGAAAGGGTGCCCCTGCATGAGAGGACACCCTTGAAGCTTACGGAGTCCATTCTCCCGGGTTATCAGTGAAGCAGCGATATACTATATAGAGGGGCACTGCATAATCTCGTAATGACCATCTCGAAAACGCCTGCAACTGATCCTATCATGTTTGGTATCAAACATGTTGGAATCCTACCCCCACACCATAAACAGTGTGGGAGGTATGATTCCAAGCCCTGGAAGAGCCCTCCGTTAGGCTCTCAGTATTCCCGGTACCAGCCTTCTAGTCCGGGACAGCACAAAATGGTTGCTGCCGACCAGAGACCCATTTCTGCCCTCCTGCTGCTGAGCCAAGCTTGAGCAGGGGAAGGCAGAACAATAGGCATTCTGTCACAGGGAGGTGTGACCCCCTCCCAGACAGGATTTAGTGTATTGGGGCTGGGTGGGTGCGCTTGCCAGTGCCAGAGTGTCTGCATGAGGGGCACATTTGCTGTCCCTATACATAGTCTAGTCCTGCGAGCCGTTGGCGCGAAACTGGACAAAGGACTTGGAAGTAACCTCCCCCCTGTCCAGGCCCTCCCCTGGGAGGGTCCTCTGAATCTTCCCAACCCTTTCCCTAGGATATTTAAGGGCTTACCTGGGTGTATGTCTTTGGATTCGCCGTGGGATAAGATTCAGATCAGACACCATTGCACTTCTACCGTCTGGAAACTCTGGACTTCGCTGGACTTCGTTTGGGCCTGACTTCATCTCCCTTCCAGTCTGCTGCATTGTCTGGGCCTGTGAATCATACAAGAACCTTCCAAGGCCTGTGAAGCATCAAGGATAACCAAAGTAATCTCCCTTGGAGTGAAGGTGTCACTCCCCTGCATTCTCAGACACTGCAACTAAGTCGACCGGTCTGCAGATCCTGAGCTGCTCCAGACTCCGTGGGCTCTGCAATCCACAATTCCCAAGACCTGCTCTACCCTCTCACTAAGTTTGAGGCCAGTAGTCCTCGTGGGGGTTGCAATAACCGAACCCTTGGGTACCATGTCCCCTTTGCAGTTGGAAAGGCTAGTCATCACCTTTGTAAGAATAACTTTGGGCTCCAAGTAGCCCCGACCTCGAGCACCTCCAGTGACCAGAATCTTTGGCCACACTACATCGTGTACATCGTGACCTGCATCTTTTGGTGAGCTGCTTGAGGTCCTCTCACAACTCCAGTGTTTCCGGCCTGTGGGTCCACTTGAGGGTCACACTTGTTTCTTTTGGGCTTCCCTGATTGCTCAGGGCCTGTCCTGACACCCCTGCTTGTGGTGAGACCCCTGGACCTTGCTGGTCCCAACTTTGCGCCTTCTCGACTTCCTGCATGGGTTCCATTTGCCAAGGCTTGTTGGTGCTCCCTGCCGGACACCGACCCCTCAGCACTCGATATCCTTCGTGGGACAGCTTGTATCTGGCTCCTGGATGTCCTCTGCATTGCTTGGTCCCCACAGCTGCAGGGTCAAGGTCATCGACATCATCCCTGAAGTACCCGACATCGGAGGGCATTCCTCTTCCAAGTCTCCTGGTCACCCCTGAGTGACATAGACACTGTCCCCTCTGCTTTCTGGCACTCCTCTTCAAGAATCCATGTTTGGATTCCTCTAGACATCTCTTTTAGAAGCGGCACTTTCCTGAAGTCCTCCATTGGGTTCGACGGCGGTTTCCGACGCCACTTCACTTCACTGGCATAGGTCCACATTCTGGGGTGGCTCTCCAACCTTCTGTCTTCCATTGGGTTTCTTCAGGGTCCACTGGGAAGTGTCCCTAATCTTTAAAAATCCAATGCGACTTGCAAATAGACTTGTACGGAGTACGCGGTCGAGTTCACACACTGCAGACACTCTCTGCATCTACTACCTTGGGTCGTAGCCGGGTCCCCAGCAATTCTACATCCTCTCGACATCGTCCTGACTCGAGTCGTGGTTCTCATAACACTTTCTTAGTATATGGTTTGGTACACCCCTGGGGTCCACTGTGTATTAGTGCTATTTACTATGATTTCTTAGTTAAAGTATTGTGTGCTTTGTGTCTGTCTCCTTGTGGGAGATACAGCAACGTACTAGATAGCGTTATATAATAAATACATATTTTTATAAAGACTTTGTATGGTTTATTTTCATTTAATCTATACCATAAGATTGCATTCTGGTAAAACAAGCTGCTTTACACTCCTTCAAGACTAAGCCTGAAGGCTGCTCTTCACAGCTACCATTTGGATGGCTTTCTAAGGTTGTCTGAGACCTCGTAAATCACCATAAGGGTTGTCTGGACTGGTGCAAGGTGCTCACCTACATTAGTGGACATCACATACCAGGCTAGCTTTTCACTTTGGTGTGCAGCGGTTGGTATTCAAGACTACATTGTTTTACCAGATACATCTTTGTATTGATTAACTGAAAACCATCACTAGTACTAGGCACATATAAATACAAACTTAGAATAAGTAAGTTCTACTGAACTTAGGGTTGGGTAAGTCAAGGGTCTAGCACACCTTTTCAACAACCTCAGAGAGTTTAGTTCCCACTAGGTTAGGTAGGTGCAACACCACACCTCACTTAGTATGTCTACTAATGGAGAAGCCAGTGACTCTCTGCCTACTAGATACAGTGAACTTTCGTTCCAAGAACTGAAAGCACTGTATGCATCTAGAAAGCTGAAGACAGGGAAAAGTGCCAACACTCAACACCTGGTAGAGGTGTTACTGTTGGATGACCTGAGGAAAGCCTCTGGGTCAGATGAACAGGACAGAGTGGGTGGGCCAGGCAATGATAGGGCAGGAGGGGAACCCCTCTTTGACCTAGAATCTAACCCTGACCAGGTGGAGCCTGATGACTTCCACCAGGACAATTCAGACCTCCCAGAGGAGACCACAGACAGCCAAGAGGATGCCCCTTTGATCCTCCTGGGAAGGTGCAGAGTAGACCAAGGAGGTCTAGATCCTCCTCTGCAGAATCCAGTATTTCTAGACAGTCAGTAGGGACCTCCATTTCTAGTAAAGGAGGGAACTCTTTGGATGGGGAGTACCAAATGCTTGAACTTGAGAAAGCTAGCCTTAGGCTCAGGAAGGAGCGGTTGGCCTTTGACAGAGAGTCCTTAGAAGTCCAGAAGGCTAGGAAGAAACTAGGACTAGAGTCCCATGTTGGCAGCAACAGTGTCCCTAGAATTAAGGAACATTCCTTTGACCATAGGAACCTGAGCAAGATTGTCCCTCCCTATCATGTTGGGGATGACATCCACAAATGGATAACTGCTTTAGAGAGGGCCTTCTAGACAGTCAGTAGGGACTTCCATTTCTAGTAAAGGAGAGAACTCTACAGATAGGGAGTACCAGCTGCTTGAACTTGAGAAAGCTAGGCTTAGGCTCAGTAAAGAACGGTTGGCCCTTCACAGAGAGTCCCTAGAAGTCCAGAAGGCAAGGAAGAAACTAGGACTAGAGTCCCAATGTGGCAGCAACAGTGTCCCTAGAATTAAGGAGCATTCCTTTGACCATAGGAACCTGAGCAAGATTGTCCCTTCCTGCCATGTTGGAGATGACAACTACTAATGGATAACTGCTTTAGAGAGGGCCTGTAAAGTGCAGAGGGTTCCTCAAGAGCAGTGGGCAGCTATCTTGTGGCTCTCCTTTGCTGATACAGGTAGAGATAAGCTTGTCACTGTTAGAGAAGAGGATACTGACAATTACTCAGTTCTGAAGAGTGCTCTCATTGATGGTTTTGGCTTAACCACTGAACAATACAGGATTAAGTTCAGAGACACACAGAAGGCCCAGAATCAGGACTGGGTAGACTTTGTGGACAGTGCTATTAAGGCTCTGGAAGGTTGGTTGCTTGGCAGCAAAGTGCATGATTTTGATGGATTTTACAATTTGATTATGAGGCAGCAGATCCTTTATAATTGCCAAAATCAGCTATTGCATCAGTACCTGGTGGACTCAGATCTGACTTCTCCCCAAGAATTGGGAAAGTAGGCAGATAAATGGGTCAGGACCAGGGTGAAGCAGAAAAACCAGAACAATAGTGGTAACCAGAAGAAGCAAGATTCTTCTAAGACTCAGGATAAGGGGGGGGGGCAAGGGTAAAGACAAAAAGGAGTCTTCATCAGGGCCCCAAAAACCTGCATCTGGGGGGGTCACATTCCAACAAGGGAAAAGGCAAAAATAAACCTTGGTGTTATCTCTGTAAACGGAAGACCCATTGTACAAGAGATGCTGACTGTCCAAAGGCCAAGGAAACTACAACTACTACCACTTCCCCTAAGGTAACTGTGCCCCCTAGCTCAGGTACAAGTGGTAGTACAGGAAACAAGGGATTAGTGGGGCTAACCTTGGGATCTGAGGGGGATTCTGGCTTAGTCAGAACTCCAGCTCAGGCTGTTCTAGTCAGTGATGGTGGTATAGATATTGGCACCTTACTTGTCAGTCCCAGCAACCTGGGCAATTACAGACAACAGCCTTTGATCAATGGAACCGAGACAATGGCCTCCAGGGACACAGGGGCCAGCGTCACAATGATGACAGAGAAACTTGTGTCTCCTGGACAAATCATACTTGGAGAAATGTACCAAGTGACCAATGCAAACAATGTCAGGACTGACCATTCCTTGGCAGTTGTTGATTTTTTAGCTGCGAAGGGGTAACTGGCCCTAAAGTGGTCGTGGTGAGTTCATACCTACCAGTATATTGTTTGTACAATGATTTGGAGCTTTGAGCCTGGGCTGAGGTTGAATTTAGGACTCATGCAGCAATGTTGGGAATCTCTGCAGATGTGTTTGCTGTCACCAGGTTATAATCCAAACTGACATCCACTGAACAGGCCCTGGATCTTGGAAAAATGGACCAGGTACCTTTCAAGAGAAGAAGCAGGAGGGGTAAGGCTGTGTCTTCCCCCCAGACTCAAAGTGAGGATCAGTCTTTTGAGGGAGATGATCTTAGTCCCTGTGAGGGAACGGCCCCAGATGAACTTGAGACTGATGTTTTTGAGTTCTTGGGGGCAGGGGGGCCTCCCAGGGCAGACTTGAGTTTGGAGCAGCAAACATGTCCCTCTCTTGAACCCCTTAGACAGCAAGCTGCTGCTGAGGCTGCTGGGAATGTCACTGAGCACCACAGGATCTACTGGGATGAGAGACTCCTTTACTCAGAGGGTAGAGACCCCAAGTCTGGTGCCCCCAGGAGGCTGGTTATACCTCTGAAGTTTAGGGGCTTCCTACTCACCCTAGCACATGACATTCCCCTGGCAGGACACACTGACACACTCCCAGTGGTGGGGGTTCCATTTGAGAAGGTTGGGATTTACATAATTGGTCCCATAAACCCTCCTACAGCCTCTGGGCACAGTTACATACTAATGGTGGATTGACCATGCCACTAGGTACCCAAAAGCAATTCCCTTATGACCACTATAGCTCCTGTGGTGGCAAGGGCCCTCTTGGGATTTTTTTCCAGGGTGGGCTTCCCTAAGGAGGTTTTAACTGACGGAGGTACAAACTTCATGTCCAGTTATATTACTGCAGTGTGAAAGGAGTGTGGAGTGAATTACAAATTCACCACAGCCTTTCACCCTCAATGCAATGGGTTAGTTGAAAGATTCAATAAAACCCTAAAGGGTATGATCATGGGCCTCCCAGAAAAGCTTAGGCGAAAATGGGATGTCCTTCTGCCCTGCCTTCTTTTTGCCTACAGATAGGTCCCACAGAAGGGGGTTGGCTACAGCCCTTTTGAACTTCTGTTTGGGCATCCAGTTAGGGATCCCTTGTGTTTGGTGAAGGAGTGATGGGAGTGACCTCTCAAACCTCCCAAACAAGACATAGTGGATTATGTACTTGGTCTCTGCTTCAGGATGGCTGAGTACATGAAGAAGGCCAGTAAAAACCTAGAGGCCAGCCAAGAATTTCAAAAAGCTTGGCATGACCAAAAGGCTGTCCTGGCTGTTTACCAGCCAGGCCAGAAAGTGTGAGTTTTGGAGCCTATGGCCCCAGCATCTCTCCAAGATAAATGGAGTAGACCCCACACTATCATTGAACAAAAGGCTGGGTCACCTACCTGGTGGACCTTGGTACTCCAAGGAGCCTCCATAGGGTGCTCCATGTGAACAGGCTGAAATCTTTTGTGGACATGAGCTTGCTCTTGGCAACTGATGATGGACAGGAAGAAGAGAGTGGCCCTCTCCTTGATTTCCTCTCACAAAATCCTGATAATGGGTCAGTTGATGGTGTAGCCTTGGCAGACAGCCTTACTGACCAACAGCAGATTGAGTGAATGTCCAGTAAGCCCAGACGTGGGTCCCTTGCTCACTTTGCCACTGGATTAAAGATAGCCTGGCTGATGAGGGTTCTGAACCCGAAACCGGTCCCAGGATGCTTGTTTCCGGTCCAGAGAAGACATGGCATGGCAGTTCAGGCTGGACTGTTCCCATGAGGCACAGGGTCAGACTGATTTGCATATGGCCATGTCTGAACTGGGGCGGTGGAGTGAGCTAAAGAATGATGATGGATTAAACCCAGATCAGGTGACTGGGGGAGAGTGTTTGATTTGCTCAAATACTCCGTCCATCATCCCCTTTGGTATCGCTTTGTTTACCAGCCAGGCCAGAAAGTGTGAGTTTTGGAGCCTGTGGCCCCAGCATCTCTCCAAGGTAAATGGAGTGGACCCCACACAATCATTGAACAAAAGGCTTGGTCACCTACCTGGTGGACCTTGGTACTCCAAGGAGCCCCCATAGGGTGCTCCATGTGAACAGGCAGAAATCTTTTGTGGACTGGGCTGACATGAGCTTGCTCATGGCAACTGATGAAGGACAGGAAGAAGAGAGTGGCCCTCTCCCTGATCTCCTCTCACAAAATCCTGATGATGGGTCAGTTGATGGTGTAGCCTTGACAGACAGCCTTACTGACCAACAGCAGACTGAGTGCAGAAAGGTCCTCAATCAATACAGGCATATGTTCTCTCTGACCCCCCAGTCAAACCACCTGGTGTACACATGAAATGGACCCAGGTGAGAGTCTACCTTTAAAGAATAAAATCTACAGGCAGCCTGACCATGTCAGAGATTGCACCAGGACAGAGGTCCAAAAGATGCTGGAGTTTGGAGTGATTGAGCCCTCAGATAACCCATGGGCTAGTCCAGTGGTCTTGGTGCTAAAACCTCACACCCATGGTGGTAAAAGAGAGATGAGGTTTTGTGTTGACTACAGGGGACTCAATGCAGTCACTAGGACCGATGCACATCCAATTCCTAGGGCAGATTAACTTATTGACACTTTGGCCTCATCCAAGTTCTTTTTTTTTTTTTAACTCTTTTTATTGAAACTTTCCATGATTAGCAAGACACATCAATTTCTCATATGTTACAAATATGGTCAACAGGCACCACACGTTTCTCAAGCAGGTACAGTAAATGCTTCTTTCTCGTCGACTCAATACAGTATTACTTATGGACACAGCCTTGGACTACCACTAGGATCTACCCCCCTCCCATCTTGGGCGACTGTACATTGGGACCTCTCCCCTCCAAGAGCGTCGCTACGATACTTGCGCCCTCCTGTGAGTCTTGAATTTCAAGCCCATAGTACCAATGCCAGGGGTGCCAAATCTTAAAGAATTTCCGTGGATACCCTCTCATTTTGTAGGTCACGTGCTCCGCACCCATATACATGTCCATCCCTGTTTTCCACTCACTAAGGGTCTGAATCCCTGGCACTCCCCATTTCTTGGATATATCCCTTTTGGCCACTATCATGCCTAGATTACACAGGCAAAGACTCGGTCTGGGTAGACCAATGTCGGACGGTATCCCCAGTAGTACATATTTAGCATCCATTGGTAGCTGTACCCCTGAGACTCCACTTAGTTTCTTCACAATTACAGTCCAGTAACCTTGTATTCCTGTGCATTCCCATAAAGGGGCCGATTCTGATCCGGGTCGGAAGTGCACCGAACGCGATCTGGCTGGATAAACGACGAGCCGTACGCGTGTTTTCCGGCCGACTCGTACAGCTGTACGAGCGAGCAAGTACGATGCGAGCTACGTGAAATTCACCGACTGAGTCATTTCCGGGTCCGAACCGCTCCGTACGGAAGCTAACCGTGGCGTGCAATGGATGCGATTTACGACCGAGCCAGTACGATGCACGCGTCGGACAGCCTGTGCGAACCGGAGTGTCTGGCTCGCAAAATGTCCGGGTGGTTGCCTTTGGGGATCCGCGGCGGACCCCCTGACACCCGCAGCCCTACGACTCGGACACATAGGGAGACCCATGGGTCTCCCCAACACAGGCATGTACGGTGCGGATGGCACCGGCGCGCACCCACTGTAGGGAGCACAGTTGTCCGCGACGTACCCATTCAGTCAATGGGAGCCCATGTACGCGTTGTACGACCGGCTCCCATTGACTCCTATGGGAGTCCGACTGAACCGAGTCCGGCAGCATACGGCCACATCGTACTCGCTCGGTTGGTCTGCAGGACTCCGTCTCGGTCGGAAAACACTCCGAATCCGGCTCGGTCGGAGAGCTTTCCAACCCAGATCAGAATCGCCCCCAAAGTGTGTATAAACGTGCCTCTCGAAGTCAGACAACGTAGACACATTGGGGATTCCGCCATTACCATTCTGTGGAGTCGGACCTAGTTATATAGCATCTGTGCAGTATTTTAAGTGAATTAACCACAACCTCATTTTTATTGCCAACTCTCTAGGGTGCATCAGGGATGCCACCCAGTCTATATCTGCCAGCTCTCCCAGGACCTCTTCCCAAGTCCCTCTCAAGGCCACTAAGTTGTCCGGGACATTGTTGATGAGGGTTTTATAGGTCCAAGATATGGCTTTCTTTGGTATCTTACCTTGTAGGAGTCTACACTCCAGTGGCACAAATTAGGGGATGTCAACCACCTCTAGTCCCTCAGCCACCCAAGAGTGCTGCAGTTGCATATACTTATACCTTTGTCTTTTGCCCATCTGGTATTCCTGTTGCAGGGCTGCAAACGAAATCAGAGAACCTTCTTTTATTAGATCCTCTTTCGTGGAGATGCCTATCAGGTCCCGATCCCTGAAGCCCTTCAATTTCCCATATTCTGGTAGTTCCCCACCCTGAATCACTGACAGAATATCGAAGGTCAGAATATCGACCTACAGAAATATTGACACAAGAATATCGAAGTCAAGAATATCGACACCCTATCTACATTATGGTAGGTGCAAAAATATTGGGGGAAAAATATCGATGTAAAAAATATTGTTGTTAAAAATATCGTTTTTTATTTAAGTTAAAAAAATGATGTAAAATAAATTAAATAATACATATAAATAAAATAAACATAGTTAAAAATATTTGAGAATGTTTAAAAATTATATGTAAAATAATATTAAAAAAACATATACATATAATATATAATATATATACTTACTAATAATTTTTTATAATTATTTTAATAACTTATAATTTTCAAAATATATATAAATTATAAATACATCTATACACATAAAACAATAATATAAATAAAAAATAAATAAATATATATAACAAATTAAAAAAATTAAAATTATTTTTAATCTTTTCAATATTAATTATATACTACATTAACTAAAATAATACAAAAAATATTAGATAGCGGAGGAAATAAAAATACTATTCTAACTCAAAACAGTGCAACAGTAGGGAAAATGTTGGATAGCGTAGGGGTAAAAATTACTATTCCCACTCCAGTGAGTGCAATAGTAGGGAAAGTGTTGGATAGCGTAGGGTTAAAATTACTATTCCCACTCCAGATAGTGCAACAGTAGGGAAAGTGTTGGATAGCGGAGGGTTAAAAATTACTATTCCCACTCAAGTGAGTGCAACAGTAGGGAAAGTGTTGGATAGCGTAGGGGTAAAAATTACTATTCCCACTCCAGTGAGTGCAACAGTAGGGAAAGTGTTGGGTAGCGTAGGGTTAAAATTACTATTCCCACTCCTGAGAGTGCAACAGTAGGGAAAGTGTTGGATAGCGTAGGGGTAAAAATTACTATTCCCACTCCAGTGAGTCCAACAGTAGGGGAAGTGTTGGATAGCGTAGGGGTTACAATAACTATTCCAACTCCAGGGAGTGTAACAGTAGGGAAAGTGTTGGATAGCGTAGGGGTTAAAATTACTATTCCCACTCCAGGGACTGCAACAGTAGGGAAAGTGTTGGATAGCGTAGGGCTAAAAATTTACTATTCCCACTCCAGTGAGTGCAACAGTAGGGAAAGTGTTGGATAGCGTAGGGGTAAAAATGTCTATTCCCACCCCAGTGAGTGCAACAGTAGGGAAAGTGTTGGATAGCGTAGGGGTAAAAATTACTATTCCCACTCCAGTGAGTGCAACAGTAGGGGAAGTGTTGGATAGCGTAGGGTTAAAATTACTATTCCCACTCCAGAGAGTGCAACAGTAGGGAAAGTGTTGGATAGCGTAGGGGTAAAAATTACTATTCCCACTCCAGCGAGTGCAACAGTAGGGGAAGTGTTGGATAGCGTAGGGGTTACAATAACTATTCCCACTCCAGGGAGTGCAACAGTAGGCAAAGTGTTGGATAGCGTAGGGGTTAAAATTACTATTCCCACTCCAGGGACTGCAACAGTAGGGAAAGTGTTGGATAGCATAGGGGTTAAAATTACTATTCCCACTCCAAGGACTGCAACAGTAGCGAAAGTGTTGGATAGCGTAGGGCTAAAAATGTACTATTCCCACTCCAGTGAGTGCAACAGTAGGGAAAGTGTTGGATAGTGTAGGGGTAAAAATTACTATTCCCACTCCAGTGAGTGCAACAGTAGCGAAAGTGTTGGATAGCGTAGTGCTAAAAATGTACTATTCCCACTCCAGTGAGTGCAACAGTAGGGAAAGTGTTGGATAGCGTAGGGGTAAAAATGACTATTCCCACTCCAGTGAGTGCAACAGTAGCGAAAGTGTTGGATAGCATAGGGGTAAAAATTACTATTCCCACTCCAGTGAGTGCAACAGTAGGGAAAGTGTTGGATAGCGTAGGGGTAAAAATTAATATTCCCACTCCAGGGAGTGTAACAGTAGGGAAAGTGTTGGATAGCGTAGGGGTTAAAATTACTATTCCCACTCCAGGGACTGCAACAGTAGGGAAAGTGTTGGATAGCGTAGGGCTAAAAATGTACTATTCCCACTCCAATGAGTGCAACAGTAGGGAAGGTGTTGGATAGCGTAGGGGTAAAAATGTCTATTCCCACCCCAGTGAGTGCAACAGTAGGGAAAGTGTTGGATAGCGTAGGGGTAAAAATTACTATTCCCACTCCAGTGAGTGCAACAGTAGGGGAAGTGTTGGATAGCTTAGGGGTTACAATAATTATTCCCACTCCAGGGAGTGTAACAGTAGGGAAAGTGTTGGATAGCGTAGGGGCTAAAATTACTATTCCCACTCCAGGGACTGCAACAGTAGGGAAAGTATTGGATAGCGTAGGGCTAAAAATTTACTATTCCCACTTCAGTGAGTGCAACAGTAGGGAAAGTGTTGGATAGCGTAGGGGTAAAAATGTCTATTCCCACCCCAGTGAGTGCAACAGTAGGGAAAGTGTTGGATAGCGTAGGGGTTAAAATTACTATTCCCACTCCAGAGAGTGCAACAGTAGGGAAAGTGTTGGATAGCGTAGGGGTAAAAATTACTATTCCCACTCCAGTGAGTGCAACAGTAGGGGAAGTGTTGGATAGCGTAGGGGTTAAAATTACTATTCCCACTCCAGGGACTGCAACAGTAGGGAAAGTGTTGGATAGCTTAGGGGTTAAAATTACTATTCCCACTCCAAGGACTGCAACAGTAGCGAAAGTGTTGGATAGCGTAGGGCTAAAAATTTACTATTCCCACTCCAGTGAGTGCAACGGTAGGGAAAGTGTTGGATAGCATAGGGGTAAGAATGACTATTCCCACTCCAGTGAGTGCAACAGTAGCGAAAGTGTTGGATAGCGTAGGGGTAAAAATGACTATTCCCACTCCAGTGAGTGCAACAGTAGCGAAAGTGTTGGATAGCGTAGGGGTAAAAATTACTATTCCCACTCCAGTGAGTGCAACAGTAGGGAAAGTGTTGGGTAGCGTAGGGGTAAAAATTACTATTCCCACTCCAGTGAGTGCAACAGTAGGGGAAGTGTTGGATAGCGTAGGGGTTAAAATTACTATTCCCACTCCAGGGACTGCAACAGTAGGGAAAGTGTTGGATAGCGTAGGGGTTAAAATTACTATTCCCACTCCAAGGACTGCAACAGTAGCGAAAGTGTTGGATAGCGTAGGGCTAAAAATTTACTATTCCCACTCCAGTGAGTGCAACGGTAGGGAAAGTGTTGGATAGCGTAGGGGTAAAAATGACTATTCCCACTCCAGTGAGTGCAACAGTAGCGAAAGTGTTGGATAGCGTAGGGCTAAAAATGTACTATTCCCACTCCAGTGAGTGCAACAGTAGGGAAAGTGTTGGATAGTGTAGGGGTAAAAATGACTATTCCCACTCCAGTGAGTGCAACAGTAGCGAAAGTGTTGGATAGCGTAGGGGTAAAAATTACTATTCCCACTCCAGTGAGTGCAACAGTAGGGAAAGTGTTGGATAGCGTAGGGGTAAAAATTACTATTCCCACTCCAGTGAGTGCAACAGTAGGGAAAGTGTTGGATAGCTTAGGGGTTACAATTACTATTCCCACTCCAGTGAGTGCAACAGAAGGGAACGTGTTGGATAGCGTAGGGGTTAAAATTACTATTCCCACTCCAGGGACTGCAACAGTAGGGAAAGTGTTGGATAGCGTAGGGCTAACAAATTACTATTCCCACTCCAGTGAGTGCAACAGTAGGGAAAGTGTTGGATAGCGTAGGGTTTAAAATTACTATTCCAACTCCAGTGATTGTAACAGTGTTGAAAATGTAGGATAGCGTAGGGTTAAATTAACATACTTATTAATTAAATAATTTTTGTAAAACAAATAACATATTAAAAATTAATTAACTAACAGATTAATAATAAAAAATAATACAATTAAATTAATCTGTTCCTAAATAACAATAAATTACTTCCCACCCTATTGCCCAATAAACACACAACCCGCTACACATAACAAAGAACACAATTAATGTAATTGTCAATTAATAAATTAATAAAAATGAATTACCAATTAATAATACATTAATAATAAATTATTTAACAATAACAACTAATAAAATACAAAATAATTATAATTAATATAATTATAAATTAATCAATTGATAAAAATGAATGACCAATTAGTGATTAATTACCAATAAATTAATTATATATATGGTCTTCTGGAAAACATGGCAGCCGCTTAGTACTCAGTCGCGATGGCTCCTGACATGGATGATCACAACGTGAATGGAACGCTAAAACAGAATACTCGTAATGCTCGTAATGGAAGATTAACAGCTAATACAGTGTGGCAATACCTGTGTGGTGATCGATTTGACTTTCGCACTGAGGGTTTTGTGCTGCAGTGCCGTGGCGGTGTCTCGGCGGCTCTTTGAATCTTCAGCGCCCAAAGCGCTGATGTGGTTGTCGGGTAGCGTTTAACAGAAACAAACGCGCTTGCTGGTGAGATTAACTGCGCGAGCCCTGGACGGTCAGCGAGCGCCAGTGGAGATCGTGGGGTCTCCGATTCAGGACCCCTGCAGGGCCCGAGTTGCTCGTGAGCTCGGCAGAGGCCAGAGGGCGTTAGCTCAGCGAGCCAGTAGGGGAGTTCTGAGCAGAGTAAGAACAAATACTGCAGGCATCAAGGGGGAAGGTGATCGAGTTGCCTGTAAACGGCGTGATAACGTGTTCTGGACTAACTCACAGGCGAAAGGAGACCCCGGGGAAAAAGAACTCTACAGGTCAGTGCAACAGTGTAATGTAGAGAAAGGGAAGGTAAACACGGATAGAAATCTAACAAAGGAAAATAGCAGAGGGGTTAAAATACTGGCCATTTAAATACTCTGGGGGAAAAAACACGCACATTTTCAGGAAAAAAAGGAGAAGACCTGTTAAACACAGGGGGGACTCAGTTTGCTGAAAAGGTGGAAGGAGATGGAGCAGAGAAGGTTCAGCAAAATAGATACCAATTGAGAAGTGGAAAAGGAAAAAGTTGCATGAGGGGGGCACAAAGTAAGTTGCAAATAAATAGCAAAATTAAAGTATCTCCCCTTCTGAAGCAAGCAGATACGGATACAGGAGAGTGGGTTACCCCTAAAAAAGAAGATCCAAGGCGAAGAGAGGAGAGGCACAAGCAGTAAATCTGAAGATCACCCCCTCGTTGAGGATTTTTTGGTTTAAGGTAGTTCCCAAAACGCTGTTGTTAAAAACCCTACCTTAGTAAATCCCGGGAGTGGGACATTAGGGGGACAGGAAACTGTAAATTCTTACAAATTCCAGGTTCTGGAAAAAATCTCTGAACCCCAGGAAGGAGTATTTTTTGAGAGAGAGAGGGCGCTCAAGCTAAAACGGAGGTGCTTACCAGTCTTGAAACAATGGAGTCAATCTTTAAGCAGCCTCAGTCTGTCTCAAACTCAGCTTCAGAGACAATCACAGGCAATACCTTCTGAAGACCTGAACGTAACCTCTAAAGATGGGGGGGGGAGGCACACTTTATAGAAATAAGGCAATCAGGAAATCAATCACAATCCCCGCCCCAATCACAAGTACAGCCACAATCAGTCACCGAGATGATCCAGCTCTTAACAACTGAAGTAAGGAGTAGATTTGAAACATCTGAGCTGAACCAGAAAGAGATCAGATCTTCATGTGAAAGTTTGGGGAAAAAGCTGGACGACATAGCAGAAAAAACTGCACAGCTGGAAGTAGAAATGAAAGATTTAACACTTCAATCAGAAGTTAACGCAAAAGACATCAGAGACCTCAGGGGCAGTGACAGGTTACTGAAAGAAAAAATAAAGTCATTGGAAAATAATCAAAGAAGGTGTAATCTCCGTATTTTAAGATCCCAGAGGGAGCAGAGGGGGGAGACATTAAGGCGTTTGTGGTACATCTGATCAAGGAAGGGCTGCAAGTAAAATGGACAGAAGGAGAATTAATCAAAGACATACAGAAGGTCCATAGAAATCCATATAGACTGAATGCAAATAAAACTAAGCCGTGGAAAATTTTGGTTAATTTCCATACTTATAATCTTAAAGAAGGAATTCTTCTTAAAGCGTTGAAACTGAAATCACTGACTGCGGATGATATCACCTTCTAAATTAGGTCAGATATCTCCCAATTTACCGCAAATAAACAATGGGAATTTGGAAATTTGATCGAGCCCTTTAAGAGACTGGGTGCGACAGCACAGTTAAAATTTCCTGCGAGCTTACGTGTAATGCACAATAACAAGATGCAGACCTTCCGTAGGGTTGAGGAAGCGGAGGAATTTATTAAATTAAGATCAGGAGCTGGTACAGGATAGGTCAGACTAAATCCCTTCTGTTATTTTCCAAGCTAGATTATTTCAAGAAACAAGTTTAGTGGTATAGTACAAATTGTCTGGGCAGATCTGCACTTGGAACAGATCTCCGGAATCGGGAGGCCTCCCTAGGCCTAGGCCATCAAGAATGAAGAGGGGGGTTTTCCAAGGGGAGGGGGAGGGGAACACGGGTAGTTTTTTGTGCACGGGTGTGGGAGTATAGGGAAAAAAAACAAAAAAATGGTGTCCTCTATATATACCAGAACTCAGGTTGTAGCAGAGCCATGAAGCTAAGAAATAACAAAAAAAAACAAAAATAAATGACTACAATTGTGAAGCCACAGATAGAATTTCTATTGTGGAATGTAAATGGCCTTAGGGTGAGTCATAAGCGTGAGAAGATTTTGCAGTACCTAAAAGATGCCCCAGCACATATTATATTACTTGAAGAGACGCATTTAGCAAGTGAGGAAATGAGAGAGCTATTTAAAAATAGAAAATTGGTACAGAATATGGTATGCACAGAGCAGCACCTCACTATAAGAGGGGTGGCGATTCTGATAAAAGTCAACCCTCAGATAGCAGTAGTGGAAAGTAGGGTGGACAAGGCGGGTAGGTGGGTGATTGTAAAGATAAGATGCTATGAACAACTTTACACAGAAGTTGGATACTACGGGCCCAGCCTTGATGACCCTATCCCATTTAGTAATCTGCTTTCAGAATTGTTGGACTTTCCTGACCCAGTCATAATGGCAGGTGATTTTAATATGGTTCTGGATGGCAGTTTAGATCGCTCTACAAAAAGCAGAAGTATAATACATAACAAAACAAGTTCACTGATAATAAACTCCATAAAGAATTTAGGATGGTGTGATATATAGAGAGAAAAGAGGGGATCTTTAAAAAGTTTCACTTTTAACACTAAAAAATATGTCCACCAATCCAGAATAGATTTGTTTTTACTCAACCAAAACATAAAAACGCAGGTTAGAGATGTAAATCATGTGGGCGCACATATGTCTGATCATTCTGCAGTTACGTTGCTCTTGGTACCCCGAGCCCCTCATTACAAAGGAAATGGACGATGGATCCTACCATACTGTCAGATGGAGACATGATGGATAAACTAAGGTTGGAGTCTCGGGAATTGTTTGAAAATAACTTGGACAGTGCTCCCTTTGGGATAGTGTGGGATACTTACAAGGCCTTCTTGAGGAGCAAAATCTTATCACTTCAGGCATATCAAATCAAACAGAGAAAGTTAGAGATAGCAAATATAGAAAATAAAATTCAAAGATTAGAACAAAAGGTACAATGTAATGAGAGAATACGAGGCGGGACAACTATCCATTCAGGCCCTTAAAACGAACCTCCTGGTGGTAGTGGAACGACGGCTACAAGAAAGATGGCAAGCAAGTAACATGGCTCATTTCAATTATGAGGAAGTGTGTGGCAAGTTACTTGCATGGAAGATAAAAAATGATCTGGCGAAAAGCTTTATAAAAGAACTAAATTATGGAAATACAGGGTGTCGTACCAGAGCGGGGGACAGTACAGAGGCAACTTTATTAAAATATTTTGGGGAAGTGTATGCAGAGGGCCTAACTACGACAAGAAGGGAGGTGGAAGATTGGTTAGCCCAAGAATTTCCCCGTAAAGTATCTAAGCTTCAAAAAGATGCCATCAATTATGCAATAACAGAGGAGGAAATAAGAAATGCCATCAAAGCAGGGAAAACGAGTAGTGCAGCAGGTCCAGATGGTCTTCCAATGGAGCCATATAAAACGTTAGGAAAATATTTAATTCCGGTTTTCTCTAGACTGCTTTCAGCAGTTTTTGATAATGGTGAAGAGATTCCCCCCTCATGGAACGAAGCCACTGTGACTCTGATACTTATACCTGATAAACTACCAGACTGTTGTGACTCTTATAGGCCTATCTCACTGTTAAACTCAGATTATCAGATCTATTCGAAAATACTAGCAGATAGATTGAATGGAGTAGTGGGAGTACTCCTTCATGAAGATCAGAAAGGCTTTGTGCGAGGTAGAAGCATCAAAGATCTAACTTATAGTCTTATAGGTGCCATAGATTTAGCTTCCACAGATAAACTGCCATTAGCTGTCATTACAGTAGACGTGACCAAGGCGTTTGATCGCGTA
Organism: Triturus cristatus; assembly: GCF_964204655.1. Lineage (NCBI taxonomy): Eukaryota > Metazoa > Chordata > Amphibia > Caudata > Salamandridae > Triturus > Triturus cristatus. Next base: position 1,265,053,032 of record NC_140591.1, read on the forward strand.
AACTGGATTTATTTGCAGGAAATTTTGAGATTGTCCAACGTAGTGGAAAACTTCTGTAGGGCAATTAATCAGTTATATAAAAACCCCACAGCTAAACTATTAATAAATGGGAATTTATCTAAAATCTTTAACATCTTTAGGGGGACAAGACAGGGGTGCCCGCTATCCCCACTACTTTTTAATCTTTATATCGAACTCTTAGCGGAGAAAATCAGAAAACATGAGAGTATCATTCCCTTCCAATCTCGAGGCTGGTAAAAGAAAGTGGGTTTATATGCAGATGACCTGGTGGTATATACATCAGATCTCAGTCTTGCATTACCAGTAGTTTATGATCTGGCTGGGTGTTTTGGGAAGATCTCAGGTTATGAGATAAATCAAGGTAAAACAGTTCTAATGGCATGGAATAGTACTACACAAGTGAGTAGTATCAAAGAGGAAATGAGGTATCTGGGCATCAGAGTTGTTCAGAAGGTAGAACAAATACCAGAATCCAACTTTCAGAAGATTAATAAGAAAATTCGGAAACTTTTACTGAGTTGGTCCCATCTGCCATCATCAATATATGGAATAGTTAATCTTGTTAAAATGACAATTCTCCCAAAGATTACCTTCCTTATCCAAAACATTCCTATGGGCTTTAAGGAAGAATGGCTCAAAAAGTCCCAGGCAAAAATTTCCAGTTTTATTTGGGCCTCGAAAGAAGTGCGAATTTCCTGGAAAAAATTAAGACGACAGCATGATAAAGGGGGCTTGAGGCTGCCAGATATATCTTACTATGCCTGGGTCTTCCTTCTAAAAGAAGGGAAAGGTTTGTTCAAGGCACCAGATAGTTCAGAAGTCGGAAAGATGTTTACTGCAATGTTAAGAGACGTAAAAGGGGGAGATTACGGTTTTATCCATATATATGGAGACCTGCGCTATTTCAAAAAGATACGACTGAAGACCCTACAGGGCTACGCAACAACATGGTATAAATTTAGGAGAGAACTAAAAATCCACTATTATAGTGGGAAGGCCCCTATCTTTGACTCCCCGGGATCTCCAAAGTGGTCTAAGGACTGTTTGGCTCGTCCATTAAAAGATGCTGGAATAACCACCTGGAGCCAATTGATAAAGAATGGAGTTTTAATATCTTGGGAAGAAGGTAAAAAACTAGTTAATGGTTGATTATCAAGATTCAAGTATCTTCAAATAATGAGATGGAGTCTCACAGATGGTCATGGAGCGGGACTGTCTAATGAACTGGAAACATGCTTGGCAAGTGGTATAACACAGAAAAAAGAGGTCGAGAAATAGTACTGGCTATTACTGGAGAATGCTGATGGTGATTTTAATCTGCCAACGGTGTTGTGGGAGAAGAACTTGCCAGGAGAACAGATCGAAGGCATATGGCAAGTATCTTGTGACGCGGTATACTCCACGGTACGGCCCGCAAATTTAAGGCGGAACCACCTCTTTTGTCTCCCCAGGGTCTACTGGACGCCGCACACATTATCTAAATTGGGGAATGGAGTTGTGCCAAGATGTCCCAAATGTAGTAAAGAGAAAGGTGATGACATCCATATGTTTGTTGAATGCCCGGCGATTCAAGGTTTTTGGATGGATTTATTTATTTTGAAGGTTTTATACAGCGCGAACAAGACTCTTGTGAGTATCAGAGCGCTTTACAGGTCATAAGAAGGCAAGATATAGTATACAAAGACACAACCAATAAAAAAAAAAAAATACAGTGAATAGTCATAGAGTTCACGTGAATTTAGCCATGAGGATAGCTTTCACTTCTTTGAAGGAGGCAGTGGAAGGGTTCATACTTGTTTCACTGGGCAAAGCGTTCCATATCCTCTGAGCCATACTAGAGAAGGACCGGTTATAAGTTTTTTCTTGGCAAATCGTTGAGATTGTAGGAGAAGAGTCTTGGCACTCCTGGAGGCTCTACTGCCCGCCGAGAGCACCAGTTTCTGAGCTCGGTATTGTGGGGTGTTGTGGTAGAGGGCCTTGTGCGTTATACAAGCGATTTTTAGATGAATTCTGGCTTCAAACGGTAGCCAGTTGAGGGCTCTCAGGTCTGGGGAAATGTGAGCATTTCTCTTAGAACCTGTGATGAGTCTCGCAGCTGAGTTGATCGTGGCTCTTAGCGGGGCTGTTGATGATCTTGGGAGGCCGCATAGGATTACTGCTCCATATTCCATGCGGGGGATTACTAGGGCTTGAACTGCTTGTTTGAAATCGTGTGTGGGCAGAAAGGGTTTCAGTTTTCGCAGGGTCTTTAGGTGGAAGTTGGCTCCTTTAGTTGAGGTGCTAATGTGTTTCTGCATCTTTAAGTTACTGTCTAGCATTACCCTTAGAGTTTTCGCTGTTAGGTGCTTCATCCAGTCCAGGATAGTGTGAGTTTTGTTCAGGGGAGCGATTAAAAGGAATTCCGTTTTGAGGGAGTTAAGTTTCAGATGGTTTTCGGCCAACCACGTTTAGGTTTTTTGTAGTGTGGTGTTGAGCGATTTGATGTCCTCCAGTGAATGTATCTTGATGTATATTTCGGTGTCGTCTGCATACATGTGGAAGTGTATCTTGGTGAGGCTGAGAAGATCAGTAAGAGGTTCCATGAAAAGGTTGAACAAGGTGGGTGAGAGGGAGGAGCCTTGTGACTGGCAGCGGGTTGAACAGAGATTGGTTGACCATGAATCTCTGAGATCTGTTTTGGAGGAAAGAGGCGAACCAGTTAAATACATTTCCAGATATTCCCATTCTGTGTTTCATGAGATCAAGCAGGTTGTCGTGTTTGATGGTGTCAAAAGCGGATGACAGGTCGAGTAGGATTAGTAGACAGGCTTCATATTGGTCTAGGATATTGAGAGCATCGTCTAATACATGTGTTATGGCTGATTCGGTGCTGTGACATGCTCTGAAGCCTGATTGAAATTGGTTCAACAAGTTGAATCGATCAATGTGACTGTTCAGCTGTATGTTAACTCATTTTTCCAGGACTTTGGCTAACATAGGGATATTAGATATCGGACAATAGTTATTAGGGTCCGAGGGGTCCACAGTGGTTTTCTTTAGGATAGATGAGACCTGCCCAGTTTTCAGGATGTCTGAAATGGAACCTTGAAGGAAGGAAGTGTTAATGATCTTGGTCCAGCTGGGTAGTAAGAGAGGAATGAAGTCTTTTAGGTAGTGGATGTGAGTAACACAATTCTTTCAATACTTGGATAAACGCTCCAGGTAAGCAAATCTTTGGTTTTCTTTGGGCTTCCCGATAATTATACCTCTTTGATAAATAATACCCAAAAACTTATATTTTATCTAATCTTACTGGCTCGTAGGGAAATTTGCAATAATTGGGTTAAAACAACTCCTCCAAATAAAATAGAATGGTGGGCGTCTATAAAATACACCAATAGGTTAGATAGGGAACATACATGTAAGCGGAATGAATTTTGGCTCCCCTATGAGAACTGGGAGCAATCATCTATATAATAGTCCAATGGTTAGGCCTCTACACTATATTACTTAAATACTCTGGAGGTGGCTGATAGATGAGTGGGAGAAACAGTCACCTATGGTTGAGTGCAGCAGGCAAGGTGTAGAGTGAACCAACCGGGTAACTATAAGATCACTGGTTGGCGCCATCTCGGGAGTGATCAAGGAGTCAAACTTTTGTACACTTGGGCAATGAGGACAAAAAAATTATAATAAATAAATAAATAATTATCAATAACAATAAATAAAAAATATAAATTAATTAATAATAATGAAATTACTTTCCACCCTATTCCCCTATAAATCCACAACCCGCTACACATAAAAATTAACATAATGAATGTAATTATCAATTAATCAATTAATACAAATTAATTAACAATGACTAATTAATTACCAATTAATTAAACAACAATACCAATAAATACAAAATAATAATTATAATTAATTTACCAATTAATACAAATTAATTACCAATTCATAATTAACAATAATTAATAATCAATAACAATACATAAAACATATTAACTAATTAATTATAACTAAATTACTTCCCACCCTATTGCCCTATAAACTCACAACCCGCTCTAATACTAAAACGCAAAAAGTACTTTAAAAAAATGACTAATTTCTAAACATTTAATACATATATTTAAAAATAATAAAAATACATTACAATGTTAAACGTACATATAAAATACATACTAAAATACATAACCCTAATATAAATATTGATATTATTAACAACGATATTTTTGCTAACGATATTACTTACTTCGATATACAAAAACGATATTACTTACCTTAAGGTCGATATTCTGGTCACCGATATTCTTGACATCGATATTCTGTCCCTACGATATTAAAAACTCGATATGACTGTAGGTCGATATAAAAAAATCGATCTTTTGAATTGTTTACCGCCCACCCTCCCATAGTGGGGTTTGCCTCGTAACTTTCTTGTGCCAATCCATTTGTTTCTCTGCACCCTTCCAAGCCTCCAGGGTCCTTTGGGTCGCTGGCAGCAGCTGTTTAACCACTTTTCCCCATAGATGTAATGCAGATGCGATCGAACTGCAAATTGGTCTTGTTTGAACGCATGAATTGGATGGGATTCCGACATATGCCCCCACTCATTCACTGCTATCAAGTGTGCCACCCTATATATGACCTAATGTGGGGGAGGGCTATATCCCCGTTGTACTGGTTGCATTGTAACATTGTGAGCGCAATCCGAGGCTGTCCCCCGTCCCACAAGAGAGTGCGCAACTTCCCATATATGGCCTTAAAGGTGTCTTCCGGGATCTTATGGTATGTGTTTTGCAGGCTGTACAGTAGCTTAGGGAGTGTAATCATTTTGTACATTGTTGCTCTTCTCAGCAGTGTGAGGGGCAACCTTCTCCATCTCTCCAAGTCAGCCTGAAAGTCAGTCAATACCCTTCAAACGTTTTGCGAGTGGCTGCGTGTGCTGTCCATGGATATATATATCCCCAGGTATTTAAAACTGTCCAATGTAACTTGAAGTTCTCGGGGGAGATCCTGCGTGTCAAGTGGCCCGCTCACTGGGTAAAGGATCGACTTACCCGAATTGATCTTATAACCTGCATGTTTCCCAAATGTTCCCAGTGCTTGAAAAAGAGTCGGGATTGCAGATGAGGGAAGCCGTGACATACAAGAGGACGTCACCTGCACAGAGCGAGATGCGTTCTTTCCTGTCACCTGACCTGAATCCCTTTACCTGTGGGTGCGCTCTAAAAAGACAGGCTAGTGGCTCCAAAGTCAATGCAAAAAGAATCGGGAACAACGGGCACCCTTGTCTCGTGCCTCTTTCTATCTCAAATTTCTCTGACATTGCCCCATTCACCCTCACCCTGGCAGCTGGAGACCTGTAAAGCAGCTGAATCCATTCTATAAATCTGGGGCCAAACCCAAATTTCCTTAGCGTCTGCCACATAAAAGGCCTGTGGACTGCATCGAAGGTCTTTTCCGCATCCAGTGAGAGTAACATATGCGGCTCCACTTTGCATTGGATCGTACTCATCCAGTTCGCTAATCGCCTCATATTAAATCGTGTCACTCTCCCTGGCATGAATCCGGACTGGTCAGCATGTATTAAGGAAGTGATCACCCCAGCCAATCTGTGTGCCAAGATAGAAGCTAGCACTTTGACCTCTACGTTCAGGAGAGAAATTGGTCGGTAGGACCCGCAATCCATTGACAGCTTCCCAGGCTTGTGGATCACCACCACAGTGGATCTCCACAAATCAGGTGGAAGTGTGCCCTCCTCCCTGGCCGCTCCGAACATACCCAACAGATGCGGTCCCAGTAATGTGGAGTTAGCCTTGAAAAACTCCTCAGGCAGACCATTAGGGCCTGGGGACTTTCCAAATTTTGTCTATTCACTGCCTCCATCACCTTTTCCAACGTCAACTCTTTCTCTAAAGCATCTCAGTCCTCTGAGGACTGGACCGGGAGGTCTATACTCTCGAGATAGTCCTGGATCTGCACATCACCCACCGCAGGCCGTTGTTTGTATAAGGCAGAATAATAGGCATTTGTTCTGTCTTGTGCTCTAATGAGGTCCCTTCCTTCACTCTCTCCTTCTTGCCCAACCAGGCTAAGAGTTTCCCTGCCCTGTCCCTTGTTTCGTATAGCCGATGTCAGAGGGCCAAGTATTGCTGTTTCGCCTCCTGTAGTGCGAGTGATTGGTATTCCGCATGGGTGATTTCGAGTTGTTTATGGATGTACGGACTGGGGCCCTCTCCCACTTGTCGCTCGAGATCTAGGAGTTTGCCCTCCAGCTGCACTATCTCTTGCACCTCTTTCTTGTTCTTATGCACAATAGCGTCTTGGGCTCTGCCTCGCAGCACTGCCTTAAAGCCTTCCCAAAGGACCACGGTGGAGGCCTCTGACCCCGTGTTGTCTTGGAAATAGAGCTCTGCTGCCACTCTTAGCTCCTTAGTTATCACAGGATCATTCAGATATCAGGCGTTTAGCCTCCATTCGCCCGTTCTGCCTTGGATCACCCCTCCTACCTTGAGCCAAAGGGGGGAGTGATCCAACAACCCTCTCGCTAGGTAATCTACCGATGTGACTGCGCCTAGTTCTCCAGCTGGGGCCAAGAAATAATCAAGCCTAGAGAATACTCGATTTGCTCCCCAAAAATATGAGTACGTCCGGTCGCTGGGGTGATGCCGGCATCAGACATTTTGCAGACCCAGGGTGTGGGCAAAGTCAGCCAACTGTGTGGTTCCCCTAAGATTACCTGCCTGCGCTGACCTGTCAATGGCAGGATCAATCACATCGTTGAAATCCCCACCCACCAAGTGCAAGGGGGAATCTGCCACCAGCAAGACATCTGCCACCTTCTCAAGTGTCTGCTGCTGTAATTGCGGGGGAGCATAGACACTGACTAGCATGATCTCCCTGTGTTCTCAGATGCCCTGTACCACCACATAGGTGCCACTGGGGTCAGCCCACGTCTGAGTAATACGAATGGGAGTAGCCTTCCGGTCCAGTATCACCACCCCCCGAGAGCCAGAGCTGGATACCACGTGAGCGAGAGTGGTGTACAAGCCTTGTCCCAAAAAAGTGCAGTGCGATCCCCTAAGGTGGGTCTCCTGAAGGAGCACTATGTCCGGTTTCAGTCTTTTACGGTATTTGGTTACAAGGCCCCTCTTAATTTGGTGTCCCAGCCCGTTTACATTCCAGGTCATGACCATGTATACCTTGTCAGTCATAGCTCCCGAAAGTATCTCTGCCCTGCCTACCCGCAATGTGGAATCTTAAAATGCTGCCTGTGTTCTGATGTGTAAGCTTGTGTGCCTCGAAGTCGATCATGATAATTCGGAAACCACCCTGTACACCTCCCTTCTGAAATTTCCCCCTCCAATGCCCCACCCCACTCTCTCCCACTTCCCCCACACTTGTCCCAATGTGTCAACATGACAACTGTGTGGTAGGCACAGTTTGAGAGGTCTGTCTACACCCTGCCCTATCCCAACGATAAGACTAGGTTAGCAAATGAGAGCCTAAGGCCCGTGGCACACCAAGTCTAAGAACCACTTAAACCCCACCTGGGCTAAAAAATGTCTCAGTACGCAAGTAGCTCTTTCTTACTGTCCCTTCAGCATCTGACTTGCCCTGGATCTTCATTCTTCCAAGTGTCTCTTTCATTTCCTTCAGCGACGTTGATTCTTCTAGTAGGTTGATGTTCTGAGTCCCCTGAGTGTCCCCCTTCCTGGTGATCCGGTGTAGCCTGCCTCCGGGGTCTACCTCCAGAGTGCGGTCGATCCATTGTCATTCGGTTTGAGTTGTCCCCATAGTCGCAGTCTCGCCTTGTTTGTTCCGTCGTCACTTTGCGCCGCCTCAGGGTGCCACTGAGGGAGTCTAACCTGAGCCCTAGTCGTCATTTGATTTTGGCTCTCATGGTTTTGGGTCTCACCAGTGTTTCCGGCATCCGACTCGCTGAGCCACCTCGCTCCGCAGTTCTCCCTTTGATGGGCCTCTCTTCCACCTATAACCATGCCTCTTCCGGAGTCTGGAAAAAATAGGTCTTGTCCTGGAACATGACTTTTAGCTTGGCCGGAAAGAGGAGCATATATTGAATGCGGAGATTCTCCACTGCTTTTGTACCTCCCTAGAATAGTCCGGGAACACCATTATTTTCGTGTTTTGCACGCGAACGTCTCCCCGGCGACGCATCTCTCAGAGCATTAGGTCCCTGTCTTGATAGTTGAGGAACTGGGCAATCACCAGCCTGGGCAGCACCCCTGACTACGGCCTAAAGGCAGGCATCTTGTGCGCTCGCTCTTTCACTTAAAGAAGAGGAGAATAAGGCAGTCGTGAGAGTGTCTGTCAACCATTTAAGGAGGTACCCTCCCATGTCCGTCCCCTCAATTCCCTCTAGAAAACCAATAAATTGCAGGTTGTTCCGCCTCGCCCTGTTTTCTGCATCATCCACCTTCCACATTGCCTCTTTCATGGCGGCTGTAAGTTTGGTGACTTCCCCCCTCAGGTTAGCTGTTACATCTTCTGTTTCTGAGATACGCTGCTTGGCCACGTTGCGGATTTCTTGCCTCAGCAGGGTCACATCAGTACGTACTTCTGCTATCCTGTCCTCCAACGCTTCTCTTGAGGCTTGTATCGCTCGCAGGATCATTGCGGTGTCTGGTGCTGAGGCGGTGTCCGCCATGGTTTCAGGGGGGGTGTCACCACCTTCGTGAATTTATCCAGTTTCCCCTGCCACTGGGGCTTGGGCTCTCTAACCTTGGCCATACTGCTCATATCCGTAGATACAGTAGAGTCTCAGACAGCCCATGCCTCCTCGCCACTAGGGTACTGGTCCCGGCACCGGCAGGGCGCCCCTACACATGCCAAAGCCAGCCAAGCATCACAGTCAGGACGGGCCCCCGCAAGGCAGCTCCAGTTAGGACCTTTGCACTCTCCGTCCGGTGTTCTATTTCGCACTTCTGCTGCTATCCATCATCCGTCACCACTGCCACAGTGCAGCCTAGGCGTCTCTCCTCAAGGTTGTTTCCAGCAGGAGACCCAACCCCAGCGCAGGACTACCGGCCCCCGTCTCCAATAGTCGTGGCCTACCTCAGCCGGTCTTCTCAATTGGCTGTAGAGCATGGGCTCACAATCAGGGTCAGCAGCCCCCGTCTGTACTGCTCAACAGATGGCTTCCCACGAGGTTGGGGAATCAACAGTCTATGGTCGGATAGGAGGAGTCCCGGCACTACCTCTGCCAGGGCCTCAGGGTCACAGTTGTCCCTCCTGGGGGGAGTTCTTCACCTCCCCACGCAGGCGTCACCCTCTGAGCGTAGCACAAATGCCTGGCGTGGCTAGGTTCCACTACCCGGTCCCCAAACAATCCGGATATCCCTAGGTGTTCAGTGTGGTCTCTTGGCACTGCCCCCGCTGGTCCAGCAGGTCTATGGTTATCCTCCCTCAAGCTGATCTGCCTCTGTCACATCCAAAGCACCCCGCTGGGGCCCTGTCAAACAAGCCCCAGCCAGCATCACTGAAGACTGATGTCCCCTCCCAGGCCTCCACTCCGGAGCAGCTCACCGTACGTGTGTTATCAGCCACAGATTTGGTCTGCCCCGCCCCTGCACACCAGGTCATCTGCAGCCGTGGTTCCTAGTCTTAGAGGCCGCTGCAAGGATCACCAAACCTGTGCCACTTCAGTACTAGAGCCCACCAGGAGCACCGTCTTTCAGGGCCGGGTCAGCTTTTCTATGGCCTCCTCCGGTACGGGTCTCCACCACCCACAGAGAATCACCGGAATGCTAATCACCGCCCCGAGGCCAAGTCATCCGAGCGCTTCTCAGAAGCGCGCTCCCGGCTCAGACAGTAGACATTGTCTTCGTCATCCACGCCCTCAGCTGTGTCTGCTCTCCAGGTCCCGGGACTCTCCACGCCCGCAGAAGACCTCTGGAGTTCCCTCCTCCGCCTCGAGACCTAGTCCGCTGGAGATTCAGAGCACCTCACTTTAGCATGCTCCCGGACCGGGCTTGGATGCAGGAGCCATCCTCAGCATCCGCACCCTCAGCCGGAAATCGACGCCACCCGTGCCACGGTGGATCCAGACATCACGGCACTCGTGAGCGTGTGCAGCGGGTACCGGACCTCTTTAGTGGGTGCTTGAGTGGTTCGGGAGTGAGGAAAAAGCAGGATAACAGGTCGGATCTGATTTAGGCAGCCGAGCTCTGGCTTTTCCGGCTAGACCGCCATGTTGCTGGCCACGCCCCCCTCCTCATCCAAGTTATTGAGCACATTTGACCTAACTGCTGGCTATTGGCAAATCAGACTAGTTGCGGATGCCAAACCAAAAACAGCATTCTCAACCTCTAGTGGGCATTATCAATTTATTGTGATGCCCTTTGGTTTGAAGGATGCACCTGCCACATTCCAAAGGCTGGTGAATAAAGTTCTCACTGGTCTGGATGCCTATAGTGCAGCCTATCTTGATGATATAGCTGTCATTAGCTCCACTTGGGAGAATCACCTGGTCCACCTGAAGAATGTTTTGGAGGCTCTTCAGAAAGCAGGCCTCACTATCAAGGCTACTAAGTGCGAGATAGGGCAGAGCAAGGTTGTGTACCTAGGCCACCCTGTGGGTAGCGGCCAGGTTCAACTACTTCAGAGCAAAATCCAGACCATAATGTACTGAGTTACTCCAACTACTCAGACTCAGGTCAGAGCTTTCTTGGGCCTAACTGGGTACTACAGAAGATTTGTCAAAGGTTATGGGTCCATAGTGACTCCTTTGAATGATCTGAAAACCAAGAAAATGCCCAAGAAAGTTCAGTGGACAGTTATCTGTCATAAGACATTTGATGATCTTAAGCAGGCCATGTGCACTGCTCCCATTCTGCAAAGTCCTGACTACTCTAAGCAATTCATTGTCCAAACAGATTCATCTGAGTTGGGGGTAGGGGCTGTGTTGTCACAACTTAGTGCAGAGGGCCAGGATCAACCAGTAGCTTTTATCAGCAGAAGGTTGACTCCCAGAGAAGAACGTTGTTCAGCTATAGAGAGAAAAGCCTTTGATGTGGTCTGGGCCCTGAAAAAGTTGAGGCCATACTTGTTTGGTACTCACTTCATTGTTCAGACAGACCATAAGCCCCTCTTGTGACTAAAATAGATGAAGGGTGAAACCCCAAACTTTTGAGGTGGTCCATTTCCCTACAGGGGAGGGACCATACAGTGGAACATAGACCTGGGAGTAACCATGCCAATGCAGATGGACTCTCCAGATATTTCCAGTCTCATCTCCTTGCGTTTGTGGGGGTTGTGTAGGAAACTAGGATCTACTTCTTATGGTCACCCCCACTTTTTGCTTGATGTGATACTGTTTTTGACTAGTCTGACTGGGATCCTGCTAATCAGGCTTTCTACCTAAATTGTTATTTTCAGTTTTTAGGTATATCCCAGATTGGATACTGGGGTACCCTCATAAGTCCCTATTATATGGTATCCATGTGCCCAGGGCATTGGTACCGCAGAGGCCTCCCATGGGCTGAAGCATGTATTATGCCACCCATGAGAGACCATTCAAAATGGAAATATAGGCCTGCAATTGCAGCCTGTGTGAGTTGGTGCATGAACCACTTACTAAAGATATAGGTTTACTATATGTAAGGGTCACTGCAATTAAAACCTATAAGTCACCCCATAGCAGGCCTTAACAATCCTGAAGGCAGGGTGCTTGGTTCTAAGTGAGAGGGTGCCCCTGCATGAGCAGGACACCCCTGCAGCCTATGGAGTCCATTCTCCCGGGTTGTCAGTGAAGCAGCCATATACTATTAGAGGGGCACCGTGTAACCGCGCAGTGACCTTGAAAACGGCTGCAATGGATCCTATTATGTTTGGTATCAAACATGTTGGGATCATACCCCCAAACCCTAAATGGTGTGGGAGTTATGGCTACAAGTACTGGAAGAGCCCTCCGTTAGGCTCTCAGTGTTCCCGGTACCAGCCTTCTAGTCCCGGAGAGAACACCATGCACAAAAACTCAGGCAAAAACCCTATAAATGTATTGGGGAACATGACACCCCACACACTGTAATGAAAACACACAACTCACGTAGGCTGCACAGGGATACACAAACACAAAAGAAAACGGTATTCAATATATAATATCAAGAACAACAGTAGCAAACACAAAGGATATAACTCGGGTGAGCGATCTCTCACCCGAAATCCTCACAGAGATGAAGGATAAAGACTTTAGCAGGAATCCAACATCTGCACAGGTAAAGAGTTAGAGAATATAAATGTTACAGTCAAAGTGTGAAATCCCGCATTCTATAGAATGCCTAGGTAATGTATAGAATGCCTGAAAATGCCTGAAAATCGAACGTCAAAGTATGAAATGATTGATATTTTATACATTGCCTAGGTATTGTATACTTTGCCGGATTGTCTGCCGGCAAAGTATATAATAGACCTAATCCCAGAGACAGCACAAGTTATCAGCAAGCGAGGGCCAGAGACAGCATAAGTTATCAGCAAGCGAGGGGCAGAGACAGCACAAGTTGCCAGCAAGCGAGGGGCAGAGACAGCACAAGTAACCAGACAAAGAGCAGGTGGCAGCCGTGCGGTGGTGTGGGGCGCCACCTGCCTGCAAGCAGGGTCAGAGGTCGTGTATAGTATCCAGCTGAGGTTCCACAAACGCTCTGCTGTCATCCTTTCCCGTGGTTCTTGTATCCCCATGTCGGAAGGGAGTGTAGTGCCAAGACCGGAATCACGCCATGCTGACATGCAACAACGGTTCTGCGATAAATGATCTCACATAAGAGCCAATGCTGCTAAAAACGGTGTTTTCGTAACCGAAACCAGTTACCAAAGGTTAGAGGACGATGTGAAAAAAGTTAAGACGACCATTAAGAAGGAACCACGGGACTATTGGCTGGTGAAACACTATGACGTAATGATGGTCGAGAATACGACTAAGTTGATCTAGCCTGTTAAAGAAGGTACGAGTGCTATTCAGTTTTACGTCGCGGACTCCGAGTTATTTGACGTACTCCATAAGGCCCATTTGGCTATTGGCCATGGAGGACGGGACAGGATTTTGAAAGAACTTTCACCCAAGTATAAGAACATTACCCGTCATGATATTGAGCTGTACATTCACCTTTGTGAGCCTTGCCAGAAGAAGCAAAAAGGTGTTAAAAAGGTGTTGTGGTCAAGCCAATAGTTTTTTCTGAATTCAACTCCCGTTGTCAGGTCGATCTCATCGATTTTCAGTCCCATCCTGACAGAGAGTACAAGTTTATAATGGTGTACCAAGATCATCTCACTAAGTTTGTAGTTCTCAGGGGTCTGAAATCAAAGAGAGCGGAAGAAGTAGCCTACAAGCTCGTCTACATATTTACGTTGCTTGGTGCTCCAACGATTCTACAGTCCGATAACGGCAGGGAATTTGCAAACAATGTGGTAAGCAGCCTAAAGGAGTATTGGCCCACCTTGAAGATCGTCCATGGTAAGCAGCGCCACTCACAAAGTCAGGGGAGCGTCGAAAGAGCTAATCAGGACATTGAAAATATGCTGTGTGCTTGGATGCAAGATGAAAAAACTAGCTGCTGGAGTGAGGAATTGCGGTTCGTCCAATTTATGAAGAACAAAGCTTTTCATTCTGGGATTAAGAGGTCACCATACGAAGCTCTGTTCGGCTGCAAAGCTAGAGTAGGTCTCTCGACGTCGTCCCTGCCTGACGACGTTTTACAAGATGTAGAGACTGAGGAAGAGCTCGAAAAAATAATAGAGAGCATACAAACAACACAACAGCAGGAAGAAAGACGAGATGAATCAATGCAAGAGGCACAGCTCCCTGCAGAAGACATAGCTGAGAATGCAATCCATGATGGAGGAAACCAAAACAATGATGAAGCCATGGTTATCGAAGAGCCTTCCATTTCCGTGGTTACCGAAAATCCTTCTTCTTCCACTATCTGTTGCGTTTGCTTAAAAGAAACCAGCGGTGCTCATACATGTCGAAAGTGTGGCCGAAACGTTCATGCCATCTGTGGACATTCTCCTAAAGACGATGACGGCGACGAAGTAGAAGGTTATGGGATTAGCATTTTGTGCAATGTTTGCTTCAATATTGGGAAAGCTATCCAAAGTAAAATGGAATCGAAGTTGAACCTTAAGATTCAGGCAAAAAAAATAAACAGGGATTCTGACAAAAAAATTCCTCCTGTGCCTTTGGGTGCCACTGTGCGAGTTCCGATTCCCGACGTCGACAAAGGGCGGGGTGACTCACGCAATCTCTTGGCAGTTGTTATGAACGTAACGGAAGATGGCTTTTACCGACTTGGAACTGCACAAGGAATCTTGAAGCAACTCTACGCCAGATCACAATTCACTGTATGTCCAAAGAACTTAATGAGAATTGAAGACGTTCCTGACCACGAAATACCTCTCCGATCTGCAGCTACTTCTCAGTCCACAGGAAGCGGCCAAGGATTCGTCAGGTGTATGTGCAAGACGAAATGCCAAAATATGAGGTGCCTTTGTGTGAAAAAGAAAATTAAGTGCAATTCAGAATGTCACTCTAGCCTTCCCTGCTGCAACAAGTAGGTCATGCCAGTTCTGCTTTGTGTTTCACCGGTAACAATATTCTGTTCGCATTCTTCTTTAAGTCGTGAAATGTATGTACAAAATCAAAGTGCCAACATAGAAGGTGTTTTTGTGCTGCAACAAGTAGGTCATGCCAGTTCTGCTTTGTGTTTTACCGGTAACAATATTCTGTTCGCATTCTTCTTTAAGTCGTGAAATGTATGTACAAGATCAAAGTGCCAAAATATAAGGTGTTTTTGTGTGAAGAATAAAAGTGAGTACAATTCCACGTGTTACTCCAGCCTTTCTTGGTGTACTTCAATCTCAGTTCTGCTTTCATTTTTTTCCGGTAAGAATATCCTGTGCTTTATTTCGTAGTTTTGTTCTTTCAGCTTCAAATGCGTATTAATTAATAAAGGCTTCTCATCTTGTGCCCTTTTAACACTCTGCGTAAATGGTACTGGTCATTCTGTAGAATGCCTAGGAATCTCATCTTGTGCCCTCTTAACACTTTGCGTAAATGGTACTGGTCATTCTGTATAATGCCTAGGAATTGTATAGAATGCCTAGGAAAAGTATGTAACATTTTCACCAAAAACTTATATATAATAGTTTGCCGAAAACCATCAGGCATTCTATACATTACCTAGGCATTCTATAGAATACCGGGATTTCACACTTTGACTGTAACATATATATGTCAAAGGTTCAACACAACAATCCAGGACGTGGAACTAATGTCAACTGTAGAGTCATAGATGGCCGCGATTACACAATAAATTAGACAGAATTAATAACAAAGACCTTCAGATCTAAAAGAAAGTCACGTTGGGTAGTAAGATGAACAGCAGCTGAGAACACCAGATATCCAAGACTTGTTCAGCAATATCACGAGAACATAGCACGTTCCTAACACAGCTGAATTTGAAGAAGACATCAGAGAACTATCTGCACCTTTGGCTTGCAAATCAGAGAATCAAATTGTAGATAAACGGAGAAAGTCACAGATCGAGTGATGTTGATGAACAGCTGACAGAACATTCTTCGCTTTAGACGCTATTATTACTTGCTGAAAATTCCACTGAAGCGCAACGTCGAGCACACAAGAGCACCACATACAGTGTGCACGCCCAGTAGTTATATCAAAGGGTAAGCCCTTCCCAGAATGTTTTTTTATAAACGTTGCCTTGTTGATTAGCGAAGATGCTAAAGCACATTCTCACAGACAATAGCATGAAGTGAAGAAAGGCATCCAAGATGGCGGCACATAGAAATGAAGACTTTGTAGAACCAAACACTTAAATCACGCTCTGCAGATCGCTATAGAATTGAAAATGTAAATAACTTCCCAATGTCTATATAGAGAGGAAGGTCAAACGCTCTACGCAGGCTGTCCGGTTAGAAAAGGGCACTGGTGGGGCTGGTGAGAGTGTTCTTTTCCTTTGACTTCCTTAGATTCCTTGGCACATATTTCTTTAGTAAATTCACACATCAGATTTCAGTATACATTGTAGTAGAATTCAAATTGTTCACTTAAGTTTCACAGGCAGTATATCTTTCTAAAACACGCAGATATGTAATTCAAATCATCGCCGTAACATTCAGTTTCCTTAGTCGAAAAATTAAGGTTTCCACAGTAGTTTCAAAGGTTGATTGTATTTCAAAACACGCAGGTTTGTAATCCCATTCTCGTCGCCAAAATTTCGTAGTATAAAGAAGCACAGATGTGGTCAAAGAAGTAGATTCCAAGATGGTGCTTTATCAAGTTGCAGTTACAGTTCAAGTAGATGATAAATAAGATGGTACGTAAATATATTGTAGCCCCACCAGGAGCAGCCTCCCTGCTGCTCAGCCTGCATCCACCAACTGGCACTCCACACATCACCAAGCAACCAAGCATTCCATGACCTCATCACACATTGCAGCCCTCATCCTGGTTGAGCAGCAGGAAACATGTAAGAGAAAGAAAGGAGAGGCTAAAATAAAGTCACCACAGCATCCTGTCACAGGGAGGTTTGACCCCCTCCCAGACAGGATTTAAGTGTGTTAGGGCTGGGTGGGTGCCCTTGCCAGCACCAGAAAGTCTACATGAGGGGCACATTTGGTGTCCCTGTGCATAGTCCAGTTCAAACCAGTCCTGGGAGCCATCGGCTACAGCTCTGGCGCAAAACTGGACAAAGAACATAGGAGTAACCTCTCCCGAGTCCAGGCCCTCCCCTAGGAGGGTCCTCTGAATCTGCCCAATACTTTTCCTAGGGTACTTAAGGGCTTACCTGGGTGTTGGTCTTTGGATTCGCCGTGGGATAAGATTCAGATCAGACACCATTGCACTTCTACCGTCTGGGCACTCTGGACTTCGCCTGACTTCTTCTCTCTTCCAGTCACCTGCATTGTCTAGCCCTGTGCATCATACAGGAACCTTGGAAGGCCTATGAAGCATCAAGGATAACCAAAGTAATGTCCCTTGGAGTGAAGGAGTCACTCCCCTACTTTCTCAGGCACTGGAAATAAGTCGACCGGTTTGCAGATCCTGAGCCCCTCTGGACTCCGTAGGCCCTGTAATGCAGGTGGTGGTTTTCCACAGCTCCTAAGGCCTGCTCTACCCTCTCACAGAGTTTGAGGCCAGTAGTTCCTTGGGGTTTGCAATAACTGAACCCCTGAGTACCTTATCCCCTTTGCAGTTATAAAGACTTGTTGTCATCTTTGCAGGAATATCTGTGGGCTCCCCGTAGCCCCAAACTCGAGCACCTCCAGTGATCAGAATCTTTGGCCACATCACATGTGGGCATCGTGGCCTGCATCTTTTTGTGAGCTGCTTGAGGTACTCTTGC
This sequence comes from Triturus cristatus, assembly GCF_964204655.1. Classification (NCBI taxonomy): domain Eukaryota; kingdom Metazoa; phylum Chordata; class Amphibia; order Caudata; family Salamandridae; genus Triturus; species Triturus cristatus. Next base: position 1,265,070,416 of record NC_140591.1, read on the forward strand.
GACTCCTGTGCCTCCAGCCTATGGGTCCTCTTGAGGGTCACACTTCTTTCTTTTTGGCTCCCCTGATTGCTTGGGGTCTGCCCTGACTCCCCTGCTCTTGGTGAGTCACCTGGACCTTGCTGGTCCCAACTTTGCACCTTCCCGACGTCCTGCATGTTTTGCATTTGCCAACACTTGTTGGTGCACCAACCAGACACCGACCCCTCAGCATTTAACGTTCTTCATGGGACAGCTCGTATCCAGCTTCTGGTTGTTATCAGCATCGCCTGGTACCCACAGCTGCAGAGTCAAGGTTATCAACATCATCCCTGAAGCATCTGACATCGGAGGGTATTCGTCTTCTAAGTCTCCTGGTCACCCCTGAGTGGCATAGACTCTCTCCCCTTTGCTTTCAGATACTCCTCTTCAAGACTCCATATGTGGATTTCTCCGGACATCTGCTCCTCTTTCAGAAGTGGCACTTTCCTGAAGTCCGCTGTTGGGTTTGACAGCGGTTTCTGGTGCCACTTCACACCTTTAACCCGGCTTCTCTGGGATAGGTAACTTGGGTACCACCATATCAACGGGTGGGGTGGCTCTCCAACCTTCTGTTTCTCATGGGGTTTCTTCAGGGTCCACTGGGAAGGGTTGCTAATATTTGAAAATCCAACTGCGACTTGCACATAGACTTGTACGGAGTGTGCAGTCGTGTTCACACACTGCACACACTCTCTGTGGGGTCCTTATCTACTTACCTTGGGTGGTTCTGTAGGTCCCTAGTAATTCTATGTCCTTTCGACACTGTCCTGACTCAAGTCATGGTTCTTATACCACTTTCTTAGTGTATGGCTTGGTCCCCCCTCTGGGGCCCACTGTGTATTTGTGCTATTTACTGTGATTTCTTTGCTAAAGTATTGTGTGCTTTGTGTCTATCTCCATGTGGGAGATACTGTAACGTACTAGATAGTGTTATACAATAAATACATATTTTTATAAATACTTTGTGTGGTTCTTTTTTATTTAATCTATACTATAAGATTGCATTCTGGTAAAAACAAGCTGCTTTACAGTCCTTCAAGACTAAGCCTGAAGGCTGCTCTCCACAGCTACCACTCGGATGGCTTTCTAAGATTGTCTGAGACCTCAAAAATCACCATAAGGGTTGTCTGGACTGGTTCAAGGTGCTCACTTACATCAGTTGACATCATATACCAATCCAGCTTCTCACAGAGATACATAAAGGTATTTTAAGCTGTAAATCGCTGTATTCTGAAGTTATCCAACCCGTTCTTCTAATGACCTGTTTATGAGTGTGTCGGAGGTTTATGATCCCTGTGAAAACCCTGTTGTGCAGGGTTTAGAATTTTGAGTTGTTGGAAGTTTACCGCAATCAGGAATTATGAGGTGTGGTAAAGTCTGCACCCTTCAGTATGTTATAGTAGGTCAAACAGGCCACAATTTTTTTAGTAAGGTATGATCTGGTTTTTGGTGTGCTAAGCACCAAAATCCTAAATTATTCCTCAAAAGCTTGGAGTAAGTGCAATTTATGGCATCCAATAAAATCCAGACCTTGTCCAGTGAAGATGTTGCTATTCTGACTGTGTCAGGTTCTTTTTTGAATAAATCGCTTTTATTGATTTTTCAAACATATAATATTGCATGCACTTTATGTACATAATACAATTTGTTTGACACTGATGAGTGCACTCTCCGAGCCCAATGCATGTAAAGAGGACATTTTGAAAGTGATAAACAGGTTATCAAATTGTAAAGCAAAGCTCAGGAGAAGATGGCTTTCCAGTGTATAAAGCCTTCTCACTTGAATTAGGAGGTCCATTAACTAAGTTATTTATTAACATGTTATCATGCTATGCACAAAAGCTCCACTGTTGTTTTATAACCGCATATTAATAAGCTTTCTGCAGAAAAAAGGGAAAGACCCACTTGATAAAGCCTACATTGTCTAATCACTTTAGTTGATTACGACTATAACATTTTGGCCAGGCTACTAGCCAACAGAGTGATTCACAAAGTTCCCACCTTGATCCATTCATATCAAAATGGGTTTATCACCTTAGCAGCTATGTACAAATATGCCCTTCGTTACTGAAGCCACACCTCCCTTTTCTCCCCTTGCTAACTGGCCACTATAGTGTTCTACGATGCAGCGAAGACATTCAGCCTTGTGAGCTGGGATTTTTAATTTAGGATTTTTCATGATATTGACTTTCCACTCTTGAATATGAGGATGAGTGCAGCCCTGTATGACAAGGTAACAGCACCAAATGGAAAAAAGCAACAAGCCATTCAACCATTTAATAGACACACTGGCCCTTGTCAGGGAAGCCCTATGTCCCCTCTCCTTTTTACTCTCTTTATCGTGCCACTGGCTATAGCTTTAAGGTCCAACATTCATATTACATCAGTGCTTCTTGAGGCTTCAAGACTCAGACGTGATGCTGATGGCTTGGTTTTATTTCTATATGCAGAGGATTCGAATATTAAAAACGCATTTGCCTTCACTGAAGAATATTAGGTTCTGAGAGAGTGCAAAGCAGTAGTGTCTCCTGTGGGGGCAGAGTAGCTCGGTGTGGGGGGCAGGGGTTCTGGGAACAGTGGGGATGAAGGACTAATACAGAGAAAAAGAAAGGAAGACAAATTTACCGGACGCAGGCCTGCCGCTCTTCTTCTCCAAGCCCCTGCTGCAGCACAGGCTACCAGGCTTTCCTGCGGCCAATCCTGACGCTGCTCTCATGTTTCAAATCAGCATCAGGATTGGCCTGAGCACTGTGAATTTGCACTACCAGAGAGTCTATGAGCCTGTGTTTTGCTGTCTACAACCCAGCAGTACAGCTTGTTTGGAGACAGCTCAATGCGCATGTCCGTTTGGCCAGCCTGAGACGGCCAGACAAACCAACATGCCCACAGACAACAGTGCTCACCACTCCCTCTCCTAACTGCCCCGCAATGGCCCCACTCCCAAGACTAGAACTTGAAAAATAAAACAATAATAAACCCATTTTATTATCGTTTAATACTTTTCAATTTTTCAGCATGGCAGGGTGGATGATGGTCCTCCGCCAGAGTGGAGGAGCCGCCTCTAGCACAAAGTTCGCACAACAAAGAATCAACAGTTTCTTTCACTTCCCCTGCAGCATATTTATAATAAGAATTCCAAAAGATATTTAGGAATTGGGTATCAGAAAGATATGAAGAGCTTCATGAAGTAAATTATGCTCCTCTAATAAAGAAAGTGCAATCTTTAGTACAATTCCACTATCAGTAGAAACACATGGATAAAAAGTATACTTCTTTTGCTTCTACTTTATTTGTCTACTTTACCATATTTCTTGTAAGATAAACATTTTAACAAGGTTGTGACTGTCCTTCGCTATTTTGTGGGGAAAACGGCAACCTAGAATTAGCCTTAAAAGGTGTACCTTTTGCTTGAAGAAGGTGTAATGGCATTCCCAGATTTGTGCTTCTATTATTAGGTGTCTCATTTATACTTCATATTAAATAATGAGTTTCACATTTTTTGGGTAACAGTATTTTAAAGTACATGATGGGGTACAATTATATCGATTTACCACACAGAACCTATTACTAAGTAGAATATTATGCAAATAGCAGATGGAAATGGGCCTGAAAATGAATTCTGCATATTGGGAAGAAGCCTGTGATTACAGTTTGAAAGCAATGTGAAGTCCACATTTCAGGAGGATGTCATTTTATGCTCAATGGATGGTGTGTTGTGCTTACCAAAACACAAAGCCCTATCATGGATTAGATCTTTTCTCAGCGATAGGTCCCAAACTGTCACCTTGGGTTCCTTTCAATCCAATGAGAAAAAGGTGTCCTCCGGAGTCCCCCAAGGGTCCATCTTAAGCCCCCTCCTCTTTAACATCTATCTTATCCCTCTGCTCACCCTGATTGAATCATTCGGCATAACTGTCACTTCATATGCCGATGATACTCAGTTGATCATCCCCCTTGACGACAATTCCAACAAGGCAGAGCTCAATCTGAAACACTGCCTAACCGCAGTATTCCAATGGATGGACACTAACCACCTTTGGTGCAACTCAAACAAAACTGAGATCCTCCCCATTGGAAAGAATGCCTCTTTCTGTCCTGCCCTGTGGTGGCCTGATAACTCTGTTGCTCCCCCCCAGACCGTCACCTCTGCCCGGAATCTCGGAGTCCTTTTTGACTCTGACCTTTCTTTCGATCACCATGTCACGTCCGTAGCAGGAAAATGCTTCGGCATAATCAAATCCCTGAGAAAATTCTTTGATTTTCTCCCCCTCGATTCTAGAAAGACAGTAACTGTAGCCCTCATACTCTCACGTGTAGACTACTGCAACAGCCTTCTGGCAGGGACCAAGAAGTCTACTCTCTCTAAACTTCAAAGCGTTCTACACACTGCTGCCCGCCTCGTCCTAAAACTTCCACGCAAATCCTCAATCTCCTCAGCCCTGAAGACCTTACATTGGCTCCCTTTGCACAAGAGAATACTCTTTAAGATTCTCATTGTTGCCTTCCGAGCCTTTAACAAAACAGGTCCCTCTTATCTTACCAAGCGTTTTCCACATTACAATCCGAGCCGTTCCCTCCGATCTTCTCATGAAAACTTCATGATCTCCACCAAGTTCAACCTGAAATCCAAAGGCGGAAAAACCCTTAGCACCCTGGCTATTAGAGCCTGGAACAGCATGCCGGGACACCTCAGACTTCAGACACTTGAGAAACCCTTTAGGAAATTTCTCAAAACTTGGATTTTTAATCTCTCCGACGACTGGACCAAAGCATCCATCTAGTCTTCCCCCTTTCTCTCTGTGACCTGTTTTCAAGGATTTTCAGCGCCATGATGCTCCTTCCGGAGCGAACGCCGCGCTCTATAAATACTCCTCCAAATACTCCAAATACAGGTGTTGAACCTAGGAGGACAGCTGCAGGTCCTTGCCACAAAGAACATCAAGGGCGCAGCCAGTGGAAGTCCCTGTTCTGAATGGGAGGAACAGCAGTGCCATTCTGGAGAAGATGCAGGAACAAATTATAGGAAGACAGGAAGCTCTCGCAGTCCTCCTGAACGAGATCACACAGGGACAAGTATGGGGAGATGCATTCCTGATTTATCGTACGAGGTGCTGTTGCAACTGCCATACACCCAAAAGCCAACAACACCACTCTATGAAGGCTCACTACGGTTTATCAGGAATCTCAGATGCTTTAGACACTCCCTCAGGCCTGTTCCATGTGAAATCCATGTTCCCCCAAGGCTTGAGAAGTGCCATGGATGCTGGCCTACACTTTAGATATCACTACACATCTCACAGATAAAGGGGATAGTAATAAGAAATGTTGATAAGGTCAGGAAGAGACACCCACCAGTAGTACTGACATTGAGACAGTAGGTTGTGCTGGCCATGGCAATGTTCTTTGTCCCTAGGTTCAATCCAAAATGCTTCTGATTAAGTAAGCAAGCAAACAAATTATAAAGCGGGCAAATGCTGAGGTGTCTTAGCGCTGGCCTTCCATGAGTGATGAGCAACTGTCTACTGTGTATGAATAGAAAAAAGCCAAATTTATTGCAGTTTTCGAAAACATGATCTGTTAGATTGAGATCTAAGGGCAAGGGGCATTCGATTCCAGAGTTTACACGCTAAGAAAGAAGAAACTTCTCCCTCCCATCTGGCTTTCCCTATTTTGCGAACTGACAGTAATTTGGCAGTGCCAGATCTTAAGTTATGATTAGGCACATGCCATAAGAAGATCTTTTGAAAATAAACTGGACCTCTGCCATACAGAGCCTTATGGACCATGCAGAGTGCCTTAAGTTTAACACGTTCGCTGATGGGCAGCCAATGTGGATCACGAATGCTCTTGAAGATCAAATTAAATTTTGGCATCTTTAGGAGCAAACGAGCAGCTGCATTTTGGAGTGATTGACACTTCAGTTGTAGTTGGTTCTGAATTCCCCAGTATAGCGTGTTGCAATAGTCTATCCTAGATAGAACTAATGCTATTATGACCATTTTCTGCATTTAAAGAGGGATGTATGGAAACACTTTCCTTAACACTCTGAGAAGATGGAAACACATGGATGCAACCTGGTTAATTTGATTGGAAAAGCAAAGCTGCCCATCAAACAACACCCCCAGATTTTTCACTTTTTGTACTGGACATGGAAGCGGGCCAAGATTGGAAAGCTACCAAGACGTTGATGGAGCAGGTATACCTTCTCTATTTTTCATGAAAATACTAATAACGTAATCAATTTACATATTAACCTATATTAACTGTGTGCCGTGGTATACTAATCAATAAAGTGCACCTTGATAAACATGAATTACACGCAGGACTAATTACTATTTGCATTGCAGAATAACTTTAATGACTAACTGTGGTACGCATATTAACAATAGAAGGTGTGGTGATAGAAATTGCATGATTTGTGTTGCTTTTGTGACGTTTTGCATTCCTGCTGGGACCAAATGGTGAGTATTATTGCTTTAAATGTCGCTATAAGCTAGGAAAATACTAAAATATAATGGGATTAGTGTGGGTTTAATTAGAATCTTCAATTCCGTATATTAATTATGTTTTATGTTTGTTTTGCTTAAGTTGGCATTCGGGCCTACCAGGCCATGTTTTTCAAAATGGAATTCGGAAGTGGCCACCGTCCTGTGAGCGCGAAGTCTACTGCGCAGACTGGATGGCTCCGAAGATCTCCAGGCATCCTCAATTTCAGAGCACAGTGTTCCTTGTCAAGGATAGTAACGTGGAGTACTGCCAGATTTCAGTCAGTATGACTGACCCGCAAGAACAATAGCCACCTATAACGGAAAGCCAATATGTTGATACATCGGATCCTTTCACATGAGAACTGCATGACCTAAGGGAATGACATAGCAAATCTTATGAGAACCCCGGACTAAGAGAAATAGAAAATTAGATTGTAACTTTCAGGGGTTCAATCAAATCCCAAAACGTTCCCTATTCAGTAAATGTTACATGTTCCCCAGAATTTGTTATAAAAGGATAGTAGAATAGAGAGAGAGGTGTGTGTTCGGGAGGGAGAGTGTGTTCCGGAGGGGTGTCCCGAATTTGCGTGATCGACTTGCTTGCACGATTGCTTGGTCCTTTGGATATCTTTGGGACTGTGTCGTGCTGAGCAAAGGAACTTTTCGGACTTTTTGAATCTTGGCCTGCATTCAATTGGGACGATTTATCAAAAGAGATTTGAATTATGCAGAGCCAACAGAATTAGAGAAAAGACCCCGATAGCAAGAATAGGTAAATATAAATGTCATGCTAAATTGTGTTGATTAATTAAATTGGAACTTTGTTGACCGAAATGCTAAATTATGCAATTAAAAGCAATTAATTAGATAAACTAAACATTGATTAACAGAGAATGAGTTTGTGGTTCTTTAAATAGGGCATTCAATAAGAATTCTGAAGCTTTAATGTGTTTTAGCTGGTTCTAAATCACCTTCAACCAATCCAACTAATTGGTCCATCGACCAAGTGGTGGAGTGCCTTGATGTTAAGGTTAGGATTCTATGGTTATTGATGTATATATGTAAATATTGTAACAAATTTCCTTCCCTATAGGTAATATGGTACCCCCCCACATGTCCAGCGGATTCATCATCCTCCTGTGTGCAGATTCGGGGTGAGACGTATGAGTGTTGGTGTTATGGGCCCCACCAATGAATGTGTGTGTGAATGAGTAAGTGCGGTGATGGATCTGTGACGCAGGGAGGATCTGTAACTGTAGATCAACGTATTCCAAAATAAAATATTAGAACCAAATAAGATAACCTCTGTCTTTTCAAAGTTTAACTTCAGTCTGTTTTCCTGTATCCAAATAGCAATGTTAGCCAGGCAGTTTCTAAATTGTCTGGCCATGTAGTCAACTTCTGAAGAAATAGACACCATTATTTGTGTGTCTGCATAGGACACAGCAACAAAGCCATAAGACCTGATCAGTTTGGCCAGGGGGTGACATATATGTTGAAGAGTGTGGGAGATTATGACAAGCCTTGAGGCAACCCACAAGGTAAAGAGAAGGGATTCAAAACAAAACCTCTAAGAGCCACACTTTGTTCTCTATCAAAGAGAAAAGAACTAAGGATGGTAAGGGCTGTGCCTCTGATCCAGATACCCGCTGGCCGGTTGATAAGCAGTGAGTGATTTACTGTATCGAAAGGTGCAGGGAGATCAAGAAGAATCAGTGCAGCCCTATCTCCCGAGCCCACCTGCCTATGCATCCCTTCAGTGGCAACTACCAAAATGAATTCAGTGCGATGTAAAGGCCTGACTCAATGATGATATTAATTCAGGATATTATGGACATCAAGAAAGGACATAAGATCTTCTCCAATATTTTAGCAGGTAAAGATAGTCTGGCTACCAGGTGTTGTTGTTCTAGCCTCAGTAGAGGAGTGAAACTATCCAGAATTTTCAGACTGACTCGTTCATCATCTGTGACTCCAACATCATTCCTTAATTCCCGAGATGGAGACAAGAGGGATGAAGTAGTAATAGGGCTTTGAGCTTTAGGGATGGAGGAACCCTCCTCATAGACACTGTTCACGTTTGCCTGAAACAACTCAGCCAGCTTATTAAAGAAAGCTTGCGTCGGAGTGACTGTTTTAAAGAGTTCTTTTGTCTACTCTTTGGCCGTGCAGATATTTTCTGTAAAATAACTAGATTTTTCTAAATTGATCAAAGTTTTTCCTGTTCAGTAACAGCTTTATAATTATTTCTTTCCTCGTCACTACAGTCTATTCTACATCTCCGTTCCTGAGCCTTCCTTTTTTGTTTAAGTTTTTTTAGTTTCAGCATGTACCAAGGAGCAGAAGGGTTTTTCCTACAACTGTTCAGGGTTTTTTCAGGCACTATCTTTGTAACAGCAGTATCTAACCAACTGGAGAAGTTAGCTATAGCCACTTCAATATTACTATGTAATTTCGGACTATATTTATTAAAGAAGTATCTTGCCCATATTTTACACTCAAGTGCTGAAGAGTGGGGGACATAATTAGTTTTTCAACTCAAAACCCAATCCCGATAGCCTTCCCGTATTTGTTTCCCTTTCTGTACGTGAAGGTTCCTCATAGGCTGTTTTACCTACTATTTCAAGTTTATTTCTGGATAATGAGAAATTACACATGGTTAATTGGTGCTTTCTACACCGAATTCTGCATGTATCAAAATATACTGCATGTTTTTCCACTGTGGATTTCAGCAGGTTTGACGTTCCGGAAATCACTAGGAGAAAATCACAAGGAGTGAGGTAATTTCCGTGCGACTCCGAATCTGCATAACCAGGAGCTTGAACAAGGACCACAATTTACCGGTACACTTGCAATCAGGACCTCAGTATTACCTTCGTAAGGCATCCAGGAAGGATTAGTGGCGAGGTGTGATGTTATTGTCAACTGAATCAGGTTCCCTATAACAAACAATTATAAGTTTTAATAGAAGAGACAATTATACCCAGATGCAATGTCACTGAGAACAATTAAAATCACATTTATTTAGCAAAATAAATCAAAATCGGTGAGGGAAGACAAATAACACAGAGTACACAAAATTATATAAATAAAATAACTCAGGTAATAATGTGTGATGTTGTTGGAGAATGGCCCTCTATGAAGGTCCACACCAAAGTTATTGCCTCCCTCCTCTTTTTCTGACCGTCTTTTTGTTGGCTTTAGGCCTCTAAGCACTTTACCACTGTTAACCAGTACTAAAGTGCATATTCTTCTCCCCTAAAGATGATGTCCTTGGTGTATACCTGATTGGCATATTTGATTTACCAGTAAGTCTCTTTAAGAATGGTATAGCATATACCCAGGGCCTGTAAGTCAAAAGCTACTAGTGGGCCTGATGCACTGATTGTGTCACTCACATAAGGTGCCCTTGAAACCCTTCTCTGGCCTGCCATTGCAGGGCCTGTGTGTACAGTTTACTGCCACTTCAACTCGGCATTCAAAACTACTTGCCAAGCCTTAACCTGCCCTTTTATTACATATAAGTGACCCCTAAGGTAGGCCCTAAGTAACCAAAAAGCAGGGTGCCATGCAAGTAAAAGTTAGGATATATGTGTTTAATCTTTAAATGCCTTGGTAGTGACAAACACCCACATTCGTTTTTCACTACTGTTAAGCCTACTCCTCTCATAGGCTTGCATAGGGAATTCCTTAATACACTTTTAAGCTGTAATTCCTGATCAGAGAAGAGTAACCTTTTCATGTTTCATATGTTTGGAATAGTAATGACAAATCCTCCTTATTGGTGAAGTTGGACTTAACATCACTGTTTTAGAAATGCCACTTTTAGAAAGTGTTACAACAAACAATTGATGGACGGAATGCTGACAATGCAGACATTCTCCCCCAGTCAAGAGATCTGGGTTAAATCCATCGTTCTTTTGCCCACTACACCACCCAAATTTAGACATGGCCATATGCAAATCAGTCTTGACCCTGTGCCTCATGGGAACAGTCCAGCCCGAACTGCCAAGCCATGTCTTCCCTGGACCGGAATCAAGCATCCTAGGACCGGTTTCTGGCTATCAGCCGTCATCAGCCAGGATAGCTTGACTCCAGTGGCGTAGTGAGCATGGGTCCCACGTCTGGGAATACCCATCCCACTTAGGGCAAAAAGCGTTACAACAAACAATTGATGGACGGAATGCTGACAATGCAGACATTCTCCCCCAGTCAAGAGATCTGGGTTAAATCCATCGTTCTTTTGCCCACTACACCACCCAAATTTAGACATGGCCATATGCAAATCAGTCTTGACCCTGTGCCTCATGGGAACAGTCCAGCCCGAACTGCCAAGCCATGTCTTCCCTGGACCGGAATCAAGCATCCTAGGACCGGTTTCTGGCTATCAGCCGTCATCAGCCAAGATAGTGGACATTTATTTTCACCTACTGCTCTGTGTGCCTTGCAACAAGTCTCCAATACACGTCTGGGATGAGTGACAGCTGCACTTTGTGCATTCTCTCTAGACAGCTCAAGCACAGAAAACTTAAGGGGATCTGCACTGATCTGCATACTGATTGGTGTTCCTGGGCAGGAGGGAAGGGAGAAGCTATCATTTACACTTTATTAGGTAGTGTCCTGTCCTCACACAAAGCACTGATTTACCCCCCTCTGATGTCCTGGCAGACAGGACTGGGTTGAAAGGACACTGGTGTATTTCAAAGTCTTTCCTTAGAAGTCACACCCACTTCAAAAGCCCTTGAGGGTATAACTACTGGATCTCTGATACCCTAAATTCAGACACCACTGGACTTGTAACTAAAGCTGCTGTAATGCTTAAAGGACTGTTGTAATGCTTAAAGGACTCAGCTTGACTGCTGATCTGGAAGGCCTGCTTTTATGTTGTGGCCCTGCTGCTTGCTGCTCTCTGACTTTGCTGAAGGACAGCTGTACTATGCTTTCACTCAAAGTGATCTCCAAGGGCGTGATGACTTGCCTCCTGTTGCTTGAGACTCAAGGATATCAAAGATTCTGCTTGCAAAACAGATTTCGAAGCATATTCTGTCTGCATGTAGGAGAATCGGTGCATTGACCTGGTTGCAGGAATAAAATTGGCGCATCACATTGGAACCAGTGCTTTGCCTCCAGAGATCGATGCATTGAATAGCATATCGCCACCACTGCAGCTTGGTAAGATCGATGCATCCCCTCAACTGCATGGCAGAATCTGGTGCATCACTCGTCGCCTCTCAACTCTTGCACTCGTCTTTGAAACTGACACATTGCCTTCACTTCATGGAAAAGATCGATATATCCTGCACCTACAGGCCTCATTATCAATGCATCTCGCTTTTTCTAACCGGGAAGGCTATTTTGCTCACCAAGGCCTGCATGGGTCCTGTAGCCGGCCAGCACTTCATCACGGTCGGCCTGACTTTGCCCTGGTTCAAGGCGACCTTAAGTAACACTTTTAGTGCTACTTGCTTCTCAGCTCTTTACTGAATTTATTCCTTTAAAATTCAATGTCTCAACTCCTATACTTTGATTGTTTGTCATTTTGGTCTTGTTTTGTTCAGAATGTAATAATCTATTTTTCTAAACCCCTGTGGAGTCTTTTTGTGCTGTATTCAGTGTGTTAGTGTGTGTGTGTGATGAACAAATACTTTACACTTTGCCTCTTAGATAAGCCTGACCGCTCTGTGCCAAGCTACCAGAGGGTGAGCACATCTTTTAGTGTGTATTTAGCTTTCCTGACTAGAGTGGTGTTTCATGCCTGGCCTGAGTGTTTACCTTACCCAACCTAGAGTCCCATTTCTAACAGTTTTGTTTGAGGTTGAGTACTGCTTACTTGATGCTGATAACAAAGCGGCCAGTCACCCTGAGACCTCTTAGCCCCAAGGACTCCCAGGACATTACCCTTAAGCCTGACTCGAGGTATCGGTGTGTTCCTGCCCTTTTTCATTCTAAGGAACAATTCCTTTCTCCTGTTGACTTTTCCCTTATCTATTTGTGTGACAGTCGAGGTTTGTATTGGAAAAATTCTTCCCCCGTACTTAGGGCGAAACTCATCCGCCTTTAAGCACTGCATACTCGCAACACAGTTTTTAATTTTCTAGGTATAATTTCTGGTGCAGTTATCATTGTTAGTGTTTTTTATCTTTGCCCCTTATTGACACCTCAACCGCTCCAGATATTGAGCCTTCCATCTCCATTTTTAAGATTTTCTAAATATTGAGAGGTGATTACTTCTCTCCTTCCACCAGCATGGCCTCTTCGCTACCAGCAACAGTACATTTGCATCTGGGCACCTTCCGGGATAGGGTTTCTTGTATTTTAGGAATTTGACAAGAGTCTGATTCTCACAATTTGTTTTAATTACACGTGTAGTGGCCTGCATGGTTTACATTATCTTCCCTCCTTCCAGGTGTTGTGTTCTGGCCCCACATTGGCAATCCCTTTTGGACCCTGATCTGGGTTGCTCTGCATGGCGAGCACCCACTGTCTATACTCCTCTCAGGGACTTGTTTGGGCCCACCTGTGTGTTTGACCTTAGGCGATTAACTTACATCACCCCTGGGAGTGCGTACGATTTTGAAAGCACATAGGTTTCTTCCTAGTGGTAACTCTTTCTTTTTCCTTCCTTCTGTTCCCCTCATTTTCTTTCAGTTATTCCTTTCGTACCATTGAGTGAAACGTCTGAGGCATCAATAGTAATGTCCTGATAATTATCTTGTTATGGCTATAGGATCGAAACGTCATCGGATCTTGTGCACTGACCCAATAGAAAGTATAAAGTAATGAATATAAGGGCAGAACTGCCGCTGTAGATTTATTTGTGACAAATAGATTTTTTTGATTTGCATCCCACATTATTGACTGAGTTCCTGTGTTTGTATGTGTTCTCTGTGTTTTGTGTCTCCACCCACCGATTTTAATTTGTTTTGTTAAAGAAATGGGATTGTAATTGTTCTCATGGACATTGCATCTGGGCATAATTGTCCCTCTCTTATAAATGTTTGTTACAGGGACCCTTGTTTCTTTAAAGCAATATGTACCTATATATTTATGGGCTTTCGTTGTGTTTCTGTAAAAAAGTTACTGTCAACTGAAGCCCATAGACAGAAGGCAACTAAAGAGGTAGCCTTTAATTCTCATCCAGATGTTCCTTTTTTCTCCCTGGACTCATAACATAGGTTCCAAATGCAATCAATGAAATGTTTATGAAAAGATTTGAGATTAGTAAACTATAACATAAAAATTCAAAAATGAATTGGAATGCAATATTAATTGCAAAGAGCTCAGAGTGTTAAAATGACACATTTTATTACAGAATAATAATAATAAGAAATATGAGAATAGAACTGTTTGGTGATGTAAGAAGCTTCTTCTTGGGAGAATCTAGTCTATGACAGCCATTGACTCATGGTACAGAGCTAACTGACATGCTGGAGGAAGGCTGCATCCACAATTATATAGGGCATGCAGAGATGCAAGCAAACTTGTTTTGAGCTACAAATAAATACCACATAACAAAAGTAACTTATAGCCATAGTGTAATAAAAATACAAGAAAAAACAAAGCTTAAGAAGTATGGAGCAAGTTCCACTGATGGCGAAATAAAACAACAGGGGGTGGAAAAGTTATTTAGAGACACTGTTGAGCACAGGTCGGTAAAACAAATATCCCGTGTTCATGTGCATTTCAAAACTGTAGCCTCTGCAATGTACAACATAATGAAATAAAATATATATATATTGATGTGCACAAATAAACAGTTGTAGAAAAGAAAAGGTCAACCAAGCATCATGCAAAGAAATATATGCTACCACCGATTGTCTCATCCCCAGAAGACCACTGTACGTTTTAAAATGGCAATGCATATATTGTAACTCTACCCGCTAAGACGAACAATATGTACGGATACGTGTTAAAACGGATGCAATTGGAATATGTGCGATGCAGAGATGTATACCATGACCACTGTTTCTCTACGTTAAATAAACAGAGTTTAAAAAAAAAAAAGAAAGATATGCTAGATGTAACTATCAGAGTGAACCAACCCATTGAAACAGCTCAAAAACGAATGTGACTAGATAACCAGAACAACTGGCATTATGGGCATTGTTATCTATTTATTGACTGAATAAAAAAGCCCAACCCCTCCTGGGAATGGTCCAGGACTCAGCAACATTCAACTAATTGCAGTGTGGTCACCAAACCGTGAAGACTAAACATGCTTCCAGACATAGACACAAATGCATCAGAAGAGTCAGAGGGAAAAACGTCTAACCAAAAACAGATCAAATTTATTTTAGCAGCATCATTGGCCAGCAAAGATAACCAGCACTTCAAAAGGACAGAAAAGAAAGCAGAGGTAAATGAAGATGGGTAATTGTGCATAATGGGGATATTTTTTCCATGGGGTTCTGACTGACTTCAAATAGTCCACAAGAGTAAACCTTGCCCAGTCCATATTGTTACTTAGAGGACTCCAAGCTAAAAAGAACAACAGCCCCTTTATTAACAATTATCCATTTCAGATGTATGTTGTATTAGGATACCATAGACGTCCATTATTTTCAACAGTCCTTTCTAATTGTGGTTTAAAAAAAAAACAACCATGAATTGCAGGAGGCAGGCTGCAGCTCTGTGACGGGAAAACAAGCTTTGTTTCTCATATGTGTAACAGAATTGCAGAGAATAACAGCGCAATGGAAATGTATATTCATGTTTGTGGACTGCTATACAACTCATATAATCGCACTCAGAGTAGAATATTAGGAGCTGGTCAGCCAACCAGAAAGCTCCCTTTGATGACGTTGTTTAACATTACAGTTCTGCAAAGAAAGATAGCTCAGTAGGCCTGGGTGGAGTTTGCGGAGTTCTGCTACGTGGAGCTCAGCGAAGTGACCCAAAAACTCCACCATGCTACGCAGAGTTCCACAAGTGGTGCACTGCACTAAGTCACACCATTTGTGCTGAGTTTTAGCACTGGGTATTTGGCCCTTGCTGGAAAATCAGTGCAAACTGCACCATGCGCAGCACAAGAGGGCCCTTCTTCTTTCTGCTGCTCGAGTAGATGTTCTACTCGAGCAGCAAATTCTTCAAGTCGAACTGAAGGTTTCTCAACTTGAACAGTAGCGGCCATCCGCGACCCCCGTTGTGTTGAGAAATCTCGCCAGGAGGTGGTCTGGAGTAAGATTTTTCTCGCTCTTGCTCGGAAGTCCGTGCGATACGCGGAGTGGGAAACAATCCGCAAACTCTGCAAGCGGAGCAGAATTTTACCTTCCGGCCTAGAAAGCTGTGGTTGGCTAGCTTCCAATGTCCTCAATGTGGGCAAATTGGGATACTGCAGGAGTATAAACCACCTCTCGCGTCTCAGCTGAATGATCTGGTGAGAGTGGCAGCACTCTCCCCGTCTCTTCTAGTATAGCTGAGTGTATGCAAACTGCAGTCTGGGATCCTCCACTTGGGTTTTAGTGAAGGGAAACCAAAGCAGCCAAAGATGACAGGAAAAATTTAAATAAACGTTTTTCACTTTTCATGGACTGATTCAACTTCTTTTCACCAAAAGCAGTAACATGTAAGCAAATGTTTTTTACATTCCTTTAGCTGATTGTGCTTCCCTTTACCAAAAGCAAGTGGAGAAGCAAAGACAGAAATCTGTGTTAAGGGTGATCCCTATAGTCATATTCTCGCTAAGGGTATGGTCATTTATATGCCAGGGAACAATACTAGGTGCACAGGAGTGTAGATGCTCTTGACAAATGCATTACCACAGGACCTAGCCAACATCTCCCCGTCCATGTGGTGCTAAAAAACTTTATCTTGGGTGCTACCATGGAGGCTGATACCTCAAGTGTTGCACTTTGTTGATTACCTGCATACATATATACATTTAGAATAGAGATTGGCAGTCCTGATGAAAGCCAGAGACCCCCTTGTTCTAAGAACATTGGCTGAAATATGTCTGCTTCAGGGTGCAGAAGTCACTGCAGCTCCATTACAGCAGTGCATGATGGTTTTTAATCCTACCAGGAACCCAGAAAAGAGAGGTCCTTATAGGGTATCTCTAGATCATTTTAGTTAAATCTTATTATCCTAAACCCTATTAACAATTATATATAAGAGCTCCCAGGTCACAGTGAGCCCAGACAGGCAATGTACAGTTCTCAGTTCTGCCTGTGGGGAGGACCCCAAAATAAAGCATGACCCAAAAAGTGGGTGAGGGTTCTCCTCCAAAATACCTGTAGTCATTTGTCTTAATGAACAATTAAATAAGATGAGTGCCTCATCATATTCCTTGTGTGGATATGGAGAACCAGCCAGCTCACAACTGTCTCGGTGCCCTGTTCACATTGCTGCAAAATATGCTACTTACCTTTGGCTAAACATTTTCATACGAAATGTACTTTTGTTAATAATATCTACAATGGTCCTAATGTTTGTGAATACATAAGGCCAATATTTTGCAAGCAGTGGCAAAGCAAATAGGTCTAGATTTCATGAGGTTATGTAGGCAGACAACATTTGTGCATGTCTCTGTGTGCATTACCACATTCTAGAGAGACATGATGTTTTTACCAATGCTTATTGTTAGTGCTGGAAATACAATCATGAGGGTCTGACTTGATGATAGTTCGCATATATGTTATTTTTTACACTTGGTGCCCCAAATTAAATCATCAACAAGAGAAAGAAATATTACATTTGTTCTAACAAACAGCATTTGTAAGATGGCTGATGATCAGAGGAGTTATGTGCCTGCTGCAGAACATAGAATGTAATTTATAGGTCCCAGATTTGTATTTTATTTAAGATACCTTAATGGGTTAATACCTTTGCTGCTGAGATACTTATGACACTTACAGGTCTTAAGTTACAATTTAGGTAAAATAGCTCTGTGACTTAAGTTCCTCCCAGCTTTTATTCTTCCTTTTCCTTGATACCAGACAGACAAAGGTATCTACCCTAGTGGGATACACCCCTAGAAAACCTGGAGTTAGGATTTGCTTGGCTCCCATGCACAACTTGTTGGTTTCCTCAACATCCTGGCTTGGCATTCTTCCTGCCTTCTTCTACACCTTTGCAGATTATATAAGTGCCTGTTCAGGAGTCCTCAACTGCACAATATCACTGACGACTCATCTGTGAAGTGATGCAGTTTTTCTCATCTATTGACTATTTATTATTCAGTACTTGGACCTACTATGTAACAACGTCCAATTGTTTTCTAGTCCATTACAAATTTAGACCCAACAGTGGGTTTAACTTTTTATTTTAGGTTTTTCGAATCTTTTATTGATATGTTTGTGAGTTTCCTTAATTGTGTGGGCTACCGTGTGCACTTTTTACCATGCATGTCCACACATCATCTTCAGAGATTAAGTCTGTCTACTTAATGATTACATTCTCTCTCTTTTTAATATCTCTGTAGGTAAGGTAGGTAAGGTAATTTTTATTTGTACATGATTAATTATAGGTAATTGCTACAATTCTTTAAAACTGGAAGTATGTCATCATGACATGGTCATATGCATTTCTAGATATTAATTATTATGTGTGTGAATTTGGTTTGGATTTCATTTTTCTCTATATTCAGTGTCTGCATTCACTTGCTCAGAAAAAGTCTCCTTGGTCCTGATGATGACATTGTTCTTTGCATATGGCCGAAACACCATTGACAGCTATACAGCCTTAAGGACATTTATGATAAATACCATAGAGAGAAATGTATACAATTCTCTGAACTTCATAGATTTTAAGTGGTTATTTTTTTATATCAGTACTACAGCCATTCTTTTCATCGTTTTATTATTATTTTATGAGTATGGGCCACTATTTTTCACTACCAGTACAGTGTCCTCACTGTATAAACTGATGGGCATATTTACAAGCCCCTAGCGCCACCACAACGTCACTTTTCACAACCTTATGGTGGCGATAGGGGCTTTGCCTTTTTTACAAGGCAGTGTTAAGTCACTTAATGTGGCTTAACGCTGCCTTGTGAATAAGGCACCCTTTAGGCTAAACTTAGCGTGAAAGGGAAGGGCAATTGGTGTTGCAGTGGGCGTTCCACTGCAACGCCCAGTGATTTTGACATTACCTAATATTTACAAGCGTGGTGTAAATATGGGGCAGAGCCAAAATTAAGAACAGGGAAAACCTGGTCCTACCTTGGCGCAACGAGGAGAAATATTTAATTTCTCCTTGTTTTTGCTGTTTCCATGTGTGCTGCACTGTGCAGCACACATGGAAATAGCTAAACTCCATTTATTGTTGATGTGTAGGAAGGTGTCACTTCCTGCACATCACCAATCATTAAAAAAATGGCGTTTTGCAACTTCCTTTTGTGCTGCATTAAGCAGCACACGTAGAAGTTACAAAACACCATTTAAAGATTGTTTATGTGATGTAGAAAGGACGCCTTTCTGCTAATAAACAATCTTCCCCTGCAACACAGGCACCCTTGCACTATGGTGCAAGGGTGCCTGCATTGGCGCTATGCAGCTAAATTTAGCACCAGCGCAGGGGGAAATGAAGGTTTGCACCATATTGTTATAAATATAGTGCAGCCATGCATTTCAGAAGTGGTGGAGCGTGTCGTTAAGCCAAGGAGGCTGACGCTAGTCTCTGCCACTTCTATTGTACATATGCCCCTGGGTGCTTGTTGTTTATTTTGTAATGATCAATATACATCAACGCTATGTTATACACCTATTCCCTATATAAATTCTCTATTATATTTAAATGTGGTCATGTCTTGTACATCTTTGTTTTTACATTAATTGTGATCACAATACATCATAGGTATTGGTGAACTATTTAATTCTTTGTAATAATCATACATACATGGACATTGTTGATTACAACTATTCATAGAAAGCAAATGCTCACATTAGTTTACATTAATTTACAGAGGTTCAGAAAGGCAAAACTGCTTTTAAATCCCTCCACAGCTTGTGAACAGTCACGTCAAGTTTATCTCAATTTCAGCTGAAGGGCAGCTCTTTGAGTCTAGTGGTAAAGGGGAACTACTATTGACTTTTGTAGGATTTAAGGGGAGAAAACCCTTTCAGGCAACAGCCACAAAACCACAAAAACTGATAAATTAACCTTTGGTCAACCGTCTGGCACTTCGGGACAGGCTTGACTTAGAGGCAATGTTTAAAATATGTATGCAACACACAAACAATAATTAGCTAAAAATACCATGCAACCAAAATCTCACACAGATTTAGAATTTAGAAAAATAGAGTAACATTTTATAAATAATTTGAGACCAGAATGACAAAAATCCAATCAGTAGAACCGGAGTAATGCAATTCTAAAGATTTGGGTAAAAATAGTGCCTAAAAGCCCAAAGTGCCACTCGCTGTCAGACGTGCTACACCGGGGAAAAGTCGCAAGCTCAGACCAACTGCGATTAAGTGCAGTTCAGATACAGGAACTATTTTAATCCGGCTCAAAAAGTTAACTTCTCTTAAAAGTCTGATGTGAAAAGTCGAGTTAACGGTGGAGGAGACCGTGAGGAGCAGGGAAATCCTGACGGATAGTCATTGCTGTGGCGCAAAGGGCAGGGCTGATCTCACAGATGGCCGTCACTTTGTAACGAGAATCCTATGAGTGCCAGTGATGGTCTTTGCATTGGCTGTCACTGTTCGCTGTCGTTGCTGTACAGTGAAGTGCAGATCTCATGTTGCCGGTCATCACTGAAGGTCACTGTAAGACAGTTTCACTGGAGCTTTGTGGCAGCCATCATGGGCGGAAGAGTCTTGTGAAGAGACCAAAACTTCAGGATTTCTCCCTTTCTTCATTGTAGGAGCTCAGTACTTGGGGAGGCACCATTTGGGGATCAGGAACTCACACGTGCTGAGGCCATCAGGTATCAGACAGGTCCAGTTCATGGTCCAGGCAGTTCCAGTGCACCAGGTTCAGCTGAGCAGTTGCAGGGAGGTCTCTAGAGCATGTGATGCCCTTGTAGCTCAGAATAGGAGGTCAGCCATGTGACGTTCTGAGTCACTCTGGTAGTCCTCGGATCAAGCAGCAAGGCAGGCCTCAGGCAACAGGGCATTCTCTGAGGTGTAAAGCAAGCCTTGAGCAGCAGGTCAGTCCTCTGAAGAACAAGGAAGTTCTTCAAGGGGTCCTGTTCAGGTATAGGAAGAGTTGGTCTGAGGGTCCAATATTTATGCCTGGGGCCAGCCTTTGAAGTAGGAGAAACTTCTAGACTTTCCCCACAACTGGTTCTAGAATGTCCTTCCTCTCCTGACCATGCTCCAAGAGGTCGTTAGTGCCAATAGACTGGTGTCAACTTCTTTGCGAGTGTACTGAGATAGTCGCTTTGAAATTTAAGTGGAACAGGTAACAGCTCCACCCTGTCCAATTGTGACTTAAAATCCAACTTTACCATTAAAGTGGATTTTACATCACAATTCCATTGAGTGTAAACGTGACATTCCTACCTGCTCCCAATCAAAAGTGCTCCCTTATTAAATGTAATAAGTGAAGCCAATGTTACCGTATGGGAGGGGCAGGCCTTGCAGTAGTGAAAAACTAATTTGAGAGTTTCAGGGCATGTGAAACCTATAATACATGTCCAACTTTGTAAATAGACTGCACCCTGACCTACGGGCTGCTTTAGGTCTACCTGAGCAGCCTCCCTGTTGGGTGACCTGTAGGTATTAAAAAGGAAGATTTACGCCTGGCAAATGCTTTATTTTGCCAGGTTGAATTGGCAGTTTAAAAGGTTCACAGAGGCTGAATAAGCAGGCTTGAGTTGAGACATGTTTTAAAGGAATATTTCAGTGGGTGGCACAATAAAAGCTGCAGGCCCACTTGCAGCTCTTTATTTACAGGCCCTGGGTGCATGTTGTACCACTTTACTAGGGACGTATAAGTAAATGAAATGTACTATTCAGGTGTAGGTCAATTTTATCATGTTTTAAACTACTTCTTTGAGGAATCGCAAAAAAACTCTGCCATGCTACACTGAATTCTGCTTGTTGGGTGAAGTATTCCGGCATGCCCGATCGCGTTGGTAACACAAAGTGCGTCCTCACATTCGAAATCGTGAGTGGACGGCACAACGCAGTTCTCAAGTGCGTTCTCACTTTCTAAATCTCGAACTGCACCACGCGGTCCCTTTAGGCACGGCCACCTTGTTTTCCTGCTCTCTGTATAGTACTGGGCCTAAAATGTAATCTCTTTTATCTGTGTAATCCTCCACCTTTAAAACTAATCTAGCCTTCATTTTTATTTTTTATAACACTGTATGTCTTTGTGTTTGTGTATTTCACAATTTTTGGGATTTTTTTCATGTTTTTCATGAGTTTTTGTTTATTTCCCCTTACTTCCTTATCTTTCTTCTTTCCTTTCCCTTTTCTTTTTTTTCTGAACCCATCCAGCACAATGGCAGAGGCAGGGCAGCTACGTTGCGGGCAGCGGCGCCGCCCCTGTGTGCAGCCCTGGGTGATCTTTGGTGAGGAGGCGGTGACAGCACAGTTTTTTTGTGCAGAGCCACTTCCCCTCCATGCTGGCAGCAATCGGCAGACCCAGTAGCGGATATCTCCTGCGGGAGCATCGGCTGACCGGGGAGGGTGCGCAGTTTTGCAAAGCGCAAAAGCCAGGTCGGCGCACTGTCCAGCAGCTGATGCACTGCCGGGCAGCTATGTTAGACCAGGACCTGCTCGACCTGCTCGACATTGTGATTCAGGGGCTCATTGAGTGTTAAGTTTTTGTTGTGCTTGTGTTCTCCAATGCTAAAGATAAATATTCTGAATTGCATACTGTTCACTCTCAGAGGTAAGTTACGTTTAGTTTACGTATGTATATTTTTGTGTGATCCAGGTTCTGTTTTCTGGTAGACAGGTGCTCAGCGCTACCTAATCGTACTCATCACTGGCACTTGCTTTGGCTAATTAATTAAGAAGTCATTGCAGATTGTTCTCCTGTCACTATAGTGAATCAGTGATATCAGTGAGTAGTGTGTTCTCTCTGTGACTTTTTTATGTAGCTCGTATAGTTGCAAGTTATTTATTTCACAGTGATGTGTAGCATGCATCAATGCAGTGCAAAAAAGGGAGACTCAGTTAGTCCATCAATGGGGTTGAGAAATGGGAATTGAATCAAAGATCATTCACTCCAATGCATTAGTTGCAAATGTAGTTTTTGTTAAGGAAATTTTGAATAGGGATTTCAGGATTAATATGGACAACTCAACAATACTCAATAGACTTGAGTCAAAACTCGTACTGCAGGCAATCTGTTTTAGAAAAGTACACTGTGACTGCATTTGTTAGTCATAACAGGAAGGAAATAAAGGAATGAGTATAGCAGAGAACAGATATATGCATTGCAAACAGCCCTTCTGCCCCGAGACCCAAGTTATCAGATGTTCTGTCTTCTAGGCTGGGGAGTGAACCCACCCTTCCAATTCTCCAAATATGATTGTTGAAATAATAATGATACTGTATTGCAAAATTAAGAAGTGCATCTGCAGTCTCCTCTTGAATGTCCACTCTTGGGTGCCTGTCTAGACTGGTCAGGAAGGTAAGCAGGAGAATAGAATAAGGTCTGCAGATTGTAAAAAAGAAACTGTATTTTAGAGTCAGGGAGAAGGACAGAAGGAAGGTAAGCTTCATGAGGAGTGTATCAAGAAAACTCAGAGGCAGAGCAAAAAAAACAAGAGGGGGACCCAGAGTTTCACTTTTGCCACAAGTTTAACACACATGCAGAGCAGCATATCACAAACACACCTCTCTTTATTCCATTAAGCCTCAAACTCTTGTTTTACCTTTGAAGTCGATAACATCTTGCTTATAGTTGTTGCTAGGTAGTTCCACAGCGCCTGCCCTGAGTTCTTCTATCCTACTTCTGAGTCCTGACTCCCAGTAACTCCATCCCAGACCAGTCATCATCATTACCCAAGCAAGATAGATGTGTAATGCACTGCTGTTGAAGAACAAGTAGAGAAACAGAATTGCAGTATTTTGCATAGTTTTTGTTTGTTAAATAAAGTGACTGTTCTGGTCTCTGAAGAACCAGAAAAAAGGAGGGGACCCTGCCATTAAATCTGGCTAAGTGTTAAAGGGCCAATCACCTCCAGGGAAATAGATGATGGCCCATCACACAGGCCTCAAACATTGCAAACCAATATTCATCTCAAGAAATGTCCCATATTATAGTTCAACACACCCTCCCCCACTGTCAGCCTTCACATCAGTCATCATTCCCAGTCACTCGATATTCTGATCACTTATTGGTGCAATGGTTACCTGCTCTAATCTAAGCACGGTGGTTGGTACACTACCACCTCTTTAATGCAAGCAACAGATTGGAATTTGTCAGTCTTGTAAATCAAACAATTGTCTGGGGCAGCCATCCTAGATGATGAAAAACCCAGGAGAATCATAGGAGTGGACCATACAGGCTAATTAATTTTCGCTAAGTAAGTTTGTGAAGACCAAACACCTACAGGGAAAAATGGGAAAACATTATCGCCCCTCATTCAGGCCCCAAACATTGCAAATCAATCATCTCAGGCAAGTTCCTACATTACAGTTCAACGCCCTCCCTCACTGTCTGCCACCACAAGAATCATCAATCATCATCATCATTCACTCACTCATCATTGCAATAGTTGAAGTTACCTTTTCCAATCCAGGTATTCATCTTTAAAGCAGGCAACACATTGGAATTTGGTATTGGCAGGCAGTCTTGTAAATCAACGATCTTCTGGGGGCAGACCTTCTAGTGCTAAGTTATGCAAAAAGGGATAGGCAATAGACATGAGGGGGGAAGGCATTGTCCCCAATCTCATGAAGGAATTGTGGAGGCTTCTTCAATGCACACTGGTCCAATTGCAATCCAGCAATAGATGTGGCTAAAAAAATGGTGGGCAGCATACATCTTACACAAAAATAATAATGTTCCACTAGCTAATTTATTTGTGACAATAGAAGTTCACAAGAAATAATACAAAAGTTCTACAGGGGCACTAGCATACTTAGTCCGGGAAGTAGAGTTCGCCCTCAAACTCAGGTGGTACACCCAGAAGTTATTCAGCTAACACATTTGATTTAATTTCTGACCAATCACCTACCTCCTTCTCCTGTGCTGCTGTTTCTGGAACTGTGTAATTGTGTGGTATAAAATGTTGGTTAATTTTGATCATAATCAATCTCTCCAAGTTTTGAGGTGAGAGACTGGGCCTTCTCATTGCAACAACTGTACCAGCTGCACTGAACACACACTCAGCAGACACCCTGGCGACAGTACAAGCCTGATACTTTATTGCGACCTGCTGAGCTCTGGCCATTGGCACATATTCCCACACCAATACATCAATGAATGTTGGTCCACATAGATCACTTTTGGATCATCCAGATACTCCTGGAACATCCTGTGGATGTTTATTGGTGCTGCCACTTGTTCAAACTGTTTTGCTATCGCCTCTGCACTGGACTTGAGCCCTGCCAATTGAAACCAATACAATGCAGAGGCTGGGTCCTGTTCTTATAATTTTGTTGTTGACAGTGTTCTGTTGTTGGCTACTGTGAGATAAGACTGCCCTCTCTGGAAGTTGAAGGCAGTACCCCAGAACTGCCTGGTGGGACACGAAGATTCAGTCACTCTTTTTCCACGTCTGTGGCTTGCTCTACAATACACCTTTTGTATTTTAAAACATCGCCTTCAGAAAAAGATGAAAGTGGACAGAGTTTTTTTGTGCCATGGATCGAGTAGTGTGGCACAGAAGTGCTCTTTGGACGTGATGATATCATATTGCAGCCATTGTATTTTAAGCTAAGTGATGGATTGAGGTCTCAACAAAGGCATGAGCTTTTGTGTTTTCATTCACAGCTGTGGGGCGAACCTTTCAGACACCTTTTTCACCTGGTCCTGTAGGAGATACAATAACGGGATAGCTTGGCCCATCATACTGTCCTCCTTGCTAACTTCCCTTGTGAAAACCTCAAAAGGGAGTAGCATCTGTGTCAGGCATTTGGCTAGGCCTTATTTGTCCGCATACGTGGTCATAGCTTTCCCAACTACATCCTCTCAGCTTTGAATGACATAGCCACTGATCTGTTTGTACAGCTCAAACAGATGTTGCAAAATGTAAAAGGTTGAGTTCCAACGTGTTGGCACCGCCTGTATCAGGGTTTTAACTGGTGCTCTATTATTACGCTGAATATTCCACAACTACTTCCAGGCTTTAGAAAGAATAGCTGAAATGAGTGCAGATTCTTCTGCAGGTGGTGGGTAGGTTGCTGACTATGTCTTGTTTTTTTAACAAGTCTTGCACCAAAAGGTTGTTTCGATGAGCCAAACAGAAGACTCTGAAATAGCTTCCATCTGACATGGCCTTCACTATGTTACTGCCATTCTTGGTGGCAACAAATCCAATTTTGAGACCTCTGTGTTGCAGCCATTCATACACCTTGCTGTAAAATTCCTCGAAGATGTTTACAGCTGTATGTGATTTCTCCATGGCGACCATGGACACTGTTGCATGCTGCCAAATGCTCTTAAAATTCTTTAAGGCCAAGACCTGCAGATAACTTTTGCTTTACTCCCACAAAAGAGATCCAGTTGCCTGACAACTGGTCCACATGTCTGTCATCAGGTGGATGGTTTGAACATCACTTTGATGCAAAACTTGTCCAACCAACTGCAGCACAACATGATGCAGCACTGGAACAGCAACTCTGGCAAAGTAGGTCTGACTTGATATCTTCCATCTCGGTCCGATGGCTGCCACAACACTCCTCCAACAAAATAAAAAGGGAGGAGGTCCAGCACCAACATTTTTGCCAGCTACACATTGTACAAACATGCGGTTGTTGGTACCGCTCATAGGGCCCATCATGCCCTTATGCCCTTTATAATAGCCAGGCTTTTCTTCTTTTCTGGGGCCCCTGACACAGGTGTCTTTCGAGAAGTAAATGGTGCTGGTAGACTCAATGTGCGTCATGATGGGGCTGTCACTGAATGCCATAGTGTCTCCATCTCACTCCAAATCTTGTGCCATTGTGAAGTCGCAGAGGTGGGCAAATCTGCTGGTGCACTGCTGGGGAGAGGGCTGCTTTGTATGAAGATGCTACCCGCTTTTTCCGTATCATCACCTTCCACTGTGACTGGTCTTGTATGTGTAGCTGATGTTGCCTGGCTCTCTTTACCACCACAACCATGTTCAGAAATGTTTTTGAGGTGCTCCTCCCACTGTCTGGTGTTTTTTCATATGGTGGTTTGGCCTCCAGTACCAAAATGAGTACCAGACTTACCTCGATGAACATTCTTGTGGCAAATGGTGCATACTGCAATGTGCTCCCCCTCGTTGCTAACTGTAAAACAGTCCCAAACTGGAGAGGAGTACTTTTTTACTGTGCCACTGCCAATGCCTGAAGAAGAACTGTAGGTAGGTAGGAATGCTATTGATTACCTCTCTGCTTCTCCTGAGGTAGGTTTTGGTACAGGGCTGAGCTGGGATTTTAAAAACATGGGAGCTGGTGGTGGTGCTACCTGTGCCACATCTCTCGGAGCAGGTTTAATAGCAATGTCAATAAAACTGAGTTGAGGGTTTTAGTAGGTAGGAAGTGGTGGCGCCCTGCAAGTATGCGTGTAGTAAGTTTTGGTGGACATATGGGTATGGTGCTAAACAGGAAGGGGAGACCCTATATAACCCCTCAAAGTGTGTAGGAAAGACCCTACAGCAAAACAGTACAACATAGTCCTGTGCACACATACAAGTTCAAATGCATAGATGCAACATAATACACAAGTGATACATTCAGAGTGCTAAAGTAACACTGGAAATTCTTTATTCTGTGAGAGAAACACAACCAGCCGACACGTGTTTCGTCGGGGAAATGAAACCCACGACTCTTCAGGGCCCAAAACCGGTGATAATTCCAACCCGGCTGGGTACAAAGTTGCAGAGGCAGGATAATGGGGCAGAAAAATAAATCTAAATCGAGGTCCTAAGTAATTGTGCCGCAAGTGAGACGAGGAGTAGTTTCATCAATAGTGCTAAAATAATGGGTAGAAGGATTACCACCGAAATGCGTTACACGTGTAAATTCAAAACAATGATGGCAAATGGGACGGACACGGGTGTGTGTTCCCCATGGATATTACGGATGAGAAGAAATGGCACGTCCTGGCGGCAACTGGAATCGTGTGTGAGTTTAATAGCAATGTCATACTCCTCTGTGCCACCTTCCACTACGATTGCCTCGTCGTCGTTATCCTCCTCATTATCCCCTACCAGAAGCCTAAGTCTTTTAGGAACTTTTCTTTTCCATTGACTCTCCTGTTGTCTCCTGAACTTTGCTGGTGTCCACTCCATGTCCCTATCATCATCATCATCAAAAGTGGTGTTTGAAAAAAGTAGTGTAGTAGTATCCATCTTTTCCTTGCTGGAGATCTGGGAGCCAATGATTCTAAAAGAGGAGGTTCTTGCTCGGAAGTAAGCTCAACCTCTACTCGTTGGCGTCAGCATGATTGCAGTGGCTGCCTCACTGACAGACATGGTCTTGGGCTCAGGTTGGGGAAGGTGGTGCTGTTGATGCAGGAGTGCTGCTCTCAGCTTGCTCACTGGAGGCCAGTGCGGCAGGCACAAGTTTGCTGAAAAAGGCTCTGGTTGACATGCCAGTGATTGAAGTCTGCTTCTTCTCCTAAATGCAGGCCACTTTCTTGGCAGTACCTTTCTTTGGCGCCATCTTGGAGCTATCAGTTGGCAGTGGTACTTAGCTACACAAGCTGAAGAGGTGCCTGTGTTGCGTAGTCAGTCAAGTGTCATGTCACGCACAGGTCTTCAGTCTGGCAGTACTGTGGGTGATGTCTCTTCTCTTGTGCACGTAAAAGCAAACAAGCAAGAAGAACAACAGTGAAACGTGGCATTGTTGCAGTTCAATTAGTAGTACAAACACCAATATCATTTAATGTGGTTACCTAAGTTATAAATAATCAACAATACAGTGTAACTATTAGTTCATAAAACCACACCAACAAAAACGTTCATGGTTTACACACAGGGCGGATAAGAAAGAGCAATCACAACACCGTACAGATATAACTATTTGCTTCTGTGCATCAAGATGGAATGTGGCACTCAGAGAGGTGCAGGTGAAAATGGAATAGTCCTTAGACAATGAATGTGCTGTTGTGCACCCACAGCAGACGTGGGGTTGAAGCCAGATGTTGGGAAAATAGGAAAAAAAAGAATGTAAAAAACTATTTAATTCAAAAACATTTAAATAATTATTTTAAATTAAAATAATTTAAAAAAAAGGTGAATAAAATTTAAAAAAGAAACTAAAAGAATCCCAAACACAAAAACTAAAATTACTTTTTTTTAAAACTAATTATAAATAAGTCAAATTATTCTCAAGCATATACTTTATTAAACTGCTAGCTCAGCCATCCATGCAAGCCTATGGTAAAGGGCCACACTAGGTGGATGCACAAAATGGCTGCCAGCCAGTGCCACATGGTCAACAACAACAGTGAGCAAGAAGGCATTGAGAGCAAAGAGAAGACATGCAGGCCTATGGCAAAAGCAAACTGGTTGTCTACACAAAAAGGCCACGGACCACATGGTGAAACAGCAAGCAAGAAGGCATGGCCACAGCAAAGAAGGCTTGCAGGCCTATGGCAAAAGCATACTGACTGCCTAAATAAAATGGCCGCCAGCCACATGGTCACAGCAAGCAAGAAGGCAGGCGGAACAAAGAACACATGCAGGCCTAAGGCAAAAGCACAATGACTGCCTACACAAAATGGCCACCAACCACATGGTGAAATAGCAAGCAAGGAGGCATGGCCAAAACAAAGAAGACGTTCAGGCCCATAGCAAAAGCAAACGGCTGACTACACAAAATGGCCACCGACCACATGGTCAAACAGCAAGCAAGAAAGCATGGCCACAAACAAAGAACACATGCAGGCCTACGGGCACATGGCATGGGGAACAAATACAAATGGTTGCCTAAAACACAGAAAAGGAGCATTAATTTGGCTATGCCAAAAATGAAACCTAACTTGGCTAAGACATTTTAAAACAACACACGTCCTCCAAAGGGATCAAATATAATTACCTCACCTATACACTGTCAACAGAATATAATTTGACATAACGCAAAAACACATCTTGCAATTTAATCCAATGCCATCCATGACCTAAATGATGTTTCAATTCAACAGACACCACAGAAACAGTTGTTTCATGCATCCATGACTAGTACTGGGCTACTGGCTGGAAGGCCCATTGGCAGACTATGCCACATAGTGAATTAAAGCAATATTGCAAACTTATTAAAAAAAACATGGAGAATGAAATGTACCTGAACTGTACAACATTTTTCGTTTACAAAAGAAGATAAATGACATGCAAAAAATGAGTAGGCCCCTACTATACCTGCAGGCCGCACCCCACAATACATTTTAAAGATCTAATAAAAATACCAAACACACCAGGTGCATGCCCTCAATCAAACAAGCAACACCCTTATGCACCATTTTTCAACTTACATGTGAAAACTCAAATACAAAGTCCTTAAATCCAATGGTATATATACAGAAGACAAGAAGAGTGATCCTTCCAGCTCCAAATCACAATGAAAAGTGACCAGGAGAGGGACAAAGCACTACCTGCTGGACAGGAGCAGGAAGTGGGAGTCTCTGGGGAACTTCCTTCCTGTTTGAAAAAAAGTTTTAAAAAGGGCTTCACACACAAAAAAACAACGGCCAGTTGAAGAAGAAAATCCACTCCAAAAGCATTTCAGCTGCATCTCGAGCACAAAAGCTGCTCAAGCGCTCCTTTTGGGATCGAGATCGACACTAGATTGGTGCCATTGCACCCAGAGGCAGTGCGAGTGAGAGAAAAGTCTTATGGGAGCCCAGTAGAGATGCAGTAAGTCTTGTGCACGCTCACAAGCGACTGGAGAGTATCTTGGTGCTCATGAGTGAGTGCCAAAACAAAACTTGAGGGCACAAATGGAAAAAAAAAACGATTTGCGCCAAAAAGGCGGAATTCAGGAACTCTGCATTCCTGCGCACAGTGATCAAATTCCGCAAACTCCACAAGTGGAGTGGAGTTTTATGCCTGGGCCTAGTAAAAATCCCCATCAGAGCCTTAACCACTGTAGGTGCAGTTACATTTCTCAGAGTTATGACCTTTGAGTACCTAGGGGCATTGTCCACCAATACCAGGATAAAACTGCCGCCTAAGGCAGATTTGGGGTCCAGGGGCCCAACAATGTTGATGCCCACTCTTTAAATGGGGGTTCCTACAACAGGTGAGGGTACCAGAGGAGCTTTCAGCTGTATCCCTGACTTCCCACTAGCCTGGCAGGTGGAACATGACCTAGAGAATTCTTTGGAGGCTCTCTTTATCTGGGGCAGATAAAAGTGGGTGACAAGCCTAGCAAAGGTCTTGTCTTCCCACAGATGTCCTGCCA
The DNA here is from genome assembly GCF_964204655.1 of Triturus cristatus. Taxonomy (NCBI): domain Eukaryota; kingdom Metazoa; phylum Chordata; class Amphibia; order Caudata; family Salamandridae; genus Triturus; species Triturus cristatus. Next base: position 1,265,101,362 of record NC_140591.1, read on the forward strand.
GGGTTATATCATGAGCCTGTCCCAGGAGAAAGGTTCTGTAGCACTAAGGAACCTCCATATATAGTGCACCTAAGGCATAGGAACCTTAGGCACACTATATGGGAACTCATGTTCCAAATGGATAAGGTGATCTCCAGAGGTTTCACCAACTGCCTGGGTATCAGCTTGCTGCCTCAAACCCTATAGACTTGGGCACTCTTTCTGAGCTCTAAACAAGTCCTCCCTCTTGGGCCCACCCTCAACTTGCCATCCACCAAGCTCAGGCAGGTGTCCTAGAGGCTCAATGCCTTACTCTGTACATTCAGGGATGGCATCCTGAGGCGCAGCCTCCTCCTGGACTGTAGGAATTTTAGGTACTGAGTTCCCATGCCCCACAACTGTCCTATTTGAGCAGTTGCCTGGGCCAATTTTCACGCACCCAGCCTCTGTGACCTACTTCTTGGTCAACTACAGACCTTCAGGTAACCCTAAGATCTCCAGGCGGGACTTGAGTGCTCCTTCCTTCCAGACAGTGTGCTCCAAGTCATTCCCAGTACAAAAGGGGGCTTACATTAGAGGTAGGGGATCAGATGAGGTATGTTCCCATAAAGGCCATTTTACTCACCAAGTTTGGGCTGACCCCTGATAAATACCACATCAGATTCAAATACAGTCAGAGGTTGCCAAACCAGTCTAGGGTGGATTTTTAAGACTGCCCCAGCACTGTGTGGTTGGGAGAGGGACTGTAAAGTGAGTGATTTTAGTGGGCTGTATAATCTAATGTTGTGAGAGCACATGCTCAGTACTTGCTTTACAGAGCTGCAACAAAACCTGATTAAAAGTAAGCTCCCTGACCCCAGTGAGCTTACGAAGGAGGCAGAACCCTGAGTCAGCACCATAGTATAAAAACGGGCTTCTGGAGGGATACCCAAAAGGGTGGTTAGGGTCCCCACCAAAAGAAAGAAGGGGAGATAAAAACAAAAATAAAAGTTCTCCCAAAGACCCCAAAATTGCACACATGGGACAGACACCCAGCCTCACCCTGTCCTGAAATAGAATGGGTTAGTTGACAAGAAAACAGGAAATTGTGTCCCCAAGTGTCATGAATGTTACCACTATAGGCACATAAAAAGAGAGGCCAAGTGTCCCAATGTTGTAAATTGGCAGCGATTGGATTAGCATTAGCGGAATCCATCTGGTATTTAGAGGCTATCTTGTCCATGTTGTAGAATCCATTTTGTATTTCTGGCAGCCATCTTGTTTGCCATGTGCTCACCATGTGCTTTGTCCTCCCTTAGTGTTGACTGCTCTTGTAATCTACCTAGAAACAACTATATTTAGTATCTTCTACTTCCGCACATGCTCAGTTGAGTTTGCAGCTGCTAGTATCATGTAACTGTCAGGATATGTTTACCAGTGTTAGCAAACTGTTAACTCCTCCCACTTGTCGACTCTGCAGTTTCTGTATGACCATATGTGTGCATAACTCCTCTCAAGTATACTTGTACCGTCTTCTTTTAGCCCCTGTGTGGGTATAAAAAGGACCATGGCCCTTCTGTGCACTGTGCTACTTCATTCAATACCGAAGGGTGCTGTCTGAATGTAGTTCCACCTCATGAGGTTTATTAAACTCTGTATTTTCTATTTCAGTTTCTGTGCCAACTTCTTTCCAATAGTCTGAGGACTCTGTGCAGAGAAGGGCGAACCCCTTGCACTGGTAGGCCTAGCTGAGGCCTATTTTCTACAAATTGGCGCCCAACTCGGGGCTCATCGAGAACTCGGATGCCCGAAGGATTGGTCGCGACGAAGGATTGGAATCTCGCTCTGGACGTGATCACTGCCCGATAAGACCCGAGTCTTGGCATCCGCGGCGGCTTTTCCTTTCTTTCTGATCTGACCATCCAGGTGGCGCCGGTCCTCGACTGAGATCTCTTCTGTTGATTCGCCGTGCAGTGACCATTTGGTCAATTTTAGAACTTGGCAGAATGAATCTGGACACCAAGTGATTGGTAAGTGTCCTTCTGCGGCGCTTGCTGTTGGTTTTGATGCCTGGGATTGGTAAGGTAGTTTAGTAACGCTTACTGTGGCTTTGAGTATTGTATATTTGTGTTGGCCAACTTGGTTTGTTTTGACATATGTGACTTGCAATTCACATAGGCAGGTAATGAGGAGAATTTTCTCTAACTGAATTGATTTGAACGGCACATTGTACTAAAGGTACCTTAAGTGCTACTTTGCTTATAATACTGCATATTCTGCACTATTTTTGGCATGCCTGTCTTTAGCACACTTCGTAGGATGTGTTGCTTTTGTAATGGTACCACTTTGAGTCTTAATGAAGCACAACCGCCCCCCCCGGAGGGGACGCCTAATAGGGATATGTATATTAAGTATGGTCTTTCTTCTATAATGTACAGCACATTATGGAATAAATACACGCGTAAGGATCCTGAGTTGCGTTGGCCTATGTATGGGTCATTTGATTTACGAAAGATTGAGTATGTGGAGCAATGTATGTTTAAGCGAAAGACTAGGCACGATATGTTTGATTGTGTACAAATGTGGGAGAAAGAAGTGCGTGAACGGATGAAACGTGAGCAAGCCTTGATTGGAAAAGAACAGCGAAAAAACGTTTATGTGAAAGCATTAGAGTTAAAGAACAAAGAAATGAAAGAGTTGTAGGAGAGAGAAGATAGGGAGCGCGCTTTACAGGTAACTGGCCAATACCCTGTTCGGAGGCCCCTTATCCTATACTTAATAAACCACAAGATGATTTCTTATTATTAGATCGTCCTCCACCTCCGTACACTGTTCCTTCTGCCCCCCATGAGTTAGATGAGGACTCTAGTTTGGAGGAAGATAAGACGCGAGAAACTCGTTCTATGTTAACTACTGCGCGCTCGTCTCAGCTTCGATCTGCTGCTCGTAAGGCAGCTCATGGAACTACCACCGCTTCTGAAATTCTTGATAGTATGAGAGGGTGGTATGAAAGGGAGCATCTGTATTTTACTGAGGTGTTTGCCGGAGAGGTCCTTGAGTTATTTAGGAAATATTCTGAGGAGTTAGAGCCTAAGGACATAACAGATGATTATAAGCAAATGTGTGATGGTCTTTTTGTTTTCTCCCAGGTGGCTGATACAATCAGGCGTTTGGTTAAACTGCGCGTTGATGCAGTCCGTTTGCGAGAGGAGAAAAAGACTGCAGACGGGGCTGCGCAGACATCTCAGACCGGCATGGCACAAGCTTCTACCTCCGGAACAGATAAGATTATGATAGTCCACGCGAAACCTATGCGGGAGGCCGCACCCTTGTATGTTCCTCCTAAAGGACAGGGTACAAGTGATGATAAGGCCTCTCTTGATGCAAAGGGTTATTTTATTTATAATTGGGTTTACACTCCTTGGAATAGGACAGATGTTATGGCACTTAAAACTGCATTGCCTGATCCGCGGAAAAATCCAGCCGCTTTTTATGAGGAAGTTGAGGGTGCTATTAGCTCTTGCACTATGACTTTGCCTGATATTGATTTATTTTTCGGATTGATATTACCACCTGATATGTGGAGAACTGTTCGTAAAATTGATGATCATGCAGCTTTTGGGGCATTATGGAGAGACTTAGAACGAATGGATGCCGAAAGGGAACCCGCACAAAAGCCATGTCAGTTAATTTTAGATCTTCCCGCAGCTATATTAGTTAAGTTAAAAATGATTATTCCTCCTAAAAAGATAGATTGGACTGTTTTAGCATCTTGTAAGCAAAAGCCAGATGAATCGGTCTCTGATTTCTTTACACGCTTTGAAGAAGCATTCCACGATTTTAGCGGTCAGTCTTTGACAGATGACACAGGCAGACATCTGTTTGTCGATAAATATGTCGCAAACCTGTTGCCAGGAATAGCTAGTCGCCTATAGGCCAGTGAGAGTTCATGGTCTACGTCTTCCCCGGTCTCCCTTTTGACTATGGCTCACTATTATGAGCGCCAGGAACTAGAGGCTAAGGGTAATGAGGATAAAAAGACTAAAGAATTGAAAACGAAGATTATGTTGGCTCAGGCTTATGGTCCGTCTTTCAGAGGTAGCGATAGAGGTGGACGTGGGTCCTATGGTTCATCTTTCGCTTCTTATACTCGTTCGAATTTGTCTGCTGACCAGTGTGCATACTGTAAGAAATTTGGCCACTGGGCTTCGGATTGCCCAGCACTACGTGCTCCACAGTATACACGTGGTCGGGGACAAATGAGAACTCGACCAGGATATTCAGGGCCTAGAGGAAACACAGGTGATCGTGCTAGGTTTGATACTAATATACGTGGGCAGGATGGGTTTAACACTTTTGATAGAAGGAACCAGTATCAAATGTCTGATTATGTGCCATCTGATTTTCAAGATTCTGCTCATGCATAGGATTGCCTAAGATGGGTTAAGGAATCAGTTGAAGTTCCAGTAGATCCGAGGGGTCCCTATGTTACAGCAAATGTCTTGGGCTCCACTGATCAGTTTCTGGTTGATACAGGAGCTACTCGTAGTGCCTTGTCTAAACAATTGGTCCCAAGGGCTCCCCTGTCTGGCTTAACCATTACTTCGATAGGCTTCGATGGAACCCCTTCCCTTAGCCCATTGTCGCAACCACTTGCATTCCATGTGGATAATTTACTGCTCCATGTCCATTTTTGCTTTCCCCGAATACACCAGACAATATTGTGGGTCTTGATATGCTTAAGTATTTCAGGGCTACGATACGCTGTTCTCCAGAAGGTGTCCGTGTTATCTTGAATGACAACCATCCGGTGGCGGAGAGAGCTTGTCTTGTTAAAGAGGATATTGCATTAGCCTCACTTCCTAGTACTTTGTGGGCCACTTCAGATACTGATGTAGGGCAAATGGTTATTCCACCAGTACATATTAGTGTCAAGGAGGGCGCTGTGTTGCCACGTTTGCCTCAATACAAAATTTCACAGGAAGGTGAAGAAGCACTCACATGTATTGTCCGTGATCTTATTGCAGTGGGGGTTGTTGAGGAAGTTCCCTACAATATTTGTAACAGTCCGATTCTTCCTATTCTGAAAAAAGATACTGACACTAAGGTCTACAGATTCATTATTGATTTGCGAGAAGTTAACAAGATTGTAGTACCACAATACCCCGTGGTTTCTCACATAACAACACTTCTTACTTTGGTCCCCCCAACTGCGACTATATTTTCTGTGATAGATTTGAAGAATGCTTTCTTTTCGATCCCTATTCATCCTGATAGCCGATATTTGTTCGGTTTCACTTTGAATAATCGATCGTATAGATTCTGTAGAGTTCCTCAAGGCTATACTGAGAGTCCTAGTATTTACAGTCAAGCATTAAAAAGACAACTTGATTCTTTCGTTTTGCCTGAAGGAGTGGCTCTCGTACAATATGTCGATGACATCTTGTTGGCAGCCGACACCCCTGAACAGTGTGAAAAATGTACTTTGTCTTTGCTGTCATTTCTTGCTTCCCATCATCACAAAGTATCACGAAAGAAATTGCAATATTGTAGACCGAAGGTAACCTACTTAGGTCACCTTCTGTCTAAGGAGGGACGTGCACTTACACCAGATCGCATTCAAGCCATTTTAGACACACCAGTGCCCCGTACTCAGAAAGATGTCCGTGCATTCATTGGCCTTACTTCTTTTTGTAGGCAATGGATATTAGGATTTTCACATATTATTAAACCCTTGCTGGCACTTTTAACCAAAGACACCCCAATGCCCCTTCCATGGACAGATGAGTGTGAGACTGCTTTCAGACAGTTACAACAAGCTCTTTGTTCAGCACCAGTGTTAGGAACTCCAGATTATACGAAGTCTTTTTCATTATATGTACATGAGAAAGATGGATGCGCATTGTCAGTTTTAGTGCAGACACACGGTGACAAACAGCGTCCCTGTGCATATTTTTCAGCAGTTCTTGATCCTGTTGCTCGTGCGTTACCTGGGTGCTTCCGTTCAGTTGCAGCAACTGCTGTGTCAATACGTCAGAGTGAAGGGATAGTTTTGTCACATAACCTGTTGGTGTTAGTACCCCATGCGGTTGATGCCCTTTTAAATCAGACGAAGACGCAACATTTAACTAGCGCTCGTCTGACAGGATATGAATTGACATTGTTGGCCCCTCACATTACTCTAAAGAGATGTGCGACATTAAACCCAGCTACTTTGTTGCCATACCCGGTGACTCAGTCTCAGTCACAGGAATCTCATGATTGTATATTCCTTACTGAGGAACAGACAAAGGGTCGCGTTGATTTGCAATACACGCCCCTTTTAAGTGTTGATGGGGAGCTATGGGTTGATGGGTCCTGTTTGAAGTTACCAGATGGTACAACGTCAGCTGCATATGCAATTACAACACTTCAGACGGTAGTTGAGACAGCTCGTATCCCACAGAAGTCAGCTCAGGCAGCTGAGCTAATAGCATTGACACGAGCATGTGAACTCAGTACTGACTTATCTGTGAACATTTATACAGACAGTCGCTATGCCTTCGGAGTGGCTCATGATTTTGGGCTACTCTGGAAGGAGAGGGGTTTTCTTACATCCCATGGGGTGCAAATAATGCATGGAGAATTAGTGCATAATCTCTTGACTGCTTTAACATACCCGAAGAGAATAGCGATTGTTAAATGTAGCGCACATAGGAAAATAGTTGATAAGATAGGGCGAGGCAATGCTTTTGCAGACCAAACAGCCCGTGAAACTGCCATGCAGCGAAGCACCACGTCCATGTATGTAGTGAAGTCACAGGCTGAACGCTGGCATGCTACTAGGCAGGAAGTGTTAGATATGCAGAGATCTGCTTCTGCAGAAGAAATTGAGCAATGGTCCAAGGAAGGAACATTGGATGATGAGGGCTGTTGGAGAAATAAAGAGATGAGTAAGTGGAGATTGCCGACAGCTTATTTACGACCTATGATTCATATGGCACATGGGCCGGCACATGTTGGAGCCTCCTCGATAACGAAATTGCTTACGCAAGTTTGGGAGCATCCAGAAATTGCCGGCACAGCTAAAAAGATGGTACAGTCCTGTCTGATTTGTCTTCAGCATAACCCTGGAAAAGGGACACAAACTCCAACAGGAGGATTTGCTACACCAACTGCACCTTTTGAAGTCTTGCAAATGGATTACATCCAGCTTGAGCGCTGTAATAACTTAAAGTATGTCCTAGTAGTGGTATGCTCCTTCAGTAAGTGGATTGAGGCATACCCTACGAAGGACAATACAGCTCTCACCACTGCAAAGGTGCTTTTGAAGGAATTCTTTCTTAGATTTGGTGTTTGTAAATTTTTATGGAGTGATAACGGTCCCCATTTTATTGGGCAAGTTGTCTAATATGTCTTGAAGGGGTTAGGAATAAAACAAAAGTTCCACGCCGCCTTTCATCCACAATCAGCAGGGTTAGTGGAGAGGTATAACGCCACACTTAAATTAAAATTGGCGAAAATACTAGCCTCCACATCCCTGAAATGGCCAGACGCGTTACCTTTGGCACTGTTGTCCATTAGATCAGTGCCACATTCGTGGTCTGGCCTTACTCCCTATGAGGTGGTGTTCGGCAGGCCTATGAACATTTGGGGAATTCCTAAGCCACGTCCCCTACACGACGTACCGTGTGTATTGATGAGTGACTATTTAGCACAATTGACTGACAGTTTGGTCTCTATTCATCAACAGGTTCGAGAAGCTCTTCCGGACAGGTCTGCAGGTGAAGGCCATGGACTTCGGCCTGGAGATCAGGTGATGATCCGTTTGTTCCAGAGGTCGAGCAGCTTGGAACCGAGGTGGCGCGGCCCGGAGCAGGTGCTCCTATTGACGAGAACTGCGGTTCGAGTAACGAATAGGAGGAATTGGGTGCACTCCACCCACTGCAAGAAAGTGCCGCCTACCTTGGTGGATCCTGTTGCTTTGATCGACCATTGGGACATCTTGGATACAGAGAAAGGCCAGGCCATATCACCTGACGAACCTGAGGAAGTCTTCCCGGACCACACGATTCCTAGAGTATCCCGATACCAACTGAGACCACGGAAAGAGCCTGCATCATCAAAAGAGACTGGTTGAGCAACCTCTCTGGGTTAGTGAAACGGAATGCCGATGTGGCAAGGGGGGGGGTATCAGTTCTGTGTAGTGTAGCGACACCCGTCTTGACCCTCGGTGAAGTAATCAACGGCTGCCCAGGGATAAGAGCTCCAACGGTTGCTTTGACAAATAAGCTGATCATGTCCACAATGAGATCCACTGTTTCTAAGAAGAAGATTATTTGTACTATAGGGTTTGTTATTGCTATGGTGGCTGTAGCAGTAACAACTTGGTTCATTGAGAAGGTGGCTCCTGCTCGAGAACTTTTGATTGCCACTACTCCGGTACCAGTTGAACACCACTACTTCACGCTTCCCTATCATGGGCGGAAGCATCGACAATCCTACTTAAATAATACATTCATTCAGATGTTGCATCATACTCACAATGCCACGAATACTACCAACTGTTGGGTGTGTGGGATGATACCTGCACATCAGAAGAAAGGAGGAACACCTTTTATTCCTCTTCCCTTTTCTCATAATGGTTCTTGCCAAGCTTGGTATGCGCTTTTGTTTGCATCTGGGAAACGTACAGTAGGCGGGCTTCTTTTTCGCCTCAATAAAGTATGTTATCAAGACAAAGATGGTTATCCTCAAGCCAACGGGACTAAATGGGAATGGGAAGAGTATCAACCGGACAATATTTCAACGCCATATATCTTCACAAATATGAGAACTTTTCCTAGTAATAAACAATTTGTGATTTCTGTTACTAGAGCTAAAGCAGATTTATGTGTAAGCAGTGTTGGAAGAATTCCAGTGGGCAAAAGTGAATGTACTGTGATTCTGCCTATTGAGGGTACAAATAATAGCACTTTCATAGCCTCACCCAATACTTACTTTATCTGTGGTAGCCACGGATATTATCACCTACCTGTTGGATGGTCAGGTGTATGCTATGTATCTTTTCTATTGCCCCCTGTGTTTCTGGCACCTGCATTCTATCACCGAGACTTTAAGTTATTTACCGATATCTCTAAGAACAGATATAAAAGGACAATAAGTGTTGACGAAGTAGATACCACTCTACAGCAGTATGTTGATTGTAATCTGGGTTTGTTCTTCTCTGTGGGAGCTGCATTAAATAGTAGGAAAATTAGACGATTGACTAGAGTTGTGGAAGCTGTTACCAATCAGACAGCCCTGGCACTTTGGAATATTACAGAGGCGCTGCAAATTGCAAGGATTGTAGCTCTCCAGAATCGAATGGTTCTACATGTTGTTCTGGCTGATCGAGGTGGTGCATGTCGCATCATCGGTAGCAGTTGTTGTGTATTCATACCGGATCACTCGCCTTCAGTATATGACGCAATATCAAAACTGCATAAGATTGCTGCAGAAATTCACCCAGAGACTGGTACTTGGACTCTAGCTGAATGGTTCTGGACTCTCGTTTCTGCTTGGGGCTGGAAGCTACTAACTATCTTGTGTATAATTATTACTGTTTTATTTACATGCTGCGTATGTATTCAATGTGGTCCAATGCTCTGCTCCATTTGCATTACTGCTTGTATACCTGTTAAAAGGAATATTGTAGAGACCAAGGCCCAACAAATGTTGAATAAAGAAGTGGCCGAAATAATGTTAATAGATGTAAGGGATACATACTTAGATTACCCTAGAGGAACAGATGTCTTCAGCTAATGCTAAAAGGGTCGTCTGTTGTAAATTGGCAGCGATTGGATTAGCATTAGCGGAATCCATCTGGTATTTAGAGGCTATCTTGTCCATGTTGTAGAATCCATTTTGTATTTCTGGCAGCCATCTTGTTTGCCATGTGCTCACCATGTGCTTTGTCCTCCCTTAGTGTTGACTGCTCTTGTAATCTACCTAGAAACAACTATATTTAGTATCTTCTACTTCCGCACATGCTCAGTTGAGTTTGCAGCTGCTAGTATCATGTAACGGTCAGGATATGTTTACCAGTGTTAGCAAACTGTTAACTCCTCCCACTTGTCGACTCTGCAGTTTCTGTATGACCATATGTGTGCATAACTCCTCTCAAGTATACTTGTACCGTCTTCTTTTAGCCCCTGTGTGGGTATAAAAAGGACCATGGCCCTTCTGTTCAGTGTGCTACTTCATTCAATACCGAAGGGTGCTGTCTGAATGTAGTTCCACCTCATGAGGTTTATTAAACTCTGTATTTTCTATTTCAGTTTCTGTGCAAACTTCTTTCCAATAGTCTGAGGACTGTGCAGAGAAGGGCGAACCCATTGCACTGGTAGGCCTAGCTGAGGCCTATTTTCTACACCAAGAGGGCATCACCCACCACTGGTGGGCAGACCAATATAGCGTGTGGGGGGACATTGACCCAAATAGCATTGAGGGTAGGTTACCTTAGTTTCCCATCATAACAAAGAGATGGTGCCTAATGCCCTCATGCCTTCTGATACTTCTAAGTACAGGCAGTGGGTCACCATCAATGGGCAGAGGGCAGCGGCTCTGAGGGACACAAGAGCCAGTATGGCTATTGTGAGATGTCATCTGGTGTACTCAGTGCAGGAATTCTCCAAAACATTCTACCAGGTTGTGGTACCAGACAACTGTGAGAGTTATTACCAAGTGGCTCATTTTGTTTTGAGTCGGGGGGTCTCAGAGTCTCTTAAAGTAGCTGTGAGTCTTGCCATGCCTGTTGATTGTCTGCTTGGGAATAACTTGGCGGTACAAAAGGGGGTGGTGATGGACGGAGCATCAGAACCAATCAAACACTCACACCCAGTCAACAGATCTGGGTTTGACATCACCGTTCTTTAGCCCACTCTGCCACCCCAGTTCAGACATGGCCATATGCAAATCAGTCTGACCCTGTGCCTCATAGGAACAGTCCAGCCCGAACTGCCAAGCCATGCCTTCCCTGGACCGGAAACAAGCTTCCTAGGACCGGTTTCTGGCATTTCAGCCGTATTCAGCCAGGCTTGCTTGAATCCAGTGGCAAAGTGAGCAAGGGACTCACGTCTGAGCATACCCTGCCAACTGATGGCGAACAAAGCAGTACAAAAGGGGGTGGTGATGGACGGAGCATCAGAACCAATCAAACACTCACACCCAGTCAACAGATCTGGGTTTGATCCATCACCGTTCTTTAGCCCACTTTGCCACCCCAGTTCAGACATGGCCATGTGCAAATCAGTCTGACCCTGTGCCTCATGGGAACAGTCCAGACCGAACTGCCAAGCCATGCCTTCCCTGGACCGGAAACAAGCTTCCTAAGACCGGTTTCTGGCATTTCAGCCGTCTTCAGCCAGGCTTGCTTGAATCCAGTGGCAAAGTGAGCAAGGGACTCACGTCTGAGCATACCCTGCCAACCTATGGCGAACAAAGCGGTACAAAAGGGGGTGGTGATGGACGGAGCATCAGAACCAGTCAAAAACTCACACCCAGGCAACAGATCTGGGTTTGATCCATCACCGTTCTTTAGCCCACTCTGCCACCCCAGTTCAGACATGGCCATATGCAAATCAGTCTGACCCTGTGCCTCATGGGAACAGTCCAGCCTAAACTGCCAAGCCATGTCTTCCCTGGACCGGAAACAAGCTTCCTAGGACCGGTTTCTGGCATTTCAGCCATCTTCAGCCAGGCTTGCTTGAATCCAGTGGCAAAGTGAGCAAGGGACTCACGTCTGAGCATACCCTGCCAACTTATGGCGAACAAAGAGGTACAAAAGGGGGTGGTGATGGACGGAGCATCAGAACCAATCAAACACTCACACCCAGTCAACAGATCTGGGTTTGATCCATCACCATTCTTTAGCCCACTCTGCCACCCCAGTTCAGACATGGCCATATGCAAATCAGTCTGACCCTGTGCCTCATGGGAACAGTCCAGCCCGAACTGCCAAGCCATGCCTTCCCTGGACCGGGAACAAGCTTCCTAGGACCGGTTTCTGGCATTTCAGCCGTCTTTAGCCAGGCTTGCTTGAATCCGGTGGAAAAGTGAGCAAGGGACTCACGTCTGAGCATACCCTGCCAACTTATGGCGAACAAAGCGGTACAAAAGGGGGTGGTGATGGACGGAGCATCAGAACCAATCAAACACTCACACCCAGTCAACAGATCTGGGTTCGATCCATCACCGTTCTTTAGCCCACTCTGCCACCCCAGTTCAGACATGGCCATATGCAAATCAGTCTGACCCTGTGCCTCATGGGAACAGTCCAGCCTAAACTGCCAATCCATGCCTTCCCTGGACCGGAAACAAGCTTCCTAGGACCGGTTTCTGGCATTTCAGGCGTCTTCAGCCAGGCTTGCTTGAAATTAATCCAGTGGCAAAGTGAGCAAGGGACTCACGTCTGAGCATACCCTGCCAACTTATGGCGAACAAAGCGGTACAAAAGGGGGTGGTGATGGACGGAGCATCAGAACCAATCAAACACTCACACCCAGTCAACAGATCTGGCAGTTCAGGCTGGACTGTTCCCATGAGGCACAGGGTCAGACTGATTTGCATGTGGCCATGTCTGAACTGGGGTGGCAGAGTGGGCTAAAGAACGGTGATGGATCAAACCCAGATCTGTTGACTGGGTGTGAGTGTTTGATTGGTTCTGATGCTCCGTCCATCACCACCCCCTTTTGTACCGCCAAGTCATTCCCAAGCAGACAATCAACAGGCATGGCAAGACTCACAGCTACTTTAAGAGACTCTGAGACACCCCACTCAAAACAAAAAGAGCCACTTGGTAATAACTCTCACAGTTGTCTGCTACCACAACCTGGTAGAATGTTTTGGAGAATTCCTGCACTGAGTACACCAGATGACATCTCACAATAGCCATACTGGCTCTTGTGTCCCTCAGAGCCGCTGCCCTCTGCCCATTGATGGTGACCCACTGCCTGTACTTAGAAGTATCAGAAGGCATGAGGGCATTAGGCACCATCTCTTTGTTATGATGGGAAACTAAGGTAACCTACCTTCAATGCTATTTGGGTCAATGTCCCCCCACACGCTATATTGGTCTGCCCACCAGTGGTGGGTGATGCCCTCTTGGGACACTTGGCCTCTCTTTTTATGTGCCTATAGTGGTAACATTCATGACACTTGGGGACACAATTTCCTGTTTTCTTGTCAACTAACCCATTTTATTTAAGGACAGGGTGAGGCTGGGTGTCTGTCCCATGTGTGCAATTTTGGGGGCTTTGGGAGAACTTTTATTTTTGTTTTTATCTCCCCTTCTTTCTTTTGGTGGGGACCCTAACCACCCTGTTGGGTATCCCTCCAGAAGCCCGTTTTTATACTATGGTGCTGACTCAGGGTTCTGCCTCCTTCGTAAGCTCACTGGGGTCAGGGAGCTTACTTTTAATCAGGTTTTGTTGCAGCTCTGTAAAGCAAGAACTGAGCATGTGCTCTCACAAAATTAGATTATACAGCCCACTAAAATCACTCACTTTACAGTCCCTCTCCCAACCACACAGTGCTGGGGTAGTCTTAAAAATCCACCCTAGACTGGTTTGGCAACCTCTGACTGTATTTGAATCTGATGTGGTATTTATCAGGGGTCAGCCCAAACTTGGTGAGTAACATGGCCTTCATGGGAACATACCTCATCTGATCCCCTACCTCTAATGTAAGCCGGATATACCTCCCCACTGTGGGCAAGTTTTTTCCCACAGGCTTGCCCCAATCCTCCTCTGGGAGCTTGTGGATCCGCAGGGGTACCTCATAGGCAGAAAACTATCTATATCATCCCCTACCACATACCTAGGCACCAGGTCTGTGTATGCCGAGCCTCACCTCTACATTGGACACTGAATTGCTTCCACTATTGCTGCTGAATTCTGCTTTTTTTTACTTTATGGTCTAGCTCCGTCAGGCTCACCCAATGAGCCAAAACCAGTTTCTTTTCAGTCAAAGCCCTTTCTTCCCTAGCTTTCTCTTTAGCCAGGGTGATCCTCTACTCTAGAGCCCTCCTTGCAGAAGACTCCTCCTTGGCTGCTTGCATCTTGAGCTTAGCAATCTGCAGCTTGAACTCCCCCTCTACTCCCCTATCCTCCAGCTCCTCTGGAAACAGGTCATGAGAAGAGATGCTGCTGCCTTCTCTGTCAGGGGACTTCACTGCTGTGGGCCCTCCTCTCTCTGGAGCCATGATCAGGGGTCTGCCATCTTTCCCCTCCATCTTCCCCTCCTGTGCCTCCTCAATGTCCATCTCCTCTTACCTCCTCCTGTGCTGTAGTCTGTAACTGTTGAAACTCCTCCCAGGTCCTGAGGGACTTCTGGACCTCCTGTTTATTGGAGCTATTAGTTGTTTGAAGCCCCCCTCTCCATGCAGAATCCCTTGAGCTAAGCTACAGTGTACCTCTCCATGTACATGCTTGCAGAAAGCAGTCTCACAGGTGAACAAAGTCACACAGAATAAAAGTGAAGTTTGAATTAGCAAAAGAGGTAAATCAAGAAGAACTTAAAAAGAAGTTTAATCTGGTACCAAATTATTTATATGTAATTTTAGTGTTATTTATACATGTAACCAGTTGTAGAGCGCATGGTTACACGACCGGTGTGTCCCCATGCTGAAACAGGCACTCTGAAAGTATGTGACAAGCAATCTGCATGTCTCACCAAGTTGCACACACTTGCCAGTGTACTACCTTTGTTATGTTGTTACAAAGAACCAGGTCTTCAATTGTTTGCGGAATCTAGTTTCGCATGGTTCTGTTCTTAGAGCTATCGGTAAAGTGTTCCACGTTTTTGCTGTGAAGTATCTGAAGGAGCGTGCCTCCATTCTCGCTTTAAATATTCTTGGTACAGTCACCTGTGCCTTACCCTTGGATCTTAGGTTCCGACCTGGTGTGCACTGGTTTAGTAGTGGTTGAAGGTACCGTGATCCTCTTTTTAATAGAATACGGTGACAATGGCACATTGCCTTGAACACAATTCTCTTTTCCACTGGCAGCCAGTGTAATTCTACTAGGGCTTTCTTTGCGATATAGTACATTACCGTAGTCCATTTGGGAGGTTATCACAGCATGTACTATGGTTTTCCAACATTGGATGGCAGGAGGTCAAGGATTTTTCTCAGGATTTTCACGGCCCAGTAGTATTTGCCCGCCACTTTCTGAATCTGGCTGTCGAATGCCAGTTCGGAGTCGAACCATATTCTGAGGTTTTTAACTTCTGATTTCGGGGTGGGTAGTTGGCCCAGTGATTCAGGCCACCAAGCTTATCACCATATGGTTGGGGCCTTGCCTTCAATCATTACCTCTGTTTTACTCCCATTTAGCTTAAGGCAATGGTTTGACAACCAAGCTGCCACCTCTTCCAGACATTTGGAGAATCGGATTGCTGCCTGTTCCCTGTCTTGAGACAACATAACAATTAGCTGAGTGTCATCTGTGTAGGACACAATGGACACCTTATGCTCTTCCACTCGCTCAGCCAGCGGTCCCACGTACACATTGAAAAGAGTAGGGCTCAGAATCGATCCCTGTGGGACACCCTGGGGCAGGGGGATACTCGCAGATGGGTATGTCTGTTGTGCGACTTGGAAGCTCCGCGGAGAGAGAAAGGATGTTACACAGCATCACTGAATGACACTTCACAAATTAAAGTACTGGATCCCACCACTGCCACCAATGTAGGCAATTTGGGTTTTTGATTGAGGGTGGTGAAAACCCTTCTTAAACAGAAACCACAATACTTGTCAAGGTGAACCACAATACTCACTAAATTAGCCTGTGCTTAACCCTCTGGTGGCTTGGCTCAAAAGCAGTCAGGCTTTATTTAGAAGCAACATGTTAATTATTTGTGCAACACAAAAACAGTAATAAGGTCAAAACACTACACAAGCAAAATCCCACACTAATGTGGAGGAATAGAGTAAAGTGTAATACATTATTTGAGACCAAAACAACAAAAATCTAATCAGTAGAACCAGAGATATGTGATGTCGAAGATTTAGGTAAGTATAACACCTAAAAGCAATTCAACATCTAAAACAAATCATCTGACCTCAGGATGCACTTGGGTGCATTTTATACAGGTAAGGGTGACATATATACCCTGAAAACTGATTAAAACTTCCCACTTTATCCTTTGTGTTAATCATTTTGTGCCACCTGTATTTTGTAGTGGGCGAACTGTCACACCAAAGTTCTTCCCGGCTTTAAGTTGTTGGTATCCTAAATATTGAAAACAAATGGGATCGTCCATGCTATCCACCCACAAAATATATTTTAAAGAAAAATATAACATCCAAAACGATGAGGGTCCAATCTGTGTGCACTGAAGAATATAAAATTAATACAAATAGTACTGAACGTATAATTTCCACTCCACCTCCAGTGGCCCACCGTAAAAAACCACTTTAGAACAAACAATATATAAATATATGGAAGGAGTGGGCAAATAATCCGTCAACAATAGATTATTGTAGTCCAAAGAAAATATTTTCCGTAGTCCAAGTAATTTCTTCCAAAAAGATTCTTTTATTCTTTCAAATTATTTTCAAGTTGGTGCTCCAACACATTCTTAGAAGTCCAAACACAATCTTAATTACATGTAAACACAGCCAACGCGTTTCGTCCCCCCTTGGGACCTCATCAGGGCTGCAAGAATAAAAATAGGAAATTATCACTAATGTGTAAATCATACGTCTCTATAACCCAATTCCTGCTTACAGTCAAATTAATGTTATCAAGTACATCTATAACCTCTACATCCTGCCTATATGACAATCTTTAATTTGAGGAATTTTACCTCTACAACCTGCCTAAATAACAATCTTAATTTTGAAGAATTCACCCAAAACCATGATCACATAATGTTAAAAGGAATAACAAATTAATTAGTCTTGCTGAAATTTGAATCACACAAAATGATATGTTGGAAAATTCAGAACACTTCATTGAAATAAATACATGTATCTTATTACAATTCTCTATCCAAATTTGATTGTAACACTCTCATATTGTCGTTTCCATACATTGACCGATCACATACCTCCTAAGTAATGACACGACAGCTTTAAATACCAATTTCGGAAGGATATCAATGTCATCCAGGTCTGTTATTTTTTTTCTTTCATCAAATTAAACGAAATCTAAATAGGATAAAATACGAGTGTCAATTTCCTAATTGCAATTTGTTTTAATATAATTCTTTTTATCCTAGACTTTATTGAAATTATCTGTCCCCTTTCATCCTTGGTATCACTAATTCTTTTTACGATAAGATATCTTATCATATTATTCCCATATTACTATGTGCTGAAGTATCCTCAGTTTCCCATTCATAATCCTCACCTCATTCTATGTCCGTTCTAATTAAATAGAGGGCATTCTCCACATATCGAGTCCTATAACAACATGACACAGAAGGACCCAATCAGTATTACTTTCTGAACCTGATTAAACAGAACACCATCATAAAACAACCAAATCCTCAATTATATCTTCGTACCTTCTATTCTGGCACAGGGTTCCTCGTGGCCTCCATCTCCTTTCGAAAAACACCGCTACCTATTACCTTGTGTCTTTTACTCATCTTTTATATACTGTTATTCAGCCAATCACGAGTCCCGCCAGTTCCCTCCTTAATTATCATAAACGGTTTCCTCTCTGGTCCGTAAGTTCTCAGCCAATCAAATTCTTTATTCTACCTTCTCCATTGAGCAACCATACTAGTACGTAGAACGTGCCCCACAAATACCATTGTCCAATCATATTTCCCACTTTCTAAGCCAGCAATTTGCATACCACCAGAGTGTTTCCTACTCTTCCTCTTTACCATTGGCCAATCAGATCCGACTTCCTGTATCCTTACTATTCTCAAGCATTCTCACAATCCATCATGTTAATTTGCATACCACCAGAGTGTTTCCTACTTGGTCCTCTTTATCATTGGCCAATCAAAACCGGCTTCCTGTATCTTTACTATTCTCAAGCATTCTCACAATCCATCATGTTCGTAATACGCTGTGTCTTTTAATTTAATGAATTCATTGGTGCTTCCTGCCAGTTCCGCATAGAAGCCACCTCGCAAATCAATCATATTACCATTCCTTCAACAGAACAAAATTATTATCCAATAGCCTTTTCAGTTCAGCACCACTAATTACAAGTTCGTCCAGGCTTTACACTAATCCTAGAATGCTTCCTAATGCCGACGGCCCATCAAATCAGGAATATATAATACTTGCTACCCTTGAAAACAATGATCTTGTGTGCTTAGTTATTAAACCTCAATTTATAAATACAGTACTGAAAACACTGCAGTGGTATGTAATTAGTCAATCGTAGACGCTTTCCTCTACGCTCTATTAACAAATATTCTCATGGCCCATAATATTTGTAACTCACTATTTCTTTATGTTATTGAATCAACAAATACTTCCCGCCTAATCCTCATAAAGGCGGTCGATCAGCCAGGAAGATATTTAATTTCCACATGTATGTCCATGACCGAAAGACTCCATCTGAGACCAATAATTACGAGAACACCAAAACTTTCAAGTTAACTTCTTCGAATCAACCAGAGTATTACAGTACTGCGTGAGCTCACTACACTAAAACCATATTATCCATAACACTGAATGGTCCAAACTGATTAAAACGCACCTTCTTTTTGTATGCGTCTCGCAGGTTACTATCACTTCCCAGTTCAAAGTATACACTGTCTTATTTGTCACATGTGAAAATCCACAAATGATGGTACGAAGTAACCACTTTAACGCATATTACTAATGGTTTCATCATTTCAAAAAGTAGTGGAGCTCTGTATCGCTGTTAAGCCCCTGCTCTACCGATCTGCAACGACTTATCCATCTAGCCTCATTTTGTCTAATCCTTAATTCCCAATTACCTCCTCTTTTTCCAGGTAAGATTCTCTGCAAACCATGAAACTTAATACTGTTCTCCCCCGGATGTTTCTCTTTAATGTGCAAATAAAGAGGGGATCTGTTATCATGATTCATTATAGATCTTCTATGTTCTTGTATCCTAAGCTTTAAACTACGCTTAGTGCTACCGATATAAATCTTTCCACAAGCGCATATTATGGCATAGATAACGCCTATGCTGTTGCAATTAATAAATTCCTTAATAGTATATCTTTTCATGGTGTTATACATGAAATTTTTGATCTTATTGATGCCCATATCTTGGACTACAGAAAATATTTTCTTTGGACTACAATAATTTATTGTTGACGGATTACTTGCCCGCTCCTTCCATATATTTATATATTTTAAAGAAACCTGCTACAACGGTCCTCACTTCAGTAGCCAACCCAACTCTGCAGTGCTGGTTCCTCATCAATCAATCAATCAATCATTGTATTTGTAGAGTGCACTACCTACCCGTGAGGGTTTCAAGGCGCTGAGGGAGGGGGTGCTGCTACTGCTCGAAGAGCCAGGTCTTGAGGAGTCTTCTGAAGGTGAGCAGGTCTTGGGTCTGTCGAAGGTGGGTAGGAAGGTTGTTCCAGGTTTTGGCGGTGAGGAAGGAGAAGGATCTGCCGCCGGAGGTCGTTCGTTGGATGCGGGGGACAGCGCGAGGGCGAGGCTGGCGGAGCGGAGCTGGCAGGTGGGGGTGTAGAAACTGAGTCTGCTGTTGAGGTAGGTTGGTCCGGTGTTGTGAAGTGCTTTGTGTGCGTGGGTGAGGAGCTTGAAGGTGATCCTCTTGGATCTGGGAGCCAGTGTAGGTATCTCAGGTGGGGGGTGATGTGGCTGCGGCGATAGACGTTGAGAATCAGTCGGGCGGAGGTGTTTTGGATGCGTTGCAGTCGTCGGTGGTGTTTGGCCAGGATTCCTGCATAGAGTGTGTTGCCATAGTCCAGCCTGATGCTGACAAGGGCCTGTGTCACCGTTCTTCTTGTTCCGGTAAGGATCCACTTGTAGATCCTGCGGAGCATGCGGAGGGTGTTATAGCAGGAGGAGGAGACGGCATTGACCTGCTTCGACATGAAGAGGGAGGAGTCGAGGATGATTCCTAGGTTGTATGCGTGGTTGGTGGGTGTTGGTGCTGTTCCCAGTGTGGTCGGCCACCAGGAGTCGTCCCAGGCTGAGGGGGTGGGTCTGAGGATGAGGATCTCGGACCCACCCTGGGGCATCTGGGCGGCGAGAGCCTGGAATAGAAATAAAGAACTGGAGACATGTGGCTTCTAAAAGAATCCTATCATGTAAAGATGTTGTTTCATCCCATTGTACACGCATACAATCATGGAAGATCAAGAAAGCCTATCCTAATTAATTCTCACTTTAAAGACAGGTTTGAGAGCTAGGAGCAGGTCTAAGTATGCACTAATATTGAGAACATCAAGCAATTGATAGTAAAATTATTGGCAGACCACATTTCAGTGGTAACATGCCTATTTGAGGTACTGTACTGGTGCTGTAACAGCATGACTTATGCTGATGACCGACTAAGGACAGCATTAACTATTGAGAGTGTGGTATCTTTAACTGTATCCCATACTTTACATCATGTGGCAGTAATATTGTACCCATTGGACTGACTCACCACTACATTGTACAGTAAGCATATAATTACTATTTTTAATTCACTTTTACTTACCTCCTAAGGTATAAAAGGACAGAGTTAAGAACAGTAAATATTTGCTTACCATACAATGAAGTGGTAGATCAATGTAGTGGTTGCACTATTATAGTATACAGGATAATTATTGTACAGTATTTACAGCTCCATATGTGTGTGTATGTGTGTGTGTGCGCACATGTATGTGTGCATGTGTGTGTATGTGAGTGTGTCTTTGTGCCCATCTTTTGGATACGTCTTCTTGGTGTTAACCCTATTGCTCCCTGCTGTAGGAGCTATTGCTTTGTAGAAAGGCAGTGTCTACGGAGCAAACTGAATATGACATTTTAAAGAATACCAACCCACACTGTTTCTGAAGTCTCAGACAGAGGATCCATATTTCCTGTTTCGAAAATGTGTATAAAAGTAAAACCACTCCAAATTCTTCCAGTGCCAAATTCTTCTGACCATGGGAAAGGGTACTGCACAGAGTACTCAAAGAACTGCTGTGCCATCAGGGCTAGTGTCTGCTTGGCAGTCTCTTGCCTAGTTGTAAGTGGTCATCACCTTAAATCTGTACTTTTTGGTGGAGAAGCTGAGTGTCTGGAAGCCTGACTGGAAGATATGGAGCATGCCTAGAGAGGCAGGAGGAGAGATTTATCAGGAGAAGTAGCTCAGCATGTTTCTAGTGCATGGAGCAATTAGAGAAAGCTACCCCGGGGAGGAATGCCAGAGTGCAAGGAGTGCCCTGTGCATTCAAGGGCTGTAAAGGGGTACCACTTTCTGTCTGCACAGTTTACAAGGTAGATCCATTATGACTTTTAAAGATGCTGTACCACTGTGTCATTCAAAAGTCTATAGCGTATTTAAAGGACTAATGTTGCCACTGGCAACATGGGAAAAAGTGAAGCTGCATCACAGCAAAAGCAGAAAGCCCTGATCGGTCTGGAGGCCGCAGCTGCTGAATCTGACCACTGTCTGGGAAGGCCATAGCTGCCAAAGACAAGGGTTGCCACGCTGATCTGCCTTATCACTTTCATCCCTCAACCACTGTCTATAGGTGAGGAGAGTGCTACAGTCCCACCGCCATGAGGGTGGACTGTGAACCGCATCTGATGCACTGCTTTAACTGCAGTGATAGCCAGCAGGTAATTGTAGGGCTCAACCTGCACCTAGGACAGGAGACTAGTGCATGCAGACAAGACTGCAGCTCATGCTTGAGATTGTTGCCTGAGGGGTAAATGACATTAGACTGGGCAACTATAAATCAGCCCTTGTTCTCTAATGAGGATAAAAATCACGAATTTGATTGTAATATTCCTGACGAGGCATGGCTAACCCATTTCGAAAAAATATACAGCCTGCCTGTAGATGGTAATCATGCTTCATCAAGCTTGCCACAAAGCAATTCTTATTCCCTGGACTTTCAGGTTCCTGAAGTAGAAAGGGCCATAGAAGAAATGTCGCGAAACAAGGCCCCGGGACCTGATGGGGTCCCTGCGGATCTGTTTAGAGCTGATCCACATATTTGGGCAAACATTTTAACCAATGTATTCAATAGGACTGGGCTAAATAATAATAGTTTTCCTGCTACCTGGGCAACCTCAATCATTATTCCAATTTTTAAAAAAGGAGACCGACAGGACCCCTCCTGTTACAGACCAATCTCCTTGATAGATTCATCTGTCAAAATACTGGGTAGAGTGGTCTTGAACAGATTAAGCGAATGGTTGAAGGGGAGTGGGATCCTGTCGGATGCACAATACGGTTTTAGACCTAAACGGAGCACCATTGACCAGTGCTTAAACTTGCACCTTTTAATAAATAAATATACAGTGGCCAAGGAGGGGTTTTTGTACATGGGTTTTATGGATCTTTCCTCTGCGTTCGATCTTGTCAATAGATCTAAACTTTGGAATATCCTATTGACCATGGGCCTCCAACCTTCCCTTGTATATTTTTTGGCCGATCTTCACTCGGATTTATCAGCCAAAATTAGAGTCAACTCAAATGGGCGATGCACGAGGCACTTTAGGTCAGACAGAGGTGTCAGACAGGGATGTATCTTGGCCCCCTTGCTGTTCACCCTTTATATAAACGCTCTCGATTCCCAACTGGGAGAGGTATCTTTAGACATCCCGCGTATAGGAGACCAGGTTGTCCCGGTTCTCCTATATGCGGATGACGCAGTGCTTCTGGCTCGCACTGGAGTAGGGTTGCAAAAGTTGCTGGATGCCTTCGGAGATTTTATGCAAAATCTAGACCTTAAAATAAATGCGAAAAAATCTCAGGTCCTGAGTGCGGGGAAGGGAAGGCAGAAATCCAGGGTTAAAACTTTCTTTTGTTGTGGGGATGTGGTAAACAGGGTCTCAACATTCCCTTATTTAGGGGTTGTTTTTGATGAAAAGGGCACTTGGAACCCACAAATCAATAGCCGGAGTGTGGCATTTGCTAGGACAGTTTCGGGAGTTAGAGGCTTTGTTAAGAGATTAGGGGCTAGACCAGTTGTAGCCCTACTAAAAGTTTACGAGGCAAAATGTTTAGCTGTTGCAACGTATGGTTGCCAGATATGGGGCTACACCAACCATAATAAAATACAGCTTATTGAAAATAAGTTCCTACGAGAAACCCTTTCTGTTCCACAGTCCACTCCGACTTTCTCTACACACACGGAAGTGGGGATTGGTTTTGTGACAGACCTGATTAGAATCGCCCCTCTCCTTTATTGGCTCAAGATTTGGCTGAACAAAGAAATTACTTTAAACCATGTAATATTGAATAACTGCTTAAAACTGGATAATGTAAATAAAATATCATGGTTAGCTTAGCATACATAAAATCTGGGTTCCAAAAGATAGGTCGCGAGGCCCTCTTCCGATCACCAGAAACTATCACGAAGAAGGATCTTGCAATGACCAAAACTGCCCTTGAGACCTTATTTTCCTTAGAACGTGAGGAGCTAGAAATGACAAAGCCAACAGTTAGAGCCAATTATGCCTTGATCAGTTCCCCTGGTCCTGAACCATATCTGATTGTTGTGAATGCCTCATACCACCGGTTCCTCCTAATCAGATTTAGGTTTAATTTGGTGCACTTTTCTCTGGGCTTTTTTAAAACCTGGTGCACCGTGGATCGTTCAGAACCCTGCAAATGTGACAATAGTTCAAGACAGGACACTCTACATTTTTTAATGTTCTGTAGTTTTTACAAGGATTGCAGGAGGAAGTTTTTGCTGCCGATATTGAGGGAGCTGGGTTTTAGACAGGTTAGGCCAGCACTTATATATTTACTGCAACTAAGTACCCCACGAATTATGTTTCACGTCGCAAGCTTCCTGGTCGCAGCTATGCGTATTAGGAAAAAAATTGTTTTTCCATTGCAGGTTTTAAATTAGATCATTTTTTAACATTTTACGTACAAATTTTATAACTGTAGTTTTTACATTATTTATATCTGAATATGAAATAGGTCATATTATGATCGGGATTCATGGCATGAATTGTGTGTTTTATTCAATGTTTTTAATCGTGTTTGTTAGGATTGTATGTGTCTTTTATGATATTAATTTATCGAATAAAGGAATTTTGACTGACTGACTGACATTAGACTGAGTTGCACATGTGACCAGTAAGAGTGTCTGATGCTCTCTGCACTAGTGTCTGTTTGATGCCTGAACCCATAGTGTGCTTGGAGCTGCAATCATCAATCATTTTATGCCGACCCTAGTAGAGAGAAAGTACACTGGTGCTGGGTAATATGTTATTGTGTCTGTTTGCTGGTGTTGGAGTTCTGAGCACTTCACCCACCACTATCAAGTCTGGAAAGGATTGTGCTTGGCAGAGTTTGCCAAGCTGTAGTAGGATGGACCCATGGACTCTAGTTAAACATGACTTCAACCCCCATGGTTGAGGTCCAGAAGGTCTGGTCTTCACACTGACTATGCAAATAGCACCTGACATCAGGTATAGAAACTGACTTTCTACATAAGAGCTAATATAGTTGTCTTGTACTCTTCCGAGTCAAACGTAGATGCCAAACACTATTTCAACTGTTCATTAAGAAACATAGTTCTAGAGTTGAAATTAAAAGTGTATATCGGGATATCTCTGATGTGTCTCATTATAAGGAACATGCCCATACACCACATTGGAGTAAGAGTGCTGCATCAATATGTAACCAGTATTTCTATAATATTTCTTTGTTATTGAAAGTTCTCTGCTGCCTGAGAAGGACGTTGTGATGCTAAGAAAGCATATAAAGGATGTGAAAAAGATAAGGGCCTGATTTAGATATCGGCGGACAGTTTACTCCATCACAGTGGTGACCATTACCCTGCCCCCCAAAATCTAAATCCCATTGGAATTTGAATTCTGGCAGACAGAATATCCATCCCCGCTGTGATGGACTAACAATCCGCAGATATCTAAATCAAGCCCTAAGTCGTTAGTCTCTTCCTAACTGTAGTGAATGACGAAATTGATCTCAATTCGTCCACCATTTGATATCAAGAAAAGGGAACAAATGATCTCTCATTCTGCTTCTTCTAATGAGAGGCACAACGAACAAGTTAGCATCGCTCTATCTCGAGGTGCTCTTTGGCTGATAGACAGGGCCAGACTGGCCGTAGCAGGCACCGGGCATATCCCCGGTGGGCCGCAGGGTGGGAGCCGGGTTTGGGCCCCTAGGGGGCCGGTTTTGTTACAGGGCCGTTTTTGCAGCTTAGCTGCAATTTTGCCCCCTGTAACAAAAACGGATGAAAACGGCCCTGGTAAACAGCTCGGCCACAGCCCCAACCCCCCAGGAGGCTGGGCGAGCACTTTGCCAGGGCTGGTTTTAGTTCCCAGTCCGGCCCTGCTGATAGAGATCAACTTTACGTATAAGATAGTGTTGGCCAGTATTGTGAACTGCTCGAAATGTCGTGCACATGTTTTTTTTTTTTTAAAGTTTATAAAGCTTTATTGAATATGATAAACCAAGTAAAACATCAATACAAAAAGAGAATCATCGGGCAGTGAGACAAAGCAAGAAAAATTGAATTCTTACAAAATTTAAAGAATGCCATAAAGGAAATAGGAAATATACTTAGGGAAAAAGCTTTTAAAGGTATTTTTTTAGTGGGAAGGGAGGAGCAAGAGGAAGAGAAGGGAAGAGGGGGAGGAAAGGAGGGGGAGAAAGGCAATCAATATACAAAGTAAATATCATATAATTAACATAAACTAATAATTGTATAAACAACTAAGTAATTCTAGGAACATTTCTAGAGAGAAAATTAGTTAAAGGCAACCATAATAAATCTTTTTTGATCAGAAGAGGTACGGTGGTAGCAAAAGCACGATCAAGCCTATGATGGTGGCATAATAAGTTCCACCAGCCATTATATGAAATCTTTGAAGTATCTTTCCAATTGGTTGTCATTATCTGTAAGGAAATGGCTATATACAAATCTATAAATTTGTGTACATTACACTGAACATTCCAAATAGGTGAAGCACCACCCAGAAAGATATGGACAATCTCAAAGGAATGGTCAGTAGCTAATATTTCATTTAATTTTGACCAAATACGAGACCACAGTGATTTAACCAACGGGCAGTGAAAGAACATATGAAAAAAATCACTATCAGCATAAGAGCAAGACCAGCACTTCTTGGAGTCAGTTAATTTAAAATTATGTAAATCATAAGGAGTATAAAAAAGTCTATTGTAAAAAAAAGTATAAAGTCTGCGTGGTACTGGCAGAACGGGAAACAGTGTGCAACTTAGACCATAAGGAATTCCAAACCTGAAGTGAAAATTCTTGAGCTAAATCCTTTTCCCATGAGAGTTCAAGTATAGATTTGGGTCTTTCAGTGAAGGGAAGGGAAAGTAATTTGTAGATGGCAGCAGCTTTGAGGGGAATAGAAAAGTCAGGTAGAGGGGAAAGGGCTGCGTCTGTGGTGGGCAGGGAAGCATCTTGAGAGATAATGGAGGCTAAGGAATTTTTAAGCAAGGGATACTGGGAGGAATATGTGTTGGAGAGGTGAAAAGAGGCACGAAGATCGGAAAAGTCTCTCAAGGAATTGTCACTAAGTAGATGATCGTAAGTGATGATACCTTTGTCAATCCATTCTTTCCAAAAAAGCGCTCTGTGATTAATCTTTAAAGATTTATTATACCAAATTGGAGTTAAGGAGTGAAACTCTGACTGTGAGAGGGAGGAGCGAAACACTGAGAGAGCAAGTGCTTTGGAGTGTTTATAGATGGGAGTGAGAAAACACTGCGGAGTTTGAGATAAGCGAGTGGCCGTAAGAAATGAGAAAGGCGAAAGTTGTGCAAGTTCTATTAGGGGAGGATCAGATGAATCAGATAGATAAGGCCAAATTTGTTTTAAAGTAAAAGCAGAATGGAATCGAGTGAGGTTGGGGAAATTGACACCACCTAAATCTTTGGGTTGTTGAAGACGAGAGAGATCCTGGCTTTGCGTTTATTCCATAGGAATGTTGTAAAGATGCAGTTTATTGTTTTAAAAAAGTAGAGTGGAAGGGAAATTGGAAGCATTGAAAGATAAAAATTAACATTGGGAAGAAGCATCATTTTGATAGTTGCTAGCCTCCCCCACCAGGATAGGAAAAGGGGAGACCAACTATCTATAAGAGAAGAGACCTTTTTAAGTATATCTTTCTGATTAAGATTAATGGTTTCTCTAATAGTGTTAGCATAGAGAATGCCTAAGCATTTAATATTGCCAGAATTCCATTCAAAGCCAGAGCCATGAAACATGTGAGGAAGGCAAAATTTGTTAAGGGGTAAGACCTCAGATTTGTCTATATTAAGTTTGTAACCAGAAACCAGGGAATATTCTTGTAACAAGGAGAAGAGTGAAGGTAAAGAAATGGACGGATTAGAGATATAGAGTAAAATATCATCTGCATAAGCAGTAAACTTAATATCAATGTTCTGAAATGTGAAGCCAGTATATGATGGTGAACGACAATTTTTTTCTAAGAAGGGTTCTAACGCAAGAATAAAAAGAAGAGGGGAGAGAGGACAACCTTGTCTGGTGCCTCTATGCAGAGAGAAATAGTGAGATTGAGAGCCATTAACCCAGATAGAGGTAGAGGGAGCAGAGTATAACAATTGAATATTGAATAATGGAAGGGCTAAAGCCATGCCACCTCAATGCACCAAACATGAAATCCCAACTAACTCTATCTAATGCTTTCTCAGCATCCAATGTAATGGCGGCGACTGGGGAGTCCATCTTTGAGGCAAGGTGAATGATGTTGAGGAGGGTTCTCGAATTATCAGAAATGGACCTGCCTTTAACAAACTCAGATTGATAAATATTTGTAAGGTTAGGAATGACTAAGTTAAAACGAGAAGCCAAAATTTTAGCATACATTTTACAGTCAGTGTTAATTAGGGAAATAGGTCGATCATTTTTAAAAAGGGAGGGATCCTTATCTTTTTCAGGGATTAGACATAACATTGCCTGTGTAAAGGAACCTTTGGATTCTCCCTGGGCGAGAAAATGATTAATCAATGAAAGTAAATGTGGTAATAGAATATCCTTAAAGTGGAGATAGAAACGAACCGTAAAGCCATCTGGGTCTGGTGCTTTGTCTTTAGGTAGAAGAGTAATAGCATTAAGTATTTCCTTTTCTGACATAGGAACATCTAGGGAAGAAAGATCAGTAAAGCATTCAGAAGATCTAGGAATAGACTGAATGAAAGAGTCGAGTTGTGCAGGAGTGGGAACGGATTCCGGAGTATAAAGAGAAGAATAATATTGAACAAAACAGTCAAGGATTTTGTCATCAGTAAACTGATGATTTCCTTGTGAATCAATAATGGTTATTATTTTGGATTTTTGTTTTTTAATTTTGAGCTAAATAGCAAGAGATTTGCCCGCCTTATTGCGTCCCCTGTACATTTTGGCATGAAATTTGAGAAGATTATTACAATCGGAGTCCCAAGAGTGTTTGTTATATTGCATTTTCGCCTTAATGAGAGAGGAGAGTATGTCTGATGAATTTTTGGTGAAGTAAAGATGCTCTAGGTCTTTAATTTGTTTAAGGATTTGAGAGGATTGTGATAGGGCTTTTTTCCTCTTGCGGGACACAAAGTCAATAATAAATCCTCTGGCAGCAGCGTTGAAAGCATCCCAAATACAATGAAATTGTGAGGTAGAATGAAGATTGTTTTTGAAGAATTCCTCTATGTAAAGCGTAAATTGTTCAGTAAATTGTGAGTCTAGAAGGAGAGAGTTATTAAAGCGCCAGCGCCGAGAGGTGGGAGTAGGAGAGGGATAATCCATGTCTATTATAATAGGGGCGTGGTCGGATATAAGAATAGAGCCTATTTCTGAGTTAGTCATAAATTGGAGGGTATGTTGGGTAAGAAAAATATAGTCAATACGGGAGTGTGATGCGTGCACTGGAGAAAAAAAGGAAAATTCTAAAGTGTCAGGGTGAGAAAGTCTCCATGAATCTATGAGACCTCTAGAAGAGATGGCTTTAAGAAAGGACTTTTGCACCTTATTAGGAACATATCTGGAGAGTGATTTACGATCTAGAAAGGGATCCATAAGTTGGTTACAATCACTACCCACAATTAAATCATTAGTCGCATGAGAAGAAAGAAGCATGGAGAAGTCATTCCAGAAGGTTAAATCTATACCATTAGGGCCATAAGCATTGCAGAAGGAAAATTTAGTATTATTAACAGTAACATCTAAATACAACCACCTACCACAATTATCATGAAGCTCATTATGTAACTGAACAGACAACGATTTACGAAACAGAATGATAACACCATTTTTGTTGTTCACTGCCGGAGAGCAAAAGGCCTCCCCAACCCATTGTTTACGTAGTGAAGACAAATCTTGTGAATTAAGGTGAGTTTCTTGTAGCAATGCCGCATGACATTTCAGTCTCGCCAAGTGAGATAAAACACGTTGCTTTTTAACAGGGTTTCGAATACCTTTAATATTCCAAGAAATGACACAAAGACCATTCATCTCTGGAAGTAAAGTAAGAGTAAGCAAAATGAAGTAGAGAATTCAAAGCAGAATGAGAAAAGAGAGAAAAAAAGAAAAAAGAGGTAGGATAAATATAAATGACGAGGGAGAACCTGAAGCGAGGAGGCTAAAGCGTGTGACCACCACAGGAGTGGACAGTGGAGTATCATATGCAGAAATAGGAAAGAGGAAAATGTAGAGTGGAATAGATAGTGTAAATGTTGGCAAAAAAGTAGAGATGAGAGGGGTAAAAAGAAAGGGAGCAAAGGATAGAAGGGAAGGAAAGAAGAAAAAAAGGGAGAGGAAAGAGAAAGGAGTGAAGAAGAGGGTAAGGGGGAACAGATTCCCCCAGAAGAAAACATCAAAAGGAGGATGGAAAAAAGCCAAGGGGCTTTAGCCACGAAGGACAATTGAACAAAAAACATTAATGTGGGAGGGGGGCAATGAAGAGCAAGGCAACCACACTAAGAAGAGACACCGAAGAGAACAGGTCACCATATAACAAGAAAAAAAAACAATGGAAATGAGAATCCAAGACTAAAGGCAACCAAATAGAACAAGTGAAGGGAACTTACCAAACATCTAGAAAAAGGAAACAGCAGCGGGATGGAATGCACAATATAAACACCAGAACAATACGAAAGGTGACCTTTGACAACAACACCATATGGGGGAGACCTGCAAAACATAAGAGGAGATGAACAAAGGAAACATAAGAGCAATACTCTACATATTAAAGTAAAATAAAAACAGGACTCAATAATAAGACATTAATATAACAGTTAGGGTTTGCTCAGTCCCATGAGTTTTCCTTTGTGAGTATGAATGAATTTCCGTAGGTCTGCAGGATCTTCAAAACTAAAAGTTCTGTCTTTATAGGTCACTTTGAAAAACAAGGATGGATTAAACCATAGCATGCATTCATGGATAGCAATGCAGGTCTAAGGTCCAAAAATTCTTTCCGACGAGAAGCAGTAGGTTTAGAAACATCTTGAGTGAAAAAGACTTTATGCCCAGACCAAATCATCTGCTTATGTTGCTTAGCAGCTTGGAGAATCGTCATAAGTTTTGAGTATAGGAGGAAATAGGCAATGATACCTCTAGGTTTAGATGTAGGAGATGTAGGTTTTGGCCCCAAGCGATGAGCACGTTGTATGTTGAAGTCCGAAGATTTTGGGAGGCCAACAATTTGGAGAACTTGAGTTTTCAAGAATTGAATCATATCAGACCCTTCAGAACCTTCTGGAATGCCATATATGCGAAAGTTGTTGTGCCTGTTACGATTTTCTAAATCCTCCGTAACCCTTTGAAGCTGGCTGACTTCCGTAGTGAGTGTGTCAACTCTGGCAACGACATCTTGAGCATCACTGATCCTTTGCTCTACATCAGAAAGTGTTGTATCCAGGCTAGACCATTTATCATCCAACCTCTGAAGTGTGGCAACAGTGTCTGTCATGAAGGGACGGATAAGACGTAGCTCCTCCATGATGTCCTCGAGCGTAAGAGGCAATGGTGATTTAGATGGAGAAGGTGGATCTTTTTTGGTACGTTTGACAGAAGAGGCATTAGTATCCTTTCGACCACCTGAAGTGCTTCCATGAGGTTTGTTTGGATGTGTAGAGTCCATGTTGAAAATAGTACAGCAGATGAATTGCAAATGAAAGCAATTGAAGACAGCAGGAGGAGCAGTAGTAATGTAAATGAAGCAGAGTTGAGAGGAAGTGTAGCGCAAAACCGGCACTCAGTGAGATAAAGAAGTGACACTTCTTAACACAGCACAGCAAAAAAAAGCATTGAAATATGAGGTGCTGGAAGCTCGCATCAGGGGAACAGCGAGCTATCAGTGAGAGCAGAAAAAAAAACAGCAACACCAATAGCACCAGAGTGACCAAATGATAGGAGATTAGATCATACCCACAGAGCAAACTGGGGACACCATGTGAGGAGTACACACGAAACTCTCCTTTCCACCTTTATTTGAGTGCTTGATGCTGGAAAATACAGCGGAGGCACTGAGGGGAACCAAAGAGCAGAAAAAAAAGAGTGAGGCAAAAACCATTAATGGAAATTGGCTTGAATTGAAGAAGAAAGCCTCCTCTTTAGTGGCAGTAAATTGTGGCTAGGAATGAGCAGAAAACATCATTGCAGCATAAGGAAAGAAAAGAAAAAACGCTGCATAGGAATAAAATCAAAATGGCGGCCGCTATCTGAGGAGAACAGAATTAAGCATATAACATGACGAAAAGACCGCATTCCGGTCTGAGAACTTGTCATGGTGCGCCCTGCCACTTCCGACATTGAAATCTTCCAGTTCTGCGGAGTAGCGCTGTCAGAAGAGCATCCCTTAATCTTCGAGCCGGCTCGACCGAGCGGAGCTCTTCACGTAGCAGCCATCTTGCCTCGCTGCGCCGCGCGCTCCCTCCGTGCACATGGTTTTAAATGTACACAAGGGCTTTTCAAAAACCATAAGCCAATGGGGATTTCCTAAGTGAGAGACAACAGATTGGCAGGATAGCAATTTGATATTGTACGGCCGCAGTGTCCTGGAGAAGCTATAGACAATAAAGGGCATTTGGAAGCCCTAAATAGAGGCAAGTAATATTATCAAGATCAGAAATAATCAAAGATTGAATGGCAGTTCTCCTGGCAGAACCTGAAAGTAAAGAAACAAATTTGGCTAACATTTTGAGAATAGAATTGCAAACAGCGGCTGTGCAATTTATCTGAGAGAACAAAGGAAAACACATAACGTCCTAACCTAGTTTATGCAGTTGTATGCAGCTGTTTGATAACAGTTCTAAACAGACACACTGCTTTATATTAGGCTTGTATCTTATGAACTGCGTTAACAAAAGGATCCCTGTGACAAAAGCAGTATTCCACTCAGCTCTCCGCATGAAATAAGGATTTGTGATCTGCACGGTACTTGTGCTTTGCAGGAGTCATGTTAACCCTCTGTGCTACTTTATGGAGAGTCAAAACTGCCACCAGACAAAACTCTGATCTCTCTCACTAGCAGGAACCTTAACCACAAGAGTGATCTTGACATTTATATTGCTACCTGAAAGCTGGACAGACAAGGAACTCTGCCACAGGACTTTTTAAACCTTGAGTTATTGCTAAACAAAGCACCCCCTCCCCCCTGAGATCAACTCCACTTCCCCAGGTCAGCGCCCATTGCGGCCGCACCAGTTGCACCGCTCTAAAGCCGGTCCTGGAATGGAGCCCAGCTCAAAGGCTATCTGTCAGGCATTACTGCGGAAGCCTGGCCACCAAAGAAGAGCACTTTGGTTTTATTTCTGTTGAGCTTCAGACAATTAGTTCCCATCCACCCAACAACAACTGACATGCACAATCAAAAGTGCTCCTGGGTCTGGACAGTGCTATCTGAAAAATGAGACCAAATTTCGGATATCATCATCATAAGACATAATTTCAACCCCAAACGTGGCGAGAGTGGAGACACAGAGGTTAAACAATCAGACTCATAGGGGAGCCCTGAGGAACACCACGGGGTGCTGCTCTGGAACTCTCTACAGATGTACGGTGGAAAGCGACGAAGGACTAAGGCTGAACATATCGTGGATATCCCCATCCCTTTAGGAGGTTGTCCATTGCACGCTAAGAAAAAAAGTGTCTATGATTTTAAATTACAAGTTTACCTTCGGCAATATCCATGCAATTTCGCATTATGCAGCCTCAACTTATTTTTTTTCCACAAATGGCGTCAAATAAAACTGAAAAATATACCGTTTTGCAAAACAATGCTGCCTTCATAATGTGATCTTGTTTTACTCTCAGGGAGGCAAAAATCCCTGCGAGTCGTTCAAGCTGTTTTCGAACAATGGCCGTTGATTTTTTTTTAGTCAGCCTCTTTGTGGTTTACAATAATTTACAATGGGCCTTAGCATGTAGGCGTCAGCTTTGAAGTGAAGGGGAAAATCTTATGTGCAGTTATCATCCCACTGTTCCAGGAATCACAAAGCCTGCTTCATAAACAGACGCCAAAGTGATTTCGACTTACTGAAATAAAAGGCTAGCTTTTGTGCTTTTTGTCAAGGTTTCCTGTACAAGATCATTGACAACGGAAGTTTCTAAATTGCAATTTGAAAGGAAGAGTGGCTGTATGACAAAAGAAGCACCACAGCAAATCTCACTAATTTGCTTACATGAGTCAGGGATGAGTGCAATTTAAAATTGTGGGTAGGTATCGCCTTGAATCAAAAACCTTATTTCTAATTACAGGTTAACAGTAGGGGCTGCCACACTTTTTGGGGACGTCTTGAAAGGAAAAAAATCAAGTCCTCTGCAACTTTGAACTTTATCACCATGCGTGTCAGAGCTTCCAAACTTTTTGAGAAAACCTTAGCAAAATTCTGATTTCTGATGCCTGCACATGAATGACTTTAGCTTGCAACGTTGTCCGGCTAGTATGGCTACTAGTAGTCCCTACTTAACGAAAATGAAAATTACTTCACAGAATAATATAACAATACCAAAAGTAGTGACGGAATATGCTAATCATTTCCATCGTCCTGAAACGAGACTAAATTGAATTACACACCATATGACTGTGATATCCAGTAGATATGATACTTAAAAATGCAGATCTAGCAAATATTCGTCAATGGTTGACCAAGGGCTGTCACATATTGCCCGCAGCCCATGTGGCATATTGTTTTGAATATCCTTGGACATGCAGTGATAAACACGTCCCATCATGCATCGCGCTGATTGGCACAATGGTAGCAGAGGCATAGCGAGGATGTCTGCCCTTGTACAAGCATGGTTAATGGTCCCTCTGGCTGCTGGCTGTAGTAAAATACAGCATTATTGCAATAATAGCGTAGTGGAATTACCATCAGAAATGATGGAATTACCATCAGAAACGGAGGTATTTAAATGTATCTTTTGTCTGGGTGTGCGTTTGCATAACTCACAAAAGCAGTGTCCCCAGTATGTAAGGAAATAATGTTTATGTTATTTTGTGTAAGGCCAACACTTTTCATAAGCAGTTATCCAAGGTAGTGCTGTCTCACATAATAGAGGCAGACCAGCAGCCTAAATTGAGTGACTGGTCTGACAACATTTCTGGAGGCATCAGAATTACCCAGTACTTTTTATGCAATGTTGTTTGGAAATGTGTGCCTAATTATGTATTTGCAAAATGTTACCATGGCGCGAGAGCAAAGAAAGACTAGAAAACTAAGTAGAGGGTATGGTGAATAAACAATGGAAGGGAATTATAGTTTAGCAATTTGAATCGTGAAATGCCCTTATGTCCAGTGTTTTTTTTAAGGAAGGGCATAATCATAAGGGTCCAGCAATGGTGGTTATAGATAGTATTCATCAAAAACAAATGTTTTCATTTACTTCCAAAATGTAAGATGATCTGGAATATGCAGAAGGAACAACAAGATCTTAATCCAGGCTTGAAGAGCCAGGTCACAGAAAACGCAACCAACCTTTCTTCATCTAAAGAAGCAAGAACATTTGAGCAATAAATAGTCATCTGTACTTTGGCAATTTACAGCAATATATCAGGTGAGCTTGTATTTCAAACATATTACAGGAGGGCCATATGATAATCTGTGTATTATGCACATAGATTTGAATGTGAATCTAGCTGAGGCAGGGATCCAGGCAAGGGTAAGACACATGGGTTTTGTAGAGTTGACTTAACGAGTGCTGGAAGGTAAGCAATCAGCAGCTTTTTTGATTGCCTGCAGCCCTTCTAGGGTTCTCTAGGGAAGTTTCTGTAACTTAACCTGAAGTCCACCAGGGTCATAGCAACAGAGAGGTCAGATTTAACTCAGGACTTTCCACTGAAAGAAAAAGGCAGAGGAGAGTGTTAAGATCTGAGTTTCTGAGAACAGATATTGCCCAAAGTTGAAACCCAAACATCTCACTTGCTTAATAGTGTCAGATGGTGGTCCAGGTTAATAAAGTGAAGCCTCACATATACCCACGTCTTCTGGTGATCAGAGTATCTGTCCTGCAGGAGTAGAGTTGTAACCTGGTGTTTGCTCATTCAGTCTATGTTCATCCTCATATTTTAATGGAACTTGACCACAGCCAACCCCAGGCTTCCATCCTGCCAAGGGGTTACCTGGAATTTGTTGGTGTGCATGTAAAGAGGAAGGTCAGAGGACTGCATGCGTCTGGTAAAAGCATCAACATGGACACAGTGAGGATCTTTTTGTTACATTACTGGCAAGATGGGGCGAGTTAGATAAGGTGGAATGAAGATCATTTGCTTCCTGTCTCTAAGGATGTATCTGAACCAATCAAGAAAGAACTTCAAAAGCAACCTGCTGGATGATCAATTAAGTTAAATGCTGCTGGCAGACACAGCAGATCTAGGGCACTGACATCACCCACATACTCTAGCATCCTTAAACCATTGGGGTCAGCAGGTAGGACTGCTTTTGTACCACAATTAGGTCTAATTTTAACCTGAAATTATGAAAGATGTTTCATGAAAAAATGACAAAGTTGAGCCATCAGTAATATTTTCAAAACCTTGGAGGTAGCAGAAAGAAGTGAAAGAGAGCAGTGTGAAAGCTAAGATTTGTGTGGCAAAAGGCAGTCCAGGTCTCCGAAAGTGCAACGAGGCCATAGTAATGCAACATGTTCCACAGGAATATCTGGTGTAATGCTAGGTGGACTGTACCAGTGTCACATTTTCAGAATAACCAATGACTATGAAAACAAACTCTATGTTGATTCATTGTATGTTAGTTTCTCTCATGTGATGTAGCTTGAAACCTGTCATGAATCACAGCTATCTCGACCTACATTGGACACCTCTGTGCTGTACAAATGCTCTGCCCTAGAACGTCTATTAATTGCGTACAAATATAAATAAAGCTGCAATTATTTTCCTTCTCTTGTCTGCATCCCCAGAAAAAAAAAACACTGGGACTCCCCTGCCATCATTGACTAACTAAATGAGAACAGGGAACTGTTGGTATTCTACCAATTCCACGTCTGTTGCCATCACAGCAAAGAAAGTGCATTATATTTTCAATACTGATGGGCTGTCCCCCGCCTTGTTTTGCAATCTGTGGTTAAATCAAACACATGAAACATCCTAAATTAAATTAAATTAAAGAAATGTGGATTTTTTTAAAAATTCTACAGTCAATGCTAGGTGTGAGCTAGTGTGCCTTTACAAATGTAATATTTGTGCATGAACTCTTCTGGGACCATATCACACGACTTTGCACTGGTGCAGAAAATAAAGTCAAATTCATCTGCACCATTTTGGTTGCTTGTGTGAAAGCTAATGGGCTGTCCCCCTCCCAGGGATGCTTCCCTGGACTACTGTGTCCACCTCCAATTTCTATCTCCACAAATCTGAACAAATTATCCTTCTAAAATCTGAACTGGCTCTCACCAGCTGTAAATCAGGCTCTCCTTTGGTCCCATACCTTCCGAGAGTGCTGGCACAAGCAATTAAAAGTGTTAATAGTGTGATAAATACCTTGCTTAATGCTTTACTGGAATTAGCTTCTGCACCAGTTATCTGGAAACAGACTAAAGTAGCACCTCTGTTGACTAAGCCCTCAGCTAAACCTGCACTTCTATTGAACTATTGCCTAATCTCCCTGCTTCCAGCTCTCAAAATGTTAGAAAAATTGGTTAACAACCAACTCTCTGACTACTTGGAAAAGGCAGGCCTACTGCATCTGTCACAGTCTGGCTTTAGGCCGCATCATAGTAAAGAGTCAGCCCTGGTGGAAGTCTCTGACCATATAAAAGTTACTATTGATGAGGGTGAGAAGCCCACCCTCATTCTTCTTCATATGTTGGCAGCCTTCAACACTGTTTCACATTCATTGCTTCTTCTGTACCCTTTTTCAAAATGTGTTTGTCATTGAGTGGATGTACAATAGCTTGCTGAAATGCAGCTCAAACAAGACATATATCCTTCTCTTTGATCCAAAAGAAAACCTTTCCATTAGCCCTGTACTTGGGGTAACTGAAGTTGTGCCAATTGTGGTTTAGTTTCAGGGAAAGAACACTGGTACTGACAATGTGGTCAGCAGGGGCCCAGTACTCTACAGTCAAAGTAAGTGGTACCCCCTGGTACCTAGGGCATGTGTATTGAAGAGGTTCCTCTGGGGTTGCAGCACTGGTTGTGCCACACCAGAGACCCCTCACCAAGGCTACGCATACTGCCATTGCAGGCAGAGAAATCCGAAGAGTCGAAATGAAACACAGCCCAGTGTGCCATGCCACCCATACACTTCATAAGATATAGGTACATCACCCCTACTGCAGGCCTTTAGCCCTAAGGCAGGGTGCACTATATCATATGTGGGGGCATATCGGCATGAGCGGATATGCCCCTACAATGTCCAGTCTATTCTGAGATGCTGTAAGTGCACAGGGAAGCCATAAAGAGTACATGGGCTGGATACTTGTCAACATGAGTTTCCTAGCTCATAATGGCTTCGCTGATTTCTGAGATGTTTGGTGCCAAACATCTTCTCTTAATAAGTCCTCACTGATACCAGTGATAGATTTAATAATAAATTCACACAGGAGACCCTTCTAGAGGGTCCCCTGAATTCTACCAAGCACTGGCATGGAATCTGACTTGATTTTGCCATTCTGCCACCACCAGACATGGTTCTGACCTCATGTTTAAAAGCTGATGCCGCCTTTGAACTCCAACCGAGGAACCTCCAGATAGAGGGAGAGGCCAAGCCCCCTTTCATGCTCCATGTTTGCTGGGAGGAAAGGTGGGAAAATTAGCTTGATTAGGAGGAGGGTCCCCACTTAGCCTATGCCACCCCTAGGGTGGGGCAGCCGATGTGAACTCTTCTCCCGCAATTCCACCATCTTGTTATAGGGGAAAAACATCCTGTCAGGGCTAGGGTAACGCCCCAAAATTCTGTATTTAAGTAGCACCCAGAGACCTGACCATCAGTTTTGATGGACAAGAGAAGATCAGGACAAAGAAGACCATCTGCATGAGAACTGAAACCCTGCTGCAGAAGAAAAAGGCGCCAAAACCTGCCTGCTGCACCCAGGATTCAACAATTGCATCCTGCTGTGTCGTCCTGAGCCTAAAAGGCCTCCAAGAACCCTTTAGCCCGTCCAGCCTTCTAAAAATCACCAAGAAGCCCCATTGGAGTGAAGTTATTACTCCCCTGCATCCCCCAGGCACTGATCCTGTGAAGTTCGGTTTGTCAACTTGCTACTCTCCAGCGACCTTGGCTCAGAACTAAAGCAAGAGAATGTACAACAGCTCCAGAGGGTCAGATCTATCTCCTCAAGTTTGAGACACCAGGACCTACCGGAGCCGCGGCGTACCAATACCCAGGGTACCGTACCCCCCTGCGGCAAACACCAATAAGAAGAGTTCACTCTGAACTCTCAAAGCACCAGAAGCAAGTACCCATTGAGGGACATGAAGACACCGAGACCCACCTCCTGAGTGGCCTTGCTGTCCTGAGATCGCTTCTCCATGTTGCCTGCTGCTGACCGCAAGGACCTCAAGACGCACGGCGCCTGGCTGACCTGTTCCCTCTGCAGCCGGCCCCAGCAACAACTAACCAGCTTTGTTCCCAAGGTCCCCAGGCCCTTGTGACCTCCCTCTAAGGAGATCCACCAGACTTACCAGCAAGTTCCTCTGTGCAGTGTCCTTTCAAGTGGCGCCCTTCATCTTTGCAAACCAGCTTCCAAGACCTCAGCACTCTGCTCCTGGTTGATCCGGAATGCTCCCGCACTTCTCCTGCTGGAGCTTTGGATATGGCCCTGGCATTGGCCTAAAACGAGAAGGTGAACTTCTTGAAAGCATTGCCTGAACTTCTATTTATTTTTTCTGCTTTTCCCCATTGTTGCCTATGGTGTATAATTGCACATAGAAGTGATATATTTACCAAACTTTGCAAAATCCTATCTCCAAAAGTACTTACTTTAGAACTGTGTTCTTAGTCTTTAAAATATTGTAAAAAATCAATACTATTTTTACAAATTGGTCTCTGATTTCTTTTTGAGTGTGTGTCTCATTTATTGCCTCTGTGAGTACAACAAATGCATAGCACTACCCTCAGATAAGCCTAATTGTTCGTCCACACTACTACAAAAAGAGAGCTAGCAGTATCTACTTATACCTCGGTAGACCAATTGGGGATTCCCCGGACTCTCTACATAGTGTACTTCATTATAGTACACTGTACAGAGAGCCAGATTTCTACGCCATGTAAACGGGTTGGCCCAGGTTTCTAAATTTACTGTAGCACTCATAATCAATGACTTTAATATTTTAATACTCCAACAATGTACAAAGTGCATGAAGGGTGTGATATCTAATAATGATCCAAGCAAAAGTTTTTGGGGGTACTCAACAAAATAAATGTATTTTGCTTGGGTCACCAGAAGTGAACCTCAATTAAAATTATATGATATACAAAAAGAAACACAGATATTGTATACTGATCATATTACACAGATAGAACACCAATACAAAAGGAAATTTGGTTACCATATATAGAAGAAATTCTAACATAGATTAAAATCAGCCAACAGTTGTTTCAGAGCTCCATCCATAGGCTACTTCATCAGGGCAACTAGAGGAAAGCTGAATTGTCCTCTTCGGATGGGCAATCAGAGACAATGTGTTTCACCTAAAAATCACTAATTCTCGCATGATCACAGTATGGATACGTATAACAGCAAAGCCCAGCTTTAGAATAGAGCTAACGTGTTCATGAAAGGCAACCCTCAAGCCTCGGAGGGGACCAATCTATGGTAGGTTAATAGAGAGGCAGGATATGGTCCCCTAACCGACAGAGGTTGCCGTCGAATTTAAGGAAAGGGACAGGGCGTTCAAATCCGGAGCATGCCTCTGTTTTTGCAAATGTATAACTAGCTAAATGCAAAGGAGACCAGCTTTGTTTTGGTTCCTCAAATCTGAAGCAGGAATATGAAAGCATTTCAATGCTCCTCAGCAGATAAAATGAGGTTTGTTTTTTTGGCGGGAAAGTTTGGCTGAAATCACCACTGACTTTTAATGCCCCCATTCCGACTGTGTTTTCTGGCAATTACTGAATCCACACAACGGGTGTTTCCCAGTACGAATCTGCATACTCACATCGTCAGCTTAAGCCACATTTGTAGGGTGAAAACCCTTTACAACGAGCTGAAGAAGCAGACTGTGTGTTGTGTAGACAGATCACGCCTATTTTTATTACACATACTGAAAGAATGAGTCACAAATTGCCGAGAATGTGCACAAAAAGCCCCTCTTTAATGAATCATTTTGCAGTGCATTTTATAATCAAATGTACTGATTTCTCGACATACGCAACCCCGTGGTGATGATGTTGCATGGCCGCGCAATTCCTTGGTGATAAAAACTCTCAGAAGCCGGTAAAAGCGAACGCTACTTCCATGTCGGAGTTGTGGCCTCAGGTGATCTCGCGCAGTTACGGTTGGAGTTTAAGACGCATTTTGTTTGATCGCTGTCTGTCACTGTAAGATAATTAAACCCCGTGAATGTTCTAGAAACTTGCGAGACTGAACATGTCTTAAAAGCATGGAGATCGTACTCTCACTGATGTGATGCACAACGCAATAAAGTTCAAATTCTAAGGAAGTGGTTCTATTTTTAAACATTCCTTTTTTCTTTTGACTTGAGAGCGACAATAATATTGGCACTTTGGAGTCAACTAAGATCGCTTTCACGAAAGATGCAATACAATTCTGGTGGAGAGCGACTGCACTAACTTAACGACACTGTGCGTTGTATCATATCAG
The DNA here is from genome assembly GCF_964204655.1 of Triturus cristatus. Lineage (NCBI taxonomy): Eukaryota > Metazoa > Chordata > Amphibia > Caudata > Salamandridae > Triturus > Triturus cristatus. Next base: position 1,265,142,693 of record NC_140591.1, read on the forward strand.
AATATGCTGAAATATTTCCTGTGGAATATTGTCATGCTTAAATACCATCGTGTGACATTACAACACACACCTTTAATATCCAGGCCTTTGCCACACAGCCTTACCAAGCATGCCTTTACACATGGCTTTACCACCCATGTCTTTCCAAGCATTGTCATTCATTTAAATCTAAATTACCTTTGCATACTGTTACCACACATGCATTTATGACACAGATTTGTATAATAAAAATTAAGGAACTTATCATGAGTTTGGCAGTCCTCCAGCGGTGGCGGCACCGCGCCGTGCGTTGGAGCACCACCAAAGCTGTGGTGAGCCTCACACCAGAATAAAAAATAAACATAAACTAAACTTTTTTTGCAAATTATGGCCCAGATTTATTAAGATTTGGGGCAACGCAACGCATCAAGCCAACTTGCTGTTCTGTGTCAAATGGAGAGAGCAGGAATGCACCATATTTAATATTATATAGCACATTCCCGCTCTCTCCTTGTGCTGGTATACTATGTGCTGCCTAGCGCTAACACAAGCACCCTTGTGCCAAGGTGCAAGTGTGCCTGGGTTAGGCCAGGATTGTTTTTGTGCAGGAAGGGACACTTTACTTCACAAAAACAATTCTCAGAGGAATATTACTCCTTCTATGTGTGCTTCAGAATAACGAGGAGAAATATAGGTATTTCTCTTTGTTATGCCTTTATTGGGATGGCATTCCCCGGTTTACTAGTCTTAGTAAATATGGGAATGAGGCTTAAGGAGCTTTTTGGGGCGGCGATTGGAGCCTAATCCCTACAATGGAGGCGCACCGCCATAGGGATAAGGATGTCAGTTTCCGACAGCCTTTTCATGGCAGTCCCACCGCCATGAAAATGCTGTTGGAAAGGGACTTTGGGGGCCTCTAGCAGGGCCCCGGTCCCCCTGGGCCTCAGCTATGTGGCAAACATCTTTGCACCGTGTACCAGGCACCACATGGTGCCTGGTACACAGTGCATGGATGTTTTTCAAAATGCTTTTTATTATTGCAGCTTGTGCAACGGCCCTTTTCCTGGGCTGCTGCACAAGTCGCAATAGTAAAAAGCATCTTACTACCGCCTGCACGGCGATTGTACTGTAATTGGGCTATCGGGACTGCCGACTTCTTGTCAGACGGTCTCGTGCCTGAAATGATGGTGGTCGTATGCTCATCCAACTGCCATCGTAATGAGATCCTAAGTGTCTTTCCAATCAATCCTGATACAGAATTCCAGCAACTAACACTTTTTATTTCAACACCACAATATGATCAGCAGTAACCATTTTTAAGTCCCTTTTACAGGCTAAAGCATAGCATCCAAATATGTCCACAACATAACATCAATATACGGTTATTTTCTTTCAGAAGAAGAAGATGGAAAATGCAACACATGCTGAATACAGTCCCTCTACAAGGGCAATAAACTTCCCAAATATGGTGGGCACCTTTTTGGTAATGAGAGATTTACTGATCCCAGGAGTCATTGGGGATGTGTGGACGGCTTCTCAACCCCTTGCGCGGACACGCCGCCGGCGCACCAAAGGTAAGCCCGTCTGCACCTGTCCGCGACCCAACCGCGGCCAGCGCCAGGAACCCTGGACCTCCCACTACCCATCACTTCGACACCACAACCCTCCTCGCACTCAACCCTGGAAGACTTAGAGAATGCCGACAGGCCTCGCCGAACATGACCCACGGCCAGTTCTCCTGCCTCCACTGCCACCAGACCCCCAACGCCACCCCGGCCTCCAACACCGCCGACGTCAGCACCGGCGACACCCTAAAATGCATCCTCCTCAACATACGCTTCGTACACAAACACGCCCTGGAAATCTGGAACCTACTCAACTCTCTCTTGCCTGACATTGCCTTCTTCACAGAGACCTGGACCAACACATCCTCTGCTTCCGACATCAGCACCGCCATCCCAGACAGATACAAGATCCAGAGGAAAGACCGCCCTAACCACCCAGGAGGGTGCCTTGCCATCGCCCACAAGAGCACCCTCTGCCTCACCACCGCTAGCGAAACCTTCCCCTCCGCCGAACACCTGCACTTCCAGATCCAGTCCACCCCCAAAGCCACACTCCGAGGAACCCTCGTCTACAAACCCCCCGGCCCCTGAACACCCATCACCACCACCATCACCAACTTCATCGCACCCCACGTCATTGCCTCAACAAACTACATACTCATTGGAGACCTGAACTTCCACCTCGACAACCCCAGTGACCTCAACTCTACTATCCTTCGTGAGAACCTCGTCAGCATTGGACTTAAACACACTGACCCACAGAGCAGGACACACCCTCGACCCCATCTTCGTGGCAGGAAACAGCATCCAATTCAGCCACACAAAGCAGCTGCCATGGACCGACCACAACTACGTACACTTCGCCATCAACAAACCCAAGGCACCCAAACCAGCCCCACGCCCACTACGAAGGAACTAGAGCAAGGTTACCAATGCGCAACTTAACTCCACCCTCACCCGAGACAACCACACCTGGGCACCCAACGCAAACGACGCAGCCAGAGAACTCCACACCTGGATCTCCGACTGCGCAGACGAGCTCGCCCTGCTACGCAACCCCGACAGACAACGCCCCAGGAAAGCCGCCTGGTTCACCACCGCTCTCCAAGAAGCCAGTCGCACCTGCAGATGCCTGGAGAAGAACTGGTGAAACACCAAGACAACCAAAAACCACACCACCTACAAGGACGCCATGATGGACTACCACAACCAGATCAGAGCCACCAACAGGAACTTCATCCACAACAAAATCCTGGCCAACTCCACCAACTCCAAGGAACTTTTCAGTGTCATTCAAGAATTCACCAACCCACGCAGTGAAGCCACAGATATCACCCCATTCCAAGACCTCTGCGACAAGCTTGGAACCTATTTTCACCTCAAGATCAAAAACCTCTACGACAACTTCATCGACCATCCATCAGGTGCCACAGATGGCCCACCAGCCCCCAGAAACACCAGCCAGCCCACCATCTCCAACTGGACCCCAATCACAGCCAAATACACCATCTCGACCATGAAAAGCATCCACTCAGGGGCCCCCACCGAACCCTGCCCCCTCACATCTACCACAGAGCCGCGGCTGTCATTGCACCCGAACTACAATGCACCATCAACACCACCTTCAAAACAGGCACCTTCCCAGGCGACTGGAAGCACTCAGAAGTCAGACCTCTGCTCAAGAAGCCCACAACTGACCCCGCCAACCTCAAGAACTATCGGCCCATCTCACTCCTCCCCTACGCAGTCAAAGTTTCAGAGAAAACAGTCAACAGGAAACTGACACGATTCATTGAAGAGAACGCTGTCCTCGACCCGTCCCAATCCGGATTCTGAAGCAACCACAGCACAGAGCCCGCCCTACTTGCCACCACAGACGACATCCACACCCTCCTGGACCAAGGCCACTCCGCAGCCCTCAACCTACTCGACCTATCAGCGGCCTTCGACACCGTCTCCCACAGTACACTAGTTGCCAGACCTCATGACGCAGGCATACAAGGAACAGCCCTGGACTGGATCCGATCATTCCTCACCGGAAGAAGCCAAAGGATCAGACTCCCACCCTTCCTCTCCGACCCCACAAAAATCACCTGCGGAGTCCCACAGGGTTCATCCCTGAGCCCCACCCTCTTCAACATCTACATGGCCCCCCTTGCCGCCATCACGGCCTCAACATTGTATCCAATGCTGATAACACCCAGCTCATCCTCTCCCTCACCAAAGACTCCCACCACTGCCAAACTCAGCTTCCAGAAAGGAATGCAAGCTGTCACAGTCTGGATGACCAACAGCTGCCTGAAGGTCAATGCCAGAGAAGACAGAAGACCTCGTCCTCAGTACCACTCCTTCTGCATGGGACAGCACCTGGTGGCCAACCGCCCTCGGAAGCCCACCTACCCCCTCAGACCAGGCAAGAACCTTGGCATCGTACTCGACTCATCACTCACCATGAACCGACAGGTCAACTCCATCACCTCCAGCTGCTTCAACACCCTCCGCATCCCCCGAAAGACCTTCAAGTGGATCCCCCCTGAGTCAAGGAAGAGAGTCACCCACTCTACGCCGGCATCAACAAGTTCCTACTCCGCAAACTCCAGACAATACAGAATACTGCCGCCAGACTCGTCCTCGGCATCCCCGACACGAACACATTAGTCAACACCTATGGAGTCTCCACTGGCTCCCTGTGGAGAAAAAGAGTTACTTTCAAAATCCTCACTCACGCCTACCAATGCCTACACAACAACAGACAGAATCAACTTCCACGTACCCAAAAGAAACCTCCGATCTTCCAACCTCGCACTGGCCGAAATCCCGCGCATCCACAGAGTCAGAGCAGGCGGAAGATCCTTCTCTCACATTGCAGCCAAGACCTGGAACGAGCTACCGGCAGCCATCAGACGCGCCCCCTCCCTGAACAACTTCAGGAAGACCCTCAAGACCTGCTCTTCGGCTAAACAGATCTGTGGACCCCCCTCAGCGCATTGAGACCCTCACGGGTGAGTAGCGTGCTTACAATTCCCTGATTGATTGATTGCAAAGACAGAAATGATACACTTGGTGACATAGTAGAAAGATCAACCCAGTAACCCCTCTCTGTCTATGCAGTGGATTTAAAAGTATATGAAAATGTACAGCACATAAAAGCACTTGGTTCCATCTCCGATGAAGCCTATGGCTCAGTATTGAGGGAGATAACAGAATATCCCTATGCATGTTGCTAGTAGTATGTCCATAATTATACATTTAAGAAGAATTGTGCAACGTCAGACATAGGTGAGTAATCCCCAACTAACAACTCCTCAGTTCTACTCTGTTATTGACATTCACCTTGAACTAACAGAGACGTTCAACCGCAAACCTTTCCTTCTCTATGACAACCAACACCTTCTAAAATGTATTCTAATCTTTGCAACCCGTCAATACACAGTATCTCGAGAGAACAGTGAAATTTGGATGATGGATGGCACCTTTAAATCCATACTCCATCAATTTACCCAAATGTACAAAATACATGCTAACATAAATTGCACTAGTGTCCCACTAACTTATGGTTTACTCCCTGACAAGCAATACTCAAACTATACTGGATTTTCAACAGTTCTCAAATCAAAGAAACAAACAAAAGTCCTAGGAAAATAATAGTTGATTTTGAATTAGAAATGATTTTTTTTTTTTTTTAATTTTATCCTCATATGACCTCCGTAGATGCAGCAACCTCTCAATCTGTACCACCCTTGTCGTTTTTTATTTAGGGGATATAGACTCAGCTGATGGTTTTTATGTGGAACCCAGCCACACCACTCATCGGAAGCTGACCAAGAGGTCTAATCATTGGATTGTGCAAATAAATTAACCACCAACTGTACCATCTAACAGATTCCAAAACAACCCCACATCTACCCTACCCCTATTCTGATTGACCTTTTGATCCAAGTCTCTAAAATATCGTACCGCATTCCACCAGGCTCTCCAGGTTGGGGGGATGGCCTGGCGCCAAAGCCTACTGATCTCCCTTCTTGCCAAAAGGACAAGGTAGAATACCAATTAGAAAAGATTAACACCATTGTTAAACTTTACCCAAATTCAAGGATTATTTAAAATTTTTCCTGGGCATATTGGAAAAAAATGAAAAACCCATCCTTAGTTGAGAATTCCATGTCAAACCGTAAATTACAATTAGAACTAATACAATTAAGTGCTTTGTGCCTCCTGATTGTGTGGATGACTTCTGCACATCAATTATACAATCAAAGTTGTAGACAATACATGGATTGGTCATCTAAGCAGGGTGGGCCACAGTTATTTGTGAATCCAATGTTATAAAAAATATTTCACCTAGCTAAATATTGTTTTTTATTTTATTTCCAGTTAAAAATGATCTATAAATGATATTTTAAAAAATATTGTTTACATAACTATTTTTATGTTTACATTATTATAAGATTTTTAAAAAAGAATTCTGTGTTAAATGAATATATGATTTGTTAAATATTACTATTCAACTAAAATTAATACCCAATTATTAATAGTTGATGTCTGAGTATTAATACACCTGCCCATCCAATACCCCTATATCCCTTGCATCCCATCCCTTAAAAAGTATAATGCATATTTTAGAAATAAATACTTCTATTTAAATCTTTATATTTAGAAATAAAATACCCAAGTATTAGTAGTTTATACCTGAGTATTATATTCTTCCCCACGCAATACACAATTATCTCCTGTAGACAATCCCTAAAACATAGTTTGCATATTTTAAAAATAATTTCATTTATACTTGTATTTATTATGATTTAAAAATTAATATCTAAGTATTATTATTTAATGCATGTGTTAATACATGAATAATATATACAAATTGCATCCCATCCCTAAAACCTAAGATGCATATTTTAAAATGCATAAAATCCTTAACTTTATTTATATTGTAGTATTTAAACCTAAATATTCAAGTATTAACACTTAATACCTGAGTATTAAAACACCTACACACTCAACACCCTTTACCCCTTGCATCCCATCTCTAAAATTGTATGATGCACATTTAAAAATGTATTAAATAATTGCACTTATTTCTAACTTTTATGTTAAAATGAATGCCCAAGTTTTAATACACTTCCCCACCTAATATCACCATATCCATTGAATCCCATCCCTAAAAGATTTATATTTAAATACATATTAAATTTATCTCATATCAAATATTAAATATATTTTTAAAAGAAACCTAATAAAATATTCCTTAACGTATTAAAATCAATATTCACCAGTATGCGTGGTAAAGCCAAGTGTGGGAAAGGCATGAATGCTAAAGGCATGAGTGATAAAGGTACATGTGTGGTAAAGGCATGCATGGTAAACAGACAACACTGACAAATTCCCCTTTCACTATTGCAGTAAATTAACCACAAGAAATATTATTTACGAAACGGTAGTGCATAGACCCAACCTATGGTCTAGAAACCTTGGTTTTATGAGTTACAAAAAAAGACCAATGTTATAATGAAATCAATGAAAACCAATAAAAAGCTATAAAAACAAGTGAACATAAAATTACAAAAATTCTAAATCATAACAATGGAAGACCACTTATCGCATGAGAGAGTTGATTGTATATATGTAAATGTTTTATCTAATCAGGGCAATCTTTTAGGGAGAAAGGTAGGCCTCAAGCAGCAGGGCAGTCCTCTGGGGTCCGGGCAGGCCTTCTGAAATCTTCCACAGGCCCAGGAGTGTACTGAAGCAGCATTATGAGGATCCAAAAGGTATACCTGGTGCCAGCCTTTGAAGTAAAAGAATCTTCTAGACTACCCCCACATCTGGTTCTGGTAAGTTATCCCCTTCCCCTACCAAGGCTCCAAAAAATCTGAGAGAGGCAAAAGGTTAGTGTCATTTTCCTTTGTGTGTGTGGGAGAGGCAGCCCTTTGAAGTGTAAGTGGAGCAAGGAATGAATGAATGAATGAATGAATGAATGAATGAATGAATGAAATGAAATGTATAAACGCGCAACTAAGCCCGAAGGCATCAAGGCGCCTAACCAAAGAAAATCATAAAAGGCAAATCCAGAACTAAGGGTAGGCTTTAGCAAATAGCCACGTCTTGAGAGCCCTCCTAAAGGCTTGCTTTGAGGGAAGGGATTTAATCTCAGCCAGTGAGTATTCCACAGCTTTGGAGCCAAAGTTGAAAAAGCTCTGCCACCCCACTTGGCTCTACGAACACGGGGGACTGATAACAAGGATTTATTGGCGGAGCGCAGAGTTCTGGAAGGGGTATAAGGGGCCAACAGGTCCCTTAGGCCTCCAGATCTGTTAGTAGCCAAAGCCCCATAGATCAAACATAGGGACTTAAAAGAAGTCCTGGCCTTAATTGGAAGCCAGTGCAGTGTCTTTCTAGCGGCCGAAGCAGAAGCCCGCTTAGGTAGATCCAGTACAAACTTGGCGGCGGCATTCTGCACCATTTGAAGTCGCATTAACAGACCCTTGTTAATGCCTAAATATAAGGCATTACAGTAGTCAAGTCTTGAGCCTATTAATGCAATTACAATTTGCTTTCTGGCTTGAAGGGACAGGTAATGTTGGATCTTCCGCAGGATGTTTAATAAGCCCCAACATGTGGAGATAGTCCTCTTTACTTGCTGACCCATCCCCAGGGTAGGGTCAATTATGACTCCTAAGTTCCTGGCCAGGGTAGTGGGTGTCGGACACACGCCCAACGATGTAGGCCACCATTCCGCGGACCAAATGTCCTCCTTTCCTCCGAACACCAGAATTTCTGTCTTTTCGCCATTAAGCTTCAATGAATTGCAAATCATCCATTGAGCAACTGCCTCCATACAGTGTCTAAAATTGGAGGCAGCGGAGATGACAGGTTGGGCGAGAGACATCAAAATCTGCGTGTCGTCGGCATAGGAGACTACCTCCATCCCATAAGATCTAATAAGCCTGGCAAGTGGGGTCACATAGATGTTGAAAAGGGTCGGACTTAATGCCGACCCCTGAGGGACCCCACAATGCAAAGGAAGGGATGGAGATAGGAACTCCCCCAGCTTAACTCTCTGTTCGCTCTGGCCAAGAAAAGAGGCCAGCAAACTAAGTTCGGGCCCCTCCACCCCTATCTCCCTCAGCCTAGATGTTAACACTGAGGGAGACAGGGTATCAAACGCAGCCGTGAGATCTAGCAGGATAAGGAGAGTGGTCTGGCCCTTATCTACTCTAGTGCGGATGTTGTCAAGCACAATGGTAAGGGCCGACTCCGTGCTATGCTCTCTCCGAAATCCATGCTGCGAGTGATCCAGAAGGCCAGAAGTTTCCAGAAAGGCTGCAAGATGCTGGTTGAGATGGGTTTCCAGCATCTTCGCAGGAGCTGGGAGCAGCGAAATGGGGCGGAAGTTTTTGAGAACCCCCGGGTCTAATGTGGGCTTTTTTAACAAAGGTTTAACCACCGGTCTTTTCCATTGAGAGGGGAAAGTCCCATCCCTCATTGCCCTGTTCATGATATCTAATAACGGAGGCAGAAGAATCTCCTTACACTGTTTAAGGAGTTTCAAGGGGCAAGGGTCTAGAGGAGACCCCGACCTAGTCTTGATCAGGAGGACTTCAAGTTCCTGGAGGGAGAGGGGTGGAAAGCTGGACAAACACCCTGAAAGCACCTCCTCGGGTGATGTTAGCGATGAGACAGGTAAGCATGTAGAGGTAGATAGTACCGACCTCTGAATCTCTAGTGCCGAATATATGTCCACAATTTTAGATTGAAAAAATTGTGCAACATCATTGCAGAGCTGCTGTGAGCTGACAACGGGATCAGGCACCTTCAATGATGTAAGCGTGTCTACGATCTTGAACAGCTCTTTCGGCGAAGAGAGTGAGGAGGTAAGAGAAGTAAAATACTCTTGCTTAGTTCTTATCACCTCCGTCTTATAGTTCCTTAGGAGGGTTTTATGACTAACCCTCTCACGCAAATCCCAACTAATCCTCCAGAGACGTTCCTGTCTCCGTACTCCCTGCCTAAGAAGTCTTAACGATTCCGAGAACCACGGGGCCGATGGACTTTTCCTCGCAGAGTAGCGCAATGAGGCTGGAGCCAGTTCGTCAATAGCTGTTTTGATGACACTATCCATCCTCACTACTGCAGAGCTTACGTCCTCCTCTGGGGAGATCGCCAAACTGGGCAATCTGGGGGCGAGCACGTCGTTGGTTATGTTTTTGAGGTTACGTCTCAATTCCATTTTACTTGGCTCGTTCCCCTTGCTACTAACAGTAGCGATCCTTAATTCTATAGGGATCGCATAATGGTCCGACCAAGAGAGAGGGATGGGAGTCTCAATGGTCAGCCGAGTGTCATTAGAAAAGACCCCATCCACTTGCCTTGACTAGCTGTTTCATCCCACAGCCAGAGAAAATATCCAATAAGGATAGAGTTTCAATTGACTCCAAATTTTCCAAATGGAAATTCAGGTCCCCCAGAACAGTAAAGTGCTCACAGCCAAAATGTGGCTCTAAAATATTAAGCATGTGATAGCCAAAATCTGTTCTGGTCCCCGGAGGTCTATAAATGAGAAAGCCAGTAAACGGAACTACATATGATCCGTTAATGGAAAACTGAAGGGCCTGAAAGGTGTCTTGAGGTTCAGATAGTGGGATAATATGGCAGGAAAGGCAGTCTCTATGAAGGATACCCAGCCCTCCCCCCATGCGTCCCACTCTGTCCTCCCTCACCAGCCTGTAGCCTTCTGGTACCGCCTCAACCAAATCAGGTCCCGAGGAGTCCTTGGCCCAAGTTTCCGTAATGAAGACCCAGGCGGGCTTTCTGGCCAGTACGAAATCCTTAAATGCGAGATTGTTCTTAATTAATGACCCCGCATTTACGAGAAACCCCTTATCACTCCTCAGGCTAGTTCCTGATTTAAAACTCGGACCTACAGGTGTAGCGACAGCAACAGGAGCCGACACCATAGAAGAAGACCGAAAACAGTGGCAGCCGGGTGAGGTCTGAAGCGCCTCCGGGGCGTTCCTATAGTGGCACGGCAGTTTAGAAGGCTTAAGAGTGATCAAGTCCTGCCAGGAATAACTGATCCCTGTGTACTCACCATCGGTATGTCCAGTCTCCCAGCCATCCAGCCCGTCCTAAGCACGGACGGGCGCAGACGGGCTGGACTCTGGCGTTACTGCGGCACACACACCGCGCGCACACGCTGCACTCCTGCATGTTAAGCCTATATAGGGCTCTAGCGAGTCAGCCTGACTGCTAAAGCGCTACCTGGACTGGCGTCCTGTCAGCGTCCCCTACCTACCCCCAAGATGGCACCGATATTCCCAGAAAGCGCGAGACGCGCTAGGAAGGACCCGCTGAAGCCGCGGTGAAGGGCACAATTATGGTGCAAGTAAGTGACAGTGATTTTTAAAAACAGGGAAAGTGTTTAAAATATATTTAACTAGGAAGACAAAAACGGGGTATTTTTAAAATATAGCACAGCGCCTAAATGCCACAGCGCAGCGCACAGCAATGGAAAGCCTTAACAGGCAGACCCACCTTCCACTGCCCCTTAAGTACTTTTCGATTGTGAATGCCTCTAGCCAGTCAGCCTGACTGCTAGAGCGCTACCTGGACTGGCGTCCTGTCAGCGTCCCCTACCTACCCCCAAGATGGCGCCGATATTCCCAGAAAGCGCGAGACGCGCTAGGAAGGACCCGCTGAAGCCGCGGTGAAGGGCACAATTATGGTGCAAGTAAGTGACAGTGATTTTTAAAAACAGGGAAAGTGTTTAAAATAAATTTAACTAGGAAGACAAAAACGGGGTATTTTTAAAATATAGTACAGCGCCTAAATGCCACAGCGCAGCGCACAGCAATGGAAAGCCTTAACAGCTCCACCCCGGGCCATCCTGCCAACTTCTAGTCCCGTTTAACTCACTGTCTGAGAGAAATTCACAAAGCCCGATTGCCAAGCCATTCATAGTCCTTTGATACGGGACACGGGCAGCAGGCATGAAATGGTTAGGAGAAGAGAATGCTTACTTTCTAAAAGTGGCATTTTCAGGAGGTTGACTTAAAATCTGACTTTACTATTGAAGAGGATTTTAAATTATAATTAATTTGAGTCCAAAAATGGCATTCCTACATTTTCCAAATTGAAGTCTAGCACTTATTAAATGTAATAAGGTTACCCAATATTATCCTATCAGAGAAGTAGGCTCTACAGTTGTGAAAAGCGAATTTTTTAGCTGTTTTTCCCTACCAGGCTATGTAAAACTTAAAAACACATATCCTACCTTTCTAAATGCAATGCACCCTGTCCTATGAGCTGTTTAGGGCACCCTGTCCTATGAGCTGTTTAGGGCTTACCTTATGGTTGACATATGTATTTAAAAGGAAGGTTTGGGCCAGGCAAAGGGTTTATTTTCTCAGGTAGAATTGGCAATTTAAAACTCCACTATAACCTGCAATGGCAAACTGGAGACATGTTTAAAAATGCTACTATAGTGGGTGGCACAATAGGTGCTGTAGGCTCACTAGAAGCATTTCATTTCCATGCCCTGAGTACACAAAGTACCATCTACTAGGGACTTATAAGCAAATAAATGTGCCACCCAGGTATATTACTATGTTTTAGGGGGAGAGCATAAGCACTTTAGCAATGTAGGTTCTTGTCATCCAGCGAAGACCAGGAGCAGACCCTTACAGTGAGGCAACATGGCATCCTATCTCCATAAGACATGGTCAATTTCAATTAATCAATGGCAGTGCCATTTTTCAGTATTGAGCTTACTGTTCTGCATCAAAATAAAAAGACAGAAATGTGTTTTTAAGGGGAAACAACCTTTATTACAAAATATTTACCATGGGAGGCCTTTACCATGTAGCCTACTAGGCATGTGTATCCACCATGCATCACAAACCACAAGGGAATTACCCCTATTCAGTGAAAAGGGACAGGGTGTATTTACAGACAACGTTATCAAATTCCTCTTTCACTATTGCAGTAAACTAACCATAAGAAATATTATTTATGAAATTGTGCATGTAAACAACCTACAGTCTAGAAACCTCGGCTTTATGAGTTACAAATAAAGACCAATGTTATAATAAAATCAATGAAAACCAATACAAATCTATAAAAACCAAGTAAACATACAATTACAATAATTCTAAATCATAACAATCGAACACCACTTATCACATGAGAGATTTGATTGTATCTATGTAAATGTTTTAACTAAACAAGGCCATCTTTTAGGGAGAAAGGTAGGCCTCAAGCAGCAGGGCAGTCCTCTGAGGTCCAGGCAGTCCTTCTGAAATCTTCCACAGGGCAAGGAGTGTACTGAAGCGGCATTATGAGGATCCAAAATGTATACCTGGAAGTAAAAGAATGGAAGTAAGAGAATCTTCTAGACTACCCCCACATCTGGTTCTGGTAAGATCTTCCCTTCCCCTACCAAGGCTCCAAAAAGTCTGGGGTGGCAACAGGCTAATGTCAGGTTCTTTTGTGTGTCTGCTGGAGGCATCTCTTTCAGATGTAAGTGGAGCAGGGAACAGCTCCACCCCCAGCCATCCTACCAACATCTAGTCCTGTTTGTTCTCTGTCTGGGAGAAATTCGCAAACCCCAATTGCCAAGCCATTCATAGTCCTTTGATACAGGACACAGACAGCAGGCATCAAATGGTTAGGAGAAGAGAATGCTAACTTTCTAAAAGTGGCATTTTCAGAATGTTGACTTAAAATCTGACTTTACTATTAAAGAGGATTTTAAATTATAATTAATTTGAGTACAACAATTGCATTTCTACCTGTTCCCAATTGAAGTTTAACACTTATTAAATGTAATAAGGTTACCCAATATTATCTTATCAGAGAAGTAGGCTCTACAGTTGTGAAAAGCGAATTTAGCTGTTTTTCACTACCAGGCCATGTAAAACCTAAAAACACATATCATACTTTTTATATGCAATGCACCGTGTCCTATGAGGTGTTTAGGGCTTACCATATGGGTGACTTACATGTATTTAAAAGGAAGGTTTGGGACTAGAAAAGGGTTTATTTTCTCAGGAAGAGTTGGCAGTTTAAAACTCCACTATAGGCTGCAATGGCAAACCTGAGACATGTTTAAAAGTGCTACTATAGTGGGTGGCACAATAGGTGTTGCAGGCTCACTAAAAGCATTTAATTTGCATGCCCTGGGTACATGAACTACCATCTACTAGGGACCTATAAGTAAATATTTGTGCCACCCAGGTGTATTACTATGTTTTAGGGGGAGAGCATGAGCACTTTGTCAATATAGGTCCTTGTCATCCAGTGAACACCAAGAGCAGACCCTTACAGTGAGGCAGCATGGCATCCTATCTCCATAAGACATGGCCAATGTCAATTAATAAATGGCAGTGCCATTTCTTCGAAGGATTGAGCTTACTGTTCTGTATCAAAACAAAAAGACTGAATTTGTATTTAATGGTAAACAGCCTTTATCACATAATCTTTACCATGGGAGGACTTTACCATGCAGCCTACCAGGCATGTGTTTTCACGATGCATTTCAAACCCCGAGGGAGTAACCCTAGTTCAGTGAAAAGGGGCAGGGTGTATGCACAGACAATGCTAACAAATTCCCCTTTCACTTTTGCAGTAAACTAACCATAAGGAATATTATTCACAAAACGGTAGTGTATAGAACCAACCTGTAGTCTAGAAACCTCGGTTCTATGAGTTACAAAAAATGACCAATGTTATAATAAAATCTATGAAAAACAATAAAAAGCTATAAAAACCAAATGAACATACAATTAAAATAATTCTAAATCATAACAATGGAAGACCACTTATCACATGAGAGAGTTGATTGTTTATATGGAAATGTTTTATTATTATTTAGCAACAATTGAAATTCCTTATTACATTGAAAACTGGATATAACATCACAATTGCATTCTGTAGAAAATCGATTACAAAAAGTGCTTTTGCATATATTTTCAAACCTCTTATACAAAAAGTAACTCTTGTACATCACCCTATATATGAATTCTCATATCCTTTATATTACAATAAAAACAATAACAATCAATTGTCACCAATTAATTAAAAAGACATAACATATCAAATACTGTAATTCATAAAAAACTCCTTGGAAGCTATCTATATCAAAACTGTCAAAACTGTTGGTGTAGCGTTCCGGTGAACAATATAATTCTCATCACCTTCTTCAGGACAATAGTTAAGTATTAAAACCTTATCACTACAGGGCAAAAAATTAATAATCACATTTTATACAACATGCCATTGCATGCTAGAACATTACATGTAAACCAACAATATGTTCACTTGGTTTTACAAAAAAAAAATCATTTAAAACAAAAAAAATATAGAAAGTCTAACTTTACTACTCATAAATGCCCTTTGTGAACACTGAAAATCATAAAGTTAAACTTTTGTCTCAGTTCTGGTCTCAGTTAAACTTAAGCCCAAAACTTAAGTTTAATTGAGACAAAAGTCTAACTTTACTACTCGTAAATGCCCTTTGTGAATACCGAAAGTCGTAAATTTAGACTCATCTCAGTTTACCTTTGTGAATCGGGCCCAATGTGTCTCCAAGTAGTGTGAGATTGCAGCAGAAATGACCATTGTACATGAGTCTGCCTAGGAGCATCTCCTGTCTAGATTGTCTCATGTGAGCACACCTTTTTCTTTTTTTTCCTTTTTAACTCTTTTTTTATTGAAAATAAGGCATGACACATAGGTAATAAAGTTACATGCAAATTGGCCATAGAGGTAGCAGTACAGGTTGTTCATTGAATCATACGTATCTCAAAATAGAAGTGATAGTTCCAATTATACAGAGTTAGGTCCCACTGATAACATACTCTCTGGTCCTCGGAGGTAGACAGATCTCGCCCCTGTGGACATTCCATTGCCCCCATATTTGCGTCCATTTATTAGGGCACCCCCTAGCCTCGTAAATGGACTTCTCCGTGACCATACACCAGTCCATATCATTCCCCATGCTGCTATACTCGGTGGGTTTAGAGCCCTCCATAGCCGGGCAATGTTACTTTTGGCAACCATCAACCCCAAGGTAACCTACGTTCGTTCCCTGGAGTTCAAGTCAGTAGGGTCCCATATGTTCAACAAAGCTAATTTAATGTTGCAATGAATCTGTTACCCCAGCGCTTCCTCCAGCAGGTGCAAAACCGCCTCCCAGTAACTCTGGATCAGTGCGCACTCCCAGAGAGTATGGATAAAAGTTCCCTCCTGCCCACATTGCCGCACACAACCACCGTCTGGAATGTAAGCCATGCTAACCATCCGGGGCCCCAATCAGTAGGCTCTATGGAGAAGTTTCAACTGTAGAAGACGGAGCCTGGAGGAGATGGCCACCTCTCGAGGGGAGGCGACCACCGCCCGCCACTCCTCATCATCCAAGCCCGCCACATCGTGGTGCCATTTGGCTCTCAAGCGGGTCAGGGGATCTGTCATGTTATTTATGAGCTTTTTGTAAATAAGTGATATGGCCTTCTCTGGTAGGTCGCTGTCCAAAATTCTGTCTTCTAGTGGGGATGATTCGGGGAGTTCACTACCCTTGGGAAGAACCGCAAGCAGAGCATGCCTAATTTGGAGATAGCTGAAATATTCAGACTGGGCTAGGTCATATTCTTGCTGTAATCGGGAAAAAGGGACTACCTTCCCCGTCTTCCGTAAATCACACATCCTGGAAATACATATAAGGTCCCATCTGTTGAAACCCTTCGAGTGGATCAGTCTACCTAATTGCTCACTGTGCCAGAGTGGTGTGGCCTGCGTGAGTTTCCCTTCCCATCTCAAGCTTTTGGTAGCTACTTTCCATACATGCACCGCATGCCCAGTCGGGCCAGTCAGAGCAGGCTTCAAAAACCGTACATATAGAGCACCATCAAAGCTGCCACACGGGAGGAGCCATCTGTTGATCTATAAGGCCGGGTCGCCCTGAGGCCTGTACATACATTGGTTGATTGCTGCAAGTTGCAATGCCCAGTAATACTTCCTGATATCCGGAAGTCCGATGCCCCCATTGAACCACCTTAGCGTGAGTTTGTGTGTTGCAATACGAGGAGCTTTACCCTCCCACAGCAATTCGTACACAACACCATCAAGTTCCTTAAAATACGAGGAGGCAACAGGAAGCGGGGTGTTCTGTAGCGCACATAAAAGTCTGGGAAGGGACATCATTTTGAATAGGGCTGCGTGCCCCAAGAGAGACAACGGAAGCGATTTCGAGTGTTGGACATCTGATTTAAGACGCACTAGAGGCGGCAGGAGATTACAGTTGTAAAATCCAGATAGATCTTTAGAGACCAAGATCCCCAGATATTTAAAGCTATCGGTTGCCTCCGTCAATTGGCATCCCCGAGGGAGTGAAGGCCGCTTGCCATAAAGGACATAAAGCACTGATTTAGACCAGTTTATCGAGTATCCCGCAAACCTACCAAACACATGAAATATGTCCAGAACCACATTGAGGGATACAGCCGGGGATGCCTAATAGAGCAAGATATAATCCGCATATAGTGAGATGCGGTCCTCCCATCCTGATGTCCATTTAAGGTCCCGTATGACAGGGTCCTGACGGACCCACGTTGCCAGAGACTCAAGGGCCAAGGCGAAAAGAAGCAGAGACAAGGGGTAAACCTGTCTCGTAACCCTGCCGAGAACGAAACGGGAGACTTCCTGTTGTTGATAACTACTTGGGCAAGCGGTTGATGGTATAGAAGCCGCACCCAATTAATAAATTTGAGGCCAAAGCCCCACTTATGAAGAACTGCGAACATATAGGGTAATTTGATGGTGTTGAATGCGAAAGCAGCATCAAGGGATACCACGACAGCGTCTTCCCTGATCGTGTCAACCCGGCACAGAACTCCATGGAACCTGCGCAAGTTGAGGCAGGTATTTCTAGCAGGCATAAATCCGGATTGGTCCAGATGGACCAAGCGGGTAAGGACCCTAAGCAGCTGAGTGGCAAGAACCTTCGCTAGGATTTTCGCTTCACAGTTAAGCAATGAGATGGGTCTATAAGATGAATACTTGTCAGCCGGCTTGCCCACTTTATGAATGACAACGATATTGGCGAGTCTCTGATCCTCGGGGAGGATACCCTTTGTCTTACTTTCACCGAACATTGCAGTGAGATAGGGTGCTGTCTTGCCCGCCGTGAGCTTGAACAACTCAATGGGCAGACCATTGAGGCCCAATGCTTTCCCCCGCGCAAATCTTGGAGGGCTTTCTCAACCTCTGCGACTGTAATGTTGAGATCGAGGTCAGAACTCTCCTCCTCGGTGAGTGATGGCATTAAAATATCACATAAAAGCGAGGAAGCCTCGTCCTCCGTGTGTGGCATATGGGAGGTATAAAGCGTCTGATAGTATTTGCCAAATGCATCCGCTATTTCTTGGGGTGCAGTGAGGTAGGAATGGGATTCTGTTTCTATCTCAACCACGACACAATGAGCCCGATCCCTGTGATCTAGCCAAGCCAGTAGTTTGCCGGCCTTATCGCCCACATCATTGATTCTGCTGCGCATTACCCTATAATGCGTCTTGGCAGCCTCTGTAGCCAGATCGGTGCATTCCTTGACTTTAATATGCAATTGCTGACACACCTCCGCCGAGTCCTTATCCGGACTGCGTTATCTAAGTCTAAGATTTCCCCCTCTAAGCGAATCATGTCTGCCCCCTTCTCTCTGCGCTGTCCCGCGATCTGGGACAAGACTACCCCAATATAACAACCTTGTAGGCCTCCCAAAGCACATTCATTGAGTCAACCGATCCTTCGTTCTCCTGAAAGTAAAGGTCTGACTCACTCAAGACCTTATCCCTGATTTGGGAATTCGTGAGGTACCAGGAGTTAATCGGGGCAATACGGCCGACTGTGGGCTCGCCCACCTCTAGGTGACATAGTATGAGTGAGTGGTCGGAGATCTCACTAGCCAGGTGTTGTATGTCTTTGACGGTGTGGAGTTGATGCGTCAGTGTCAACACATAGTCTATACGGGACATACTGCGATGACGGCCCGAGAGGTAGGTGTATTGTAGTTCGGCCGGGTGCAGTCTCCTCCAGGCATCCACCAGGCCCATTGCTCCCAGAAAGCTGTGAATCCGCCTGCTGAAGGGCGGCAAAGTCATCTGGGGCCATCGGTCGAGGGAATCAGAGACAATAGAGTTGAAATCGCCCCCGATCAGCAATCTGCCATCCGGCAAGTCAAAAAGGAGATCCCCAAGGTCTATGATGGCCTGAGTGTGCAGCACCGGCGGTATGTAAACAGAAAGAAGATTAAGTATGCGCCCCTCCCTGGTCCCAGAGGCAGCCACGAATCTACCCAGAACATCAGTACAGATCGAGTCAATGGTCATGGCGAACGATTTTTGTACCAAGATACCCACTCCCCAGGAGCCAGAACCAAAGGCCGAGTGTGGCACCAGCTGGAAACCCTATCGCGACAGGACCTTGCATGCATTCCCAAGCAGGTGGGTCTCCTGTAGGAGGACAACATCAGGGTAGGGTCGTTTTAAACATTAAAGTACAATGCCGAACTGGCCAACATCTGTAACTCAATGTTCTCAACAGGAATGTACCCTTCCATTTGGAAAGAAACCATTATCAAACCTCTACTCAAAAAACACAACCGCAATCCTACAGAGACCAAGAATTACAGACCAATTGCAGGCCTCCCCCTCTCTGCAAAGATCATCGAAAAAGTGATGAATATCCAGCTAGCCAGCTATATTGAGAACAACAACTTCTTAGACGACACCCAATTTGGTTTTAGGAAAGGCCATGGCACAGAATCTGCACTCATCAAGACATCCGACGAAATCAGGATGACTTTTGATAAGGGAGGTGCCGCGGTCCTGGTGCTGCTGGATCTTTCAGCAGCATTTGACACGGTCGACCACTCATCCTTAATCGACTGTGTCTCAGCCATAGGTATCAAAGACAAAGCAAAGGCCCTTTTGATATCCTTCTTGTCTAACCGCACCCAACGTGTAAAGTTCGGCAACTTCAATTCCCCTTCTTTTTCACTACCATGCGGGGTCTCTCAGGGATCCTCGCTAAGCCCGACCCTGTTTAATTTATACGTGTCGGACCTTGCTAGGATTATCAAGTCACACAATCTGCTTACATCCTATGCCAACGACACACATATTGTGTTGGAGATCCATGACAACAGCAAGTTAGTTTCGGATAACTTCAGAGAGGGAATGTTTGCCATCAGTACCTGGATGGCAAACAATTGTCTAAAGCTGAACTCTGAAAAAACAGAGGTGATGATCTTCGGAAACCTCTCCCCCAGCTGGTCTCCTTCCTGGTGGCCGGGAGAGTTGGGCCCTCCTCCGCCCCCTGTCACTAAGGTTAGAAACCTGGGAGTCATGTTTGATGATAAACTTTCTTTTATTCATCACGTCAATTCGGTCGTCTCATCATCCTTTTTTACTATCAGGATGATAAAAAAACTTCTGCCCTACCTTCCTCCTAATGCAGGCAAGACTCTCATCAGTACACTCGTCATGTCTATAATGGACTACTGTAACAGCCTACTAATCAACGCCCAGGAAAGAGTCCTACATAAATTGCAGTTGGTGCAAAACGCAGCAGCTAGAATTCTCTCAGGCACCCCTAAGTTCAAACCTATCTCCAAGGTACTAACACAGCTACACTGGCTGCCCATCAAACGCAGAACAAAATTCAAGGCCCTATGCATTGCCTACAAAGCAATACACAACATAGGACCTGAATTTCTCCCAAAAAATGTATGCTTCTGTAGACCAACAAGAACCCTACGCTCTTCAGCAGATCATTTGCTGACTGTGCCTAGAACCAAAAAGGCCACCTGGGGTGACAGAAGATTCACTGTCGCCACCGCCAAACTCTGGAACACACTCCCTCTACATATCAAAACCAATCCCACATTGTTATCCTTCTGTAAACAATTAAAAGCTTGGTTATTCAATCAATAAACCTTCCTTCCCCATCTCTTCTCAACTCAGCTGTCCTTAGCAACGAGGCACCTAAGGGTATTTGTGCGCTCAATAAATTGCCTAATAATAATAATAATAATAATAATGCCCCGCTTAATCTTATCTCCCAGTCCATTGACATTCCACCATAGCAGCTTAAGCCTCTGTTCGGTCGTCTTGCCCATTGCACCTTATTAAGAGTGCACTCAGGCACAGGGGGAGCCACCCAAAAGGGCCCCCAGGGGGAGACACTCCATTAGACCTGTTCCCCTTCACAAATCGATATACCAAAAGCATGTAACCTGTAACTGTCACTGTTCGAAGTGCACACCTTTTTCAAAATCTCGATGCCATCAGAACATTAAAAGTACATTGGTATAGAAAATTTCCAGTCCATAAAGAGGTCTTACTCGTGTCCATAAGGGAAGTAAATTTACTGTACATTCTAGGTTTTGCTATCACAAATACCAGTGTAGTACTGAGTGGTGGCAAACACATATGACTCCAAAATGTCAGCATATCACTCCTTGATGTAAATCACCCGCCGCAGAATGACACTACACCGATGCACATGTGCATCTCACCTGACCAAATACACACTTCTCAATGGCATGCAATGGAATATTGCCAGAAAGTACTGGAAGTGTTCCAACCATGTGTGTCATTGCCTCAACAATTTCACTTGGCTAATGACATCCATCAATGCTATTGGGTAAGTGTGACTCACCCCCCATGTCTAAACACCAATGTATGTGGTTACAACAACTCTGTATACCCATCGCTGATTTACATTGTCACGGACACATTGGCCAACATAAAAAAATCTGAATGATTCTGTTTGAAAAACTGGTAGACCCTCATGATCAAGTATGGAGCAGTTGGACATGTGACAGTACAACATGTAAAGGTACACGCAATAGCATTTAGGCAACAAAATATTTGGTCCCATGGTGTTAGCCACCTCATGTTACTTTACATTCCCCACTTACCAAGGGGATGTAGTTCTCAGTGTCTGCATCCAGAGTGCATTGTCACATGCCATAAGTAAGTGGTCCACCATCAAATGAGATACAGT
This sequence comes from Triturus cristatus, assembly GCF_964204655.1. Taxonomy (NCBI): domain Eukaryota; kingdom Metazoa; phylum Chordata; class Amphibia; order Caudata; family Salamandridae; genus Triturus; species Triturus cristatus. Next base: position 1,265,164,298 of record NC_140591.1, read on the forward strand.
AGTGAGGGAGCATTACTCCAGAAAAGAGGTTGACAAGTAGCATGTTTATGATCACTGTCACACATGACTTCAAATGATGATATAGGTCATATGAGACAATAGGCAGACATGTGGCTGCTCAACAATGGAAACACATGTTTCCATTGGTCATGTTTACACTAGTCAAAGGTGAACACCATACTCCTACAATCAGACCTACACATGCAACAATGTTCCCAGTGTCTGGGACATGAGTCACCTACAAGCTTGGAGGGGTAATAGCTGCCTGCAACTTAAGATAGATGGTCATGCATAATGTTGTACTCAAGGAAATTCTCACCATCTCATAGCTGCTGCTAGGCTCTCAACAGTTCATCAAGGTCTTGGTATGCCATTGCCAGTATGAGGGCCATTAGGGGGGTAAGGGTTTGAAGAGTGCCCCTTTTGCCTGGGAAGGACATCCCCAGCTGGACCTCCCCGATCTTCTGGGTCCAGCGTTTCAGGTCCTCCTATCTTTTTCTGCAATGAACACTGTGCCGACGAGTAACCCCAAGGGTCCACATCTTCCAGGCGATGGCTTTCCACATGGGCACCTTCTGATGGGCGTTGACCTGTATGGGTTCAATAGATTAAGAGACGGAGTGGACATGCAAGATATAAGTATCAGCTACGGTGAGATAGAGGTAGTAGACAGCTAACATAGACATCTAACCACTTTGCACTCTTTACACTTTTGAAGCACACATGCTGAGCAGCAGAAAATCCATTACTGCACAATTTCAATGCCTTCTGAATACTACCCTCTATCCTGATCCTGCCTATACTCATTACACCAGACCCCTGACATCACGTACCCCTGGCCCAAGTCACATGTGCTCTGAAAGGTGTAACCATGTAAGACAGCACACCAATGTGTCCTCCTGAAGGCTACAGTAGTATTGCAGCCATGGACAGACACCTGGACAGTCTGGACAAATGACTTGAATACAATTGGCAAAAAAATTGCTTCTACCATTGCATTGAGTACATGCCAAGCTTGGGGTCACAAATAAAGGACTGACATGTCTGTAAATGATAATTCCCACTCTGTGGATCAGTGCACATGTTGATTACTAATTTGGACTGTCTACTATGTCTATATGTGTCTGTATGGGAAGTCCTGACATACCAGAACACACAGTATGTCATATGTGGCAGTGCATATGGTACAACATCAACATAGCATTTTACAAAATGCGCTATTGTGCACAATTACAGAGTAGGTGATGCACTTTGGAACTGCACTGCAGGTGTGACAAACTATCTGCAGTGAACATTTTTCTCATAAACAATGTTCCTGTACAATGGTAGCATCACTCATATGACAGTAAAATCCAAGGCATGTGGGAGTGGGGGCTTTTGCTAAGGCAATGATTCACAGTGGCAAAATGGATCCCTGGACAGTAATCTCGGGTCTGGGGGCTCTCATCTTGCACCATACCAAATCTAGTATCACTAGATACCTTTAAGTCAACTCATGGTCCTGTTACACTGATTCAGGACGCATCTGAGGATCTGTAGATCTACAGGGTGAGTACTATGTGCATCTGTTCCATTGGATAATACATTCTGCTCCAGCCTGGGCCATGGAGCATACAAGGCACAAATCATTGTCAGTGTTTGATCTCCGCATGCTGAGCACACTGTTCCCACATGACCATCACACGGCCACATTTACTATATTTAACAGTACATCTTATGGCCATTCTATATATCACTTTAGCATTGTGGGTCACTGTGAAGGGGTCTGTGAGGTGTTGGTACCTCCCTGACAGTGACAACATGTTGGTGATGCCTCATGTGTGCTGAGCGATTGGTGGGACTGTACGGATAGTTCACATATCCTATACATCCCACTCACAGGAAAAACATTCAAATGTGGATTTAAAACCTATACATTTTTTTAACACATCTGCCATATCATGATGCGCAAAGTCTTCACTGGTGAATATTGGGTTTATACATGCATAGAAATGCAAATACAACCTGTGTATGGTTTAGGAGTGTATGCACATCACCATGATGATGTTACGTCCACAAATGACTGCGCCACACTTACCATAACTCTTTGTGTTCTATGCTGGGGCCACACCATCTGACTCACAATAGTCTTATGTCAGTCTGGAACTCTGAGCCACAATGTGGGCCATGGGCTTGGATAGGATAAATCTTGCAGAGTATACATTGTGTCAGCAGTACTCACCTGTTCCTCTGGTGAGCCATAGAACTAGTGGTGCCGTTGAAGGGACCCCTTCGACCTTGGTCTGGAGTTTCCGCTGGAGTGAAGGGAGGAGCCCTGATCCCCATACAGCATGACATGGCAGCTCCCAGAGATGGTAAACAACAGCTGAAGATGAGGATGTGTAGTAAGCAGCAGGTGTCTGGAATCAAGTGATTTGTTTCCCAAACCACAATTTTTTAAGTACACCACATAGGTGGTCTTCTATGTAGCCAGCTACGGACTTGACCGCAGCGGTCGCATTTTACAATGTTAGCATATGGCTGTGACCGCCGTGGTAGGATCTGCCTACTGTGAGGTTTAAATCAGCTGGTGGTTGCCAAATGAGGATGTCCTAGTGGTGAACTCAGGCATCCACATAGGCTATCATCTCTGTCGGCGGACACATCCCTTGAACCATCATGGTTGCATTTTTCAAATGAGAAGCCCATGACTGTGACCGCTGTGGTAGAATCCACCAACCGCATGATTCAAATCAGCCAGCGGTCAGATATCCTGCATGTCCCATTGGAGAGTCTAGGCCTCCACCATGTCAGTGTTGTAAAACACTTTATGAAACAGTTTTGTAAATGTGTATTTGCCACTATATGAATGTTGAAACATGTTACATGATGTATGACACCATTCCCCTGCCTATACCTTTGGTCACACGTCTGTGTTGTACATGACTTTGCATGTACACACGATTACCATGGTACAGTGTACACTGGCAGTAACAGAAGTAATGTCTGCAATGTGGACTCCACAGCATGACGTTGTCGATCATACCAAAGAAGTGTATATGATGTGCCTAGTGCTGTTACGGACACATGTGGACTCCAGACTGGGGATCATAGGAGGAAGTTGTGATGAAAGCAGTGCATCCTAATCATCCAGGTGACTCCTGTATATATACATGGAATGTATATATGATACTTTTGACTGTCTTCCGCCTGGAATGGGCTCTCCCACAACAGTGTCCAATGTGGTAAAGGTAGCATCCAGCTCTATGTCATGCATCACATCCACTTTCCTCATACAAGAAGTTGCCATGTATGAAATTTTTCTTTTGTACATAAAGTGAAGTGAACTGCTGCATACTGCTCAGATATTCATTATTGTTTGTTCACATCACTTTTGGCTGTGTCTTGAAATATGTTAATGTGCATACTGTGACCGATATCCATATGTGTGTCTACTCCACAAATAGGAACCTTGGTAGAGGGATGAGATGACAGCCTCCAGTGTACCGGACATTCCCAGACCTTCTAACTGTGGAAGAAAGACACATCATCCAGACGTTTTGTCTTAAAAGGCAGACAGTACAAGATTTATGTGATCAATTGGAGCCTCATTTACGTCCTCAAAGACATAATCCCACAGCTCTGACACCAATGCTCTAGTCCACAGTCCAACAGACTTCTCCCATTAGAAATGGCAAAGTGTACAGGAAGAGTCAACAAAGTGAACATGCTGCACATGAAGTGAGACATCAGGAGCGACGTTTCTTCGTGGCGGTGGTTGGTGCCTTGCCACCCAAACCTTCTAGATTTTTCCTTGGACATCCCAGCCTGCGATGGGTGGAGAGATCCCCTGCTGCAGGGTCAGAGGTATCTGAGGATTCTTGATCTGCCAGGGCCTCCCTTCCTTTGGCTGCCACAGATGTGGAAGGGCGAGATCTAATTGTACACCAGGCAGGGGTAGGTGGTGGGGAAAAGCCCTGCAGAGTGTGGTGCTTGTGTCTCTCAGCACCACAATCAGCTGGCCAATATTGTCATTGTGTGTGTGTTGAGCCGCTGATCTATGGACCTCTGTAGCTGCTTCATCTCCAGGAGTTCCTCAAGTGCCTGGCCCATCCCTCCTTGGGTTTCCTCATAGGTACAGAGGAGTCAGGCAAGGTTGGCCTGAGCATCATTAGCACCAGTGGCCTCACTTTGCCGGCCCACCGTTACCCTCCCATCACCCCTGCCCTCTCAGGCCAGTGTCCTTGACACAACCTGCACCCTCTCACTGCCTCCTATGTCCTCAATGAAAGGGTTGTTAATTCTCACCTCTTGAGGTGGGAGTGGGGGGCAGGAGATGTTGCCACTATTACTAGTAGCACAGGTTGTTGGGGTAGAGGTCGGCACCGATGTTGCAGCTGGGGTGGGCATGGTGAGACTCAATGTTGCTGTCTGCCTAGGCCCACCAGATGGGCCAGGTAGGTCCTCCAAGTCCACTTCTCCAGGAGATTCAGCATCAATGAAGACTTGATCCTGGGGTGGAGGTGGAGTCAGGGCAGTGCCTTGACTCTGGGCAGATGTTGTGCCAGATCCACCTGAGAGCACTCCCTTTTGTGTTTGACTCATTTCTAGACATTGGGAGACATCCTTTACATGTGGTGGTATTGGCCGGATATTTTGCCGTACAGATGTGCTTCTTGTAGAAATGAGGGGTGGACATGCCATCTCCAAATGACTTTCACAGAACAGGATGTAGGAGTAACATGTGTATATCTAAAATCCGATTCCTAGTTGTGTACAATACAGGCACACACACATCTTGGTTGTTTTTCAGCATTGTTACTAATGTGTGCTGTGCATTATCATTGGGTCATCAGACAAATCATATCAGCTGTGTCAATATGATGCCTTTATGACATGTCATGTTCACACATGATATGGTGTCACTCATGGGTTCATTATCTTCATATATGGATACCAGGGAGAGTTCAAGCTGAGTAGGCATACATGTGCCTAAGCAGAACATTGTGTGTAGAATGCTCAGCCCGTATGACTTGGGGACCATTGAAAAATGGCTAACAAGTGAGTTAGGAAGGAGTTCACTGGTGCCTCTTGTTTAGTGTTCAATCAACGGGGCCTCATGGTAGATGTCGTCACTTCAGTCTCCCATACCCCTGACTTTAGCAATGGCTACCTGTATATGTGCTGACCATCAGTAGAGACATGGTTGACAGATAAGTATGGAGGAAGGACACTGGTGCCTCTTGTTTAGTGTTGAAGCAACAGTGCCTCATGGTAGTTGAAGTAGTTTCTTTTCAAACTTATGTACACTAGCTAAATTGGATTCGTGTTAGATACATGTTTGCAGGATGTAGGAGTGCTGGCCCATACTTTTATACATTTACACATGCTAAGGGTCTGGGATGGTGATTTGATGTTAATGCACTGACAGGCAGCATTTCCACATGTGGGATGTGATGGAGATAGGTACATGTGATCTTATTTGCAGGGCTACTGATCGTTAATGATCATTACACATCTCTGATACTTTGGCTATTGCATGTTTGTAAAGCAGTTGGCATTACTATGGCAAGAGATGTGATGTGTGCATTTAAACATAGATATGTTGTGACTGTTGTTGAGGTGTTACTTACCAGACTCCAATCCCCATGTATTCCAGTCAAGCCCTCTGAATTCAGGATAGATGCACCTTATCCTCCCAGGGTGTGAGTTCTAATGATGGTCCGCGAGGACCACCGTTAGTCTTCTGGGCTACGCGGTGGTGCCTGGAGGCCAGGTTCTTGGCCCTCGTCTTCCAGTCATGCCACCTCTTCCTGATGTCCTCCTTTGTTGCAGGGTGGTACCAACAGCATTCACTTAGTTGACTATCCTGTCCCACATTTCATTTCTTCTAGTGAGAGGAGTTTGTTGGACTTGGGATCCAAAGATTTGTGGCTCTTCTCTAATGATTTCATACACCATCCCTGTCAACTCGGTGTCAGAAAATCATGGATTTTTGGCCGGTGGCATTGTGTTAAAATTTAAATCAGTGAGTGACAGTGAAGAAAACGGTCAATGTGATCAAACCAAGGTATGAAAAAGATATAAGTGCACAAAACGTGTGTGGAGTGTGTGTGATGGGATTGTGTGTTCAGGGGTGCCTTTTCTCAAAACGATGCTATATATCTTGCTGTGCTGGAGTGTAGTAGCAAAGGATCATGGTCTGGGGTGTGTTTTCTACTTTGAATTGTAAGTTTGTCCACTTTAGCAGTGTCCATCAGCTGTGTATTTTTTGAAACATCCAATTGACACTGTTGGGGTGTTTCGCATTTGCAATACCACAGCAGTCTCTCGCAGTGGTGCAACAGCCCACTAGAGACCGCCAGTACAATGCTTTCATCGTTATTTGCTTGGCGATTGTACTACAGACCTGTTGGCCTTGGAATCTCTACCAGCATACTTTGCGACTGCAGTGGTCAATAACGAGAGTTAGGCTACTGCCATGGTCAATGCGGGGAGATTTGTGGCCCCCGCTCTCCATGCCGAGTGCTTTCTGACCGCCGCGCTCCATGTCAAGTGCTTTCCAACCACCACGCTCCATGTCAAGTGCTTTCCAACCACCATGACCCATGCCTAGTGCTTTCTGACTGCCGCAGTCGGAGGTTTGGCCAGCATTCATCATAATACAGTGAAGGTTAGTGCGTGGCCTCGCTGGTGGGAATTGGACCGCGGCCACTGCGGTTGTATCGTCGGTCCAATCGCCATAGTAATGAGGCCCTATATTACTTACCTAAAGCAAACAATATTCTTGACAACAAAATCCTATACCACAAAAGTTTTGCATCACATTTTTTTCTAAAATGTATGCATTCCGATGTTTTGAGCTGAATATTTTTCTGAACACCGCAGTGACATAACAAGCTCCATATACCTTGAAACTTGTACCTTGTCTTTGCTGGAGTGACCCCGAGCCCCACAAAGGGTGCCCCCCAGGTTCTGGACCCGTGAAAGTGTTGTTAGATATACTTTCCTGCCTATCCCTAAATTTTAGGTCTTACAAATTTTTTCATCAAAAAGTGCTAGAAAAACGGACAGAAGACCAACCCTACCTGCCAGCCGATTCACCCCAGGTGCATCGCCATTGACCTGATTTCGTGGTAGTCCCTTCTATGTTCTTCTCTGTTGCAGAAAACCCTATTCAGTGAGACCTCCGGGCAATGGTATCCAGCCTCGTGGGACCTCTTCAGCTCCAGCTTGCAGCTTTGTCCCTCTAGAGGTTTACGACTTCCAAACTTCTAAGTCTGAAGATAACAATCTTCAAAGGACTCGAGGACGTCAGGCTCCTCATCGACTACAAAAACCTTCTCCGCCTAGAAATCAGGATTCTCCTGCTTTGAGCTCTTTCCTGCCAACATTGGCAGCTTCACCAAGACCTCGTCTATTGCTCCCCAGTAATGACGACTCCTCCTAGGCCTCAGCATTCTGTCTTGCCTTGCTAAAGTCTACCTATTAATTGATTTTTCTAAAAAAATTCTTCAAAGTCCTAAGGTAAGCCGAGACCATACCCAATCCACCTTGTGTATCTGATCTGTGCTCCAGCGTGGTCAGCCTCTACGTTTGACTGTGACCCATTCTTCTGAGAACCAGATACCCCTGATTGGTGCTTTGATCTTTTAGGTGCTAGATTTCACAAAAAACTTTGAAAATTCATAACCTTTGTTCTACTGATTGGATCAAATATATATTGGGGTCAATTTATTTATTACATTTACTCTATTTTCCTAAATAGGATGGTCTTGTGTGCTCCATAAATACTTAAGACAGTACCTCTAGGTTAGGCCAGACTGCTTCAGTGCAAAGCTGCCATAGGGTCTTAATTTAGTGACTTTTGTAGTGTACCTTGACAAGGATTGTGGTTGTTGCATTAGTGGGACCTCCATCCCCCCTCAACCAATAACCTAATTTTTTACAGTGTGGTTTGTTTACTCTGCATCTGCTAGAGGACTACCACAAGAATCTCAAATATCATAAGGTTCATCAAAAATTAGGCGCACTAAGAGTCCTGCTTCCCCTGAACACTACACACATACACACACTCACCAAAAACACACATACAAGGAGTGACAACTGGATTTCCTATCATCCTCCTGCACAGGAAGTCACATCACTGGATTCTCCACCAAAACCATCTTTAAAAGAAGAAGCTAGGTAGAAGGACTTTAATTCCCATTGCCCATCGGCACAGGAAATGACAACATTAGATTTCCCATCATCCATCTGCACAGGAAACGATACCACTGGATTTTCCACCAAAATCATATTGAATGGAATAAGCTAAGCAAGAGGACTTCATTTCCCATTGTCCATCTGCATAGTAAGTGACATGTCAGGATTCCTGCCACACCTCACCTCTCTTGACTATCACAATGTCCAGGTATGACACATATCATTCCTCCCAACAATTATGAATGAACAAACGTCTTGTACCCTGACTTTTGACCATATTACATGCTGTTGGTAATAGCAAGCTGCAGCTGGTGATCCCTCGTTTGTTTGAAAAGGCTTAATAGCTTTTAAAAATGTTTTCCCATGCATATGCAAGGTCAGGTTTCAGGAGCATGGCAACATCCAGAACATCCACCAGAATAAGCACAAGCAACCAGCATAGAATACCTCAAGGTAAAACTTCCAGAAGACAACCCTCATCAAATTAATCCCCTTCACCTGTTCCTTGCTATAATCAATTAGAATGTGAGCTTTGTGAACATTTTAAAACACCTTCCAGAAGACAGCCTCCTCAAATTCATCATCTGTACCTGTTCCGTATGCTAAGCAATTAGAACGCTACCTTTGTGAACATTCTATACCACCTTCTAGAAGGCAGCCTCATCAAGTTAATTATCTGCACCTGTTCTTTGTTACAAACAATTAGAATGTGACCTTTATGAACGTTCTAAAGCAGTCTTTTTTAAAGACCGACCGCACTCCTCCCCTCCGCTTAGCCTCTTCCCCTGCCATTTGCCTGGTTCCCATCTTCCAGGAGTCTGTCTTGCCAACTCCCTTGATCCTCCTGCTTTGACCTCACCTCAAAGAACGTCCCACATTAGTCTCATGCCTGGATGGGGAGAAAGAACAAGAAGAAAAGGAGCGACGTCTTTACAGACTTTACCACGAGCTGAGCTCAGTCACAACATTGTGCTGCAAACAAAGGTAACCAGTGTTTTTGTTCAACTTGTACATACTGTTGGCAGGGCTCTGCCAGAGAGGACTTGGGTGAAGCTAACCCCATCCAAATTTGCTTGTGGGTTTGATGCTGAAATCATACTCACTACAGTTTAGAAAATGTTGATTAAGGAGCCTCAATGGACAATCTAATGCTGATGCTGAAATCATACTCACTACAGTTTAGAAAATGTTGATTAAGGAGCCTCAATGGACAATCTAAACAAAACAACAACAAAATTAAAGGTTGGTTAAGATTTGAAACACTTTTGTGAGGCGATACCTTAAGAGATAAAGTTAATACTAGACTAAAGTCTTATTATTTGTTTGTTTATAGGTACCATATATGCCAGTACCATTAATCAGACTGGTGGGAATGGCTTCTGCAGTGTTTCTGTTGAGTAGATGAGCCATAGCATCTTTGACACTGCCCACTCTCTCCAACCCTTCTTCTTCCTGGGTTTTGCCACCGGAGCAGTGTCTCCTCCTGTAAACTGAGGGCAAGTCTCAGGAGGATTCGGTAACTAGAGTCGCCACCCCATTGGAATCATCTGGGATCCAGGTTGGTGGTTTATGACATGACATAATTGGATTTCCTGGCTCTTCAGAACGTATTTAATGGTGGCTGCAACATAGACGTGCAGTGGACGCGCACATTGGGCATGCAGCATCTGCACCTGTAACGTGCCCAGCACCAGGAACCCTGGTTTCTCCCTACCCACCTGCTTCACTCCTCCATGCTCTTACTCTCAGCGGCTGCTCACCACCCAGCTGCCACACCACACAACACAGAAAGAACATTCACATGTGCATCCTGCAAGTTCTCATTCACTCTCCCACACCCTATCCCCATCTCTCCTGCACAAACAGCACCCAGCACCCCACTGGCTCTTACTCATACAAACCAGCTACTCACTCACCCTCACACAGACCAAATACCACCCAAACAACAATTCACACTTGTATGCATACTCAACACCCTCTCAATCACTAAACACACATGGAGATATGTGACCTAGTGCACAACCACACAAGCTCAGCAGTGGACATTGCTACAGCCATCCCCGCCTGATACAAGATTGTTAGGTAAGAACGTCAGCACAAGCCCAGAGGCAGGGACGTCATCATATTCAATATACCATTAGCTGTACCACCTACATGGACATCATCACCAGCTACATGGAACACCTCACATTCAAGATATGCATCGCAGGGTGGAATGTTTGTATACAGGCCACCTGGATCCTGCACCAATTTTGTCAGCGACATCACAGACTTTGTCGCACCTCTCATTATCAAAGCCAGCACTTTCATCCTCCTCAGAGACCTTAACCTTCACCTAGAAGACCTCGCTAACCCAAACTTTACTGCCCTTCTAAAAAAGCTTGGAAAACTTGGCCTCACCCAGCACGTTACTGAACCAACCAACACTGCCGGACACCTAATTGAACCAATTTTCTCCTCAATCAGCAATATAACAGTTGACAAGTCAGCAAATTTGACCTCGAAAGTTCAGGCCCTTATCAGTTTCAGAATGATCATCCTGCACCATCAAAGACCTACCACCAATGTAACTGCCCGCTTCAGCTTGAAATGTTTCTCAGATGAGTAGTGGACCTCCACCTTCTACAAACACTGGCCAAAGCACACCAGCAACTTGTTGAAAGCCATCAAAAACCTCAACAACTGGATCACAGCATGTGCCGACACTCTGGCTCTCCTCAAACACAATCTAGTGACAAGAGCCCGACTACAGGCCAGCTGGTACACAGGAACGAAACACCACTGCAAGCAACTGAACTGCAAATGGAGAAAAAGCCAAGACCCCAAATATAAATAAATCTTCAAATCAGCCCTACGATGCTGCCACCAGCAAACATGTAACACCAAGCGCACAGCTCTTGCAGATCACATGAACACCAGCACTAGCAGCAGAAAGGAAATCTTTGCCATCATTAAAGATTTCCCCGGCATCCTGCCATCTGCTGGAACATCAAACCCTCACAAGATCTTTGCAGCAAGCTCTCAGAATTCTTCTGTAACAAAATAACCTCCATCTACAGCAACTGTGACCCTCAACTGGACCATGTCACCATTGCAACTCAACTTTCCATCAGGGCTGATAAATGAACCCTGACCTCATGGCCTACCATCACCACAGTTGAAATCACTGCTACCATGAAGACCATTCACTTGGGAGTCTCCATATGACCCTTACCCCCACCACGACTTCACCAAAGGACTACCGATCAGCAAAACACCCATCCTCAATGCCTCCACCAACTCAACCCCACACTTGGACACCTAGAAACATGCCACCATCATGTCCATGCTCAAGAAACCATCTGCTTTCCCAGCCAACTACAGACCTATCTCCCTTCTACCATTCCCGGCTAAGGTCTTAGAGAAACTAATCAATCAGTGCCTCACCGACAACCTCAACAACCACCAGCTACTCAACGCCACACTGTCTGGATCCCAGGACAACCACAATACAGAAGCAGCACTCATCACCTCAACAGATGACATCCTCATGATCCTTTACAGAGGAGACATTGTAGCTCCCATTCTCCTGGGCCTCTCTGCAGCATTTGATATGGTCTCTCACCCCATCATCATAAGGCACCTGCATGACATTGCCATCCAAGGACCCTCTCAACACTGGATTTACTCCTTCTAAACAGAGAGAACACAAGCTGTAAGCTCGGCATGTTATTCTTCAGAAGTCTGCAAACTCATCTGGTGAGTGCCTCACAGTTCATTGCTCAGGCGCACCCTCTTCAATGCATACATGATCTTTCAGGCCAATGTCATCCACGCACACATCAACATCATCTCCTATGTGGATAACAAGCAACTCATACTCTCCATCTCAGATAAGACCCTCATCCCAAGAAATAGGTTCTCCACCTATGTGCCTGAAGTTGCTAACTGGACGAAAGCCGACTGTCTCAATCTTAACACCAACAAGACACCACATCTCACTATGAGATGCCAACTGGTGTCTGGCTCTACTCAGACCCACATCTGCACCCAGAACCCATGCCAGGAACTTCGGGCTAATCATCAACAGCAAACTGAACATGACAGCACAAGCCAACTCTGTCACTGCATCCTGCTTCTACACCATCGAGATGCTGAGGAAGATTTTAAAATGGCTCTCAAGCAATGCTAGAAAAACTGTCACCTTAAAATTACACCTTCTATGCCGGCATCACCAAACAACTCACTAGAAGACTACAAACCATCCAGAACATGGCAGTCAGGCTCATTCTCCTAAAGAGAACTCACATCACACCACACATCAGGGAAGAAAACTGTCTCCCCATACACAAACCCACTCAATTCAAGCTCCTCACACACACATTCAAGGCACTACACAACTCAGGCCCCAGCTACCTGAACAGTCGCATTTCCTTCCACCAACCACCCAAACACCTCCGCTTGGCAAGACTCCTAATCACACACATCCCACACATACAACGACCAGATCAGGTGGATGGGCATTCTTTTACATTTCTCCTAAACCATGGAACAACCTCCCATTCCACATCAGAGCCTCCTCCTCTCTTCTTGAATTCTGCAAGAAGCTGAAGACCCGACTTTTCAGTTAACCAACCTACCTAAAGGCAGGGCTAGGCACACACACCTGCTCAGCAGCAGGATATCCTTGCCAGTGATAGTGTGCTTTACAAATACACATAACATAACAAAACATAACACACACACATACTTGACTAGAGTAGAGTTGTCTTGGCAGGAAGACTGATTCCTGTCAAGCTTCTGAAACTGAATGGAGTTCCCACACAAACCACTGAAACTAGCCTACACCCCCACATAGATACAAAAAACAGAATAAAGGGGCCGATTACGATTGCGGAAGGCCCTTCACTGCCAGCCATGAGGTGGCAGTCCTTCTGCAATCGGACCACAAGATTCCCCCGCCACATTACGATGGGAATCGCGCTTGGACCGGGGCAGATGCAAAGACCGTCCACCACAGGACCGCCAAAAGCAATTTTACAGATTGCCTGGCGGACGGTCCAGATAGCCTAAAATGGTGTAGGTGCCTAGAAGGCACCCTCCACCAAATTAGGATGCTGGCTACAGCCGGCCTCTCCGCCATGGAAAGGCTGGTGGTGATTTGTTACAGGGGCCCATTGCAGGGGGGAGGTGAGGGTGCACCTGGGGTACCCATGGTACCCCCTACATTTCACAGCACTACGTGGCAGGCACCGTGTGGTGCCTGCCACACAGTGCAGTGAAATGTACAGCATGGTATTTTAACATTGCGGTGGGTGCTGCTGCTGCTGTCAATGTTAAAAAGCAAGATCTGACTGCCATGGTGGCGGTCGCATTCTGATCAGGTGTGCAGGACCGCCGCATGCATGGCGGGCGGTCCCGTCCGCCAACCTAATGACCCCCAAAGTATCCATTGCTGGTACGCTTGTGATTGCCAGTAGATACTTAAGCTTACAATCATACACTGCAAGCAGAAAAGACAGCAGTGAGGGTCTTCTTCACCATATCTATTGTGGTATTGGCTGTGCCACTGAATTACTGTAATGAGGGAGAAGAAGGTGCATATGTCCTCCTTGATTGTAACCACTTCTCGAATTGGTCACATGGACTATTAGTTCCTCCAGTTTCACAACTGCGAGCACACTCTTGCAAGCACAGGGAGTGAAAAAGGTGGCATTCAACAGGTGAGAGAAGATAGGGAGACCAATGGAATACACAGTCTATTGTCCTGAAAACTGTAAATACATTTCCAAGTCAAGTCATACTAAGCCATGTAACTAGAGTTTTGTTATCTGCAAAATAATTGTCATGCAAAACATACGTTAATTTTCCCAGTGGCTGCAAACAAAAATTATAAAAGTAAAAAGAAACAACAAAACTAATAACAAAGTGCCTCTCATCTAGTGTTAAGAAAGTTGGCGGCAGCTCTGGGTTAAGGAAACAGCCAGTGATGAAAAATAAGAAATACCAGGATCCATCAATGGGTGGACAAAGTTATGGAAAAGCTTAAGAAAAAAGCATATTACAAAAGGATAATGAATGTAAGTCAAGTGAAGAGGTGGTATTTAGACAAGACAAATTGGAAGAGTGGAAATTATTTAATGAAGAAAGACAATGAAGAGGGAATGATAATCTGATAAGATTAGAGGAAGTAGACGGCTATACAAGAAGAATTAGTAGGAATATGGGGCAGAAACTTTGGGCCATATATACAAAACCCTTTTTCGAGGTTGCAAATAGCCCGATTCGTAGAATGGCAACTGCAAAAAAGGTATTTAAAATGTTCAAAATCCAAATTATGATTAGGGTACCTGTAACCAAATTATAATTTAGGTTTGCAAATCAGTATATGAAAGGGGTTTGTTTAGGGCATCCCTTCCTAATCCCAATTTGCAGTGGTATGTAGAATGTTTTTTGACCAAATTACAGTCACAAAATATTAATTTATTACGGACACCTAAAGGTTGGTGGTAGCGATTCGCATATGGGATGGGGTCACCATGGGATCCCTTCACCTCAAGGGTGGTGGTAGCCATTGGCAAATGGGATGGGGTCACCATGGGATACCTGCTGCTTAGTGAATGTTGATGTAAATATTTTTTAGGAGGAGGCAGTGGTCGCATAGACCACCGTCTACTCTTAGAAAATGAAACTTAATGTTTCATTTTTTTCTTTTTAAATGCATCTCACTTTCCTTTAAGGAAAATGGGTTTCATTTAAAAAAAAAAAAAAGATTGCCTTGTTAACAATCAATCACAGACATGGTGGTCCGCTGACCTCAGCGAGCCACCATCCCTGTGATGGCTGCAATTCCTAATTTGTCACAAACTGCAACCTACTTTATTAGCATATTCATGAGGTAGGTCTATGGCGAGCCCATTAAGAATCATTATTTCTAACCTCTAGTTTTTTATACATTAGGAAATCCCAATCCCTAAATTCTGTACATATGGCCACAAAAATCAAAAGAGTTTGCAAAATCAGGGCTTAGAAAAAGAAGAGGTGAAGGGAATTGGAAGAGGATCAAAAGGGAAGTATAATGTGTAAGAAAATAAGGTAGAGAGAAGCTGTGCAGATTAATAGAATGGCAAGGAGAGGAAGGAGTAAGAGATAGGGGAGATTTATAGTGTAAGTAAGACAAGTAAAAGAGTAATACACTGGAAATAAGTCCTAAGCTGAGATAAAAAAATTGAGGTGTGTGGTAAAAAGCGTTGGTCTGTGCAAGAAGATTCAGGAAATAAAAGAAGGAAGGAGAATGGTGAGAAGGCAGAAGGGTACGCTATCAACAGCATTTTCAAAAGTGATATATAAAGACTCAAGTATGCAGTGATGAAAATTGATTCAGATACCTTTGTGGCTGACAAAAAATAACTCAATGGATTTTAGATCTGACACAAAAGATAAGTCCAGGTATGTTAGACCTGTTTTGCAACTTTTCATGATCACATGCAAATCTTGTTAAACATTTAAAATAGCAACATATCCCAAGCAAGTGACGTTAATCAGGACAAATTGAAAAGAAAAAGAAAAAAGAGCAACTCATTCTCCATAAGAAAATACCTTTTTTTAAAAAAAAAATATCTTTATTTGATTTTACCATAATTAACACACCCAGAATTCCCACCCCCACCCACCCAGGTCAGACATTTGATAATACAATTCATGCAAAGACGAAAAACAAAAACTTGTATGTTCACACAGTTATCATCATATTCCATTTACATTATCCTTGTAACTACCCCTTGCGTTTAAATCATAAAATTAACTGTGATTCACAATGTTCTCGATGTTATTTTGGGATTGACACCATTCTATTAAAGGGGACCAGATTTTCCAGCCCCTTTTACGCCGTATTCTCCCTTTCTGTTTATAAATAGCGGCCTCCAAATTGGAGATTGCGAGAAGCCTAGCCAGCCATTGGTGAAAAGACGGTGCATTGGGGTCTATCCAGGCCGAGGCAATACACATTCTTAAAACCGCCATAGCTATAAAAATAAGTTCATGACCCAGGTTGGGGATACTAGAATCTGTCGCTCCCAATAGCATAACTTCACTAGCCAGGACAATCTCTTTTCAGTATGGTCGACAAAAACTTCTCAATGTTTTGTATTAGAGATGTTAATCCATCGCAGGTGGAGAAAATATGCACCCAGTCGGCATTGAATAGCTTACATCTTGGGCAACAAGTCCCTTTCCCACTCCCCCATTTAGCAATCCTATCTGGAGTGTAGTATAAAAAAAAGCATGTTTTATAGAATTGTGTTTGAAGTTTAGTGGACATAAGAATTGTTTGAAACATGGAGTATGCGGAGAAGAATTTTTCCGAAGTTACACCAATTTTCTCCTGCCACTTCTGAGATATTTTCTCCAGATCGTTCGGGAATAGTGAATTTATTAGGGAGTAAATTCCCCCAATTGTGTTTTTCCTATTGTGAATTAATGTTTCTACTAAAGTTATTTTCCCTGGAAGAATCCCTCCCCGCACCCTTCGTATAAGAAAATCTCTAATTTGTAAATATTTAAAGAAATCCCGCCAGTCCAATTGATACTTATCCCTGAGTTGTTCGAATGATTGAATCCCTACAGGGGAAAGGAAACACCCAATGTGATTAATACCTACCACCTTCCACCTACTGATGTGATTGTCTTTAAAAATCTCAGGCAAATTCGGATTATCACTTATGGGAGTATAGAATGATATTCGTCCAATACCCAGTATTTTTCTCACAGTGTCCATACCCTAAACCCGTTAGTCAATGTTTTTAGTTTCACTTTTTTATGATAGCTCTCATGAAGGTGGCGCCAGAGATATCCATAACTCTTATTACCTAACGTTAAGTGAAAAATAGATGGGGAATCGCCCTCTGGTGACATTGCTATGCCGGTATTCTGTAATAGTTCCCTACTATAGAGTAGCACAGATGCCCAATAGTAGGCTTTTAAATTTGGGAGAGCCAGACCTCCTCTTTCCTTGGCCAAGGTCAGATATTTATACGCACGACGAGGTTGTGCATATGCCCACATAGAACTTGAGAAGGTGTGTTTTTCAAAGATTTTAGCCATTGATGAGAAAATTCTAAGCATATTGCTCTAAATAAATATAAGATCTTGGGAAAAAAACACAATTTTCAAGGCATTGGCCCTACCGATTAGGGATAGATGTAGATTATCTAAACGATGTAGATCATTCTGTATAGTACATAGCAATGGTTTCATATTTACATCCACCAGAGTCTCAAGCTTAGAGGTAATACAAATACCTAAGTATATAGCTTTGTCCACAACTCGATGGTCAGACATTTCAATTTGGTTATTCAACACAATCTGTGTCTTCCCTTGATTAAGTGCGTATCCAGATACAGCCCCAAATGTATTAGCCTCGCATTCAATAACCGGCATAGCCGTGCTAGGATCCGCGGTTACAACCGCAATATCGTCTGCATAGGCCAAGATCTTAGTTGGGTATGCTTGTGACAAGATTGGTATTATTTCGCAATTACCCTCTAGTCTCTGAATGAAAGAATCGATATATATCGCGAAAAGCAGTGGCGAACAAGGACACCCCTGTCGAGTTCCGCGAGATATTATCAACTCTTTAGTGAGGCTACCATTCACCATTACCATGGCCCTGGGGTTCATATATAGTTTTTGCACCGCCTGAATGAACCCTCTATTAATCCCCACCATAGCACAAGAATGGCCATGAGACCCTATCAAAGGCCTTCTCAGCATCGAGAAGGACCAATGCCATAGGTTCCCTGGTGCTATCCATATAGTCAAACAGGGTGATCACTTTCTGGATGTGATTAGTGGTTGATCTCCCTGGGACAAAGCCATGCTGGTATTTGGCGATTACTTTATGAATAATCGGTGCAATCTGATTTGCCAACAGTTTTGAATATAATTTAGAATCTGCATTTATTAAGGTGATAGGGCGATATGAGCCTAACTGATCCAGAGGTTTATTTTTTTTCGGAAAAATAACTATCTTTGCCCTGGACCATGAGTTGTTAGGCTGCCCCCTTTTAAAGATATGTACTATTAACTCAAATAAAATGTCTTTGATCTGCTCTATAAATACTAGATAAAATTCCGACTGTATATTATCCAATCCGGTTGCTTTCCCTTTAGGTAAATTTTGGATTATAGTTATAATTTCTTCTTTATTGGGGATTTTGTCTAGGGTGAGCTGATCATCTTTGTCAAACCTCTCGGTCCCACCTTCATCTAGATAACTCTCGATTCTGGCTACGTCCCTCCCCCCCTCTTCGGCATATAGGGTGCTGTAGAATCACCAAAATGCCTCTCTAATTCGTTCGGGATCAGTTAATTGGCCTTCAACTGGATCCTGTATCTCCCGTATCAAATTCACTGAGGCCTGTTGTCTCATACGGATAGCCAATTGATGGCCCACTTGTTCATTCACCTCATAGACCATCTCTTTATGAGCAGTAGCTTTTTTTATGGCTTTTACAGTAAAGATGTTTGTAATCGCGGCCTTTGCAATTGTCACCAAATTTTGAATTCTATTTAAATCTACTAACGGTTGGTTCCCTCAAGTTGCACTTATCAGCTCCTCTTCCGCTAATCGGAGATTCTCCTGCAACCCTCTCAGTTGTTCCCTGGCCATTTTGTTAGCTCTTAAGGAGTATTGCATAGTTTCCCCTTGAATCCCGGCTTTTAGAGCATCCCATACAATTTCAATTGAAACACTCCCAACGTTATCCCCTATAAAATTAGGAATCCACGCTTTCATGTGCGCACAATACTTATCATCAAGAAGCAAGGATTTTTCGAATGTCCAAGAGATAGATGTTGTACTTCCAGGTGCCGTGTCTAGAGTGCACATCAAAGGGTTATGGTCTGAAAGTACTCGGGAAGTTTCTCAATTTGAAACTTAGATCTAAGCGAGTTGGATATCAATAAATAGTCGATCCTAGCGTGTGTGCAATGAGGGTTGGAAAAAAAGGTATAACCCGGATCGTTAGTTTTTAGGGTCTACCAGCCATCTACAAGCCAATGTATATCGCACATATATTTTATAGCTCTAAACACTCTAAGTTTCCGGCCTTTGTATTGCCAGTCATCCCTTAGCGACCATTCGCTAAGGGGATTGATATTAAAATCCCCACAAACCACTAGTAGTAGAGGCCAGTGTGTGAGTTCATTAGAGATCTCCTGAAAGACTGACGGGTCATCATTATTGCTCCCATAAATAGCACATATCGTAGTCTTTTGCCCCTGTACATCCTGACACTCCGTCACCGCCCAGCGGCCAAATCTATCAGCCTTAGAGCGGTTAAAAGCATATGCTGAGCCCTTACTAGTATGGCGACCCCCCGTATCCGCCCACCTTGTGAGGTTGCGCACACCAGTTTATACCCCAATGTTTTGAGTATATGTATCTGCGTACCCTCTATGTGGGTCTCCTGTAAGCACACAACATTTGCACCGGTGGATTGTAGTCCTATTGCGACCATCTGTCTCTTTTTGGGGTCATTCAAACCACAAATATTTAAAGATATCACCTTTAGGGCCCCCATCTCATTAGATCAAGTGGTCTGAATATGGACTTTGTTTTTTTACATTCCCCCGTAGCTAGCCCATACCCCACCGTTTCCAAGAACCTCTGGCCAACATACAGCAATATAACCACCTGCCTGACCTTCGGCCCTGCCCCCAAATCCAGCCAGCCCCCCCCCATGCTGTGCCGCCCCCCTCCCACCACCATTATTAGAGGTTACCTGGCCAACACAGGGCCAGGTGTGTGACATCCGACAAATACAACACCCGTGTGTCTGCCAACATTTCCCCCACTATCATGTAATCTTCAAATATGCAGACCCAATAAAACAAGTATCCTACCATGGGACTTTAATTCCACCAAAATCCCCTAAGATATGATTATAGCCTCAGCTTTTCGTGTTTCACCCGGGATTATCATATCGGGGTAACTATATTACCAAAAAAAAAAAAAAAGCCCCCCGGGCATCTCTGTTTCTACTTATTTCTTAAATATCTGGATGACTGCACTTTTTTTTAATATCTTTTTACTTATGCCCCGAAATTTCCACTAGGTACTCTTTCGCCTGTATTTCCGAAATGAAGCTACGGGTAGTCCCTTGATGGGCAACTTTCAATCTAGCTGGATTTTGAAGGTATACCCTTGCCCCGAGCTTTAAAAAGGGATCAAAAAGCTGCTGCATTCTCCATCTACGTTCTACTGTGGCATGTGCAAAGTCAGGCCTCGTAAAAAATGTTATTCCATCAAAAGTCCGTTTACTCGTAGGTCTGGCCAGATCATAGAGAGCTTGTTGCAGTAGAAAATTTCCAAAAAATAAAAGCATAGCTCGAGGATGCTGTTGGGGTGCCGAGGTACGTTTCCCAAGAGACAAAGGAAACCGGTTGGCTCTTTGGATTTCCTTGTCCCAATCCCAGAATTGTAGTTCAGGGAACGAACCTTCAAGAAGTGAAATCATAAATTTTCTGGAATCCTCTTTCTCGACCCCCTCAGGAATCCCTAGGAAGCGGAGATTATTACGTCTCTGTCGATTTTCCTGCTCTTCCAGCTTCCACATGAGATCCTTAACCACCCCCTCGTGTTCCTTCGACTTAGTGTTCAGCGAGGATACATCCTGCTCCAGTTGTTCCGTTCTTGCTTCCACTGAAGCCATTCAATCAGCAATTTCGGCACACGTTTTACCCACTTTCCTGACTGCCCCTTGCAGTTTCTTTGCTGCGTGACGAGATCTGCAACTATCGGCTTTGGCTTCTGCCTGGAAGCCCTTGATAGACTGCAAAATATCTATTAGAGCTAGTTCGGGTTTGGGGCGTCATGTGCTTTCATTTGACCATTGGCAGTGCCCGTAATTGTTTGGTTACCCCCCGATGCTGTTGTAGCGTTAGAGCTTATAGGTATCGTTGTAATCCCACTTCAGGTCAGTGACATTTGTTTCTTCCATTGCCTCCATTCCATCAATTTTTTTGCCGCGGTCTCTATTTCTCTTTTTCTGTAGTTTTTTAGCAACAAGTTTTGTTTTCTGTGGGTCAATATTTGAGTTGCTATACCATTTACTCTGCTCCTCTCCGCTAGATAAGGAAGTACTGATGTCCGACAGCTCAGACTCTTCTGTTAAGGAAAAAAATGTATCCTGATTGTCAGGTGTTTTCAGCATATAGTCCTTCCATGTGCTATCTGTGACTAGTGGTGAAAGGGTAACTTCTGGTCCACCCTCCGCACGGCCTTTTAAGTCCCCCATGGAGATAGCGTTTCCCTGCAGTGCGGAAGAGGCCAAGTCAGTTGTAAAATCGCAATTACCTGCGGGCCGGGAGATGTCCAAAAGGACTAAATCATTCAATGTTTCTATTTCTAACTGTCCCGGTAGAGAGGTAGCTGAAGTGCCTGCTCCAGGCAGCACTTCTGGTTGTAGCAGATCGCCTCCTTCCCCATTTGTACTATTCGCAGCTACAAAGCTACTGGTGATTAAAGGCTGAGAGCCGTCAATTACTCTATTAAGGTTAGTAAGGACTTTCTTTTTAGTGGCCCCATTGTTTACCATACCACTCTCTCCAGGGCCTTTATTCGCATATTCCCCTTTCTCCCCCTTCTGCACCCCAGGTTTGCCTTTCACTGTTGAAGAGTCTGATCTCTTCTGACGTGATGGTCCTAGGGTTGTACTATCTGTGGGAGGTATCATGAGATTTTAATTTTTCGCTACTCGCCCCCCTCTTGCAGCCATCCTTACTTGTCTCTCCAGGATGCTGACAGAGAGCAGCAGTGCAGCGTATGAAGAACACCTCCCGCTGTATCCACGCTGTCCAGACTGTTGCAGTGAAGATCGACAGCCTCTCCTCGCCTGCCGTCCGTCTCCGCTACTGAACACTTTCCCGCGATTTCGCAGCTCCGCCCGCTGCTTGCGTAGTCCAGGAAACACCGTCGGCGTCAGGGCAGTCAACGCTGTCAGCAATTGCCGTGCGCCCTCCAGACCGGATCGCCGTGCACCCTCGGGCCGAAACAAGCAGGTAACTATGAAGCGCTTCTGTTGCAGCCGCATTTCTCATATATCGCGCATATTACGAATATCCTAGAGTCTAAGTTTGTGGCGTAGATATGCCATAGTTATGCCTTGGGGGGAAATGTTTTAGCAGAGCATCACCGCAGCGGTATCAGTCGGTCGCCATCTTCCCCATAAGAAAATACCTCTAAGTGAAACTATTGCAGCACCGGTACCAAAAGATATCCAAAGTTAATCAAACATAACTGTTAATAAATGGATATAAATGATTCATCCATAGCCACATAACCCTTAGCTAGAGCAACACAGGCTTTAGCAGCATGGAAAAGGATAATTGTGCAAGGGACATCCAAGGGAAATAAATAACCCCTAATAAAAACCAAATATCATCTCCCAAAAGAGTTGTGATCTACCATCCCAAGTTACAACACCTAGAGTCTAAATGTATGTGTATGTATGCATGATATTTGTACAGCATAAATGTAGCTACAAGGCAGCAGAGCACTGTACAGGGTCAAAGGCCGATAAATAGTCAATTAGTAATTGAATGAGAAGTGGATTGTGAGAGTAGAGGTGGACTGTTACTGCGATATGGTGTAGTGTAATTTAAAGAGTTGTGCCTTCAACTCTTTCTTAAAGTGGAACAATGTTTTATTAGTCCTGATGAATAAAGAGATGTATTTCCAGAACTTGCATGCAAACAAAAGGAGAAGGCCTTTTGTCTTGTTTTTTCCTATTATGAAGTTCTTTGTATCTAGGCTGAAGGGCATCCTGGCTGCAGGTGTGTCAGGAGCCACTGGAATTATGAACTTATCAGCCAGATTGGAGGGGTGCTTTATAGTTGACTGAATTAGTTTGTAAGATAGTGGGGTACTCAAGGTGAGCCCATGGATTTCTGTCAGAGTATGGGTGATGTGGCCATTTAATTCGGACTCTTGATGATGCATGCATTAGCATATAAATTGTTCTCCAGAGGGATCAGTTCAGCGTCTGAGAAGCATGGTGTTGCTACATTGTGATGCACAATTACGAGGCATGGAGAGAAGTTCTAAAGGTGCTTTCTAGAAAAAATGTTTTCCCTTTCTTCTGTTGAAAGAGAGCTGTCTTGGATTTATTGGTGATGTGCTCATTGGAGGTGAGCTTTAAGTCCATAGTGAATCTGAGTGATTTGTGACTAGGTTCATGATGTTGAACCAGGGTTGAATTAACTGTTGGTTGTTGTTTTTGGTGAAAAGGGGTATTTTGTCATGATGGGCCCTGATTTAGGTAGGGCCTGGACGGATGTATGATGATACAACGCGTACCATCACAACGCGGTATGTTACATCGCGGTCTTGACAACGCAAGTCATTACATCGACTTGCGTTGGAGGGCTCTGGATTTAGGAATAGTGTGAATTACTATTCCAACTCCAGTACGTACAGTAGGGAAGGTGTTGGAATAGTAATTCACACTATTCCTTAGTCTAGAGCGCCCTCCAGTGCAAGTCGGTGTAACGACTTGCGTTGTCAAAACCACGATGTAACCATACCGCGTTGTAATGGTTGCGTGGTAAAGGATGTTTCCCGCCTGGACATACAGGTCTTGATTAATTGAAGGCAGAGTTTGAGCATTTGTGGGAAAGTCAAACTCCTCTGCACCACCACAATCCTGGCATTCATCTGTTGGCATTGGTCAATAGCAAGAGGGAGCTGTGCATTGATGCTGTATGCTCTATGCCATTGACATAAATATCAGGGTTAGTTGAAGGTGCCTGTATTGGAACTTGAGTTCCATCTGTGATTCCACTTTTGTTGTAAAACCCATATGTGGAATGGCACTCCTGTTTTATGATCTGCTGCTTTTCTTATGTGTGTGGGATGTATGCGTGGGTCCTCTACTTGTAGTTCATGCTTCTACAACCTAGTGGAAGCTGAAGGCATAGTATAATATTCCTACACATTGAGTAGCACGGATCCTGAGAATGTCAAAGGCCAAAACATGCAAGGCTGTTAAAAAATGATGCATGTTTACGTAAAGGGGAATTCGTCTTTCTTTCCTCTTGGTGTTGGGTGTGAACTCCTCCAAAATCTGATTTAACATATCAATCAAATATTCTTGTCCCACCTCTGGTTATCCTACTCCTTTATTGCTTTGGTTCCAGGTATGATTTGGCCCTCCACATGATCAACAACATTTAGGTATCGTATGGTGTCTTTACTCTGGCCTATCCTGAGCAAATATGTCTTTGTTTATGACAACAGCACAAGTTTTCTTCATATGTTTGCTAATGTCGACCCTCTTCAACTCTGAGTAGTCTATCAGTGTTTTTGAGTTCACCTTCAACAACTCCACAAGTGTCATACATTAGCCATTCTGTCAATGTAGTAAGTCCATTGTGAGTTCTTCTTAAAATGCTAACTTGATTATTAATGTAATTACTTTTTTTTAGACCAGTTCATGATGTTCCTGTTTTGAGCAGCAATTTTCACTACATCCCCGATGATACTTTTTGTGTGGTGTTAAATTTACTAGTCATGGTGTTTGCTACCAGTTGATGAGTCCTAAACTAATTACTGTGTTCCACTTGTGGTTGTCTGATAGGACATTTTTACTGACCTATCAGCGACCTTCGATATGGTCCCTCATTCCATGCTCCTAGCATGCCTCCAGTTCATTGGGGGATTGGCTTTGAACTGGATAGCTTCCTTTTTGAAGGACAGAGGGCAGGAAATGTGGGTACCCTATAACCTTCCAGGGCATATGATCTGACTGTAGGAGTGCTGCAGGGGTCATCCCTGAGCCCCACACTGTACCTTACCCCTTTAGCACAGTTGGCAGAGGCATTGGGGGCTAAGGTGATAACATATGCTAGTGACACTCAGCTGCTGTTTCCATGTGGGAATGGAGAGGAGATTGCAGGAGACTCCATTAAAACCTGCCTTACTTCTGTCTTTAAGTGGATGACCTCACATCAGTTAATATACAACGCAGACAAGACAGAATCGCTGCTCTTCGGTACCAACACTCCGGATTGGTAGACTCTGTGGACTAAAGATGCCCAACCTCCAGGTCTCCAGGGGGGAACAGCTTAGAACTTGCCCATTAAATTTGACAATGCCCCATCTTTTCAGCCACAGATTATGTTGGTGATTGGAACATGTTTTGGAGTTCTATGAACATTACATATTTTTTTAATTTTCTCTCGTTGTCTCCAAGAAAGGTGTTCACACAGGCACTCATAACTTCAAGGCTGGACTACAGCACTGCCCTATACCTGGAACATTTAAGAAAATGTTGAAGATGTGTCTCTTTCACCAAGACTAGGTGAACTCACTGCACATTGCTGATGACTGAAAGCTTAGCGCCGGGACACTCCATGGCATAGCCGTGCACTTTATCAGTCCCAACTCATTTATTTCTCGCAGCAATTTATGTTCTGCAATTGGATCTTTTCCCTCTGGTATCAATTCCAATATGGTGTTACTTAATTTTTGCCAACATTGTGTGATTCAAACCAAGTTGCTTGGATCTCTACTAAATGATATTATGTACTGGCAATACACACAAATGAAATGGCATTTTATGAAATACTAAATTACATTGAAATGTGTAACAATGATGCAAACAAGTAGTATCATAAACTGGGGCAAACTCTTCATAGTGGCTCATTCTCAGTTGTGCTCAAAATGATTAAATAATCCCCTGCTGCAGAAATAATGTTTGTGATGGGTAATATCACTTGATTTTGCTTTTTAGAGGGGAAACAGGGAATAATATATACTTTTTAAATATTTTTCTCTAGCAAGGGCTTAATTTCAAGAGGACCGGTAACAACATGTATGGCCAAAAGTCCTGTTGTCAGCTGAAAGAAGATTATGGGCGGTCCAGTATTTGCAGGCACCTAACTATGTACCAAAAAGGTGGAAATTGACCAGAATTCCTGAAGACATGTGAAAATAGTGTTGCAATACTGCTATCCCAAGGCTCCTTATCATTTCAGAACTCATGACCTCAGTAAAGTCACGGTAATCACATATTCATACATGAAACCTGAGAGCGAGCAGGAGCGTAGTTTAAAATTGCAAGTCTGATGGATCTTTTTAAGTTGACTGAGACAATAAGGGAGTTAGCAATAATACAAAATTCAATCTCTGTGAAGCCTATTTGGCCACGCAATAAGGCCAGGAATCGATGATTGAGGTTAAGTAGTTTATATTAAAATAACATTCAATCCAACCAATATGAATATCTAAAGGAATTTAAAAATGTACACAAATACAGTTAATAAACTGAAATCAGGCAGCAGGTTCAGTCTCATAACATTAAGGTATGAAATAATCACAGCCGTGACAAAACAGAATACAAGGAATAGAAATAGGTGTTCCATAAAGAAACTGGTACTCCCTCCTAAACACTAAGGTCATCTCAGGTTCAAGATTCTAGGTTCAGAATAAGGATGACTTTTACAATGGGGTCACAAGGGAGTTCGTAAATGCGAGAAGGTGTCAGCTTAATGAAGACTCTGGTAGAAGTCTTCCAGAAATTGAATAAATGTTTTGCCTGAAGCTTCACACTTACTTGTAAGGATAAAGGAAGCAGAGAGGTCTGTACCCCTCAAAGTCCAAGGGAATCTGCAGTAGCTCCTAACAGTGTGAACATTAATTAAAACATACACAAACTCCACCATCAGGTGTATCTCTCCCCACCCCTTCAGGGATCAATGGTATCAAACCTCATGTTGCGTGATAGCAACCGTACCAGACTTTCCCACCCCATGGAACTCGGACAGTTTCTTTGACCTTCGGTCCTGATACACGATGAAGAGGAGGCTTCAGCTGTTCAATATTTCTCCATGTTCTTGCCAAGATTTCTCTTCTCATGCTTTACTATCAAGAATCTGTTACAAACAACAACACTCCTTTTCTCTAGTTAACGAAGCCTTGGAAATGCACCTGCAAAGAAAGAACACACTGGCCAAGCAAAGTACATTTTGAAACAAGGCCTTTAGTCATGCTAACTTTAGCTAAGAATTCAATGAGCATTTCAGTTGCATCGTCATACATGCACTCGTGTAACTTTCATAAAACTGTAAAACGTGAGCAAGGAATACATGTTTATATATGCAATTATAAATTGGATTGTACATGTAAAACATGAGTTAGGAATACATGCTTCATGCTATGTTGAAGGTAAATGCACATGTTTATAAATTTCTAAGTTCTATGGTGAATACATTTCAGTAAATACCTTAAATGAGTCATACATGTTAATAGGATTAAGGCACACAGAGGATATAATGTCAGGCGCACATATATAATTGCACTTAAGCTGCGTGTAAGGGTGTAGACTAATTTACACTGCTCCAGACCCATGGAAGTAACGAGTGAAAGTAATTATGCAGTTAGTACGATGATAACAGGTTTACAGAATACGTTGAAAGTCCCTAATACATTGTTCCATATATTTCTCTGTAATTTCAGCCTTTATA
Organism: Triturus cristatus; assembly: GCF_964204655.1. NCBI lineage: Eukaryota > Metazoa > Chordata > Amphibia > Caudata > Salamandridae > Triturus > Triturus cristatus. The sequence goes on from NC_140591.1 coordinate 1,265,191,985, forward strand.
CTTTTGCAGGAGACCTGTAATTTTAACTGATGAGGTAATCTTCCACCAAGGGTTACTAGAGGAGATATGGATAATTGAATCAAAACAAAACATAAGGATTCATGTAACATCTTGTCTTGTCATTTTTCAAGTTTTTTTTGACTAGGTGATGTTTTACTATTGTAACAGGTCGGAAATGTTGATGGTTTTCATGACTCACTTTGTTTCTTGTCAGATGATTTATACAATAGACACTCTTGCTACACCCATCGCTTTCCAATTTGAATCTTTTACTTTTTCACACATGTCACATATTACATATATAAGGATTTTGTTTGAATTACATTTGTTCTATGGGAATTGTACGATTCTGAACCGTAGATGCTGACTTACCTTACTTATTGAAAGACAATGCTTGAGCAGACAGGCACACCATCAATTTCAAACTGTCCTCCCTATTTCATATCGCGCCCCTGCTAGAAGATGTCCTTTAACGAGTAGGAGAGCATTACTTGTTCAAGCCCAACAAGAATAAGCCGGACTTTGAGAGCGCATCTGAGTGACTGCTCACAACAAATTGTGAAGGTGGCACTAGACATGTAACTGCTACTTAACAATATTCTTCTTTCCTTTGCAAAAAGTTGGACATAGAAGGCAAAACCGACCCCTAACAATGGTAAGGTTAGTCAAAGGGCCAGGTTTTCAGCTTCTTGCACAACTTGAGAAGCAACAAAGGAGCTCTGATGTGGTGGGAGAGGTTGTTCCATGCTTTGGGAGAAAGATAAAAGAAGGTGTGGCCTCTGGCTTTTTGCTTTGTGGATGCAGGAATGCTTGGCAAAGAGAGTTCAACTGAGCAGGGGTGCCTGAGTGGTGTGTAGAAATGTATGCTGCTTTTAAGATATGCAGTGCATTGTATGTGTGTGTGAGCAGTTAGAATTGATTGCGTTTGTGAATTGGGAGCCAGTACAGTTTTCTGAGCTGTGGGGTGATGTGCTTGAGGTAGGGTAACTTGAGTATGAGTATTTCTGAGGCATCTAGTATGTTCTAGAGTCAGTTCAGAAGCTTCTTAGTGATTCCTGTGTACAGTGTGTTGTCATAATCGAGTCTGCTGGTGATCAGGGCCTGTGTAACCATTTTCCTGGTGCTCTCAAGAAGCTATTTGAAGATCTTTTGTAGCATCTGAAGGATGAGGAAGCAGGTGGAGGTCAGTGTGTTAATTGGGCTGACATGTTGAGCTTGTAGTCCAGGATGCCTACCAAATGTCTTGTGTTTTGGTGGTGGGGGTAAATGAGGGTCCAAGGTTAGTAGGCCACTGTTGGACTTGGCCCTTCTGGCAGGTTCACCCCTGAACTTTTTGCTTTTACTGGTGACCTGGTGGTAGTGATTTTTTGGTTTCTGCACACTTTCCCTGTGTCCCAGAGTAAAGTGCGTGCGCACTCTGAGTGCATGTGGTGAGATAGGCCTGCCCTCCCATAGGAATGCATGGGGAATGTATGTGTCCCTAGTAGTTCCTGATGCGTGGGGTGTGCAGGCTCGAGTTTGGTGTGTGCGGACTCGTGTGATCGAATGCTTCGCAATGATGTATAATGCGTGATTATGTCATGTGCGGAAGTGCCACTTCTAGGAGTTGGCATATTAGTGTAAAATGTGTCTGGCGTGTGATTGGCTGGAGCTGGCTGGTGAGCCTGGCTCCAGGAGTCTGGGTGGGTCTGCCCCAGTGGTGAGTGTGCGATTAGCATGCTGATGGCTGGGGGGGGAGGAGTGCACCTTGGACCTGAATAGGGCAGGGCTTTCCCTACACAATGCTGGCCCCGCCCCCTGTGGTGCGACTGATGACCCTAGCCCTGCCAGTGAATAGAGTGAGGGGCTGAGCACATCAAGGGTGCTCCCCAACCAGCTGCGACTGGTTTTCACCCTCACCCTGAACCAAGAACAAAGGGAAAAGGTATATAAGAAGGGTCTGTGTCCCCTTACAATTTGTTTTTTTCCAGGATCCTGCCTGAGGGGGCTGCTGCTGTTGCTGGGCCAGAGGACCGCCACTTGGACTACCTCCCTGCCTGGAGGCCCAGTGAGCTGGCTCTGGGCCCAGCCTTGCCCCCCCCTGCCTTGCTACATACAGAGGAGAACTTTGCTGGACTTTGTTTTTATTCTCCTCTAAACGCTGGGAGCGCTTTTATTTGACTTATAGCGCTAGGAGCGCTTTATTTGAGACCCCAGCATCGAGAAGTGCTTTCCCTGAAGAGCGCCTTCATTGTGGCTCGTAGCGCGGCGCTACGATGATCTGCGAGGGAACCCCGACGTAGGGATTCCCCCGCTTTCTGCCGCGTCTTGAGGCGGGTGCCCACCCGGCTTATTTAATTATTTTGATAGCGGGAGCCCACCCCGCATACTGGTGCTGTCGCGGGAGCCCACCCCGCTTATTGCCGTGTTTTAATTGAGGGAGCCCACCTCTCATTGCGCCGTATCGAAATCACCGCCACGGCCCGAGCCGCAGGAAAGAGAAGGGACGCCGGACCCGAGGGAAGCCAGGGGGTTGCCCGGCAACCGGGACTCCAACCGCCACGTCATCCTGACGCTGAGCGGAAGCAGGAAGTCCCGGATCCCCGGCAACGAAGGAAAAGTCCCGCAGCCCCAGAGAAGCCAGGCGGGAGCCTACCCCGCTCTGGCAGACACCCCACAAGCCGCCAGCGAGAAGAGCGAGGCAGCGCGACGCGGCTGCCCGACCTTGCAGTGAAAGCCGGCGCCAGAGAAAAGGACGGAGCGTAAGACCACAGCAGCGCCGCAGTTGCGGGCTGCTCCGACGGGGGCGACACTGAAGAGAGCGCCCGTTCGCCCCCGTAGAGGCCTTAGTAGCTGAGAGCGCTAGTGGCGCTCCAACATACAGGGCATTTGTTTTGTTAAGAAGAGCGGCCCCGGAAGGCAGCGGGCCGCTCCAACGTTGGCCCCCACTTTTGGTTTTAGAGCCTGAAGGCTCCAAAAAAAAGGCACATTGTTCGAGCCCACGAGGCTCCCACGACGGGGCAAATTATTTGTTTAGAGTCCCCCGAGCGGGACTCCCACGAGGCGGGCATTCTTTGTGTATAGTCCAGAGGGACTCCAACGGGGCCGCAATATTTGTCAGAGCCACGGAGGCTCTAGGGGGCATTTCTTGTTGTTTAGAGCCCAGAGGGGCTCAGGGGACATTCAGTTGGACAGAGCCTGCAAGGCTCTAGCGTTGGCCCCCTCTGTGTTCTACAGCTGCCCAGCACTTTGTGGGCAGCTGCTCCGTTTAGGCCCCTTTCATTAGGACACAGGGCGTCCTAGCCCAGACAAGGCCAGTTGGCCTAAGGACTGCCACAAGTGGTGGCTAATGTGAGTTTTGCGCTATTGTTCCTAATCTGCACCTCTGAATGTGTTTTATGCGTCATGTGCCTTGTGTTAACACCTCTGAATGTGTTGTGATGCATCATATGTAATGAGCTTATACCCCTACAGGTATTGTGATACTTAGGTGGTTGTTTTTCTCCTAGAATACAGCAAAACACAAGTGTCCCTATTAAAGGAGAAGGCCTAAGGGATTGTCCTAAGCCAAGTGTCTATTATTCATCGGTAATTCTCTCAGACAATAATAAAATGCCCTTTGATCTGTACACAGTAACTTGTATATGCACTAATAAAGTCTATTAACAAAACTTATTCATAAAAGTCAAAGTTATTTATTATTGATAAACATCAGACAATGAATCATTTAAAATATCCTTCCCTCCCGGAATGGGTTACAATCTTTAGTGAATTTAATTAATAACAATTAAAATTGGTCAATGTAAATAAAAGTCGACGCAGCGTTTCGGTGATTTCACCTTCTTCAGGACTAAAAACGAGTTCATCAAATCTAAAAAGAGGGAAAAGGTTTTTTCTTAAAACCAAAGTTCACTGAACAGTGCAATATACAGTACTACAGATCATTGTATCAACATACATCGTAAATTTTCTCAATTGTTTTTTATTTCTAAACAACCTTTAGTTACCACTATATTGAGAAGACACTTGACGTTACAGAGAGATAATTATTACTAACACGTTTCATTGTGCAAAAAACAAAGACTAAATTTATCATGTTTTTTCTGATTCAATAAAGATTCTTTGACATCAAAAAATAAACATACCTCATATATTTGAGAAAATAATGATGGATATTTCAATAGGCTATCCAAATGGAATAACCCTTCTAGATGGAGGTATATTCCTGCTGATAATTGAATCTATAAGAAAAGGAGGTATAAACATTTAACATATCTTCTACTTTTATTATTGTTTCTTAAATATTATTTGAGCTTAATTGGCATACCTTCTTATTAGTACAAATCAGATAATTTCGTCCGCCAGAGCCACCGTAAATGTATCCATATGTCGGGACAAGTGCCTTTAAAACTTTAGGGACTGGTTTCTCTAGAGAGACAAAGGATGGAAAAAAGGGCTCATTCAAACACTGGGATTTTTTCTCTCTCTTGGACTCTTGGATTTAATTATTTCTAGCATTAGATAGCTTCTGCTCACCGTATTGTTCAAGTGCATGTAAATCCTTTCTTCAATTATTTCCATATGATAACGGACGAAATTATCTGATTTGTACTAATAAGAAGGTATGCCAATTTAGCTCAAATAATATTTAAGAAACAATAATAAAAGTAGAAGATATGTTAAATGTTTATTCCTCCTTTTATTATAGATTCAATTATCAGCAGGAATATACCTCCATCTAGAAGGGTTATTCCATTTGGATAGCCTATTGAAATATCCATCATTATTTTCTCAAATATATGAGGTATGTTTATTTTTTGATGTCAAAGAATCTTTATTGAATCAGAAAAAACATGATAAATTTAGTCTTTGTTTTTTGCACAATGAAACGTGTTAGTAATAATTATCTCTCTGTAACGTCAAGTGTCTTCTCAATATAGTGGTAAGTAAAGGTTGTTTAGAAATAAAAAACAATTGAGAAAATTTACGATGTATGTTGATACAATGATCTGTAGTACTGTATATTGCACTGTTCAGTGAACTTTGGTTTTAAGAAAAAACCTTTTCCCTCTTTTTAGATTTGATGAAATCGTTTTTAGTCCTGAAGAAGGTGAAATCACCGAAACGCTGCGTCGACTTTTATTTACATTGACCAATTTTAATTGTTATTAATTAAATTCACTAAAGATTGTAACCCATTCCGGGAGGGAAGGATATTTTAAATGATTCATTGTCTGATGTTTATATCAATAATAAATAACTTTGACTTTTATGAATAAGTTTTGTTAATAGACTTTATTAGTGCATATACAAGTTACTGTGTACAGATCAAAGGGCATTTTATTATTGTCTGAGAGAATTACCGATGAATAATAGACACTTGGCTTAGGACAATCCCTTAGGCCTTCTCCTTTAATAGGGACACTTGTGTTTTGCTGTATTCTAGTACCCCGTCCCTCTGTGAGTGTCACATTGGGGTAACTCCCTTGTTATTTCTGATTGTTTTTCTCCTAGTACAGGTGGTGCTAGTGACGTCCTGGTTCCCTGTGCAATATTTTCCTAAAGTGGTTAGGGTTGCCTAGGTGGTACTTACCTGTTACCAGTGGTTACTGGTTGTGCGCTACATTTTATAATTGGTGCTACAGTGATTGTAGGTGCTATGTCCTAGAAGTGTTATTCCTATGTTCTAAGTACTAAGTTCTAAAAGTGCTAATTCCTGACAGTGGTCCATGTGGCCCTGTCCCTTGTACATATAATCCCTTGTAAAATTCTGCCCAGAGCCAGTTGGCACAGTGTAAATTGTGTGAATAGTATCTAATGTGTTTGGTATAATACAAAGGCTATTTTTATATAATACCTTGTGTGGAGTTTCGTTTGTGGTGGGCCTTGGGTTTTGTTGCTGGGTGCGCGCGCAAACGCTTTACACATTGCCTCCGGGATAAGCCTGACTGCTCGTGCCAAGCTACCAAGGGGGTGAGCAGGGGTTATCTTTGGCGCGTAACTCCCCAGCCCTGCCTGGAGTGGTGGTTTCTGCCTGGCTTTGGTGCAAGCCCTAGCCAACCAGAAATCCCATTTCTAACAGCCACCAGGTGGAGTTCCAGGCAGATGCTTTTTGTCCGAAGATCACAACTTCAGTTTTGTCCATGTTTAGTTTGAGGCAGTTGGTTTTTATCCATGAAGTTACAGCGGTCATGCATGTGGCACAGTTGTTTCCGTATTGGATGGTCTTATTAGACAGGGAGAGTATCAATTGGGAATCATAAGCATAGGAGAGTATGTTCGTGCTGCATGATTTGATGGAGTCATATAAATGATGAATAGTGTTGAGCTGAAGGATTATCCTTGAGGTACTCCACAGAAAAGGTCCTTGGCCTTTGATGTTTAGGGTGGCAGGCTGATTCTTTGTACCCCTTCCTGTGAGGTAGGCACAGATCCAGGTGAGGGCGGGTCAGTGTATGCCTGTCTCGTGTAGTCTACTGATTAGGGTGGAGTGGGAGACTGTGTTGAAGGCAGTGGATAGGTCCAGTAGTATAAAGGTGCTGTGTCTCCACGGTATAGGGTCAACCTGATGTTGTTGGTTGCTATGATGAGGGTGGGCTCAGTGCTGGGGTTTGGCCCAAAAAGTTGTTCCATTGTGTCTAGGAGTTGGTGTTCATTGAGGTGGTGAGAGAGTTGTATGTTTATGTCTTTTTCCATCACTTTGGCCGGGTAGGGTAGAAGGGAGATCAGGGGGTACTTTTCTAGGAGCGTGAGACCTGCTGAGGGTTTCTTTAGTAGTGTTTTGACCATCACGTGTTTCCAGGCATTCATGAAGTTCTCAAAAGTGATGGAAGTGCTCATGATGTGGGTGAGGACTTTGCTGATAAGAACAGCTCCCATGTTTTAGATGTAGTGGGGGCAGGGGTCTGTAGGTGCCCCAGAATAGTTATTTCTCATGATGCTGGCTGTTTCTTCTGTGGAGAGTGATTTCCAGTTTGTCAGGTTTTTGCTGTGAATGTTTGAAGGAGTGCTACAGGCAACGGTGGAGAGGTTCGGATGAGGGTCAAAGTTGTTGAATATGGTTTTGATTTTTGTCACTGAAGAAGGCTGAGATACAATGTGTTCTGCCGGGTAATACATATGCTTAGTGTAAACAAGAATTGGCCTAAGGAAGCCACAGAACAATCCTTGAGCAGAAGCGTACAGTAATCAGTACTTGGCACTCCTTTCCAACAATAAATGTAAGTCAACACACCACACACAATTGTTATTCAATTGATATATTCAAGTCATACTTTTTAAATAATTTAAATCTTTTGTATATGGCTGCTATACATGGAAAAAACACAAAAACATAAAAAACTTGACTTAGTGAACCAAGTGACATACAGTGCAACAGTGTATTCTACAGAACACCAAAACAATTCCTCAAAATGATGTGTGAGTATAAACAAATGTCCGTCCTTTTTAATCAAATGGTTAAAAAAAAACACCCTCTATTTTCATTAGTTTCAATTTTTATGATGACATTACTAAGGACATGGACTGATCAAAGTATCGTCGGCGTTCCGACCCCAGATGTATACGCTAATGAGTATACATCATGACGGGTCTTCTTCAGGACTGATATAGGTCTTACAGACACCCAGAAAGTAACAAAATCAAGGGACCTCCTCCATCCCGGGATAGAGACCACAATGAGGAGTCAATCAAGATTCAAAAAGGGTCATCTCATGCCATCAAAACAACAACTCAATAGATCAGGAGGGTAAACATCAATTGGTCCCCTTGTGTAATTTCCAAATGCTTGGTAGCTGGAAAGTATCCTAGCACACTGCGGTGTGTTTTCCGAGTGAATTCCAAAATCTGTACAATAAATCCTAGCTATTCTCGGCTCATGAGTAACTCACTGAGAGGGTGGTTGTTGAACCATTTGATTAAAAAGGACAGACATTTGTTTATACTCCCACATCATTTTGAGGAATTGTTTTGGTGTTCTGTACAATACACTGTTGCACTGTATTTCACTTGGTTCACTAAGTCACGTTTTTCAGTTTTTTGTGTTTTTTTTCGTGTATGACAGCCATAAACAGAAGAAATCATAATTAAAAAATATTAATTTGAACATATAAATTGAATAACAATTGTTTGTGGTGTGTTGGCTTACATTAATTATTGGAAAGGAGTGGCAAGTATTGATTACTGTATGCTTCAGCTCAAGGATTGTTCTGTTGCTTCGTTAGATCAATTCTTGTGTACACTAAGCAATTGTATTACCCAACAGAACACACTGTAGCTCATTCTGTATAGACCCAGTTTCTAAGGGATACAGGGTAGCTCTATTATCTTTAATGGTGAAGAAGTCTGCAATGTCTTATAATTCATGTGAGAGAGTGAAGCAGTTAGTGGTGCAGCCGGTGAAGTGTAGTCTTTGAGGATCGCGAAGATTTATTTTCCATTGTTGGAGCTGTTGTCTATGTGCTCCAGGAGGACCTTCTTTGTTTCTTTCACTTGTAGGTGATAGTGTCTCAGGGCTCTCTTGTATATCTTTTTGTCATTTTCAGGGTGGTTCATTCTCCATTTTATTTCCTGTTGCTTGCAGTGCTGTTTTCTTGCGTGGAGTTTCTCAGTGTACCAGCTGGCCTGCTTCTGTGTTCTTCTCTGTACGTCGTGTTTACGAGATGCCAGGGAGATGGCACATTTTATCATCCATTCGTCCAACTGTTTAGGTTGTTAGTGGAAGTTGGTTGCTTCAGGTGCAGGATGTCTAACCAGTTGGAGTCCTGGAAGTTGCCCCAGCTTTGTTTAGTTGTGTTTGATGTTGTGGGTCTCGTTAGGCAGGGAATGCTGATACGGAATTGGATGATGGCGTGGTCTGTCCAGGTGAGCTGTGTGGTTGCTGTGATTTCGATGTTGTTGAAGGTGGTGAAGACAGAGTTGATTGTGTGTCCAGCGGAGTGTGTTGGTCCAGTGATGAGTTGTGACAGTCCCAGGATATCTATGCTTTTGAGTAATCAGGTGCTGTTGGAGTCGATTTTGTCTTTAAGGTGAAAGTTGAAGTTTCCTAGTAGAATGTATTGCTGGAGTCGATGGCGAAGAAGGCTGAAAAAGAGCAGAAATGCACAAAAGGGTGCTAAACCACACAGAAGGGCAGCAGAAGGGTGAATAAGTGATAAAACAGAGCAAAGAGGCACAAAAGAAAGTTTGAGGAAAGGGAAAAGAGACACAAAAAGAAAGAACAAGAAGACCTTTTGTAATCCAAATGCATCATTGTCTCTCCTGCATAGAAACAACATGTCACAATCATTTTCTATTTAAATTCCTCCACCTGCTCCAACCTCACTGCATGCGAAGTCACCCAACCTACCCATAAAATCCCCCTAGGGATGTTCCTGAACACATGTGCTCAGCAAAAGGATAGTTTATCATGGTACTTCCTGCATAATTATTTAGTGCCTTATTTGCGAAGTTTTTTTTCCATGTGTATGCATGTCTTACTCTTGAAAATTATGGAGAAGGTAAACCTCAAGTCAGGAGGAAGATACATCACAAGAATGTTTTGTAAATCGTACTTATTTCATATTTCACAGGTCTGCCCATATTCTTTTGGCAAATTCGAATAATTTAGAAACATGGTAAATATTTAGATCTTTCCTCCTATGGTAATCCTTAACGTGGTTGGTTTGTGCAAACAAGCATTATCACCAACCAACTTCAATTTAAGGTCTCAACTTATTTCAGTGATTAGGGCTTACTTTAAAGGTATCCGAATTTACAAAGGAGAACTATTCCAACAGAATGATAGTCTTTTATGGCTTGGATTTTCCATTAGGTATCAATCTTGACTAGAAGTTCCAAATCTGAATCAAAGGTACGTGATCATTAGGGTTATTATTGTATTTCCAATGTTGACTGCTGAGCTGAAGGAAATGGGCAACAAAACCCAAGAGATTTATATATTCTTATCACTTGCTGCATACTAGTGTTTACTATGCTTAATTTCAATACCTTGGGGATTTGTTTGTGTTTCTAGTTGCAAATCAGTGACTAAAGCAAAAATCTCAAATCACATTGACTTCTCCCTTCCCTTTGTGTACCTGATGCATTTTGCATCATGATCATCCTTCTTCTCTGGACTGTATACCACTGTTTTCAGGGTTAGGCCAGCAGGCGATGAAGAACTCCGCTATCATTTAGAAATGCAGGAATTCATAGTCAAAAGCATGGGAATCTATTTCCCCACCTCCCCTCATCAATGCATCTCAAACACCTTGGCCTCCTATACCTTCTGAGACTTATAGGCCCAACTCAGAAAGATTTTGCTGCTATTTAACTCTTGGACTATTCCTGGCTTAAGCCTGAATATCAAGAGGCTTACACCTGTAATTCGGGAGTAAGTCAGGCGTGCTGCTAGAGTAAATCACACTTACACAGGTCAAAACCTTTTGTGAATTGGGCCCAAAGTCTCGAGTTCTTTCATATGTAAAATGTGGATTTAACTTATATGAATTGTCTCAATTTAAATATGTACTGGCTTCTGATAGAAAAACAGTTACAGCAGTCATAGGGCCAGTATTTGTCTTTCATCAAAATTACAGTGTTTATGCCTACACATATTTTCTTTATAAACAAAATTAATAAATACAACATCTCATTGTGGGAGGAAAGTAAAACAAATTAAATAGTAATGAACATTAGTGAAAACCACTGATCTTTAATGAGATTCTAAGGCATCCAACAGAAAGCACGTCCCAAACAAAAAAGCCAAAATTGGCAAATAAATGTTGTTGTGTCAGCAAATTTTGAAACATCATTGAGTCTCAAGTGTCACTTCTGTAGTCTAACAAAATGACTACTTGATGGCCCCATCATCACACCCTAATAGGAACACCATTGAGTCCATGTAACTATGCTCACAATGCCATGCCCTTGATGGACGACTCATCCAATCAAAAATCAGCCATGAAAATGCATGAAAGTCAGTAGATGAAGAGACTGATCCAAATCCCACTTTTTCATCATACTTCTTTCTATTGCACTTTTTGATAACGATGTAGTCTAGACATCTAAAACAATGTGCAACAATACCGAAAAAGACAATTTTAGCAAAGGAGTCCAAGGCCTACTTAGGTCAGTGTTCATGGTAGAGAAGCCACACAATATGTCGTACCCACCAAGCAATCCTGTTTCCATGACCTATGCTCATAGTTGTGCCTGTGCATTCCTATTTGAATATTGGTGGATCTGTCACTGTCTTCTATTATTGTAGAATGAGGCCAATAGTTATTTCTAGTTTTGGATGCTTCCCTCCAAACCACAAAATCCAATTACTGTGTTTACAGATTGAAGAGTCTACTTTTTTAATGACACCTTCTCGGAAATCAGGCCTTACATTTTGCTCTACTTTCCCTACTACAATAATGGATCTTGTTCATGTGGCTGGAGAGTTTGCAGAGAGGTTTGGTCAGCAATCAATCAAGTTAAATATTTTTTCTACACACAACAATATGTAGTTATAGGTTGAAGGCTTACATTTTCTTAGCCATAAATTTGGGAATTGTTTATTTGCTATTTTCATGATACAATATGCCTTATTTTGCTGTTTAATATTATTAAAAATACACAACATTTTGCTTATATATGGCACGCATATTTAAAAGTCTTGCTTTATTTGAAAAGCAAAATGATATTGATCAGTAGAGAAATTAGACAGTTAATGAGAAAAGCCAAAGAGTTTACAAACAAGGTGATTCAGTGAGTTACTGGCTGCTGCAGTCTGGTCGAATTGCAAGCCAAAAATTCATATTCCTGTAGGTAAATCCCATCATTGCATCTGTCACATGATTGCCACATTATATTAAAAGCACAAATAATTTTTAAAAGTCATTCAGACCAACAACAGTGCTCCCGCTTGGTGATACTATTGAATACTATTTAACAGGGGGGAAATAGTTCTCCCCTGTTAAATGTGTACAACGCTAAATTTATCTCTGGAGAAGTGTACGGGATTGGGGTTACCATCATGCTTCTTCACTTCAGTCAAAAGAAAAACATATTTGTTGAAGGTTTTTACACCTCCCTCCAACAGCTTCGAGTTATATCATCCACACAGAGCTTGTTCAACAAGTCATTGAGGACATAGTCCACTTGGCACCCCTGTTGCTTTAGATTAGTATCTGGGTAAATCCCCATGCCAAGCCATATAGGGATATTTTTTTGGACTGTCTCAGCCATGATAAAGGATATTGCTATACCATGGCTGAGTTACATATCTAATACCTTGAAGGTGTTGGGGTTGTCCTCTCTCTTTTCTTTAACTACAGCTATAAAGAAAGAGGATAAATTAATGGTTAAGCGTTTATGTCGTCAGCTCTGCGAAGAAAGGAGATTTGCATTGAAGGGTACAAAAAACACAGTGTTACTATATAATAGGCTGCTGAGCACCCCTGAGGCAAATTTCTATCTTGGACTTGAGTTAAGTCCTTGGGAGCGATCGTTGCTTTTTCGGTTCATATCTAACACTGTGCGGTGTCTTTTCTGTTTTGCTGGATCTTATGTCAACTTGGGGAGCTCCGCAACACTTTGCCCTTGTGATAAGCTACCTGAACAGTCTTTGTTGCATTATATGTTTTTTTGCGCTTTCAAAAATATGCATGAATGCACTTTCTTAGGCCTTGTTAAAAACCCTTGTTATCGCAGATGCAATGAAGTGCTACATCATCTGTATTTGTTAAACACTCTGAATATCTGTTTTAGAATATGCTCTTTCTTAAAACCTGCTATCAGAGCCAGGAGAACGATGGAAGGTTGATATATTATTTATGGTTGTGATGGACTTCTTTTATATGATTGGCACACTTGGTTTGTAAAACTTTCGTATATCCCTTTTACCTTTTTAATGTCACTTTCAGCGGCTTTACTATTGACAATTTGTACACCTAAATATTTGTCAGAGTACCTTTTGTATTTATTTTTGGTTACTGATGTTCATGATTGAGATCTCTTGCTGTTCTAATGGATTTTAATCATTTGTTGCTTGAATTGTGGAAGTCTCTTTTAATGATGGTGTATTAGCATGCTGTGTAATGTTGATTCTTTGTCTTTTATGGCCTGTCTGGCCGAATAAAGAATTACTGAACTAAACTGAATACTAATTATGGATGTGTTTCTAGGCCTAACAGATTAAAGGTTCATGGTGGTGCAATACGCTTGGTAAGTTCACTACAGCCCTAATTGCGACAGATGATGCAATGCCAACATTGCAGACTGCCGCAGTCCTGGCAGGAACAGCACCGTCGCTGTGGGCGGCGTTTCAGACAGTGCAACTTGTATTACTGCCAGCACTGCAGTGTCCTGGAGGCCTTGACATGGTGGTCAGACTGCCAAACTTGTAATCAGGCCCTTAGTCTCCTTTCTAGGCCTTATGCCTATTACAGTCATTCTATCATGATAAATGCAGCCATGTTTACATACACTCATGTCAGGTATGCAACATGCATTACTATGATATGAAAGCCTTGTCACACAAGACACTATGGGCCAGGGTTCTTCTGTCTCCCTTAAGTCAGGTGCGGACTCACACCTGGGCTATCTGCTGTGGGATGTATAGGGGATGTGGGGATTAGGAGGCAGTCAGGGGCCAGGTGGGCTTGCTGTGTGTCTTCCCCTGACCTAGAGCACTTACTGCTCGTGGGCTTGTGAGAGTGTATGACAAGTATGAGGGTTAAACAGTCCCTGTCATCCCATGGCACTGCCTATGGCCTTGTGCTGTATTTTATACTGGGTGGAGGGTGAAGATGGTGCCAGGTGCAGTGGCCGGAGTCTGGGCAGGAAGTCTCAGTGGTGGTGTCTGGTGGGTGGGCGGGCCGGGCTATGTTCCAGCCCATAGTCACTGCCCTCTGCACACACCAGACTCTAACCAGGCCAGATTTTATTGGGTGTAAAACAGCAGCCAACATGGAATGCCTCAGATGAGTATCTTTCCAGACGTACAACTTTGGGCCACCAGTAGTCAGGGCGTACGTTGCTGAATTAGTCTGCTAGCTCTTACCCTTGCTACACGCTGACAGTACATACATTGCATATATTAATGCCATTTGTCACCAAGTCCTTTTTATTCTAGCTTTCTTTAAACCTATTCCCAGCTCCTCAATTTTACAAAGCCTTTTGGTGGAAGGAGCTCAATGTTACCTCAGACTAGATGTAATATATGTGGCCTGGTTGGTGTATTACAGGCAGGCTAGAAGGTGGCCTGGGATTGAAATATGATTGTTGTATGCTTATCAATCCCTCCTACCAAGTAATTGGCCAAAATATTTTATGTTTGTCATTAGTGATGGCAATCTAAATCAAATGCATTTTTAGGATGCTTTTTAGTTTCGGAAGCTCAGTTATCATGGTACAGGAATACAGGGCTATCCCTTGATTATTCTTAGTTTTGTAACCCTGAAATGGGAATTAGGAAAACTAATACCCATGAAGATTGGACTGTTTACCAAGTATTTTTCCCGATTCCATGGACAAATCTGCTGATATTTTCTGCATTCTCTGAGAAGGTGGATAATATGATCAGGAATTTTGGTCGGGGATGAAGTGGGGTCAGAGTCTCAGGGACACTGCAACAGTAGAAGGGCAGAGAGGAGTCAACGCTCCCAATGATATGTTCTTGAAGGGGGAAGAGTGCACATAACCCAGGGCTATAACAACACACCAGGCCGTCCTGTCTTTGGGGGAAGGGAATTATGAGGGCAGTCTGGGGACTGCCTATGGTAGCACTGTGTGCTGCCCCCTACTGTAGATGGGGGGAGTAGTGTCACTTGGCCTTGACCACTGCCATCAAGCTAGGTGTTAGTCAACTGTGGCAGGGGGCAAATGGTTGGCAGCATACAGCCAAGCAGTGTTGGGTTCTGCTCTCAGCCTGGGTCTCTCATTATCTATGGCCTGAGGACATGCAGCCCTGGGCACTGCCAAGTGCCTGGCGCTGTCAGTGTATCATAGGGGAAAGGGAAAGTGGAGGGAAAGGCGGTGGTAGCCTTGTCTGCCATGGACCACTGCCCGTGGACATGGGCTCTACATGCCACTGGGTGCATTCTTGCATCCAGCCTTGCTGTTAGAGGAAGGAAATTCAGGACCCTACTGATAATTAGGGATGAACTATATGCTCCTTGAGCAGTACTGGAGATTTTGGGAGGGGGCTGGGCATGCTCCTGCCCATAGCCACAGTTGGTGACCCCTGGACCCGGTGTCTCTGAGCCCAGACTTCCCAGATCTGGTGTTAGCCGATCCAAGATTACCAGGGCTGTATTTTGACAACCCCTTAAATCCAGACCCAGAAACACTGGACTAGTCAGAATTGCTAGTGGCACAATCCCATCCGGAGTGCCAACTCGTACTGACGGCCTATGTATTTTCTGCTCATATACCTACAACAGTAATACTTACTCACGTGTTCCATTGGGGATTAATCAACCATTTTCAGTGATACCCGTTCACTGCAATTGTCTGCCAGTGTCCTTAGCTGAATAGGCTTAGGTAATCCAATCTAACTGAGAATGCATATTCTACTTTTACATAATTTCAAACAGCCCTTTACATGGGTGTGCACTGTATGACAATTGCTTGGTAAAGCAAAGCACCTAACTGGCCTTCGTCTTGTTCAGGCTTAACTCACTCAAAAATCACTGGTAGGTGGTCTGAAAGCAACCTTAAGCCATTTCCTGTGTGGATATATGTGGCATGATATGTACACATTACTATTTTATTTGTATTACATTAATCAAGCAGTTTCATCAAAGTGCAGATCCCAAAAAATGTGTTGTAATTAGAAGATTAGACCAAAGAATGTGGGGTAGTTCATATTTACTGCAGAATCACAACAGAAATAAAAATCAATGTCTCAAATAGTACAGCTCAACTGCTTCATAGTTTCATGTTTTACTTTCCTTCCTAAGACATATATTCATCTCATTCAAACACTGTTCTATTAATAAACATGCTAGTTCTAGTAGTTTTCACATGCATTTGTTTATTTTGAAGGACAATATCCAGTCTGAAGTTGTTGGAAAACAGTTTTTTGAAAAACAAATTTATTGCTAAAGCTAGCTGCTTTGAAGTGTAGATTACTTTTAAATATGCCTACAAAGTATTATTTAGGCTATCTTTAAAATGTTTGCATTGTATAGCTTTCTTTAGTGCTCAACAGAGTGTATCCTACATTCTCAATGTCAATCAATAGATTAGAAATAAATGCAGTGTCAGAACAGAAGAGAGGGAACACAACTCAGTCCATGCATGTCCCCAAAACTTCTAACTCAACTTTCTGCATAGAGCAAAAGGTTGGCTAGAATGCTACGGGAAACAGGGGAAGGGAAGCAGCAAGTTAATCACTTGCTCTATTCTCTTGCCAATTGTCTCCCCTGCTTAGGATCTGGTATAGTCATAACAAGATTGTAGGCAAGTTGTTTATTTTCTTCACGGCCACATTATGTTTGAGTTGAGCTAGCTGCTTTGAAGTGTAGATTACTTTTAAATATGCCTACAAAGTATTATTTAGGCTATCTTTAAAATGTTTGCATTGTATAGCTTTCTTTAGTGCTCAACAGAGTGTATCCTACATTCTCAATGTCAATCAATAGATTAGAAATAAATGCAGTGTCAGAACAGAAGAGAGGGAACACAACTCAGTCCATGCATGTCCCCAAAACTTCTAACACAACTTTCTGCATAGAGCAAAAGGTTGGCTAGAATGCTACGGGAAACAGGGGAAGGGAAGCAGCAAGTTAATCACTTGCTCTATTCTCTTGCCAATTGTCTCCCCTGCTTAGGATCTGGTATAGTCATAACAAGATTATAGGCAAGTTGTTTATTTTCTTCACGGCCACATTATGTTTGAGTTGGATAGTTTTCCCCGGAGCCTCCGCAATATTTTATCTGTAGCATCAGATCTTCAAATGGATCCATAAATCTGGTACGAAAATATGGCTGGAGTGCTGCCTATTTTTTGACCATTTACAATGGAAGCATCTGTTACTTTTACTGTTACAGCTGTTCCATATCCTCCCTGAGGTCTATTATAAAAAGGATTTCCAAACATTAATGGATCCCTTACATCAGATTACTGCAGCCACAACAAATGTTTTTAGTCATACTAACCTATCAGATCACCCAGATCTGCATGCAAAAACAGGATTCCTGATTCCAAAAACGTTCCCTCATTCAGTTAGATTAGGTTTTTTTTCAACATTTCACCCTTGGATATTTTTCATCTAAACAAATAATTTGCAAATATATGGTCAAAATATCTATAAAATGAACCGTTCAAGCCCCTCTTGCTCATTTGGAATGCAAATAGCTCAAAAATGGCATTCTCCAGATAAAGATCTTCATTTATGCCAAAATGTTTTCCAATTGTGTTCACTAGTATATATATATATATATATATATATATATATATATATATTACCTACTGGCGGTCGCCAGTAGGTAGTTATAGTTAGGACCACGTTTCCATAGGAAATCCGCAACATTCTATTTTGAATAACTTTTGCGCCGGTCGACGAATCCTCGCAAATTTTTCAAAATAGGTGGGGCGCTACGCTCCGCTCCTACCCTGAAAGTCTCGGGGGGATTCGTCAAGCGGGGGCTGAGATAAAAGGGAGGTCCCAAAACGCGTTTTTCCCATGCATTTTTCCATAGGACCTTTAGACACAGCTACAGCCCGAACGGCTAAACAGAATTACTTGAAATTTGGCAGAGAGGTAGTCCTCAGGTCAAGGAAGTGCCTTTTGTAGGTATGGTGTAAATCTGTTCAGTAGATTCTGAGAAAATAGCCTTTAAATCAATATATATATCTGAGCCAGCTTACGGTGCGCTTACGGTGCGCTTACCGTACGCGTACGGTGACGTGCGCGAGCGCGATTCTGATTGGCTCTTAGATCTTAGTAAACATTTGAATCGGCCGAAACCAGGAAGCGGCGGCCGCCATTTTCTCTCTCGCACTCTGAGTGGGGCAGCATAAATGAAGCC
This sequence comes from Triturus cristatus, assembly GCF_964204655.1. Taxonomy (NCBI): domain Eukaryota; kingdom Metazoa; phylum Chordata; class Amphibia; order Caudata; family Salamandridae; genus Triturus; species Triturus cristatus. Next base: position 1,265,209,967 of record NC_140591.1, read on the forward strand.
CAAAAATGTGTAAAGGGGCAGTATATTGAGATAATAATCACCCAGCAATGATATACGGGCCCCCAAACAACCCACAAGGCCAAAAAAAATATTTATTTTTTTGTTCGAAAAATCGCCGATTATGCTTACCGTATGGTAAAAAATTAAAAAAAAAAAAAAAAGTATCCACACTCTCCCCACCCCATGTGCAAATGGTGCCCGAAGGGCACCATTTGTGCATGGCTTATCAATCAAATGAAAACAATAAACAAAACATTTCACAACGATGCGCATAATATGTCCCCCATGTGCGCACGGTGCGCGAAGCGCATCGTGCGTACATGGCCCATCTTGCATAATGTGGGCACGCGGTGCGCGCAGCGCACCGCGTGACCACTGTGCGTGCATGGCACTAACTGCGTAAAGTGGGCGCACGGTGCGCGAAGCGCACCGCGTGCTCACTGTGCGCGCACGGTGCGCGAAGCGCACCGTGCGCGCACGGAACGAACTGCGTTAACTGGGCGCGCACGCCACGAATGGCGTAAAGTAAGTTAACATTTAAAAAACCGTACAAATTCACTGAAAAAACCATAGGTTTCACACACGTTATAGTTAGGAATTAGCATTTAAAAAACCTTGCAAATTCACTGAAAAAACCATAGGTTTCACACATGTTATAGTTAGCTGTAGATTTTACTGATAAAAAACCAATGAAATTCCCCCGTTATAGTTACTGTAGGCAACTATAACTCACGCGACCGCAATCCTCTGCTGATGACATATGTGTCTTTATGAAAAAAAAATATTTGTAATATATGTATAGCTAAAATTTAATGGAAGAAGACATGGGCAAATAAGTGTCTAAATACAGTATTAGCATCAGCAGAGGATTACGGACGCGTGAGTTATAGTTGCCTACAGTAACTATAACGGGGGAATTTCATTGGTTTTTTATCAGTAAAATCTACAGCTAACTATAACATGTGTGAAACCTATGGTTTTTTCAGTGAATATATATATATATATATATATATATATATATATATATATATATATATATATATTTCGCCACACTCGGCTTTACACTTTTCCTTGACTGGATAAAACCGGACGACGAACCCAGATTTGGTGCAAGTTAGGTGTTTATTTTCAGTGCGCCACCATTGCTGCCATGACACGTTTCGCCCAAACTCGGCCGTGATCACATGACGTGCCTTCAGAGGCAAAGTGAGGTTTTTAAAGTGACAGTATCAAGCACTCGTGATGCAGCAAGCTAATGGACATAGACAACATACTTTATCAAATAATCATTGTGGTCCATGTTTGTGCAAAGCAACAGCAATAAATAATAAAAGTAAATATAGTTGCAACAATGTTGATATAAATACCAATAAATGTAAAATACATTTAAAAATAAATATATGGTAATAAAAAACATTTTAGCAACATTAAATATTCAATATGAACAAATCATAATTTTTTTCAAAAAGGACCCACTGCTGTCATATGTAAAATCATTTGTAAACTAGCAGAGTACCTTTATGGCTATAAATGGATAAATCCATACATGTCCTCCCTTCATATTTGGGATATGCTGCTAAAGGGGTCAATAATCATATCATTGCTGTTGATAAATAAAGTGTAAAACACACCTCCATAATTGAGGATGCTGCAAGTATTGTTTAAAAGTGCCTAAAGACAAAGTGCAAAGTGCCAAACAGAGTGCTAGTACATATATAATCTAAAAGCTATATATAAAATACAAATGACCTCATAAAAAGTCCTCTGTACAAATACCATAAAACTTAGATAAAAATATGTATGTGAATTAAAATATTCTACTAAAAGCTTAGTTATTCAGTCCTCATAATATGCATTTGATAATTAATTATTCCTCTCAGGTGAATATTTTCAAACTACCGGTCCCATAATGCTTCAAGTTTGAAAATACTCACCTGAGAGGAATAATTAATTATCAAATGCATATTATGGGGACTGAATAACTGAGACTGCGCAGAAAACAGCCTATGAAGAAGGGACATGCCGAGTTGATGCAATAAAAGGATTGTCATCCAACCTTCACGGAGTGCGTTTTCAATTTCAGGGCAACGATTGAAAGATTTAACACGTGGCGGTTCAGCTGTGGAAGACTGCACCGTCCATGAAATGGTTGGGATTCCGCTGAGCCTGGGATCATGCTGGGTTGTAATAGCGGTGTGAAAGGAGTTGATTGTAACTCGGATGCCACACTGAGGCCCACTGGAGGGTTAAAATTGTTGTAAAACAGACTTCTACGGCCTCAGTGTCCACTGGAGGATATGAAATGCAAAGTTGCACTACCGGTCCCATAATGCTTCAAGTTTGAAAATACTCATCTGAGAGGAATAATTAATCATCAAATGCATATTATGGGGACTGGATAACTCAGACTGTGGAGAACACAGCCTATGAAGAAGGGACATGCTGTCCCGAAACACGTTGGCAGATTGTACTCGGTGTGGCATGCCAAGTCAATGCGACTTTGCATATAACTAAAAGGGTACCTAAACAGTATGATAGACCAAGTTCCAGTATCTGTTTGTCTTTGACACTCAGAGTCTCAGTAGATAAATTGATTACCGTTTTTGGGTCCACTATTTCTTGGTGTGGCTCCTCGTGAAGTATCCTGAAGTACTTTTGTTGTCTTTTCCCTTGGCCTCCCCGCCTCTGCCTCCTCTTCCTCTTCCTCTTTTTCCGCCCCTTTGAGTTTGAGGTTTTTGGTTTGTGAGTCTGTCCAGTCTTAAAAAATTGAACTTGTCATAGACTGATGTGGTAGGTCCACTTGAAACTGCAGCAATGTCACGGTCGGATTCTGAAACCACATCAGAACTCAGGTCACTCAAGGTGTTTTCTTGTCTCGACCGATTGCTCACTTCTACTCTTTCTCGTCTAATGGTGTCAAACTTCCTTGAGAAAGCATATATCCTTCATTGCTCATAATCAATGCAATCACACTGAAATTTGTGTGCTTTCCTGTCTGTGATTATCATTTCATAGTTCTTCATCCTTGCTTTTAAATCTTTTTCAAATTTTGTTACTCTGTCTTTGTCATCCAACCCACATAGCTGGTCTTTCTGTTCCTTGATATTTTCATAATGTTCTCTCTGTCAATGTCTGCATATGTGACAAGCAGAACAATCAGAGCTTTCTGCTTTCAGTTCTGCCCATTGTTTAATTAGGTCTGGATGGGGGTTTTCATTAGTTGGGGTAATCATGATCCTGAGTCCCCTTGGCACTCTGCCAACTTCCAGATATTTTTTAAGTGATTGCACTTCCCACCATTTTGATATTTCTCTCTTGGTGAGTTGTTCTAATTTGGTAGAGATAGATTGAAAAGACGTTGTGTCTGTACTAATCTTTGGTACTGACGTTGATGTTGCAACCCCACTCATACCGGACTCGCTAAACAGCCCCTCGGCTATTTTCAGCCTTGTTTCAATTTCCACATCTGCCTTGATGGAGGTTTGATTATATGACTACGATAACCAGAATGCAGTTGAAGCGCACAAGTTTGATGGCACTTAAAATTGAAAATAATATTTTTACACCTTCCCTTTAAATTTGACATAAGAAAACTGACCACGGTAATTACCTGCCAGAGTTTGTGCAGATTTGTCAAATAGGGTCAAAGTTGCTAGCAGGCTCGGGTGCATGGTTTCGCACACCATGCAAAATGGCATCGAACCTATGGGCTTCATTGTGCTGTGGAGCTTCTTTTTTTTACAGGCGTCACTTTCTGGGAGCTATTTGTGTTACTTGACAATCCAGCTGGTGCTGGAATGGTCAGGCAGTGGTGTTTTGCTTACAATTTCTGAGGAATTTTCTCCTCATTTTTGAACCTGTTTGTCTCACCGTGTGAGTGGCCATCATTTTGAATAGTGCTCCGCTTGACATAAAACTTTCCTGACGAACTCCATTGCTCATCGTAGGATTCTTTTCACCATTGTGCTGAAGGTACTTTCTCTCTGTATACTAGCTGCATGCACATTGCCTCACAACCTACACATACTGCTTCATTTAATTAATATTCCTGTATACTCTTATGCTTCCAAGATGAATTCATTTCTGGTGAAACTCCTGGCATAAGGCTCTTTCTTCAGATATTTTGGTGTTTATTTTGTGAAATATTTTGATCTTACACTGTAACACTCTCCTGTGCTCTCTTCTATTTAAAGGGAGGAACTAAGTATTTGCAAAGTTTGCCTCATAGTAAAATGTTTAATGATAAAATGGTTAACAAATCACTCATTGGGGTTAAAACTACCTCCTCTGGTGCATAGTCTTAGATGGCCAAAAATGATCCATCGTCACCTATTGCTTCGTCTGGTATTTTGGATCCCATTCTTGATGAGGTGTGGGACACTGCAACCTTTTATGAGTGCCACCAATGAGAAAAAGAATTGAAGATGATGATTATTATAGCGGGCAGAAGGATTGACATGGAAAACGTATCAGCTCTATTCAAGATGTCTCCATGCGGATTCCTCTATTAGAGGAAAAGATGTCCAAATTACGACTTCACACAGAAGATTTGGAAAACAGGAGTTGTTCATTTCCATCTGTGTGGTTTGCCAGAAGTTGTTGAAGATCCTAATCTTCTAGATCTGCATGGTTTTCCTTGTTTTCCACCCCTTAATTTACAGCATGCAAATCGTCTAGGAAGACTTAGCAGTTCTTAATCATTGAAACTTTGAAGCATTATTATGCTCTTTTTGGAATTTACAGACCTTCTTTATGTTTTGAAAGCAGCTAAAGATAAAAGGAGAACTGTCTGGTCAGGACATAATTTGTTTATATCTCAAGGTTTCTCTAAAGCAACCAATGCCAGATGAAGGGTGTTCCTACCTCTGAAGCCCCATTTGAGACATTTGAATATACACTATGGGATTCTTTATCCTTTCTTATGCAAAATAACTTAGAAGGGCAATATAAAATCTTTTGATGATCTGGTTAAACTAAAAACATGTCTCCAGAGTGTTGCTTCTCATGAGCTTGCAGCTACTTCATAGAATCTTCTTTCTTCTGCTTTCTTCATGAGTGGCTTTTTTGCTCTGTTTATAATTTTTATTTGCCATGCTGTTCGCCATGTTATGGAGTTAACACATCTTTTTTTGTCCTCATTTGTGCAATAAACATTCTGGAAGAAAGCGGGGGGTCTCACTCTCACGCCAGGCCGGTAGATTGACAAAGAGCAAGTCCCCGATCTTCCTGTTCCATATGGTCCAAAAGGGAAAGGTTCTGGGGTTACCAGTCCTGATCCCCAATACCCAGGAGTTATTGCGGTATTGCTTAATCATCGGACTTCCATACCATTTATCAGTCTTATGCCGTTATACCCCCAAACTAGAGTTCTGTTCCCATATGTCCCAAAAGTCATACCTTTTATTTCCCTCCCTTCTCCAGTTCAGAGTTCGTACCACTCCCTCCTCATAGGAGGGCACTGGGATACCCACTTAAAACAGATCTCACGTCTAGCTAATAATATCAACACAAACAACACATTTCTTTACTTACTTCTCAGATTAACCCTTAACCCTTCCTCATTCACAACCCCAAACATGACCAGACGTATGCTTACCTACAGGTTTGTGCCACTGTTGAAAGGACTTCACTTACGTCATACCAGAACACCTGGAGGTTGGGACATTGACAGAACATTTGTAGGCCGTCGGCTTCTTACTCCCCACACTTAGGACAGCTCTTTACCATTTGTTTATTCATTCTTGTCAGCTTTTTTGGTGACCAATATGCTCTGTGTATCGTAAATAAATGATTTTTCCTGAGTGGGGTTGCAATGGCAACATGCCACAGAGTAGACATTGATACTTGCCAAAGGTTTTGTACATCCCACAACGGCAGATCTTTTCCCTAGACCTCTGTAGGGAGTGTAAACACTTCTTCCCCGGCAAATATAAGCATTCAATACCAGTCCGAAACTTCCTTTTTCTATGTTGGGCTCTTTAAAAACTTTGCTGCAAGTTCCTTGTTCCCCACATCTTCCTTCTCCAAAGATTTTGTCCAACTAACCAATTGATAGTACTTGAATCTGGAGATACCACTATTCGCCATCAATGACATCTGTTTCCAGCCTACTAAGGTCTTTCCTTCAAGTAGCTGGCCCCATCTTGTTATTTCCCCTTCTGCTAATGGGCTTGAAAGTTTATCCTTCAAACATTCAGGGGTCAACGGAGATGCCCATATTGGGGCGTAACCACTGTAGTACGGGATTTTTACGGCTTTCCTGATTTGAAACCAGTGTTTTCATGCCGATAGTAATATCTTCAGCTTCACTTTTTAAAAATATTTCGGGTGCCCAAACTTATACAGAAAACAATCCCCCTCTAGCTGTGTCATGGCTTGCAGATGCGGGGCACACACTTGCTGTTCTTGAAGCAAAGTTCTCATGCTATTAAACTGAAATGCTTTGCAGTATTGAAGCAGGCCTGGACTAGCAATTCCTCCCTGCTGTTTCCCCCTTTGAGGTTTCCTCCAGGCAATTCTAGTTGCCTTAGAGGCCAAATAAAACTACTCAAAACTCCTTGTAGTTTATTAAACCAAACTTGTTTTTAAATTCTAGGAGTATTGAAGCAAACAAAAAAGTGAATTTTGGTAATATGGCCATTTTTTAAATGTTGGTTCTTCCCAAAAATGATAATGGAAGCCCTGCCCAAGATTTTAGTAATTTCTTGGATTCATTTGTTGCCTTCTCAAAATGTACCCGTGCAACATCCTCTAGGTTCTTTGTTACCATGATACCCAAATATCTTATATTTTCCTTTACCAGGGGGTTTTAGCTCTGGGAGTTCCACTCCATAAGTTCAGTTTTCTGCCAAATTACTTGGTAGCCTGAGACATCCCCAAATGTATCCAGAATGTCTGATATTATTGGAAGTGAGAGTGACAAGCTCGTTGTACATACCATCATCATCTGCATATAAAGCTACCCTCTTCTCCCAACCCTGAAACTCAGAAGGCAGGATCTGTTGACTAGTCCTGACTTTACTGGCTAGACGTTCAATATATAGATCAAAAAGAAGGGGGGAGAGTGGGCAGCCTTGCCTTGTACCCTTTGAAATAACTATCTTCCGCGTGAGGTTGCAGTTTACCAGTATTCTGGCAGAGGCACTCATATATCAATTTTATAACCCTCCTAAATGCCTTTCCCAGGTCATACTGCTCCACAACTTTGTGCAGAAAGGGCCAGCTCGCCCTGTCAAATGACTTTGCTGCATCGAAAGTAATTATCGACAAAGGAAGCCCTCCATAAGTTGCCATATCTATTGCCCCAAACAACTCATGAGTTAACTCATGAATCTGACAACCTTTGATGAATCCTTTCTGATCTGGGTGTATCAACTTGTCTGCTACCCCTCATAATATCGCAGCCAGAATCTGTGTGAAGATCTATAGGTCAATAGGATTCACAACATCTTGAATCCTTCCCTGCTTTTTGCATAAGACAAATAGTTGCTTCCTTCCAGTATTTCGGTATAGCAGAGCTCACTAGAAAAATTGAGTTAAAAAGTTTTGTCAGAAACGGGACAACCTTCTCTTTGAGAGACTTATAGATCTCATTCGGTAGGGCATCCGGACCAGTCGCCTTCCCTCTTTTTAGTTTCTCTTTTGCATCCGCAACCTCTTCTGTCATTATTTCGGAGTTTAACAGCTCCTTTTCTTCCTCTGATACTGTTGGGATTAACATGCCTTCAAAATACATCTCGATTTGATTTTTTGTAGCGCTAACATTGTCTGTATACAGATTCTGGGAAAAACTCTGCAAAGGAGCTCTTTATCTATCTATCCTCAAAACTGAGTGTACTTTGCCCTGCTGCCCTAATTGCTGGAATCCTATTCTGATTTCGTTCCCTTTTTAATTTCCAGGCCAGAAGTTTACCGCATCCCTCACCGTGCTCATGGTGAGAGCTTACTCGCCTCCCATTTCCTCCTGACTATTCCCTCCAGAATATTCCCTCCAGAATGCCAGACAACTCTTCTTTCTTTTCTCTTATTTCAACATCGACCATTCTCGCGCCCTGTATCATCTGTTCATGATCTCCCATCTTATCCATCTTATTCAGCTGCTGTAACCTATTTTCTAAGGTCTTTATTTTACGCCTTGTAGACTTGTTCTTAAATGCTGCGACACCGATCAACCTCCCACTAATAAACGCCTTGTATGCATCCCACGTTGTTTGGACTGATGTAGTCACATCATTTAAGCAAAAATAATCCTTGGTTGTCTCTTTCAACCTTATCACCACCTGTTGATCTAGAAGTAAAGTTCTATCCAAAGTCTACCTTAATGGGGTACCTGCCTCGTTCAACCTCAGTTTCAGGCAGACTGACGAGTGGTCCGACAAATGAGCAGTAAATGTTCCACTGTTCTAACATTTTTACATTCCCCTTTCTCAACCAGGAAGTAGTCAATCCTGGAGGCATGCCATGCCTCCTATTTCTAAATGTAAACTTTTGCTCCCCTACCCCTTTTTCTCTCCAAGCATCCAACAACCCAAAATCTTCCATTCAGCGTTTCAACCTTGCCCTCATTTTGGGTAAGTTCAGCTCTGTGGAGGCTTTTGTATTTGGCCACCTATCTTCCTTGGGGTCTAATAGTAGATTGAAATCACCTGCCAAAATTTTAGGAACTGAAAAATCCAATAGCTGGTTATACAGAGACTGCAAGGGGGCAGGATCATCCAGATTCAGGCCATAGTATCATGCAATAACGTATGTTTTCCCCAAAATTTTGACTTTCACCACAACCCGTCTCCCCATGGGGTTTGTGGGTGCCTCTATTATTAATGCTTTGGCCGCTTTCTTAAATATATTGGCAACCCCTTTAACACAACAATTCTGATTCATGCAGACATATGCATCTAACCTTCTTAGCTTCCCCATTACCTCCTTCCATTCTGACTTTAATAAGTGAGTCTCGTGAAGAATGATAATCTCGCTATCAGCCATTCTTAAATATTCCAGTATCCTCTGCCTCCTACCCCTGACCCTCAGCCTGTTTACGTTCCACAATAAGATATTAATCAACATCGAAACTAGGATTGTTGAAACAACTCACCCCTTTGGTCTTTCCCCTCACCAATAATCTCTTTATTCCACAACTAGGACAAATTAAAAAAAGATTTTCCCCTATATGCTCCCATAACCCATGTGTGTGTGTGCGTATGTCAAAAAATTGTGCAATCCCCCACCAGCCCCCCCCCCCCGCCAGGAGAACCCTCCCTTCCTTTTCTGGGAGAAACATATTCACCCTTCAAGACCCTACCCACTTTAGCCGCCACCTCACATATTCTGTTGTGATTTAATCTTACTTATGAGTGACTCCACTTCTTTTGCATCTCTAATGTTGTGCATCTGGTTTCTTCATATAATCCTTCTAGAGGCTTGGTAAGGGCATTTGTGCTGTTGCCCCCAGTGATTTTAACTCTTGAACATGTTTACCTAGTTCCCATTGGCGGTCTTGAGTAGCTCTGGAGATGTCCAAACGAATCCTAAATGACCAGTCCCCCTTGAGTACTTCAATCAGAAACTTCTCTTTTAAGGAATAGGTCTGGAAGTTAATTAGGATTCTTCGCAGGTTCTTTCTTGCCCCAGCTTTCCTAAACGGGTCCCTATGAACCCTCTGGATGTCTCTCTCCAGTGATGCTATCTCCAAGCCAGGGATGAATTAATTTAATAGACCCTCTACAAAACTCTTGACATCTTCGCCCTCTTTCCCCTCTGGAATATTTAGCAATCTTAGATTGTTCCTCTGGGAATTGATCTCTAAGGATTCATTTTATCACTAAGGTCTTTCTCGTTCACCTTAATACCTGTATTTCTCCACGGTTTACCTCCACTTCTTTACCTAGATCCACCAATGAGGCTTCTACTACTGCCACACAACTCATTAGGATTCTCAATTTTTCCTCTAAGGCATCACATGTCTCCTGGATCTTACCCTGATCTTTCTCAGAGGTGCCAAAATTTGCTCTCATCTCTAGAATCATGGATTCCATTAATCCTTCCACCACGGGATGCGGTGATGTTTCCTTAGAATTTTGCAGCTCTGCCAAATTCCCAGCACTGTCACCAAGGTCACCTTGACTCTGATTGTAATTTTGCTCCCTCTGAAGTTTTGCTTCCCATGATCCCTCAATGCCAGCACTTGAAATGTGTTGCTGACTGTAATGCCTTCCCCTACTGCTCTCTCGCTCTCCTCCTCTGTTAACATGGCAAGGTTATTTTTTGGTGTGGTCACTTCACTCGCAACACAGTCCAATGACAGTAATTTGGCTTGAACTTTAAACAAGGATGGTAATTTTAAGTTTGAAACCTGTATCCCTGTCTCTAGATGACTCAGATGATGGTGGGGCAGAGTGCTTAGTTTGTTTTCCCTTCTGGTTTTGCAAAGTGTGAACTGGTACTGTGTTTTTTTGGTTTAGGAGGAGTGCGTTTGCCCAAATTACTAGTCCTCAAACAGTGGCTTATCCCTCGCTTTGCATTAAGCTCATGCAACTGCATATCCGTCACAAGTTTCTTTCCTTTCACCTGGCTCTTCGGATCTCCCCCCTCCACTCCCCTACACGAGGCTTCAGGAGCTTGTGCTCTTTCCTGCCTCCCCGGGCACTTACTGGTGTCATGCGAGCGTCTGCCTCAGTCTTCTGCCTCTCTCGAGATCCGAGAACTTCTCCAGCTCCCTTCTTCTGCCAGCGTGACTCTGGCCCTGCTTCTGCAATGCCCTCTACCCCCAGAAAGAAATCCTGCCTGCTGCCCTCCTGCTATGCTTTGTACTTCCAGCTGCCCCCACCCACAGCAGTGATCCTTCTGGACTCTAGCCGCCCGCAGTGCTCCTCGACTGCCGCCGTGCCTCCTAGACTCCTAACATGTAGAACCGCACAGAGGAACAGGCATCTTTCTATTTACTTATTTACCAACTATCTCCAGATGCTTAGGACACATTGTGAGTGGAGTTACCTTCAGAATCAGCTGCTACATCTTTACTCGACTAAAGCGGTTTGGGAGCTCCCGACCGGACCTTCACTAGCCGGCCGCCATGTTCTCCGCTGGCTGTTCCGAGTCGACACGTCTTACTCATTTTTCTTATGCTTGTCTGGATACTTTTCTTTGATCTAATTTCTCTTCTGCATCCTTATGTATCTTTCTTTTCTTCTTTTTTCTTACTTTTCTTTCTTCTTCTCTTTGAGTGGTTGTTTAATAATTGTTTTTAATTATATTCGTATTGTATCTTCCTTGTATTACAAAATTACCATTGTTCTCCTGTTCTTTTCCCATTTTTTTGCAGATTATCATACTTGTTCCTGCATTCATGTCCCCTTGTGTCTCTTATGTTTAATGTTATCACATGGAATGTTTGTGGACGTAGGAATCCCATTAAAAGACAGAGGGCCTGATTTATAAAGGAAAACGTACACTTTTGTGGGCGTTTATAATTGTGTGCTATACAGAAAGATAATTTACAAGTAGTATCTTTAGGACTACGGAGTCTCCACACACAAAAAACATAGGATTGCTCTATTTTTTATGTTTGGGGACTCCACAGTCGTAAAGATACTACTCATAAATTATCTTTGTGAATAGAAACCAATTGTAAACTTACACAAAAGTGTAAGTTTATCTTTGTGAATCAGACTCAAAAGGTACTTTCTCATTTATCTAAACTTGATGCTAAAAATGCATTTCTACAGGAAACACACTGTAATGACTCCACATCTGTTAAATTAAAGAGACAATGGGTTGGCCAAGTTTTTTTTTTCTGGCACTTGATTGTAAGACTGGAGTTGCAATTCTTTGTCTTAAATCATTAAACATACATGTCCAATCTACATAGTGCGATAGTTTTGGTAGATGGATGTTGGTCAATGTTACTATAGATAATAAAAAGTGTAAGTTGTTTAATGTATATGGGCCTGTTAAATCTGACCCTGAGCTTTGGTTCACTAAACTTGCAAATATTTCCAACCCCAGCGAAATTATGACTGGTGACTTTAATCAGCTATTAGGAAGTCCAGGTTTAAATTTAAACCTAAAAATCCTGTATGGCATTTAGATCTTCAATCTCCCCTAGACCACTGTTTGATGTTTAGAGAACATGTAATCCTGATACATTTGAACTTTCCCTCTTTTCAAATGTCCTTAATGTAATGTCCAGGATTGGTTATGTTTAAGTCATTAAATCATTACTTCCTAGTTTACAATCTGCTGAGATTGGCTTCATTATTATATCTGATCATACTCAAATGTTGACCTATTTAAATATATCCACTGTCTATGTGTTTTTTCCATTGAATTTTTTTCTTCCATGTCCTCTTTGTTTGCACCCACATTATTAGAACATTTTAAATCTTGTATCTCTGATTGCAAAGCCAGTGACTCCCTTCTGGATGCTTTGAAAACTATCATCTCCAAACATGATAAAGATCCTAAATGTTGAATAAATGATAGGCCCAGTTCACTCATCAAATACGATTATAAGATATTTGCTAACACCTTAAATTACCATTTAGAGTTGGTTGTTCCTTTTCTTGTCAAATCAGATCAGTCTGGTTTTATTAAAAGAAGGCTTGCTGCTGATAATGAAAGAATGTTTTCTAATAACCAAAGCCAAGCTGGAAAACTAAATTCCCCACTGTCGGGGCTATCATTGGGTGTTAAAAAGGCTTTTGATCAAATCAACTGGCAATATATGCTTGAAATTCTTCACTGGTTTTGATTCTGCCCCAAATTAATTTCATTTGTGAAGCTATTATACTCCGATCCGAGCTCTAGTGTGTTTGTTAATGGCTTGTTTTATTTGAGATAGATTAAGGCACCAGACAGATGTTTGTTTTATGTTTGGATCCATTCCTGGAAAATAAGTTTTTGTAATACAAACTTATTGGATTTTAAACATGGCTCACAAGAAATTAATTTGTCAGCGTAGGCTGATGACATTTTGATACACATGTCCAATCCTCTTATTTCTGTGGACCCTTCCTTACAGGAAATTTTGCTGTACTTTAGCATCTCTGGATATAAACTTAATTTCACTAAAACCAAGATTTTGACCTTGAATCCTTTATGTTATCAGCATATATTTACTAAACCCTAATTGTGTATGGTGTTCTTAAAAAATTCAATATCTTGGTGCCTGATTTTCTTCCAATTTTAGAGACACAATTAGTTATGATTTTGCAATGTTGAAATCAGAGATACAAACATTATTTGTGCACTTGTTCTCTGGTATATTTATCATGAAGGGGTAGAATAGATTCTATTAAAATGATGATTGTGACACATATTTTATATAAGAATGGGCAGAAATAAAATTCTGCTCTCGGAAATAGCGGAATTCGGGAACTCCATACAATGTGTGTAACAAGATGTTCCTGTTAAATTTCTCAATCGGCACATGGCCTTATTATATTTACGTTGGTGCACCTGAGACTTATTTTGGCACACACCCCGGCAAGCACAATGAGACTGCACGCGAGGTGTGCTGACCGCTAGTGTGGTTTCTGGTTGCCCGGAGCCTTCCGGTGCCATTTTCATGATATTGGTGAGCGTAAGTGGCCACAGCTGCTTCTCTAGTAGATTCTCTACTCAAGAAGCAGCTAAATCTACTTTAAAAGATGTTTTCAAGTTAATATTCTACTCCAATGGACCGTTCAGGTTTTTTGTTAGTGCTAGAAGCATTTTTAAAATGTTAATTGTTTTTCAATAAGAAGGAAGTGCCCCAGAGACTCCAACATCCTCTTCCTGTCGATCAGGCTCCTCCCAGTGCCTGGTCACTTTTTATTTGTATTTTGCAGTGGACGGATCACTCTCTTTGTCTGCTGCATATATACCATTGTGTTATACTCCATATAGGTACCCAAATATAGGCTTGGGTAACATCCCAACCTTTCACGTATACATACATAACGGGCTGATAGGACTGAACCTTTACCTAGTTACCGTACTGCACATAGAACGTGGGGTTTTCCCTGAATACTAGCCTCATACATTATGCATGGGGATCCTTGGGTTCTTGGAAACTCAGCAAGACTACCATCTCCTGTATAATAACTATGTACAAGGTTAATTCCCGACATCATCCTAAGTCCGAAAGTGGCACAGCAAGATAGAAACCCCGGGGAGACCTTCAGGTATATAAACATCACATCTTGCTGAGATAGAGAGAGAAGATCAGGACTTCCGTGCTGACACACTGACGCAAGACGCTGAAGCCCCTGCATGCAGATACTCCAGCTCGCAGTTGTCTGACACCCCTTGTGGGGTGTCCAACCCGAGACCAGGACAAGGTCCCACAGTTTCTCACTAATGTTAATGGGGGTTGACTTTATCCTGGAGGGATTCTTGGTTTAACACTACATACATGCTAGCGACACTTAGGTACATCTAGTTAGGGTAGCATCGTAGAAGTACGCATTTTATTATCATGTATTTTATATACCTACCTGTATTCATGGTTACAGCAAGATGGTAGAACTCTACCATCCTTTTACTTTCAAGTGCTTCTAATCATCTATATCTGTTACTGTCTAATGATTGTTTCAGCACACCTATTTTACACTAGAATAATGACTGCTCAATAAATACTTATTGAAAATGTCCCTACCATTCATTCTGTGTATCTCTCTGAGACTGTTTCCACGGCCCTGAGGGATCAGGGTTGTCATGCTCGATAGTTTCCAAGAACTATTCTCTCTGCGTTAAGAGGCGTTTCAAGTGGCACTGTGAGCTAGCTGGCACACAGGCCAACATACCGGGTGGGGGAGTCTAGAATCAGTCTGATACCAAACCTATATTATATGTAGTCTAAATGCGCAGATCCTGTATTGGCTTTATTGGAACTACATGACATGGCTCCACCAATGTTGGTTGGGTACTTATTTAACGGTCAAATCTGAGTAGTTCAGTCAGGCTATTCTCAGAGTTCCCTACTCATAATTCCCCAGAGAAGTCTGGAGTGGGAGGGTACAAACTCCGCCATAGCTGAGTAGGCAAAATCCTATGTATTGGCTGTTGGTTAATCAAGCTTGAAGGACACATTGTTCCTATTGTGCTTAAAACCTTATCAAAGTTCCCTTGAAAGGCCCTTCTTACTAAAAAAATGAATGTACAGGAAGATTATGTGGTTGCATTAAATCTCTCAGGAGAAGAAAAAGATGCAGATGCAATACACATTTCAGAAAATGTTAGAACTGCTATCACCCTGAAACTAGCCGCATACGATTTAACATATAGGTTAGGGCAGGTAACATTCGCGATTGAGGCACATGAATCATATAGAACAGAGGTATTCTATTCATGGATTAGATTCCCAGAGGCAAATGCATGATCAAAAACATTTCATTACTTCTTAGAAGATGAAATACCGATGGAATATTGTCCATGTGAGGACATTGAAATTCCGCTCACTTACCACGAGCATTTATATTGGTTTAAAGGCACCCTCCCCCATACAAGAAATAGAGTAAGACTCGGTCCGCTCAGAAGAGATGGAGCAACATGGATGATAATAGCGGCCAACACACACCACATCCTGACATTGACACCATGCCAGGAGGAGACTTACTTACACATCATAAAGAATTAATACAACTTTACAGAAACATGACACAGTTTGTAATGAGAACACTCACACTTCAGCCAACACCGACAATACCAACAAGACCAGTCCAAACTTCTACAACTAAAATTACACCACAAACATCACACGCAGTTGATGGGTAAAATGCCCACTAAACCCTGAGCAAATGCCTTTCTAGATAACTACAAAAAAATAACACAGCTAGAGGCAGTATTCCCACACACTGGTCCACACAAAAAGAATAGAATGCTAAAAATGCGCTTGCCAATGGGGATAGCTCCCAGATGAAGGATTGTACTTCTTGGGGTATAGTCTTTGCTGAAATATACACCAGAACTCATGGTATTCCTTCATTAGCAGTAATACCAGACGTATTGAGACAGATACAGAACGAGTATGGAGCAGAACCTGCTCTGAAGTTAGGGATGAAGTTATTACATAACTTCACCCAGGTATCAACTATAACTAACTAAACATTAACCCCTTCAGTGCCCATGACGAGCTGGACTCGTCATGGGCCGCGGTGGCGCTGTGCCCATGACGAGTCCAGCTCGTCATAGACCCCGCCCGCTAATGCAATGGCCGGCACTGGGCGGGGAAAGGGGCGGGCACTGAAGGGGTTAAAGGGGAAGCAGCATCTGTGGCAATATGCCAACTCCTGGGAGATTTCACTCCTTTACAACAGGCGACAGAATTACCTAAAATAATTGAAACTGCTTATGCAGAATTAGGTAGAGATAGTTTGGGAGCTAGACCAGTAAAACCTCAACTAATGGGGAATCCTGAAAAGGAAACCTTTAAGCAAGCACCTGCTTCTTCGCAGAATGAAAGGGACAATAACGAACAACAAAAGAATAATGAAAATAGATCTCAATCCAGAGGTAGATCTCCTCAAAAGGAGCCCTCCGAAAGGAAGTATAACCCTAGGAATAGGGACAACATTAAAAAACCTGACAGGTATCAGGACACTGATACATGTTCCTCTCATTCCTTTCAGGGCTTATTGAAAAACTCAGAGAGAGAATGACGGTTGGAACACAGACAGGAGGAGCGTACAAAGTCTATAGACACGCAACTCGCTGCAGACGACGTACCTAAGAAAGAAGAAAAACAAAAACCTAAACGTCAATTCAAAAAGAAGAAAGTAGCAGGTCTCAAGATCAGACATGCCCAGAATTCTAAGGACTCAACTACTGAACGGGGAATGGGCTCTGACAATGCTAGACAGCACAGCAGAAGTAACAATATCTCACCAAAACCTGATGGAATTTCTGGTGACAGTGGAGTTGAGTAAACATATTGCAGTTTCGTCAGGTCAACTTGGCCCTGGGTTAGTTTTTGTGGGCAGGAAGGGCACCCAGTGTGGCGTTGCGGACTTGCTTTCAGTCACCATACTGTGGAGGGTTGGCCACCTCGGATGTCCAATCATATTATATGGCCTTGTACCTATTGATATTGAATGAATGGTGGTATGGGGACAGGACGGACCCCGCGTATGCGGTGGAACGAAGCTGTATGGGGACCACCACTTAAATTCAGCCTCCCTGCACAATACTCTACTGTCAGCCACAAGGGTGGTGTTCCAGGTGTGGAAGCAGGCTCTTCGGAAGATGGGGTGGTGGGGCAGGATGACGAAGGAGACTCCTCTGTGGTTTAATGGGAGACTGCCACAATTGGCTGCCCTATCGGGCTTCCGAGGTTGGGACAACATAGGAGTCTCTACCTTAGGAGATGTGATGCGGGGCATGGTTCTGAAGTCCTTTAAAGATCTCCAGCAGGAATATCAGATGCCGGACACCCAATTTTATAAATACCTCCAATTTCACCATACCATCCTTCCCAGTATTACGGGACTGGAGTCCCTTCCTGGCTGTAGCCCTATTAAAGCCAAAGTGTTCATTGGAGACCTGCAAGATCATAAAATCTTCAAAATGTATCAGTCCCTGGTGACAAATTGTCCCACCACACAAGGTAAACTTAGGGAGGCGTGGGAGGGAGACCTAGTCCCATTGGATGGAGATGATTGGACAGAGGCATCCCCTCGGGAGGCTGCGATTGCGTTGCGGCTTTGGCTAATCCAATTGAATTACTTACAACAGGTGTATTATACCACGGTCAGGCTGTGGAGGGCAGGCCTCGTATCACCCCCAATATGCCTACGTTGTGGTCAGGAAGTGGAAACCCTGCTCCACATGGTATGGCAGTGTACTCTGGAGATGCTACGCTCCTGGGATGACTATTCAGGACTGAGGAGTAGGGGACCAGTGATTCAGTGGAGACTTTCATTTGATGCATTGGGACTGGAGGTGGTGCTTGGGATGCAATGCTGAAATAGTGCAACGAGGGGGGTTATATTGTTTAAGTTTTATTGTTTCTTTCTGAAAAAGTATACTTTAAATGTCAATGCAAATTTTTTTGCATTTTAGACTGTAGCAGATAGCTTCTGGGTTACAGAGCTCTACATTGTATTTCACACTTGAAACAATAAAATCTGTTTGTAAAAAGAAGAAATCGCTATTAAGGACTCGCAAACTACTACTATGAAACATCTGCCCCTAAAGTCTTTAATCATTGTGCAATCACAGTTCTAGTAGCAAGGTTGCAGGAAGGGTCCAGAGTATAAACACTCAAGAAGCACTGGAGTAAATCATAGAGAGGGCATGGAGCAAATGTCTATAGTCTTTGAAGACACTGATACTACGTCCTGCTTACTATTATGGGAGGATTAGTGCAGACAAACCTGGTATCAAGTACTTACTTAGCCTAGTTCTTCCACTTGACTGAAGTTTGAAGAAGATCATGAGGCTTTGACTCAGGGAGTCACAGGGTCCGGAGTAGCTGTGAAGGAGGGAGAGAGGAGGACGTCAAGGGAGCTGCAGCCACAAGAACCACAGGCTCACTTGGACTTGAAGGAAACTGGAGAGATTTTTGGTTTCAGCAGGATTCTACGGGTGAGTGGGAAGGGTGAAACTTGTTCCACAGGGAGCGAGACCAAGACATGACTTGGGATTTGGTGGGACTTATTTACCCTCTAAAAGGCTCAACGGATGTTGCTAGATCCTTTGTGGCACATGAGGCACATGGCCATCTGGAAGGTTCTCGAACCATTGAAGAAAACATATGTTAGTTTACTCGCATTGACCTTACAGAATGGGCAGGTGCTAGTTGAGAATTGGAACCAAATAACAGGAAACAAATGCATCATCTTCAGTCGAACATGCATAATGGAAAACAACACCAAGGCCCCAGTAACAATTGGAGCAAGGCTTGTCAGTGACTCACATGATTCTGGGGAAGGTTTGCAGGGATTCCATGGAAAACCACAAAAAGGCCCTAGTAACAGGGGGTCCATTATAATCTATTCGTTCACAGGTTCTGGGGGCACATGCAGGGATTCAAGCGCAATGGAAGTACAGGTTTTGAGGAACATCAGTCATGGTATCATAGCACACCATAAATCACCACAAGGGTAATGCAACATGAGCCCTGCACGCTAGGTGTACTGTACAGAGGGCGCATGACGGGGTCGTGACAATAAGTAACCGCACAACATTTTATTGCCTGCACAATGAATAATTGATAATGCAAACATGCCATATTTCACTAAATATTTTTCTTGCTTGTTTGCTTTTAGGTGCACAAGAAACATCGCCACAGTACTACCAGACAGAAGACTGGCATAAAGTGACATGACCACAGCACGTGAGTCGTCCATTCTCGTTTGCTTATGCAGCTAAACTGACAGAGCTTCAAGATGGCCTCAAATGAAGGCACTACCAAAGAAGTGCCCAGTGAGGAGGAGGAGAAGAAGAAGCAGACTTCCACCACTAGCGTCCCGCTCCAAACCTTTTTCAGGAGACGTGTGCCTTCCGCACCTTCCTCCAGGCTGCAAGCTGGGGGCAGCACTACCGCATAAACTGCACCACCCCAATCTAAGCCCACGGCCATGTCTGTCAGTAAAGGAGCCACTGCAATCATGATGACGAGCAGGAAGTCTGAATTGGATTTGTCACAGCTGCAGTTTAGTACCCAATTGTTGCAGAAAACTGAGTAAAGTGAACAACAGGAGCCACAGCCACAGCCAGCACTAGTAGGTCTACCTGAGGTATGAGCAGAACAAGAGGTTGTGCTTCCCGCTCAGCAAGATATACCTCTTCCCGAACCATTGGCTTCCAGATCTCCAGCAAGAAGAAGGAAGGGTACACATACATACACCGCCATCTTCTCCACGCCCTCATTCTGATGATCTGGACTTAGATTGCAGCCCGGCTGAATCCAAGACCCACCAGGAGAGACAAAAGAAAAGGTAAGTTCCTGAAAGCCTTTAAAATTATGGACGGGGATAAGGAGGAAAAGCCAGTCATTGTCATGGAAGCTGGCTTAGAGGACACCAACATTACTCCTCCTATTCAATCTGCTCTGAGGGATATTGCACTGGTACCACCACCACCAGCTTCCATATTTGTATTCCCCCACTGAGACCTGCATCCACCACCTTGTGGTAAATATTTCGTTACCGGTACTATTTTTTATGCGGTAAAGTCTATTAAGAATAACTCAGTAAAATGAGAGGCAGAATCCGTGGTATTAGAGGTTTTAAAAGGGCTTTATTCCTATACAAAGGAATACAATTCGAATTGTAGGCGTTCTATTCCATCACCACGAAAGTTCAGGAAGGAAGGGCTTATATTATTGACAGGTAATCATTTTTATAGAAAAGGCATTACAGTAAAACAAATGCAGTAGGCGTATCAACTGATAAGACAAAATAAAATATGCATGCGTAACTAGAATAGGCGTAACTAGAAAACGTCATTATACATGATGTCACAAGTGGGTGGATCCATAAGAGAATCCTGCAATGTCAGCAGAAATATTTGGCAGAGATGCGTGCGCAGCCGCATGACGTGTGATTGACGTGCAACTAGAGGGAGAAGGGGACTTGACATTTAGCTCTACATGTGGAGACAGAAGTCTGGGGTTATGTCAACCTAATCCCAAATCATATCTAATATCCTATGTTTAAAGAACTGTGTTATCCAAAAAGAGAGGTCTCTTAGGATAGAATCTTATTCTATACTGACTATACTGACTGTTAGTGTGTGTACAAGCGTCTAAGTGTCTACACTAGATGCGAGGGGGTAGGAATATTCCATGGTAACAGGGCTATGAATTACTTGCATGAGGACAGCGAGGCCGGGCCCTTTGCTCGGTAGCTGGAAGGATGTTTACCTAAACTGCTAGACAGGAATGCATCGGATGAGGGGCGGAGGAGATAATCTTGAAGGTGAAATACAGTTTTTGGCAGGCTACGGGCTGGATCAGGCACCGTTAGCCACGCAGGGAGTAAGACAAAGTTCATGATCACAGATGCAGGCTCAGACTGGAGCTTTCAGAGGCAGAAGGCAGGAAAAGGCTTGATGACAGAATTCGGGCCTACTCGCCTGAATCTGTAAAATGTGGAAAGTGAACCACATAAAGTCGGTGGCCTTTCATACTTAGGAAAGGAATATCTGACCCATTCATGGTGGATCTGAAAGAGGACATGTTGACGGTGGACGCACATATATTTGCGTCTTCAAAACTGGAGCAGGAGGGAACATACATGTACGTATAGCATGTACATGGAGCCGTTGGGGTCTACGATAGGGGACATAACTGATCACAAAATTCATATTTCCTCATTCCCTCCTTGTCCCCTTCGGACCCTTAGGAGATATCGATCTTCATCAATCCATCGATCTGTTCATATAGCATCATTTGCTCTTCTTTCTTCTTCCGGGATCTCGAACGAAAACTTGTATGTGGGATACACGAGGTGGCACACAGACCACAAATCGCTGGCCCACATTGTAGACATAAGCAGCAACTGAATAGTATGAGAAAGCCAATACCTAGGAAGGAGAGCATTCTCCATCCCCAGGCTGACAACACGCCCCAGAACCAACCGGACCAAGTCCAGGTGCCTGGACTCTGGTGTATCTGGCTTACAATCTTATGAAGGCGAGTTATGGCTTTATATACTGACGGCGAATTTTCTGGTATGAAAATGCAGCAACTTGATCCGATGACCCTACAAGCTCCGCCCCTATCGGCCAGGATGACGTCAAGGACAAGACGATTTTGAAGCACAACAATCCGCATAGCAGACTGCTCTTCTGTTAAATTGCCTAAGGCGGAAATAGTTTCGTTCACTACTGCTTCAAGGGTTCTGGTTAATCTACGTATCAGTTTACTATTAGTGACTGTACCTATATAGGGAAAGAAACCTTTATTGAAATCTGTGTATTTTTCCCATGCTGTTTCAGTGTAATCGACAATTGGGAGATCTCTCTGCTGTCTATTGTGTACTAAATGGGTATTTCTATGATAATCAGGAGGAGCTAGGAAAACAGGTGGTAGAAGGAATGCTATGTAACAGGTACCATCCCAATCTAAAGGTAGACGTATATATGCGGTCTGGCCACATATAAAGTAGGAATGACGAGAAGCTCTAAATGAAGACTTGACTTGATCACTGAATTTTATTACAGTGGTGCATTTACTATGGCCCATGTGTATGGAGCCATTCTTTCTTATACATAGTTCCCCTTTTACTGGGAATACGGACATGGCGGGCAAGATTGGTGTAGCCTCTGATTCAACGTTCAGGATCATAAGGTTAAGTGTAAAATTACCTAATCCATATACTTCATTTTCTAGATCAGTTCCTGTTCTTTTGGGAAGTCCCTCCTTGTTAGGGTAGCAGACTTTAAGCAAAACTAAGTTCAGGTTTCCCCATACCCAGTTGTCTTGATAAACTGCGGAATCCGAATCTAGGGAATTAATCAAACTAAACCATGCTCCACAGGAGCCATTGTGTGTGAACGGATAGGGAAAGAGGGGCAAAACTCCCTTATAGTTCTGATAGGGAGGGAGTCGGCCACATATCCAACAATTTGTGGCATTGCTGGTTTGATGGGAATGATGTAGCATACTAATGAATGTGTTGTTGCGCAGCGCAAATCTATAGGACAATTCATGCGGAGGTAATTCGCTAAAAGAATGTTCTGCAGTTGTATTATAAGCACGCTTAGGAATAGGATAATACATGTGCAATAGGATGCTGACAATGATGATCAGACGACTTAGGAAAAACAAAATTAATAATGTTACTGTGCAGTGACTACGAAATGATTTACAATACGCATGCTTCTTGAGCTGTATTTGATGACTTCTTTCTCTATTCCGGTCTAGAGGATACATGTCAGAGACAAATTCAACCGATTCACCTTGGAGAGGACTTAAACAATCAAATTGTCTGACTTACTAGACCTCAATTTTAGTTTATACAGTTCTGGTTTTGTTAATTCAGCCAAGGGGAGCTTTGAGTCTGTCTGTGAGGGAATACAGGGTGGATTGTCTACACCGGATGGTAGTCCATAAAATTTCTTGATATGACTCGAGTGCAACCACCCTTTCCTTCCCTCGATCTTCACAGCTGTCCTTGTGGTGAGTAGAACCAACTTCGGTGACTTCCACCTAGGATCCAGTTGGGTCTTCCGGTCAAAATTCCTGACCAACACCAAGTCCCCAGGAACCACGTCATGGGGTTTTACCTCAGTATTGTCGGGAAAAGCTGCGGATACCTGTGAACGACAAGATTGTAGTGCAGACATCAAGGAAGCCAGGTAATCTGTCAGCATATTACAGTCAACATCAGTGATTTTGCGAGGTATAGGCGTCCCCCACATATTTGGTGGTCTACCGAAGATCACCTCATACGGGGATAGCCCTGTTCGAGAATGTGCTACCATTCTCATGTAAAAGAGCGCAACTGGTAAGGCTACTATCCAATCGACTCCTTTTTCTCTACATATTTTGGACAATCTAATTTTCAGAGTTTGATTATGACGTTCCACGAGACCTGCCGCCTCGGGATGTCGGACACAATGGAATTTCCATTTGTAGCCTAATAGAAGGGAAACGTGTTTCATTTGTTCGGACGAGAACGGCTGGCCGTTATCTGAGTAGACAACATGTGGTAAACCGTACCGTGGGAAGAATTCTCGAACTAACTGTTTGGCAGTAGTCGGGGCAGTGTAATCTGAAACCGGGTAGGCTTCGGTCCAACGGGAAAGAGCACAGACAACTACGAGAACATATTTGAATCCTCGACATCGTTCCATCTGGATATAATCCATCTGGAGGACTTCAAAAGGGTGGTCAGGAGGCTGAAATCCACCCTGTTCTACGGGAATGCTTTTACCTGGGTTAAACTGACAACATATCATACAGGTACGAACTTTTTGTTTAGCTGCGGCTCGCAAGTGTTTGTTGAACCAAATGTGTTGAATGCTGTCTAGCATAGCTTTTTCTCCTAGGTGCGCTGGACTATGTATAGTGTTAATGATGACTTGGACCATTGAGTCGGGAAGAAACCATATAGATTTTTCCTTCGTCATCCATCCTTGATCTGTTTGGATCCCTCCTAATTCAGTCCATTTCTTTATTTCGTCTGGTGTAGCATGTGTCTGTATGTCAATTACATCAAGGGCGGGATCCTTAACTGTCATGCAATGTGTTGGTGTCGGGACTATTGTCGTTGTCATGTCAGTTGTGTGAGTCTGATTCTGAGCAGTCTGTTTAGCTGTTCTGTCAGCTAGGTCATTACCCTGAGAAATGATATCGGTAACCTTTGTGTGGGATTTGCATTTCATAATCGATATTGCAGTAGGTAGATGAATCGCGTCTAATAGGGCTTGAATGAGGGGTCCGTGTTGGATGTGGGCACCGTGAGACGTTAAATAACCTCTCCCTCGCCACAGTACGCCGAAGTCACGGACGACTCCGAATGCATAACGTGAATCTGTGTATATGTTAACTTTTTTATTTGTGGCTTGAATACAGGCTTGTGTCAGAGCGGTGAGCTCTGCTGCTTGAGCTGACAAAGTGTTAATACAATTTGTTTCAATGACTTCAGTGTCTGTTGTGACTGCGGAAGCGGCCCCTAACTCTCCTGTACTTGTTCTCATACATGACCCATCCACATATAATGTCATATCTGGATCTGACAAAGGGATGTCTGTCAAGTCTTGTCTGGGTTTCGTCGTGATAGTAATGACTTCGACACAATCATGTGCCAATGGATCTGTTCCGCCTACTGGTAACAGTGTGGCAGGATTTAACGTATTACAACGTCTGATTTCTATGTGTGGCTGAAACAATGTTAATTCGTAACCGGTGAGTCTTGCTATAGTCAAGTGTTGTGTTTGTGTGCGGTTCAAGAGAACCTATACTGCGTGTGGTACTTGTACTGTCAATTGATGTCCTAACACTATGGCATCGCTTTGTCTGATTGCTAAAGCTGTTGCTGCCACTGATTTCAGGCACGCTGGAAGTGCCTGAGCTACTGGATCTAATGTACTAGAGAAATAAGCACATGGTTTGTGTGATCCTGCTTGTTCCTGAGTGAGTACTGACAAAGCAGTACCTTCGCGTTCTGTAACAAAGAGTGTAAACTGTTTACTGTAACATGGTGTTGCTAGGACAGGTGCTTGGCATAAAGCTTTCTTTAAGCTTTCAAAGGCATGTGTATGTTCTGGAGTCCAAGGGAGGACAGTCGATGTGGCTGCCTCCTGTGTTGTCAACTGGATGAGTGGTTTTGCTAGAAATGCATATTGAGGGATCCACTGCCTACAGTATGAAGTGAGGCCTATAAAAGCCCGTACCTCCTTTTGTGTCTTGGGTGGTGGCATGTTAGCAATTAACTGGATGCGATCGGGTGTAAGCTGCCTTCCCTCCTTGGACAGCGAGTGCCCAAGATAAACAACTCGCTGGACACAGAATTGCAGCTTGGAAGGGGACACCTTGTGCCCCTTGTCAGCCAGAAATTTCAAAACCGTCAGTGACGCTGTTTCACATTCAGGTTCGCTTCGGGCGGTGATCAGCAGATCATCGACATATTGAAGCAAGGCAGTGTTAGCTGGCATGTGTATACTGTCAAGTTCTCGTTTCAGTGCTTGGCTATAGATGCTGGGGCTTTCTGTAAATCCTTGAGGTGCGCGTGTGAATTTAAAACTTCGTCCATTTAAACTAAAACCAAAAAGATATTGACTTTCCGGATCAATTGGGACACTAAAGAAAGCATTCTTGAGATCAATTACAGTGAAAAACGTTGCTTCTGAATCAATAGCTGTGAGTAATGAAGAGATATCTGGGACCACAGGGTATTGTGGTACAATACATTTATTTAATTCGCGCAGATCAATAACTAATCGATATACTGGTGGTGCTTTTGGATCCGTTCTTTTAAGGATCGGAATTATCGGGGAATTACATACATTGGAGTCAGTTTCCACAACCACTCCTTGGGCAATAAGCTCGTCAATGATTTGCAGTAAAGCCACTACAGCATCTGGTGGTAACTTGTATTGTCGCATTCGTGGTAGTACCACTCCTGTCTTTAGTGTGACTCGATATGGTGTAATGTTCATGCAACCAACATCAGTGGGGCCTTGTGCCCATAAATGTGTAGGTAAATTCTGCAGTCGGTGATCCATGTCTCTGGATACGTAGTGACCTTTGAAGTCACGTAAAAATAGTCGTACTCCTTCCGGAGAACAACATATTATGGCTCCTAGAGCTTTCAATGTTTTTATACCTAACAGGTTTTCTGGACATGATTTAGTAAGCAATAAATCTGTAGTACGTGTTAATGGACCGACTGTAAGTGGAAGAGGTTGTGTTACGTCATTTATTATAGGTTTTCCTGAGAATCCAAGGGAAATATTTTGTGAGCCTGAGAGGGGTGCCCCTGGAACTTCACTGCGTCTTATAGTTGTTCTGCTTGCCCCTGTATCAAGTAAAAACTTTCTGTCTTCCCCTAATAGTTCACTATGTACATAAGGTCCCTCTTGGTCTACAGGAACCTCTATAAGGGGTAAGCCAACTTCCCTCTCTAGGCTATCTCATGAGTATCGCTGATAATCGGGATAATCTGTTTGTGCATACTGATACATTTGTTGTGTTGTTGCTTGAGTTGCAGCAATAGGCTGCGCTTGTGGTGGTGCTACGATCTGTTGCGGAGCTGCCTGTTGCGGAGCTAATTGTTGCGGAGCTAACCTAGGTTGTGCCTGCTGAGGCATTAGTTGTTGATTCTGATCCTGTCTAGGTGGACGTGGTCTCTCATGTGTTCTACCTGTGGCAATATTATGTTTCAGGACTGGACAATCGTGTATATAATGACCTGGTTGTTTACAATAGTTGCATGTCCCTTTCGCAGGACTTGCGGAATCACCCTTTTGATGACTATCGGCTGGAACTGACTGTGCAACAAGCATTTTCATTTTCGTATCTTTCATACGTCTTTGTTCGTGTTCTTGTTCTTCTCTAATTCTATTGTGGTGATATTGTAACATGTGTAGCATCTGTGATGGGGTATTACCTTGCCAGGTACTTTCGAATTTCAATACTCTATTCTTGACTTGTAGCAGAGAATTTTCAACTAATTTTGTCACAAACAGATGTGGATATGACTCACTACTGGCTTTTATGCCACTATTTATACTAAAACATTTTTCAAATCGGGAGTAGAAATCACTAGTGTCTTCATCTGGCTTTTGTTTACAGGCTGAGATTGCACCCCAGTCTTCCTTTTTCGTAGTTAATAAACGTGGCAATACCTGGATAAGTAATCCTGCTAGTGCTGTAGTCTTTTCCCCAAGCCCTGCTCCTGCAGCTCGGGCCTTTTCTTCGTTTTCTAATGCTGTCCAATCTATCTTTTGGTCTCCCACCTCCCATTCTTTTTCTTTGAGTTTCTCATAAACACCGGCGGGTAATAGGACTTTTAATATTTTCATAATGTCGGGGTAGGTATACTCTCCCATGAGTAACATGTCTTTTATCTCACGGTGGAAACCTGCTGGGTCCTTGTCATGGCTGGGTACTACTTTCTTCATTTCTAATAATTCCAGTTTGGTTATAGGCGTGTACACAAACACGCGTGTAAAATTATCACCGGCACCTCTAATTGGGTGTACTTCGCGTAACGGATTCTGTCTATCTATGTGATACATTTTTCTTCCCATGATGGGAACTGGAACGTGTTCTGGGCATACGAAATTTAAATATTGGTTTCGGGATTCTAGAATTTCCTTAATCAAATCTGTACCTGACCCTCTCCATATATTCGTGAGTAGTTCTGTCAATATGTCAGGTAAGGGTCCTGGATCGGAGTGTTGGCCTTTATACAATATAAGGAGGTGTTGAATCATGTATATACTAGCTAAACGCTGTTCATATGGGTCTAGATTCAGAAACGTGTGTGCAAGTACATCATCATTGTATTCGCCGGGACTGTCAGCCCATTGTACTGCGGACCTGGCTAATTCTTGTTCGTCCATGGAATCAAGCACATGGTATCCCCTTCGATCTCGGAGTAATTTATCAGCGGCTTGGAATAAGTGTTCAGGGGATTTTGTATTTAGCATAGGGTTTGGAAGATGTCTATTACATTCTGGACGTATTGGACGTATTGGGTCGTTAAAACCTCTGGTATTATTATGGGATCTTCCTCTACCTACATAAGCTATTGTATCTAATTGGTCTGATTCTTGCTCCCCCTCCTCTCTGTTTAGGTCAGTGGCGTCTACCTCTAATCTTTCTTCGTGTATTCGTTCTACTTCTTTGCGGATCTTTCGGTACATAGCTACTATACATAACTGTTTATCATGTCTCCCTTCTGATATATTCTGGCCCCAAGTGACAAGTTTTTGCATTTCTTCCGGATTTACCCCAGGCCGGTCTTGATTTCTGATTACACAGTTTATGAGGAAACGTAACAGTTGTCCCTGTACCTCTGCTTTCTGGTACTCCATGGCTCTGCTGATACTTTCAGGACCTCGTCCTGACTGGACAAAGTGATATATATTTTCTAAATGTGTAGCCATTCCTGGTAGCTTCGTTAAATATATTGCAGCTCGTCGAATACGTAATGATGACAGCAGCATTTCGTCCCGTTTACCGGGTACAGGATCATATCTACAATCTACTAGAAGTTCCTTAAGCATGTCGGGAGTTCCTTGTTTGGGCGTACGTTGGTGTGCTAATTCTCTAAGGGAAAATTTATTTCCTCTGGGCGGCGTAGAAAAAATGTCTGTCGTACCTCCTGTAGCACCATCTGGGGTGCTGGACGTGAAAGGATTTGTTGAAGGTGAGACAGCAACCGTCGTTGCGGGAAAAACGGTAGAAACAGATGTGCTTGTCGGAATGTGTGTCGGAGCTGGTTGTTGTGGAGGTACAGACGGAGAATCTTGGCGATGAGCATCATCGGCAAGCGGTCTATGTGGTGCGGTATTTGCATACTCGGGAGCTGCGTCATCTAAATAAGAGGAAAGGAAAACATCTTCTGCGGTTCTGGGATGCCCCTTGGGATGTGCTTTTATCGGAAACAATGGAGGTGGCAAGTCTTTTGGTATTTCCGGAGTAGCCTTAGGTAACCCTTCGGCCAGAAGTGGATACATACCATTCATAAGGGCGTTTCTTTGTCTGTCTACTTGTTCTGATTTTACTCGGGTACCTTCCTCAAGTAATAGATTTTCTCGGGTTTTATTGGAATTCTCTCTACCTTTCTCTTCCTGTCTGAGTGCTTTTTCCGTACGTCTATACGATTATTTACGCCATAATTCAATGGCATCTTTCTGTGACTGTCTGGCTTTCTTTTTCCACAATTCTTCTTCTACTCTCATGATGCAATCTGCATCCCAGGTCCCCGCTGCGGGCCATCTCTGACTCTCTGGTAATTCTTTGGTGTAGTCCACCCATAAATCAAGAAATAATACGGCATCTAGGCCATGCTTATGATACATAAAGTACCCTGGAGTGTCCCTAGGTGGGATGGGAACAGCTTCTTCGAGTACACCTTTTCTAGTTTTGATCTGTCTTAGTTTCGAAAAGAGCGGCATTTTTAGACCTTATTACTAGAACACACTTTATAAAAACACAATAATGAACAGTCATTCACACCACAGTATATAGAACGTATTTCAAAACATTTAACACTTAACAGTTTTACGAACAATGATAACTAATAGAAAACTAGTTACTGACATAATACTGACACTAGATAATACTTATTTATATTTATTTATATGCAAAACATACTATATATACTGCTAAACAGTACAGATACACTGCTAAAACAGTGCAGACCGGATTTGTGTACCCAAACCCGTCTTGACCGGCACAGACTATGTGCACGTTAAATGCCTCCCCGGTAATGGTACTCACCGGGTAGCTCGGAACGGAAGGCCTCGGAACGGAACTGAAACTGGACTGGACCGGACTGGACTCGGAACTTCGGAACCTGGCGGGTCTCTGTATACCTCGGATCTTGCTCTCTCAGCTAGGCTCTGGTCGGGATACTTCGCACTTCTCACCGCCTCGTCTGGGTGTTGATCGCAGCCTCAGTCGTCCCCGCTTGGCCGGAGGGAGATACAGGAAATCCTGCAGATACGCGTTTTTTGTCCGTTCAGCTGTGGCAGGAGACCGGGCCTGCAACGCACCACCGGCGCATGAGATGAGAAAGTGTCCCTATTCGGGCGCCAATTTATGTGGTAAATATTTCGTTACCGGTACTATTTTTTATGCGGTAAAGTCTATTAAGAATAACTCAGTAAAATGAGAGGCAGAATCCGTGGTATTAGAGGTTTTAAAAGGGCTTTATTCCTATACAAAGGAATACAATTCGAATTGTAGGCGTTCTATTCCATCACCACGAAAGTTCAGGAAGGAAGGGCTTATATTATTGACAGGTAATCATTTTTATAGAAAAGGCATTACAGTAAAACAAATGCAGTAGGCGTATCAACTGATAAGACAAAATAAAATATGCATGCGTAACTAGAATAGGGGTAACTAGAAAACGTCATTATACATGATGTCACAAGTGGGTGGATCCATAAGAGAATCCTGCAATGTCAGCAGAAATATTTGGCAGAGATGCGTGCGCAGCCGCATGACGTGTGATTGACGTGCAACTAGAGGGAGAAGGGGACTTGACATTTAGCTCTACATGTGGAGACAGAAGTCTGGGGTTATGTCAACCTAATCCCAAATCATATCTAATATCCTATGTTTAAAGAACTGTGTTATCCAAAAAGAGAGGTCTCTTAGGATAGAATCTTATTCTATACTGACTATACTGACTGTTAGTGCGTGTACAAGCGTCTAAGTGTCTACACTAGATGCGAGGGGGTAGGAATATTCCATGGTAACAGGGCTATGAATTACTTGCATGAGGACAGCGAGGCCGGGCCCTTTGCTCGGTAGCTGGAAGGATGTTTACCTAAACTGCTAGACAGGAATGCATCGGATGAGGGGCGTAGGAGATAATCTTGAAGGTGAAATACAGTTTTTGGCAGGCTACGGGCTGGATCAGGCACCGTTAGCCGCGCAGGGAGTAAGACAAAGTTCATGATCACAGATGCAGGCTCAGACTGGAGCTTTCAGAGGCAGAAGGCAGGAAAAGGCTTGATGACAGAATTCGGGCCTACTCGCCTGAATCTGTAAAATGTGGAAAGTGAACCACATAAAGTCGGTGGCCTTTCATACTTAGGAAAGGAATATCTGACCCATTCATGGTGGATCTGAAAGAGGACATGTTGACGGTGGACGCACATATATTTGCGTCTTCAAAACTGGAGCAGGAGGGAACATACATGTACGTATAGCATGTACATGGAGCCGTTGGGGTCTACGATAGGGGACATAACTGATCACAAAATTCATATTTCCTCAACCTGCTCAGTCAAAGTATGCACTTCAGAGAGGCAATCATCAACACACCTACCTCTAGTTCTTCAGTCATTGGCAGTGACACCAGTGGCCCACTAAAAAAGTTTGCCTCCCCAGTTTGGGACTTCTTTATGATGAGCAAGCATGAACATGCCATTGCAATATGCTCCATTTGCCATGTGAGTGTTTGTCATGGTAAGCCTGTTTCACACTATGGTACTGAAGGCAAAGTGACCCATATAAAAAAAAAAACATCACCCAATCCGGTGGGAGAAACGCCTTTGTAAAATTGCTGCAGGTAGTGGTGGTGATGAGAGAGGGCAATCAGCTCCGATCACAATGGGAGGTGAAGATGATGAGAAGGAGAGAGTGACAACCTAACACAGTGAAGACCTGTCCCCCGCTGTGCTCCAGTATCACCCGCCTCAGCAACCTCGAAATGGCAAAAGAGTCAGATGGAGACACCACAGCATACATTGATTACCCCAAGAACTACATTGAGTCTACCTGGTTCTTCTCTTCATAAGT
The DNA here is from genome assembly GCF_964204655.1 of Triturus cristatus. Taxonomy (NCBI): domain Eukaryota; kingdom Metazoa; phylum Chordata; class Amphibia; order Caudata; family Salamandridae; genus Triturus; species Triturus cristatus. The sequence goes on from NC_140591.1 coordinate 1,265,241,876, forward strand.
TGCCTGCCTCAGTGGATCAAGTAAGAAAGAAATCCTGGCTTCTATTATGGGCATGTTTAGGCAGGAGGGGCCCTAAAAACACGACCAACCAACAGCACATTTGAACAAATGGAAACTGGCTAAAATATTAGTGCAGGACCTCCTCCCTTTTTCTTTTGTGGAAGGAGCAGGATTTTTAGAATATGTGGCAGCCATCTACCAGAAAGATTCCCAGACAGACCTATTTTGCCAGAGTTGCTGTTCCAGTGTTCCAAAAAGATGTGCTGCAATTGCTTGAATAACCTTTGCAGCAGAGGGCTGTTCACACTATCCACCTGATGTGGACCAGCAATCAAGCCACTGATTACAAGTGTATAACTGCGCACTGGATCTTTTTTTGTGGGGGTTAGGCAACAGCTATCTACAGGTCTTAGCGCTGAGGAATCTTTGAAGGGTGTTCAGCGGCATGCAGCCGTACCAGGGGCGGACTGGGAACTGAAACCGGCCCTGGCAAATTGCTCGGCCGCCCCCCTGGGGGGCCTGAGGGAGTGCGGCCGAGCTGTTTAGAAGGGCCGGTTTCAGCCAATTTTGTTACCGGGGGCTTATATTGCTGGCCCCTGGTAATAAAAATGCCCCCCCCAGGGGCCCAAAACCGGCCCTCATCCTGGCGGCCCACTGGGGAAACGCCCGGGGCCTGCTACAGCTAGTCCGGCCCTGAGCAGTACCCATGTTCGCCATGGAGAAATCCCCACAGCTGCAAACATCTTGGAAGACTTTAACAGCAAGGTGTCTGAATGGCTGTGACCCAGAAGTCTCAGAATTGGATTTGTTGCTAAGGACAATGGCAGTAATATAGTTAAAGCCATGGCGATGGTGGGTATATCAGGGTCCTGTGATTAGTGCATTGCATCAATCTGATTGTGCAGGACTTTCATAAAGAAGACATAGTCAGCAACATACCAGTGGCGACTAGGATGGCTTGCAGATGGTGGGGTAGGGAGGGTTGCAGAGGGAGTCGTGCAGGGGGAAGTCTTACCATGCCGCTAGTCCCGCATTTCTGCTCCTGCTCTCCTCAAACAGGAAGCACAGCCAGGCCCCACTGACCAATCACAACACTGCAATGTAGCGTTGTGATTGGTCTGAGCACCAAGAAACGGTGCTCAGCCAGAGGCTGGAGGAGTGGGCATGTTCTTCATGCAGCCTGCATGGAGAACAGGGAGAGTGCGTATGACTGATTTTGGTGGCCCGAGAGGGCCGACCAAACAGTCATTGCGCATTTAGGAGTGGGCAAACCACTCCTCCCCTGCCCTGCTCCCAGAGTAAAGCAGCACAAAGAATAAAATTATAATAACGTAAAGTTATTATCATTTTATGTTTCCTGCTTTGCACTGCTTAAGATCAGTGAGGTGCCACTCCTTCACCATAGAGGATGAGCAACCAGTGCAACATACAGACTACCTGCAGAAGGATCTGTACTCATTTCACCCATTCTGTTAAAACCCACAAGCAGTTGAGAATCATTCAGCATACAAACATGCAAACAGAGTAGTTAAAGCCCTCATACCGGAGGTGCCAACACATTGAAACTCGACCTATTACATGTTGCAACGTCTGTTTGAGAAGTACAAACCAATCAATGACTATGTCATTCAAAAGGAATGAGCTGCAACTGGGAAAACTATGACCATGGAAGTGGACAAATGGGGCCTGGTCAAATGCCTGACAGAGATGCTACATCCTTTCAAGGTTTCAACACTGGAAGCCAGCAAGTAGGACAATATGATGACCCAATCTATCCGGTTGTTGCATCTTCTACAGTGCCAGTTAAAAAGGTGTTACAAGGTTTCTCCGGTGTGAACGGGAATGGAGAAGTGCATGAGATGGTTGAGTTTACTCCTTTACTTGGCTGTTAATCCAAGGCTGCAAAGAGACATTGTGTCATCCAAAGAGTACATCTGTGCCACAATACTTGATCCACGTTGCAAAAAACATACTGGCCACTTTCATTCAAAGTGGATGTTTTACTACACAAGACATGGGTTGGATCAAGCGAGAGGCCTGGATGAAGAATGGCTCGAAATGAGTATCCCGGCAGAAGTTCTGGCATGCAGTCTTCAACCTCAATAGAGGTCAGTGCTGTTGTCTCACAGCAGCCAACATCAGCAACAAGAACACCGGCAACAACAACAGCAACAGAAAAATTAGACCCTACCTCTGGATTGGTTTCAAGTGGCAGGGCTTAACTCCAGTGCTGAGGTGAAAGCAAAAGAGGTGAAGTAAGTGGCAGCACCAATGATCATTCAGAGGATGTTCCAGGACTATCTGGATGACCCAACAGAGATCTACATGGATAAAAATCCATTGGTCTATGAGTATGGGAAGTTGCTCCAGTGGCCAGAGTTCAGCAGGCTGGCAGTAAAGTATTTTGCTTGTCCGGTAGGCAGTGTGTCTGCTAAGTGTGTGTTCAGTGCAGCTGGCACAGTTGTCACAGTGAGACGGACCAGTCTCTCACCTCAAAAGTTAGAAAGATTGACCATACTAAAAATGAACCACACAACATACCACACAATTACATTGTTCCTGAACTACCACAGGAGGAGGAGGAAGATGAGGATGATTGGTCAGACTCAAGAGTGTTGGCTGACCAACTTCTGGGTGAACCACGTGAGTGTGAGTATGAACTGAGCTTCCCTGACTGAACAGACCACCATAGAACTTTTTAATTATTTATCATCAAAACTGCTGTGCCCCAAGAAAATGGATATAGCCATAGGGACATTATATATTTTGTTAGTGTCTGACTTATGCAGCCCCTCCATTTTAGGCACATGTATGCCAGGATTGGAATTGGGCAGGTGTGTAGTGAAGAAGCCTCCCCATTCCCTTCAAGGACATTGGAGACAATCCCTGCCTCCGTCCCATGCCTATCCTTCTTTTTTACATTCCCTCGCAAGGCTGCCCCAGTAAAGATCACTTAATTTATAACACTGCCAATCTGTTGCTTTCATAAAAAGAGGAGACACAATTGTGCACCACTGTGTTTGGATTGGAACTATTGCACCAATGAGTGATATATTATTGAGTGATTGTGAGCGATGATCGTTGATTCATGTGGAGACAAATAGTGAGGGAGGATATTTAACTAATTTGTAGACTTGATTTCGATGACTTGCAATGTTTGGGGCCTGATGATTTCTCCTGAAGGTGATTGGCCCTTTCACACTGAGCAAGATTTACTTGCAGGGTCCACTCCTTGCTATACGTTTTCTTCTGGCTCTTCAGAGACCAGACCAGTCAGATTAGTTAACAAACACAAATCTACAGAAAACTATTCAAATTCTTTTTCTTCTGTTTTTCATCAACAGCAGCACACTACAGGTCTCTCGCTCTCAATCTGATTTGGATCAGGACAGAGGCGGACTGCTTCGTTACTTGGCAAAGCAGTGCCAACTCCAGAAGGACGCAGCATTGAAAGTGGTCTGGGTATGATTGGGAGGAGCAGTGGTGTATAGGATCCCAGCTGCTGGAGTATCTGCCAATGATATGGCTAGGATGCAGGTGCAGTCACTTGTAATTGATGAATGATGAAAAGGCAAAATTTGAACAGGCGTAAATCCAAGAATCGATTTTTCAATGTTTTTGGTAGGCTGGGATAAAACTTAGGAAAGAATAAAGGAGTGAACTGCTAGTAGCAAGTGACTAGGTGGGCACTGTGAAACACACCTTGTTTTTGGTTTGTAATGCATTGGAAATGTCATATTGCTGAATGAACTGAAGCAGACGCACATTGTGCAGCCAAAACTGCAGTGGCGAATTAAACAATGCTGCAGTTAGGTCACGGGTGATGAAATGCCATGGACAGGGAGGTGATGTATGATGATGGGTGGGATATCTACCTCGCTTAAGAAATATAGGGAGTATACTTAATTTGTCAATAAGCATGCAATGTGACTAACCACCAACCATCCCTGCCACCGCTGAGACTCCCCATCCAACTGCCTCCTCGGGCGCCTCTGGGGCATTGGTGCTACTGACATTGGTGGTGCTGCCAGCCCCGGAACAGGAACAAAATTAAACATTTCAGATGCCAGATCCACCTCCTAAGTAATTATTCATTTTTTAATTAACAAAGTACAAACACAATACCTCACTATAGTTTGGTTAGTAGAATATCGAAACTATCACTTTGGGAAGTTTGCTGTTTGACAATGTTTGAAAAGCCAGGTAGTCAAGCCAACCAAAACATATCTTAATGGATCGGCAGAGCTATAATGACTCTGAGACATTGAAGCATAATGAAGCGGTGGAATGGTCAATGAAAGACATATGGTCTTGGGTGGCACATGCAATGGAACCTCATTATTTCCTACCATGAAATTCTATTATGGAAACTGCTGGTATACTGTATACATGAATAATAACACAACATTGGGGGGTCTGTGACCATGGTCACTCTCTCATTTTGACTGTTTGAGCATGAGCAAGAAAAAGAAAGCTTTCTCAACAGACATGTATGGTGAATAATTGCATGCTTGGGCCTGCAATCTTCATGGTAGAGTGACAGAAATCTGTTTTCTTAGTCTTACAGTACCACAAGATATATAAGGGTAGAGGGAAAGCTTACTAACAAAGCAGAAGAAAGCTACAGAGTATAGACAGGAGGAAGTCAGCTACAGAAATATGAAACATAGATAAAAAGGATAATGCAGGGATAGCTAGAGTTAAACAAAGATTTGATAGAAGAGTTAACAAAAGGAGACAGTATAAAAAAATAAACTAGGCAAAATTATTCTAAGAGTGTGGAGAAGTAAAATGTAGGTACATAATAATAATTACAGGACTTACTGGGGCCAGCAGAACCATTGGTCGTGGCGCTGGTGGTGTTTCCACCTGAAGCACTGGTGATGGCAGCCCTTTTACCCCCCTGTGATGCCCTCTTGTCCTTGGGTGCTGATGTAAGAAATAATGATAATAAAAAATAGATTAGTGGTGCAATTAATATCCTAAAACATATTTTGACAGACAGATGCAGTAGCATTGTAGTTTTCTAAATCAGATCGCCTATAGTACTAGAATTGAGTTGACCTATTCCTAATTTCCTTAACCTAAGCCCATTTCCAAATTTCTTAAACTACATTTGGAACTACAAATGCATTGCAACGAATGATCTTTGCTTCTCAACTCCCTTTAATGGGCAACCTCAGTCTCACTTTTCAATGAATAGATGAATACTACACATCACTGGGAGTTTGGGACTGTATGAGCTACACAAAGAAAGGCACAGAGAACACTAACTCACTGATATACTACCACTATCTTAGTGACAGGACACGACAGGACAGAGGAGTCTGTATCACTTCCTAAATAATCAGCCTAAGCGAGCACTAACAAGTATGAGTAGGAAGTGTCTAGCACCTAGCTAGCACAAGCTGGATCACATATTATTCGTAACGTAAACTTAACTTACCGCTGAATGTGAGCAGCATGCTATTTGAAAAAAGAATTAGCATTTTAAAAAACAAAAAATAAATAACTACTGACCGAAGTGCATCCATGTCCGCTTTCGAAAAAATGAGGCGGGCTGCACCCCTTGGCGGCACAAGGTGTGCAGCTTGTTGCAGCCGAACCGGCAACCTCACTTGTTGCCTGTTGCTCAGATATGGTCCTGTGGTGGAAGCAAAAATAAGTTAGAAAAAGTAAACAGCAAAGCAGAAAGGAAGAACTAAAGGAAGTAGAACACAAGTAAGAAAGGAAGAACAAAAAAGCATAACAACGTCATGGGAAAAAGTAAACAAAAAGACAAAAACATAAAATACACAAACACAAAGACACTCACTGATAATAAAAAAGGTAAATGAGGGGCAACTGAGAGGGATGGGGGAGGATTGGAAGAGATTTAAATCAGATTGAAAAAGTAGGCCCTGCACCATGCATGGATTAGAAAGCAAGTAAAAGAAAATGGCTGAGCCCATGCGTACAGCATGGTGCCGTTTGCACTGATTTTTCAGTATGCAACGTACTACTGGCCTGAAAAAGCAGCATGAATGGGCGGACGAGCATTCCTTCGCCCAATCGTGCCATTCTGTGGAATCTCATGGAGCTTTTTGTGCACACTGCCGAATTCCGCTGAGCAAAATTCTGTGAGTTCTACTCAGGCCTAATTATATACACTATTAACATTTTGCCTTTTAAATTTCCAAACTGCTATTTTAGACAACTTAATTCTATTTGCTTGAAATTTTTATAGAACTATACGACCACCCGTATTGCTATTGCTAAGATCAAACTTCCCAAAATTGAAGGTGGTGTTGTTTGGTTCCATGATTTTTAATTATACCACTCCTGTTTTATACTTAGAGAGCATTATGCTCTGATACATGATTTCTATGTTAACTTCATATCCACATGGGTCACTTTTGAAAGATTTTTCCTTGATCTTTTAAAGATTTTATATTTATATCTAACTGCACCTTTATTTCAAAATATCCCATGTTAAAATATTTGCACTTTTTCTAAGTAGATTACTCTTTGATAGGTTATCTCTTCACCAATTTTTTTTAATTAATCTATTTGATATAATAGGTTCTTTAAGGGCCATATGTACGACCCTATTTTGCATGCGCAAACAGGTTTGTGACCCGTTTGCGCATGCAAAATACAGAAGGGCCATGTACTAACCCTATTTAGCGAGTCGCAATTTATTTGCGACTCACTAAATAGGATTAGCAACTCGCTATTAGGAAGGGGCGTCCTGAGGGCGTCCCTTCTTAATAGCGAGCCTGAACCCTATGTATGACTGCGGTCGCAAAACAGTCACAGTTTACCACCCTTCTCAGAAGGGTGGTAAAGTACTCGCAAAAGGGAAGGGGTCCCCAGGAGACCCCTTCCCCTTTGTGAATGAAGGGGAAAATATGTTTTAGGGGCAGGCAGTGGTCCCAGGGACCACTACCTGCCCTTAAAAAATGAAACAAAAATGTTTCATGTCATCTTTTTTTAAATGCGTCCCATTTTCCTTTAAGGAAAACAGGCTGCATTTTTTAAAAAACTGCTTTATTTAACCCCTTGTGTGCCCATGACGAGCTGGACTCGTCATGGGCCGCGGTTGCAATGTGCCCATGACGAGTCCAGCTCGTCATGAACCCCGCCCGCTAATGCAACGGCCGGCACAGGGCGGGGAAAGGGCGTGGCACACAAGGGGTTAAAAGCAGTCCCAGACAAGGAGGTCTGCTGATCCCAGCAGGCCACCATCCCTGGGAGGGCCAGCCATTCCCAATGGGGTCTCAAATTACGAGTGCCTCATGCATTTTCATGAGGCATGCAATTTGTGACCCCATTGGGAATGGCAAACAGTGTCTCAGACACTGTTGTACATGGCATTTTGCGACTTGAAAATTGCGACTCGCAATTGAGCGCAATGTGCGAGTCGCAAATTGTCATGATCGTACATCTGGCCCTAAGATTCGTAATCGATTGTTCTATTTTAAACATTGGAAGGAAAGAGGTATTGCATATGTTTACCAATTTTGGGAGGACAATAGTGTTGCTACTTTTAATTTTTTTAGCAGATGAAATATCAATTACCTAGTTCATTTTTAGATGATTTTAATTTAATTAATTTCTCTCCAAACTTTTTTTCCAAAGTCCCATATACATTCTGATTCTTTATTACCATTGCCAACTGTGCATTTTTGTAATATTTTTCAGAGATCTCTTCCCAAGGCTGCTTTTATTTACAAGACCTTGCAAATTCAGCTAGATCTAAAAATGTGTGGGAGAATTTATAGGAAGATAATGTACGTGTCTCTTTTTCTCCTAGATTTTGGGATAAAATATGATTTCAATTATTTAGACCCTCTAAACCAGCATGGTCACTCTTCTTTATGAATAACAGAGCTGTGCCATTCTGAGACATGTTACTAGATTTGATACTTCTGCCTCTCCTCTTTGTTGGTCTTGTTCTGAATATACTGGCCATTAGTTAAACAATTGTCACCTTGTTAAAGGTTTTTGGACTTAAAATTCTCCATAATACCCCTTACAATACGTAATATTTTCTTAGGCTCCTTGACAGCTGATATTGATTATTCGGCTAATAGACCTGTGTTATTAGATCAATTTATTGTACTTGCTTTTATAGTAATGCTCTCATGTTGTAAAGAATTTTCCAAATTTCCTATGCTCACTAGATGGAATATTGTATGTGATGAGCACAGATTACACACTGTCCCTTCTCTTACTCTACAACAAAAGGTTAAGTCTGACCAATTCTAGTTGCCTCTCACCAATTTGTTGTCCTTGAACTCATGACAATTTTAACTTATTTCTATATTTATATTATCTTTCCTCGCTTCTTCCCCTTTATTTTTTGCATCTTTTCTCATTCTTTTCTTTTTCATTATTCTTTTTTTTCTCCTTCTTCCCTTCTCCTTTTCCTGTTTTCTTTCTCCTTATCTTCTTCTTTTTATATATTGTTTTATTCTGCATGTAACTCCTTTTTACAATATTTCTCAAATGTGTTCAATTGTACCACTGTAATTTGTTTATCAACTGCTGCATGAATTGACAAAAGAAAATTATTAAACAAGAAAAAGTTACTAGCAGCCTCAAACCCTTTGATGCGCCTTTTAACTTGCCTCTCCGATGTAGCCCTATGGAGCTGTATGTAACTTGATAGCTAATCAGACTAATTGTCTTCTAAATTCATCAAATTATATACTTATTAGCAAATTTAGATTTTTCACAGCCTGGTGGGCAGAAAATCTGGATTTTATTAAAGACACAGAGGCTAAGATTATGCAAATCTCCTTTATTGCGAGCTCATAGCAGCAACAATTGCAGAATCTAGAACTTCAAAACATTCTAATAGGCCATAAAGTCCCCCCACATGCATTCTTCCCCCTTCTTCAGCGAACAAGATAACTTTTAATTTTCTTAACTTCCGCCGAAATGTTCTATCAGTGACACAAAATTCTTACTCTGAAAGAGAAAAAAACAAATTCAGCAACTTTAACCCATTAAGGAGGGTATCGATGTGGAGGGATAATCTTAGCCTCCGTGTCTTCAATAAAATCCAGATTTTCTGCCCACCAGCTATTAAAAATCTAAGTTTTATGGCATGTAATAGAGGCTAATATTATGCAAGTTATTAGTGCATTTGGCACATTATCAATTATGTTTGTAAGAAGTCTGGAATAGAAACTTTTAAACATACTTTCATTGGACCAATCCGCAGCCCTAAGGTTATCTTACAAACCTCCCCAAGGAAGAAAGCTTTGGAGGCTGAAGCACCCCTAAGTGAATGTGCACCACACATAGTGATGTTGGCCCTGGCTTCTTTCATTACTTCCTTCACCCGTCTTGCTAAGGTGGATGAAGAAACTTCTGTATGAGGGGACCTATGGGATATTGACATTTGTTCTATATTCCCTCTTAACCTCTCAGTCCTCCTCTCATACTCCATCAAGCATTTCACCACACATAGGGGTCTATTACGATGGCAGTTGGATAGCCGCCGCTGGGCCGGCAGTGGCAACTGCTGGGCCAGCGGCAGTCATCCGCCCATGATCGCTACCCAGAAAACCGCCGGTTCTATTAGCATGGCAGTGACGACCGCTGCGGTGAGATTTTCCGCCTGCCACTTTTCCGCCAGTAGCAATCCCCACGCTTGCCTGGCGGGCGAAGATGGACCACTACAATGGGGCCGGTGCAGGGTCAGGCTCCGCCGGCATGATTATGATGCCGATGGTAGCCAGCCTTTCCGCGGCGGTGGAACCGCTATGGAAGGGCATGCGGAGAATGTCTCTGAGGGGCCCCAATGTGTTTGGGGGTTTAGGTGTACTGGGGGGGTACATCTCCCTGTACCAAGTGGCAGGCACTGTGCAATGCCTGCCATGCAGTGCAGGGATATGCTGGACATGCTTTTTTGGTCAGCGCGGTGGTGCTGCTGGCAGCAGCAACCGCCGCAATGTTAAATGCTGCGATCATACCGCCGCAGTCAGATTTCTAGTAGGATTGGGAACCATGCCTGAGACCTCTAAAGGGGTTTTATTACTACCATGATTTCCTTGTTCCTGCGGACATGTAACAGTAGTTTTGGTAGCATGACAAATGGAAGGAAAGCATAAGGTGCTAGTCCTCTCTGATTCTGAATGAAGACATTCACCCCCAAGGCCTGAGGGTTCGGTCTCCACCTGAAATATTTCTACAGCTGAGTGTTCAGTCTGTCTGCAAAAAGATCCACCCGAAGGGTCCCCATATTGATTGATACTGAGGAAGATTCCCTCGTATAATGTTCAATTGTTGAAGTCTCTGAAATTCCTGGAGGACCAATCTGCTACCCCGTTGTCCAAGCCCGGAATATGTTCCACTATTACTGAATTGTGTTTATGGCAAACCCCACGTTATGCATTTCCTGGCTTGGAACCATGCATGAATTTTTCTTGTTTATGACAAAACCCAAGTGTTCTAATAGGCTTATGGTAAGGTCTGTGTGACGTGACACCAGGAGAGGTTAACTTCATCCTCCAATCCTTCATCACTAACAATGGGAATAGGTAGTTCCAGGCCTTTTTTCCTGCCCGTCTGTAGCGCCTAAGGCACTGTCTGTGTCACCACCAAGGTGTGATGTCATTGGGTTTGAGGCTTTGGCCTTCCTTATTTCCTTAGGCAGGCCTCCCACTGCAGCCCTTAACCTTTTCTTGTTTATAACAAAACCCCAGTGTTCTAATAGGCTTATGGTAGGGTCTGTGCGATGTGACACCACTTTCCAGGACTGGGTCATTATTAAGATATTGTGTAAGTACAGTATTAGTCTTACTCCTTTTGCTCAGAGCCATCCTGCTATTGGACGTAGAACCTTGCTGAAGCACCATGGGGCTGATTAAAGCCCTAAGGGGAGGCTGCAGAACTGCCAAAGTCCCCCCCTGGTAAATTGGAGGAGTTTTTGGTGTGTTGGCCAGATTGGAATAGTCAGATATATGGCCTTTAGGTCTAGTCAATTTAGCCAATTCTCTTTTCTTAGTACGTCTCTGAGGAGGTGCACTCCTTCCATTTTGAAGTGGTGGTAGACCACCCATTTGTTCAGCTCTTTTAGGTTTATGACTAGTGTCAGCTGTTTGTCCTTCTTCTCCACTAGGAATTTGTTTTGATGAAATTCGACTCTGCTCTCTCTTGAATTGCCCCTTTGGTACATAAGTACTCTACCTCCTGTGATATTAGGATTGCATTTTCCTGTGAGAAGACCTTCTTCTGAGGTATTTTTCTTTGTATCGGTGTATCTATAAATTCTATCTTATATCCCTTGAATGTGTCTAGGACCCAGGCATCCTGACTCACTAGATTCCAGTTCCCACAAAATTGGGCTAGTCTGCCTCCCACCTTTATAGAGGTATCCTTAGGGTCTTTCATAGTTCTTACCTGTTGAAAAACATCTCTGTTTCCACTCACCTCTGTCTGAAGCGTCTCCCACAAACTCTCTGCTTCTGGGGGTAAAAGGTCAAATGGCTTGCAAAGCTTGGGTGTGAAAGCCGTGGCCAGGTAGGGATTCAATGAACTTTGGCCACAGCAAAGAACCAAGCCGGTGTTCTCCCGGCTCTGGCAAAAACCTTGGTTTGAAGACTCTCTTGATGTCTTTCTGGAAATTCTGTATTGAGCTGGTTACTCCCACGTACTTGTCCATATCTCTAATAAATTTGTTCCCAAAGAGTGGACCTTGGGAAGCAGCTCCTCCTTCTTTATTGGCCAGCTTGACCAGTTTGGGATCTATTTTGAACAAAATACTTTGTCTTCTCTCATTTGAGAGTGCAGTAGTCGCATTCCCTAGGAGACAGATCGCTCTTTGCGCCCTATGGCGCAATTCATAGGGGCCGATGGGGGTGTCTTCAACATAAGCCATTTTGATCATCTGGAACATATTTGTCAGTGGCCCAGTAATGTCAAGGAGGTGGCCTTGGCAGGACTTTAGGCCTTTGTCAAGGCCTTTCCTAGGGCCCTTTCTACCTTTGGAGATGAATGCCACCACTTTTATATCTAGGTCTGGGGTTGAAGCGACCTTATCTGGGAGGCATTGTCATAGGCATTCAGATCTCAGGCGGGATCTAACATCTTTTTGGATTTCCTTCCGGAGTCAGACGGAGAGGTTTTCTGTAACATGTTGAGATGTGGCCCACTCCGGAGACAAGGGGTGCTTCATAAGGAGTGGGTCAAACATGCTTTCCCCGAATGGGTCCACAAGACCCAGAGGCCATAGATGCCTCATCATTTGTTCCCACATTTCTCACTTCTACCTCTTCCATATCGAACTGACAGGAGTAGGAGATGTTAATTTTGTCCTCCAAGCCTTCATCCCTATCGCTGGGAATAGGTAGTTCTGGGCCTTGTTCCTGCCCATCTGTAGTGCCCAAGGCGCTGTCTCTATCACCGCCAAGGCGTGATGTCAATGGGTTTGTGGCTTTGGGCTTCCTTGCTCCCTTAGGCAGGCCTTCCACTGCAGGCCTTTTCCTTTGGGTCTTATCTGCCCCAACAGCCCCTTCAGGGTGTCCTGTGCCAGAAACTGGCCAATCTTTTTTGGAGTTGACTTCCAGTTTTTTGTTAATTGTGTCACCCAGTGACCCCATTATTTTATTGGGGGCCTTATTTATAAGCCCCTTCAGTTTCTCCACCATAGAATTGCCTAAAGGGTCAAGGGTCATTGGGTAAATATATATCAACTATTAGGGCTCTGGGCAAATACGCAGCTGTTCTAGCAGTTGATTAGACTACAACTGACTGAATTCTATTAGGCTGCCCAACTGGCTACTCCAGTGTTTCTTATACTTGAGCCCAACCTATTAAGATGGCCACCGGCAGTTCTTAGGCACTTTTCCTTTAATATGAGTGTCTTTCCTTTATTGCAATGCCTCTTCTTGAGAAGTAAGGGTTGCGGCGTCTCCTATGTGCAGTTTTCTTCTCGTGTCGGCGCTCTGATGGGCGAGTCAGCCCGCGAGCAATCAGTTTGGATGAGAAATGTCCTCCATGAGCCGGTTCTTCAAGGAAGCCTGCTCGTGGGGATGTTTACATGGCAGGCCTCCGCTGCTATGGCAGCTGGGAGCAGCCGTGGCTTTGAAGAAAGCCACTCTGCTGCGGGATGCAGCATGGGCCCGGTCTTTTCATAAGAAGCCTGTCCTGTGCAAAGATGTTTTTCTCAGCGTTAAAGAGCCGAAAGAAACACCACGTTGTGTCAAGTGCATGGAGGAGGGAAGACCTCTGTCTCGAACCTATGTCAGATAGAGATATTGGTATAGGAACCACCCTCCTCTAAGGATTATAACCAACCTAAAGACACTATCCCTTGCCCTGCATTAGACATAACTCAAATGTAAGGGTAGGGAAAGGTGAGAAATATTGGTATACCTTTCTAAAGTGGAGGGAAGGGGGTTTCTATCAAATCAAACATAAATAAAGTATTTGAAAGAAGAGGATGTACTTACCTTGTGAACAGCAGTAACAAAGACGGGAGAAGCCTGCGTGCGGAGGGACTTTATAGCCTATTAGAATGTTTTTGAAGTTCTAGATTCTTCAGTTGCTGCTGCGTTGAGCTGGCAATAAAGGAGATTTGCATAATGTTAGCCTCTGTGTCATGCCATAAAATCTAGAAGCAACTTTTCGATAAAAGTGTACCAAAGCATGTGCTTTTAAAAAAATTAGATGCCAATGAAAATTGTGAATTTTGAAATGCTGTTTAAATACCTAACCTTTACCATTCTGTCTGCTTCAAAATAATTTTTTCAGCCTTCAGGGAAGCCCAACATCCCCACTACCGTTAAGTACTACCCATTAAGCCCTTCAATGTGCCACAAGGTTTTTTCCACAGCACAAAGTTGTGAGTTATGCAGCTAATCATCTTTTCAAGATGTTGATTGTGTAATTCCTGCTCAATGATGACAACTCCGCAAGGTATACTTTGGCTTTGCTTTATTCAAATTTCAAGTATACTTCCATCTGGATACAGTTATCCCCTCTGCTTTCTGTCTTTTCCCACAGGAAGTGGTGTCCAATGTCCTTCAGTGCAGGTCTTTCTTAGAGGTGCCAGTGTTTCTCTTAGACTTTCATTGCTTCTCAACATTACAGTAATGCCAAGTTTTACCTTCAATGATGTCCTCAACGCTGTAATTTGAGATGAACGTATGCTGAACTACATTTGAATTTCCAGTATAGTTTATAATGAAAAAAGTAATAAAAATTACGTGGTTAAAACACTAGTCCATTGTACTGCAATAGCAAAAGTATAGTCTGTTGGAGGGCCCATGCCTCAGTTTGCATTTCAGGAATGGTTGTGATGATGAATACAAAAAATCAGATTCTTTATGCAAGTCCAAATATGCAGGAAGTTTCAAGTATTACTTTTGGTGCTTATGAAATATAGAATAGTGTGTGCCTCAGCAAGTTTAAGTGAAGTGATGAGATGAGATTAACACCTCTTAAAGTTCCTGTCCAATCCACGCACCAGGCCAAATTTCAAAGGGAATGCACACAAATGTAATGGAGGAAAGTGATTGACTTATTCTCTCACACTAGACATTGCATAATTCTCTTATCACATACTTTCATGACCTCTGTGCAGGAACTTTTCATATTTTTGTGTGGTATATTTTGGGCTTGTGCCGTCAGAATGTAGTGACTAGTGGTGTGGCTGAACTAGTTAGGGGCCGGGGTGTTGGAGGAGAAAATATAACTCCTCAATCACTAGGATTTAGTTAACCAGTTTGCAAAGATTGCTAGGAGGCTTTTCTCACACTAGAGCCACTTTCAGCCCTGGGACATTATCACTCAGGAGTAAAAGTGCGAGTAGAGTGTGTCGGAACTGATGAATATCGAAGATTAGAACATCTGTCCTGGGGCTGCTGTCTCCCTGTTTGATAAAGCTGCCTCTAAATAGCTTGAAATCCAGGAGGATTAAAAATCTCCAGAACCATAGAAGGATACTGACTAGCTCACATCACTCCATTTAAGGACTGTGTTGCTAATTGGACTGTCGAGAAATGTACCTATTGTCAGAAGTCTCCTACAAATTATTCAAAGCAGGGGGGCTCTGGCAAGAATTCTCAGACACCAATAAATAAGTCATGTTTTTGTGCAATTAGCTTCAAGGCATAGTAAATATACTGCTGGTGTGCCAATCCATACATCTGAAATGCAGCAACATCATCATTCACAGATAGCCTGCAAAAGCAAGATGACTGACTTTGCCATAACTTGACAAGCCTCTGTGGACAACCTTAGAAATTTGATAGTTAAATCTTTCGGTGCTTTGCAGACATCTGATGAACGATTTCGATAAGGGTTGGAACAATGATCCTTTTGTTTTATTTTATTAACTCTTTAACCCGTGTCTAGTATTGTACATTTGCATTTATATTTCTTATTGAATTCTAATAGCTGTGGACCTGTTGTCCTTTATTACTTTCACTGCCCTGTTGTTTGGTTGCCCTTTAACATTTCAAGCAAGTTCCTATAGGAATTCCCTTGCTCGGGCCTTGCTGCTCAGGACACCAACCAAATGTGATCACGAATTTTCCTTATCTAACCAAGTTTAACTCTTCCCAATCCTCTTTCTTGGCAGATTGTGGGCTCAGGCGAAACTCACATCAAGAATGTGGCCTCTCTCACTCTAGCATAGATTGTTATTTAAGAGTGCCTGATGATCACGCCTGGACCACAAATATCAGCTGTATTAAGCTGTGTTTTCAAAAAGCAGTGTTTTCAAATGGTGTGTGGGCTTCACCGCCTTCGGTCAATCACGCAGAATGTTCTTCACCTCGTCTCGTTAAATGGAATTAAGCACCATTCAATTTGTCCATCATTGAACCAGATTTTGCTTGCGAATTCTACAATTTAACAATGCAATCTAAATCATCAAAATGTTTTTGAAAAATGTTGGCATTTTTTCAGTTGCAATTATGCCTGTGACACAGCACTTGATCTGAGATAAGTGGGGGTGTTTTTGAAATGAGCACAGTGTTTGAGAAAGAGGCCAGATTGACAGCCCTGGAAAAGCTCCAGGACCCTGCTAGGAAATCTGTTTGTTTGATTGAAATGGGGGTTTATACTGATGAAGCGTTAATTAAAATGAAACTTGTTTATATTTTCCTGATATTAAAGATTTTACCAAGAATGCGTCACAATCATGAAGTGGCGATTAGGTATTTTGTTTATTTAACTACACTTGGTGGGTATCTGGAGGACAGAAGGGCTGGGTCGTCAGAGGGTTTAGGGTCCAGACGAAGACATTCTACGCTGGGCATCGTTATGTTTTTTTGCTTTTAAATAGCTGATGAGCAAGTTAGGTACAGTGTAGAATATACTTGTTTGAACTACCATATTTCTACCTAGCTAAAGGTTACATTTCCACAAGTACCCAGTACCTGAATTAAAAAGTCAGTGAATACCACCAAAGTTTGGACACCGAGAATCTGTCTACAAATGTGAAGCTAAACCTGAAGCTATAATCGGTAAAAGAAAGCAAATATTTCTGCATGAAACCCAGTAAAGATAGAATCATTCATCGGATGGACCCATCCAGCTATGAGTGCCAGGATGCGAAGAATGCTGTTTTTCGCATTTTGTTCTATGTGAAGAAAATGAGATGATCTGTTTCGAGGTTTGATAAATAGTTTGACCCTCTAGTACTAACAAGATAAATGTCACGTGGATATCACTAAGGACCTAATTAATGACTTGTGCCGGCTTGGTGGTGGCGGTCCTACCGCTCTATTACAACATTGGCGGTCGGACAATATTTGGATTGCTGGCTCTGCCAGGGAATCACTGTTCCCTGATGGTGGCATGGCAGTCAGGGGCTATGTAATATGCAGGTGGTGCCACTATGGCACCGCCATGCATATTACAAGCTTCAGGACTGACAGAGTTTTAATGGAGGTCTTTCCTCTATGAAAAAGCTAGTGGTGCTGAAACAAACTAGGCCCTCCAGGACCGCCTGTGCCCCCTCAGCCTGGGGATGCATGCCCCCCTGTGTGCATGCACACAAGTTCATTTCGAGTCCATGCCATGCAGGAACCCTGTGTGGCATTCCCATTGCGGTGCCTCTTTCAAAGGCAGTGCCACCTTTGAAAGATACACCACAGTGGGACCATCACGCCGCCTGTCCCCCCAGACCACAAAATTGATATATCTTTTACCCACAGTCACATAGTCAGTGCCTTACCTATGAGTGGCACATTTCACCCCAACAATTTGGGTAGGCAGTTGCAAAGCCTCAAGCAAGTTCATCACGCTTTCCCCATTACGGATTGGTGACACAGAAGAAGTCATGAATCCGCGTTGGGACCTCAACTGCCCAAAGTAACGCACAACCCCAAATCTGCACTGGCTATCAGTTAAAATTGTCACTCTTAGCAGGTCTGAAACACAGCATGCCCTAGTAAGAGAAAGCAATTCTGCCACTTGTACTAAAAACGCACCTTAAAGACAGGAGGCTTCAACCATTTATAAGATGGTACACACTGCAGAGCCAGCTACCAGGTTTCCATCAGGATCTCATAGGCAAGAATCATCAACAAACAGCACATAATCTAATTCAGGTGGTAGCACATCCTATAAATCAGGTCTTGGCTCGGTGCATAGCTCGGATACATCAAGACAACCATGTTCAACTTCTCCCTCTGCAACTTCATTTCCAGGAAGGGGTAGTAAAGTAGTGGGGTTCAGTAGAGTACTCCTAAGGGACACATTTTGAACCAAGGATGACTTGCTCATACTTTGTGAGCCAACTGTTGGTAAGATGCTGTGTTTGAGTATGAGTTAACAGCACTTCAATTGAATGGGGAACAAAAACAGTCAAGGAGTGACCCATAACAATGCTTTTGCACTGCTCAATGCTTACACTTGTAGAGGCAATAGTGTGGCAGAAAAAAGGCCACTGGTGTACGTTCAGTCCTGTGCACTTGGGTTAGCACTAAAAGAGCACATACCTTTCTTTCACTGCAAAACAAAGCAAAACCTTTATTATAATTAGGCATTTCCAGTGCCGGGGCGCGACAGAGACATTCCCTCAACTCTGAGAAGGCATGCATGAGGTTGTCATCCCGTGGTACCAGATATGACACGTCTTTGTGTGTCAGCCTCGGTAAAGACTTAGCCTTTAGGGAAAAGTTGGGAATCCACTGTCGACAGTAGCTCACCATTCCCAAGAACATTCTGATTTCTCTCTGTGTCGTTGGCAGATTAATTTTCAGAATCATTGAGAACCTCTCTTGTAAAACCTTCTTTCTCCTTTCCAATGGTCCAGGACACTTTATGTGTTTCAGAAGAGCAATTGTGTCTCGTTTGCAAGCCTCTTATGTATTTGACACCACCAATAGGTCGTCAATATACTGGACTAGTACTGAGTGATAGGGCATCAACAAAGACTCTAGGTTATTCTTGAGTATCTGATTAAAGATGGATGGACTCTACGTATATCCTTGTGACACTTGGCAGCATGCAAAAACGGAAAACGAAAAGGAACTCGCTATCCTCATGCAATGGTATAGAAAAGAAGGCTTGGAATACATCAATGACAGAGACTCCATCAGCCTCACATGGAATCTGAAACAAAATCACATCTGGATTTGATACCACAGGACACCAAGAGGCATTAATTGAATTGACCACCTCTGATAATGAAATGACAAAGGGTTGTCTGGGAAGGGGGTTGGAGGAGTCTTGATGTTTATGGTTGCTGATATTGCTTTACGGACAGTGGGGTTGCACACCTGATACTCTGTATGGTGCTTTCTCAGGTCTTGGACGATGCAGTACTTGCCATTGGGTTTCTGCAAACCCATGATGGGCGAGCTACATGGACTCCCCACAATCTCTTTCAGAATGCCTTGCTCAATCATTGTCAATCACAGGGGTAATACCAAAAACAGTTTCAGGGGTCAAATCATATTGCGGGATTCTGGTATATTCAGCATTGGCTTCACTGTAATGCGTACCAGTTCTACACCTTTGATAAGTCCAATATCATTGCCTGAAAAGTTCAAGTCTCCAGGTAACACTGTGTCTCTCAATTCTGGGGGCAAATCGTATTTTGTTAACACAACATTTCAATTTCAGATTTTCATCTTACAATTTTAAAGGCAACGTCCTCATCATGTGTCCAGATTTCAATGTCACTTGGGGTACAGTGAATGTAACAATTCAGCTTGCAGAAGAGATCTTGTCCAAGCCGATTTACAAGACTTTAATCACACACCACAAATCAGTGGCTGTCCTCATAAGACCCTATCTTGACAGGTACCACTTCTGAAATTGGACTAGTTCTTTGTCGGTTTGCATCTTCCACAACTTGGATTCTTTCTCCTGAGAGGGGTAGGTTGAGAACCTCTGCTGTTCTCACAGTAGTAGTTACAAAGAAAGGGTAAACCCAAATAGGCCACTGGGACCTGAATGTAAAACAGTACAGAAGAGAAATGGTCCCAGTGGAACAATTCTTAAGAGAACACAGAGTTTAAAAACACAATAGGCACGAATACACTAATACAACGTAAATTCAAGTCCAATGTTATTTAATTACATTGAACATTTCAAATGCTTCCGAATCAGTGAATGAATCAAGAATATGTCAAACAAGTGCCCCACGTATAGGGGAGAAAAACAAGGGGGAGAGGTAGTTTGCTTCAAGTGAGGGTTGGAAAGGCATAAAGAAAAGATAGTGACATTATATTCATCACGTAATTATTTACAATAGAAATGGCTTTTCTTAAGCCTCAGAGTCAAATGTTGGAAAAATATATAGCCATGATTATGAGTACACTGTCACAGTGAGAAAAGCATTGTTGAACAAAACTGGCATATAACAGTAACGCAGTCGACGTTTTGATCCCCAAAGATTAGGTAGGTTGCTTAATTACTTACGCCGAGGTCTTCCTCAGGACTGAAAAGAAGGGTGGGGGGCACCTGGGGAATTAACAAAAGAAACCCTTTGTATGAAGTTAGAGGGACGTTATTTATACAGACAAGGAAAAGTACGATGAAGCTCACATTACCATGTGCCACCCTTGAATGAAGGTGGTACCGTTGTGTGTGTGCCTATAGGCTCCAAGGAACCTGATTTCCATTAACCATGTGACCAGTACTGAACCGGCACTTGCAATGACAGAACCTGCTGCAGACGAGGCGAGTGTTATTTTTCTTTAAGGTCGACACATCAACACCTGTACTCAGATCAATCGGAACACCACACCCTCTACTTTGTGGTAGGAACCCTTGCTGCTGAAATGCCTGGTGCTGAAATTCTTGCTGTTGAAATCCATTACAAACTTGCATCCCCAGAGCTCCCAGCTGATGCACTCCTTGCATGTGATCAGTATTGCCAACAAACTGTGGATTTTGGCCTCGCTGTGCAGCATTCATCTGAGCAATCATAAACTTTTCTTCTCATTTTTTTGTGCTTCCTCTCAGAATCATCATTTCAATACTTTGCGTATTGCAGGATTTCATC
This sequence comes from Triturus cristatus, assembly GCF_964204655.1. Classification (NCBI taxonomy): domain Eukaryota; kingdom Metazoa; phylum Chordata; class Amphibia; order Caudata; family Salamandridae; genus Triturus; species Triturus cristatus. Next base: position 1,265,262,337 of record NC_140591.1, read on the forward strand.
AATGGGCTTACACTGCCAACAAATCAAATGCTGCTGAATCATGGAACTAACCTAACCTAACTAACTAAGCTCCAAACCATGCATGAACCTGTAAACAAAATGTTCCACTAAACTGTTTGAAGGCTTGTAACAATCTCTCATATTAAACACATATTGGGTCTTTCTGTCAATTTTGACCCAATCATCCTCTTTAGGAGAGATTTTCGCTTTCAGAAATGTAATCACCTAATGATACTCTTGATTACCACTGCTGACGGTGGTAATAATGTGATTGTGGATGTCTCATCGGCTCAATCTCAGACCTAATCCGCTGCAACCTTGCATTCAACCCACAAATCACTTGGAAACACAATTTAAAATAAAGTATCGAAATATTTCCACAAAACTAGAAATTCTCACTAATCAATCGCCCTATCTGTACTATTCCACTGGATTCTCTCTCAGTTTCAGGAAGTCATTTGTGAATGAGGTGAAATCAGCCCTACTCCACCGTACATGAACATACCCTCCACCAGGCACCTCTCTCATGGGAAGCACCTCTGTTTGAGATTGAGGCATTTGCAACCTGACTTTCCTTGGTTCCTTTTTCTTTGACTGTCTACCTTAACATTTGTCTAGTTCACTCCATTTTCAAATGTAGGCAATTAATTCCTTAATCTGTACTCTCCTACCTGGTGGACTTGTGTTTTCAACATCTCTGTCAGTGAAGCATAACCTGTCATTTTTCTGCAATATTTTAGACCTCTGTACATCAATTCCATGTCTCTGGGCTATTTCAGTCAGCCTCTTATGAGCCAGTCCTGCACGTCTGGTGATGTCTTTATACAGGAACGGTAGTTCATCATTCTGGGATGTATTCAGTTGTGTCAAGTCAAGAGTCCCAATTATCATTTCCTTCAACTCTACATTCACTCATCTCACCGCATACATTGATCTTTCACTCTCGGGGACCTGAGCAGTTGTTCCACTCATTCCACGATTCCCACTATTTTCTGGGGTATCTATACTTTTAAACCAATCAAATATTTCTAGGGCAGTAAGGTCCGGTTGCTCTGCTGGGGTATGAAGAGTTATCTCTCTGCTATTGGTACCCTTATTGGGACCAGGCTGTGAATTCAAAAGGGGACATGTCAGAAGTCAGGCTTCCCATGGGCATTTCTGTCCTAGGGATACTGTAATTCATCATTGGAAGGCATTTGTGTTGGGCAGAAAGCATTTGGACAAACCCTGAAGAAATCTCCCTGTCAGGTCGAACCCTGACTGGTTTAATCTAGGGTCTGCACTCGCTGCACATGGGTGTATTCCTTTGAATTGAAACTCTGTGGTTCTGAGGAATGGATCTTGTTATAGGATCCACTGAATTGTTAGTCACGGCACTTGGTTCCAGTAGGCACAGCCAAAGTATGGGTATTAATTCCTACTACTCCAGACTTGTACAGGGGCACTACATGACCTATTAGGACAGAGAAGGTAAATGCATCTGGGGCATTTAGAATTTGTGGAGTCAAGGGGCTGCCATTCTTGACAGTTCCCCCATCAGATCTGGATTCACATTTAATGGTGCCTTAGGCATATCAAAAGCATCTGTCGTGGATGCCTTACTCGTTCCACCAGTCCGAGCGTCATTGTATGGAGGTGGACGACTTAGCAATTACTCAGTTAAAAAGTCATCATTTACTTTACTATCACTGTCCTCATCTGCATTCTCAGTGTCATCTGTCTCTATATTCTTTTTCTTCTCCTTTCGTTTACCGTTCCCTGTGTTGAGTACAGGTATAGCTTTGCTCCCTCCAACATGTCAGTTCTCCAGGCTTTCTGTTCTGCATCCCTTCTAGCATTCACAGAAGCGTGTATGGCTCTTTTAACTATCCCTTGAGATCTGTCTCTCTGTCTCAAATGAGCCACATGTTTCTAGGCATTAAGGTGCCGATTCCGATCCTGGAAAAATGTTCCCCGTACGACTCGTATCCGGTCTTTTTACCATACGAATCGTACAAGTAGCGTACAAACTACCAAGTACGATTCGTATGGGAAAAAGTCCATACGAATCGCATTTGGAAAATTTCCCCACACGTCCTCGGGTCGGAAAAAGTGTCCGACACATCCCCGGACGATTTTACGTACAAATGTGAAAAGTGAAGTCCGAGCGCGCAAGTATGATCCATCCCGTGCGTCCGATGTTACAACCGTATGGAAAATGCACCGTACGGACCGAACTCCCATGGCAACCATGGAGCCATGTGCCCGCATACGCGCCAACCCCCCCCAGCCCCCGTGAGTACGCGCCGAACCCCCCGTGTATGTACAACCGTGTACGTACGAGTCGTACCCCCCGTGTATGTACACCCGTGTACGTACGAGTTGTACCCCCACCCGTGTATGTACACCCGTGTACGTACGAGTCATACCCCCACCCGTGTATGTACGGTGCGTACCCCACCGTACATACACGGGTGGGGGTATGACTGGTACGTACACGGGTGTACATACACGGGTGGGGGTACGACTCGTACGTACACGGGTGTACATACACGGGGGTACGACTCGTACGTACACAGGTGTACATACACGGGGGTATGACTCGTACGTACACGGGTGTACATACATGGGTGGGGGTACGACTCGCACGTACATGGGTGTACATACACGGGGGGGTATGACTCGTACGTACACGGGTGTACATACACGGGTGGGGGTACGACTCGTAATCACGCGGGCTGGGGGGGGTACGGCACGTACCGGGCCCCCTAATCTGCTCGTTTCGCGCCGTACTTCGCTTTTCCGGCACTTTTTGGGTGCCGTAAAAATATTGCCGTCCGGACTGCTGTCGGTTCGAATCGTACTTCCTGGTTCGTGAAACGCTGCCTGAAAGCGTCCCGACGTCACGTCGGAGCATTCCCGGATCACATTCGTATGTATATTTTCGTTGGTCGGTGTTTTTTACGATTCGTACGGAAATGGTGTTTCCGTGCGAATCGTACTTCCATGTTTGTAATGTTTTTTTCCCGGGTACGAGTCGGACGGAGAAAACGCTCCGACCGACGGTTCGTACCCGGTTTTTCCAAGATCGGAATCGGCACCTAAGTGTTTAGAACTGTGTAGGTCTAAGAGGCGGCTCATTGAAGTTAAACTTAAGTTAAACTTAAGTTAGGATTTTGTCTGAAGACCAAAACTTAAGACAAACTTAAGACAAAATCCTAACTTTACTACTTCTAAATGCCTTTTGTGAATACCGAAAGTCGTAAAGTTGGGATTTTGTCTCAGATTACTTTTATGAACCGGGCTATATGATTTTATCTCACATTGGACATGGAAACACCGTCCTTCTCCCAGAGACATGTAGCGTGTAACATTTAGACACTAGTACATTCAGGTAGCACTCTGTCCCTATGTGTACCTTTCACCAAGGTCCTTTCCCAGGCTCCGGATTCCTGTATCACTAGTACATTAATATATCTGTTCTAAACATAAATGCATGTGAATACCTGCAAGAAATGTCGAGTTTGCAGAAAAATTAAACCAGCTTTAAGCAACATAGTAAAACACAGTTTAGCAGTAATTTCTATGGTGCGCATTTAATATGCGTATGCACACTTAAATGCAAATGAAAATGCATTTCTAATACGTTAGAATCCCTACTACATGTTATATTCAATAAACCATCATATTATTCATGGGTAAGTATAACTGAGAACTACACTTAAATCAAAGATATGAAATATTAATCCATACATGAATTAAATGTCGTTTCTAGCAGAATTACATTCTACATATGTAAGAAAGTGTTTAATCACAGTGTCAGTTTGTTACATATTATTCACATGAAGTAGCACACACATTTAGAAAGTCACAGTTCATCTCTATGGTGACTACATTTTCTACTAAACGAAGATAATTTATTCTTAGTCACTCTTATTAAGGCAAAAGATTTCTAAGTTCTCTAATCATACAGAGAAGGCATTCTTTAATATATGTCAAGTGAAACACTTACTTTAATTTGCTGAACCATACATGAATCATAAACTTAGTGCCCTTTCATACTGTGTATTTCTTAAGTGTAAATGACGTTTGTGACTTGAAAAGGGTGGGCAATCTTTGCATTGCAGCATAGTTAAAATAATGAGTCAGCCTCCAGCCTCCAAATTTGTGCACTTTCCCCAATGTTTGTGAATCTGGAACTATAACAGCAAAGGAGCCCTTCAGTACGAACTTGGTGTGTATTGTGTGTGTATCATTTTTGCACCACTTCTGCTTTGAATATGTTTGTAAGCTTTGATTCTACGTACTGATGTATTCCCTTCATTTTTTCAGGTGAAAAATGTTAATTTATTTTCATTTTTGAAATAAAACAATTAAAATAATGTAAAATGCTTTACTAACACAGGCACATCTTTTAAGATGGTGAAATTGCAATGTAAAAATATTTTTTCACATTTTACTCAAATTAAAAATTAATCTTTTTTGAAGAATATTTTATTACTAATTTACTAAGCATCTTTATTCATTGGAAAAATCATTTCTAGAAATGATATTGTTAAAGAAAAATAGGAGAAAATATTGCTTTTTGTTATTATAATTTCTGAATTTCTTAAACGAAATTACAAACAGTACATATGTAATTTTTAATTCATATGTTTCCACAGTTAATCAGCCAAAGCCCGTGCAGGTAAGAGTGGTGGGGCGTTGGTGCGGGGGGGGAACGGGGGAAGGGGATTTCGACAACGACTACGAGGGAAAATTAAATAAATAATTAACTTTACCTCGTCGTCATTTGTCAAACTCCCCCCCAACCTGGCCCCACCGCCCACCACTCTTACCTGCACGGGCCATGTCTGCTGTTAATATATTATTTTTGTGGGCATTTCATGTTACAAAGTAAAACATTTTCATATTTTAAAAGTCAAAGTAATCCTTAAGCTTGCACATATATCGAGTTGTATTCATAATTAGTACATTTTTTACGCGTTTGTGTTTTTGAAATAATTATGCAATGGTTTTTAATGAAAAAATAACAGAACATATTTCATCGTTTTTAAAAAAGAATAAAAACATATGGCGTGATTCACAAAGGTGAACTTTGTTTAAGTTTACTACATTTCGGTATTCACAAAGGTAAACTTAGACCAAATGTCTATCTTTACTACTTTTCTCTATTCACAAAGGTGACGTTAGAACAAAAGTCTAACTTTACTACTTTTTGCTATTCACAAACATAAACTTAGACCAAAGGTCTAACTTTACTAGTAGTAACTTACCTTTGTGAATACCGAAAAGTATTACCTTTGTGAATTGGGCCCATAACATTTATTTTTCGTGTAAAAGGCAAAGGTTGATTGCAGATTTATTCATTTCAAATGATGCCATTTTTTTCAAATGCGTTATTTTCACATTGATGTTGGAGCTCCAGTTTCTTTGGATCAGGTTAGATTACTTTGCTTTATAAATAATTACATTCAGGCAGTTTAGGTATATTTTCTTTTGTTTATGTTTACGTTATATTGCCTTCTGTACTTTTAATTTAGAGTTGATTTTGAGATCGTTAGTGTGCTTGTTAACATATGTTATCGGAGCTACTTGGAAATGATAGTTTAAAATGTTATGTATTTATTTTACACCTGTGATTATCTCAATGTATGTGAAAGATTGGTTATTGGGCAACAAAAGTAGATATGATCTTGTACACCCTCCTGCTACAAATGTCACATCTTTAAATGGAAGAAAGGGTCAACTGAGTTAGAGAAGGGAGAAAACCAGAAAGGTGTTGGATGGAATGCTTGGATTAATTGCAGCCACTGATTCTCACATTGGGCCACAATACAGTCCATCATTTTTTTGTTCACTGTGTTACTGTAGACAGGGACCAACTCTAGGCAAATCAGTAATGTCCCAGTACCAAAAAGACTAGCTAAAACTGAACTTCTGGTTACATTACCTAAGCATGGGAACCAAAATAACATCAGACATGCTCGTTCACATTGGCCCTCATGTGTCCCAGTGTCCCACTGACACAATGAAAAAGGTGTTCTGTGGCTCAGCGGTCTATGGATCCCACATCTGGGGATGCCCTTTGTATTTAAAGAAGCTAATTGAAAAAAGTTGATGGGTGAAATGGCCTGAATATCAGTCACTCATAAATACTCCTGATTGCATTCTAGTCCAATATTTTTTTATTCAGTATGTTACAATGGACATGGACCAATCCTGTGCCTATCAATAATGGCTCAGCTCCAAGAGGAACGCCCAGACTTCTCAGACCCTCCTACCTTTTGCTCTTGGCCAGGACCTTCGCCCCAAGGTCATATGCTTCAAGCACCTCTGTATCTTCGGGGAGCATGGAAGTACTGTGGTTTACGCTTCTGGTGGCCCTCTGTCTGTCATCATTTCCCTACTCAGTCAAGATTATTTCCTCTTCTGGCCGTGGTTGGTACTCCATCTTTTCTGTGCTTTGCCTGCACTTGGCTCAAATCAGAGTCTCCTTGCTGAGAAGAGATTAGAGGAAAATTATTGGGGTGTACTAAGCTCAAGTTTTCAGAACACCCAACCAGAATTCTGATTTAGGATATTTATTTTTTTAAGAAAGTCCTTTCCAGGTTTTAGATTAGGATAGTTTTTTTTGTTTTTTTTAGAAAGTGCCTGGAAGATACAATATTTATTTTTCTAATAGCTATACATTGCCAGGTTAATATTAGTTAATGTTAAGAAATACTGCATAAGAGACAAGGGGGCTTGTTAGAACTGTCAGCCTTTGATTTGGTCTCCCCCAAACATTTTGCTTTTACTCCTCCTGTTTGCTGAAAAAAAATTTGTTGGCTTTAGGACCCTGTGCACTTTACCACTGCTAAGCAGGGCTAGGGTGCTTGCACTCACTTCTTCAAACATGGCAAAATGGGCCTACACCCAATTGGAACATTTTAATTTACTTATCAGTGCCCAGTAAAGTGGTAATAGGTGTACCAAGGGCCTCCAAATTAAAATTTACTAGTTGGGCTGCGTCACTTATTGTGCTACCCATTTAAGTAGTCCTTCAAAACATGTCACAGGCCCACCATTGCAGTCTGTGTGCTGTTTTAAGCTGCCAATTCAACTTGGTAAAATACCCTTTTGCCAAGCCTAAACTTTCCTTTTTTAATACATGTAAGTCACTGCAAAGGTAGGCCCTAAAAAGCCCTTATTGCAAGGTGCAATGCAATAAAAAAGCTGGACATCTGCTTTTAAGTGTTAGATGTCCTGTTATTGAAAAACTCTTACATTAATTTTTCACTGCTGCAAGGCCTACCTCTCTCATAGGATAACATTGAGTTTCCTTATTACAGTTAATAAGTGATCACTTTTGTTTGGTAACAAGTAGAAAAGTCATGTTTTTTTTCTCTATTGAAATCTAATTTAAAATTGTCTTCAATGGTAAAGTTGGATTTTATGTCACAATTCTGAAAATGCCTCTTTTAGAAAAAGTGCCAACGCTGATGGTTAACACTCACACAGACTTTGAATTTCTCAAGCGCGTAAATCAACGCACCTACCATTTACTTTTTGTAATATTCAGAAAAAAAATTGCAGGCCATTTATATACATCAAAATCATACACAGCAGACACACACACATTAGAGAACAATCTGTCAATCCTTTAACAGGAACCTGAAACCCACAAACCAATTCACAATACATCACATGCAACAAAAAGCACAACACAATACTATTTCACCTATGTGCAAACATATGTTAATGTTTGTATCCTGTTTATGAATTAACCTGTCAGAAAAAGAGCTGGACCGACTCAAACCATTCCATAGCTCATGCCTGTCATTCAGGGCTCAGATACAGGGTCTGAAGCGGGATACAAGATGTTGCATAGCTTCACCAATTTGTGAAGATTTTGATGCCTGGGGCCTGGTTAAAGATCTTTGGGCTTTGGGGCAGGGCCATACGACGGCTCTGTATGATGAAAGACCTCTCTAGAGAGTGCATTTATGATGTTTTATGTTTGGGTCTGTTAGGGGTGACTATCCTCCCTCAAACACTGCATCTGGTAGTTGAATATATAAAGCTTTGGGCAATGGAATTCTTCATGGACAATCCATGGTTAACCTGCTATTCACAAGGTCACATTATTTATTGTATCGTCCAGACTGCTCAAAGCGCTTTCACTGATCATATAGTGGATTTAAGGATGGTGACCCTTATTTGTTTGTGTTGCTTATGATTCTTATTACTTACGTGAAAGTTTCATTTTAGAATGGTTATGTTGGTTGAGCCACCAGGGTCTTGTATTTCAGTCCTACTGTGTTACTTTAAGTTTTTGTGCAATCTGCTGAATTTTGGCCCTGCATATTTTTTCATTGACTCATATTATTGACTTCCACACATGTCTCTAAAACAGGAGCAATTATATGGATCTATAGGTCCATAAACTGGGTATATTTGTTGGAAAAGTGATAGCTTATTTTTTATGTATCTGTTTTATTTTTCCTCATTTTCCACACTCACTTCCGACTGACTACCTAGCTTTCCTTTTAACCATCTGTCCTACAACCGGAGATAACTGGGTTTCTCAGTAAAGGAAGAGGGTTTTGACTTTTGTGGCTAGGCTCTGCCCAACGCCACATCTGATAAACCCCTTTGACCTAATCATTGGACCAGTGGGGAGCCTAGTGTCACACACGCCCTTTATCTTGCCACTGGGTTGCTCTTCACACTTTCTCATCCTAACCATGTTACCAAAGGGGCCTACATTTTAGCTCTTTTTATATGAGCACGACCTGTTTCCATCTTGCATACATACACAGCTGAACACAACCATTCATCCTTAGAAGGGCAAGTGGAAGATATCCACTGCTTACAAATTTCTCTTCTACCCAGTAGAATTAGCTAAAACAACAACTTGCAGATGTTCACTGGAGGGATCCCGGCCCTGCTGCGCACCCAAAGGTAATCATCTTGGGGCTTATCTCCAGGCTTCATTGGAATATGCCATTCAGGACCTTACCAACTTCTTCCCTGAACTGCTGAATAGTGGGACAGGTCAAGAAATTGTGAAAATCATCTGTATCATGCACTCCGCATTTCCTGCAGCAAGCTCCCTTTGACCCTTGCAGCTTAGCCATCATCCTAGGAGACCAGAACGCTATACGAAGGGCAAACAAAAGATTTCTGCTGGAAAAGGCTGGTCTTACTGTGATATATAGAGTACGCATAGACAGTTGCCACATATGATTTATCTGTGAGTTCGAAATGTGTTCTCTCTACGTCTCAGGTAGGCAGATGTCTCCATCAGTGATGTCCGGCATTAACCAATACCATCCTGACACCTCCTTTTCTTGCTGAGGCCCATTCACCGATCAATATTCCAATTTATTGGTGCCACTCTCCTTCACACCCAGCATCCGGGCCCGGCTATTCAACAGGTAGAATTTGAATTTATAGATGGATCCCCTGGACACTGCCTGCAACTTTTCACAAGAGCAGAGGGCCCGATTCACAAAAGTATTCTGAGACAAAATCCTAACTTTACGACTTTCGGTAGTCACAAAATGCATTTAGGAGGAGTAAAGTTAGGATTTTGTCTTAAATTTGTCTTATATTTTGGTTTTAAGACAAAATCCAGACTTAAGTTAAACTTAAATTAAACTTAAGTTAGGATTTCGTCTTAAACCCAAAACTTGAGACAAACTTAAGACAAAATCCTAACTCCTAAATGCTTTTTGTGAATACCGAAAGTCGTAAAGTTAGGATTTTGTCTCAGATTACTTTTGTGAATTGGGCCCAGAGTTACCCCGCCTGGATCACCTGACCCCAGTCTAGTATTCCAGCCTCTTTAAGCTCAATTGCAGGCCTGTATTTCAAATACTCTGGTGTCCCTGGAGAGTCCCATATTGGAGCAAATCTACAAGAAGAGGGCAGGTTTGTTGCTTGCCTAATCAGTGTCCAGAGCAAAGCCGCCACCTGCAGCACTTTTAACCCCACTTTTTTGAAGTATTGCATATCTCCAAACTTATACAAAAACGTAATATCTCCCCCCCCCTTTACCTCCTTCAACATTGCTTTAAACAGGTGATTGCCTCCAAAGTCACTCAGATCAGTCAGAAAGGACCTAAACTTTTTAAGCTGAAAGGCCCAAGCATAGAAATTGAAGTCTGGCAGCTCAATACCTTCTTTAATACGTTTCCAACGTAGTGTTATCCTTGAAATTCTTGAACCTTTAGAGGCCCATATAAAAGAGTTTATTCTCCCTTGTGTCATTATGCTGGACACCACCAAAGCTTTTGACAGGGTGTATTTGCAATACCTGAACACACTCTTAGGACATTACAGTTTGGGGAATAAGTTCGGTGCGGTGATACATGAGATCGATAAGGCCTCCTCTGCAAGGATTGCGCTAAACGGCAACTTAACGGCATGCTTTAAAATAACAAGAGGGACTAGGCAGGGTTGCCCGCTCTCCCTACAGCATTTCAATCTGTATATCGAGCCCCTAGCCTGTAAGATCAGAGGAGAGGGACATACATCCCTTTATCTGCGGCCCTTGGGTAAAAAAGATTTCTTTATACGCCGACGAAGTGGTGATGTGCTTGGCAGATTTAGCCCCATTCTTGCAAGGTTGGAGAGTTTGAGATCTGACTTTGGGAAGGTATCCGGATATGAGGCAAATCCATCAAAAACAGAAATCATGGCGTGGACTATGGAGGTAGAAAAATGACTCATAAAAAGAGAATTGAAATATCTGGGCATGAGAATTAGTCGAAATCTGGATAAAATTGAGGAATTAAATCTTAATAAGGTAATGGTGGAAACGTATAGGCTTTTACTAAGCTGGTCACATCTACTACCACCACAATTTGTAAAGAGAATCTAATTAGATTTCTATTCTTCCCAAATTTACTTTAGGAAATCCTGGCTGGACAAATTACACGGGAGGATAGCTCCTCTTGAATGTCCCATAATGTGTGATTTGATTCATTTGGGCTCATGATACATCATGGCATTCATCCTCTACACTACACCAGGCAGAGGACGTGGCCGCAGAGGCTCTGTAAACTGATTTATGTCATGGCAGCAGCAGTAGTGTTTGGCATAGCAAGAAACCTACAGTGTGCCTGGCATCTCTTGCTGCTAAGTTTCATGAAACTCGCTGATGAAGCTGCCAGTAGAAGGTTTAGAAAGCTGGTAATTGTCAAGAGAGTTGGTGGCATATTTCAACAGATTTGTGACAGCAGTTAATAGTTACAGCAGTAAAACAGTGAAAAGCGCTGCCACCTCAATACGAACCGCTATGTAGGAAACTCGAAGTGCTGGGAATGGCAATCCTACACAGATGCCTTTCATGCCAGAATTCATACCCCGTGTCCCAGCCTTTAAAGGTGCGAAGGGAAGGAATGCATGCATATCAGAGCAACGCATTTCGTTTCGATTGTGGAATTTTGAACATTTTAAAGCTGTATACACAAGTCTGGTTGCGCACCAAAGTGGCACTTAGGCCCCCGTTAGGAGTAGACTATATATTTTATGTGACATAGTGAGACGAAAAGTATGCTGGAAGCACTGTTCCTTCATGTTATTCCACATGTTTCTTTAGCTAGCGAGGCAGAGCTAGATTTAGGGCAGTGCGACGGGTGCGGCTGCACTGGGCGCTGCCCTGTAGGGGGGTGGAGTTGTGTTTAGCAATAATGCAGGATTTAAAAGCACCTGCTGCACAGTTCCCTATGTATCCAGCTTTCAGGTAGCAATAAAAATGTGAAGACACTTTTTGTGATTAATGTTCCTGTGAGAGAGAGAGGGATTGGGGTTTTGCTTAGTGGCAGTTTTGACTCGCCATAAAGTAGCTCAAGGGGTTAATATGCCTGCTGCAAAGAGCAGATCTGCTTTTTATGTGGATAGTTGTATCGATTAGTAAAGTCATCCTTTACCAGTGCTTTAAAACAAATGAATTGTATTTGAGAGAGGGGCTTTGGAGGGATGAGGGACACTTTTGCCGGGTGGTAGTGAGGAAATCCGAGGAGGAGGTCATAAGGGGGGGCAAAAAGGATTGTCGCACCATGTGCCACAAACGCTAATACCTGCCCCGTAGTGAGCCATACATAGAAAGGGAAGCATGGCCCTGTGATGGCCGTTTTTAGGTCTCGTCTGAGACAGCGCTTTAGCGCTGCTCTGGCGAGACTTATAGTAAGCGAGTTTTGGAAGTGCAAACAGTGCTTTTCAGGCCTCCAAATACAGTGCATGTGCCCTGGGCGCGCGCACCATTTGGCAGCCTGAAAAGCACTGCCTGATCACTTGCTTTGATGTCCTCAGTGAGCCGCGGGGCCACTGAGGACATCAAAGTGCACACCATTTGCCACCCCCTTGTTTTTTCCTTTGATCCCTATCTTTCCCTTCCTCAATCTCACCCTCTCCCTGCCTTTTACAACTGCGGCCCGCACCACTGCGCCCGCCCCCACTCCCCCCTCCCACTCCCTCCTCGTCAGCTTCAGTGCGCTCTTGTTCTGTGCCACTCGTTTTTCCTCGTTTTTTGTGCCTTTCTGCCCTCTGTTCCACTCGTTTTCCCTCTTTTTGTGCCTTTCTGTCCTCTGTTACACTCGTTTTCCCTCTTTTTTTGTTCCTTTCTGCCCTCTGCTCCTCTCGTTTTTGTGCCCTTCTGCCCTCTGTTCCACTCGTTTTTGTGCCCTTCTGCCCTCTGTTCCACTCGTTTTTTGTGTGCCTTTCTGCCCTCTGCTCCTCTCGTCTTTTGTGCCCTTCTGCGCCACTCTTTTTTGTGCCTTTCTGCCCTCTGTGCCACTCGTTTTCCACTCTTTTTTTGTGCCTTTCTGTCCTCTGTTCCACTCGTTTCCCTCTTTTTTTTTTGTGCCTTTCTGCCCTCTGTTCCACTCGTTTTTCGTGCCTTTCTGCCCTCTGTTCCTTTCGTTTTTCTGTACCGGCTTGTGTGGAAACGCATATAATTGGGTGAGTATCTGTGCTTTTATCTGTGTATGCTTATTTTGCTTGCATACCACTTGGTGAATATCTGAGAGTGTGGGTTTGTGTGCCTTTTTGAGCTAACCAGGGACATTTCCACCTTAAAAATCAGGGAAAATATTTTAATCAAGAAATATTTCCATGGTTTGTCAAATGTCCTGGGCATACGCTGGTATTCAGTGAATATAAAAATGTGTGTGCATTGCAATGTTTGTGCAATTATATGCATTTAACAACAAATACATAGACAAAAAGAATGCTCTACAAATAGCAGAACTGTTGCTGCGTAATTGTGCACCGTTTCACACCAAGAACATATCAAATTAACTGCTTGTCTCCAAGCCACGCCCTTAGCTTCGCCCCTTCTGTTACATTTAGTTAGTGCCTGCATTTATTTTTTTTCCATTTAAAGCACTGATGCTTCCAAGTACATAATTCTCCATTAGTCTGTACACGTTTGCCTAGATCTCTGAATAATAATAGGTTCAATAACTCGAAAGAGAAAAATATACAAGAACAGTATTTCTTATGAAACGTCCCTAAACCTATAAAAATTAGCAGAAAAGAAGTTGGTCATTTAAAGAAGCAGCGAGTGCTTTCCTAAGAAGAGCTCTTCAGGAACCAGCCAGCGCCACGTTGACTGCAAGGTGACATGTTTACGTAGGACCACGTTCCCAGAACAGATGGCTGGCTTGTCTTTACCCACGCAGAGGAAAGGAAATTAGGGCTGCACACAGAACAAGCATTTGCAATGCAATAGGTCTCGCATTTGCAAAAGTTTAAGCTATTGGCATTGTTCATGACAATGCCTTTTTTAATCTATTTTATAAAACAAACACATAATGGCATTTATTTATCATTCACAAAGCCAAAAGCTAGTGTTGCATTATTATTAGCAATGCCAGCTGCTCACACTTTTATAATGCGAGACCTATTGCATTGCAAATGCTTGTTTAACTGTTCTTTCAGAGTAGTTAGTATCCTAATCCTTCTCTAATTTTGCAATTACCATGTGCTCCTCGTAGAGAGGAAATGCTATTGTGAGAGATAAAATAGCAGATTCTTACCACTAGCTGGGTCTGGTGGCTTAGTAATAACAGGTCCATTTTAGAGAGATCTGATCTTCAGAAGATTCTCCAGCTCCATCTAAGCCTCTGGAGCATGGTATGAAACTGTGCATGATGTTTTCATCTAACAGACATAGACGCTCCAGGAAGCCTTTTCTATTTCTAATCCATGCACCCCCTCTAGTAAAAGACTGATGATTTGGAGGCGAAGAATAACGTCCTACTCTTGGCCGTGGCTTTTCCTAGCATGCAACTGCTTCAGCATCACCAGAAGGTGCAGGGAAAGTTGCATAAAGAGAAGTAGTTCCCTGTTCAGTAACCCAAAGCTTGGCTAAATATATGTATATGGCAACGTTCATGGTGATGGTGTCTAATTTCCAAGGGAACCTGAGATTTTGGCTCCATTAAATCCAGCTTCTTTGGGCTGCGGCCTCTTCCATTAATGCTAGCAGACTTTCGTTTTCTAAAATAATCTTTCAAAAATAGATGAAACTTGACAAGATCATACATTTCTCCAAGAATAAAGTCCTTCAGAAGTTCAGGGCCGAGTATATTATTCCCCACCAGAAGTAGACCTTCATTTCTGGTTCTCTAGGGCTGACAGAGACAATGTTAGATGGTTCTCACTGATATTTAACTGGTGCTGAATATCAAATGTGAGTGGAAGGAGTGAGAACAGATCTCTGCACGATGAAATCATTCCAAAAAGGTCATTGTTTTGATTCAATAAGGGGTATAGAACACCTCTTTGGATGCAAAGTATACATATCTTCATATTCCGATCCATCCCACTCATTTCCTAAGTTTGCTGTGCAGGGATAGCATTCACAGTTCACTGCACTCCTTTTGGTCTCACATTATCTCCAGTGTTTACTAAGGCTCTAGCCCCATTGTTTGCAGTTCCATACAACCAAGGCATCCAGGCCCCCCCTATGTTGACAGTGGCTAATGTGAGTCAGACAATCAGATCCAGTCCATTAGATACAGGGTCTGAAGCGGGATACAAGATGTTGCATAGCTTCACCAATTTGTGAAGATTTTGATGCCTGGGGCCTGGTTAAAGATCTTTGGGCTTTGGGGCAGGGCCATACGACGGCTCTGTATGATGAAAGACCTCTCTAGAGAGTGCATTTATGATGTTTTATGTTTGGGTCTGTTAGGGGTGACTATCCTCCCTCAAACACTGCATCTGGTAGTTGAATATATAAAGCTTTGGGCAATGGAATTCTTCATGGACAATCCATGGTTAACCTGCTATTCACAAGGTCACATTATTTATTGTATCGTCCAGACTGCTCAAAGCGCTTTCACTGATCATATAGTGGATTTAAGGATGGTGACCCTTATTTGTTTGTGTTGCTTATGATTCTTATTACTTACGTGAAAGTTTCATTTTAGAATGGTTATGTTGGTTGAGCCACCAGGGTCTTGTATTTCAGTCCTACTGTGTTACTTTAAGTTTTTGTGCAATCTGCTGAATTTTGGCCCTGCATATTTTTTCATTGACTCATATTATTGACTTCCACACATGTCTCTAAAACAGGAGCAATTATATGGATCTATAGGTCCATAAACTGGGTATATTTGTTGGAAAAGTGATAGCTTATTTTTTATGTATATGTTTTATTTTTGTTTGGTTTTTTTTGTCCTCATTTTCCACACTCACTTCCGACTGACTACCTAGCTTTCCTTTTAACCATCTGTCCTACAACCGGAGATAACTGGGTTTCTCAGTAAAAGGAAGAGGGTTTTGACTTTTGTGGCTAGGCTCTGCCCAACGCCACATCTGATAAACCCCTTTGACCTAATCATTGGACCAGTGGGGAGCCTAGTGTCACACACGCCCTTTATCTTGCCACTGGGTTGCTCTTCACACTTTCTCATCCTAACCATGTTACCAAAGGGGCCTACATTTTAGCTCTTTTTATATGAGCACGACCTGTTTCCATCTTGCATACATACACAGCTGAACACAACCATTCATCCTTAGAAGGGCAAGTGGAAGATATCCACTGCTTACAAATTTCTCTTCTACCCAGTAGAATTAGCTAAAACAACAACTTGCAGATGTTCACTAGAGGGATCCCGGCCCTGCTGCGCACCCAAAGGTAATCATCTTGGGGCTTTTCTCCAGGCTTCATTGGAATATGCCATTCAGGACCTTACCAACTTCTTCCCTGAACTGCTGAATAGGGGGAACAACCTTTACAACGCAACTTTTACAACGCACTACACTTCCAACGCATTTTTTACAACGCACAATCCATTACAACGCATGACATTACAACGCATGACACTACAACGCATTTTTAAAAACTACCTTTACAACGCATTCCATTACAACGCATAATATAGTAATTTTTACCCCTATACTATCCAACACTTACCCTACTGTTGCACCCCCTGGAGTTAGAATAGTAATTTTTACCCCTATACTATCCAACACTTACCCTACTGTTGCACCCCCTGGAGTTAGAATAGTAATTTTTACCCCTATACTATCCAACACTTTCCCTACTGTTGCACCCCCTGGAGTTAGAATAGTAATTTTTACCCCTACACTATCCAACATTTACCCTACTGTTGCACCCCCTGGAGTTAGAATAGTAATTTTTAACCCTATACTATCCAACACTTACTCTACTGTTGTACCCCCTGGAGTTAGAATAGTAATTTTTCCCCCTATACTATCTAATACTTACCTTAAATGCAATTTAATATTATGCGTTGTAATGGTATGCGTTGTAAAGGTAGTATGCGTTGTAATGGAAATGCGTTGTAAAGGTAGTTTTTAAAAATGCGTTGTAGTGTCCTGCGTTGTAATGCAATGCGTTGTAATGGATTGTGCGTTGTAAAAAATGCGTTGTAAGTGCATGCGTTGTAAAAGTGTGCGTTGTAACGACATACATCCGCTGAATAGTGGGACAGGTCAAGAAATTGTGAAAATCATCTGTATCATGCACTCCGCATTTCCTGCAGCAAGCTCCCTTTGACCCTTGCAGCTTAGGCATCATCCTAGGAGACCAGAACGCTATACGAAGGGCAAACAAAAGATTTCTGCTGGAAAAGGCTGGTCTTACTGTGATATATAGAGTACGCATAGACAGTTACCACATATGATTTATCTGTGAGTTCGAAATGTGTTCTCTCTACGTCTCAGGTAGGCAGATGTCTCCATCAGTGATGTCCGGCATTAACCAATACCATCCTGACACCTCCTTTTCTTGCTGAGGCCCATTCACCGATCAATATTCCAATTTATTGGTGCCACTCTCCGTCACACCCAGCATCCGGGCCCGGCTATTCAACAGGTAGAATTTGAATTTATAGATGGATCCCCTGGACACTGCCTGCAACTTTTCACAAGAGCAGAGGGCCCGATTCACAAAAGTATTCTGAGACAAAATCCTAACTTTACGACTTTCGGTAGTCACAAAAGGCATTTAGGAGGAGTAAAGTTAGGATTTTGTCTTAAATTTGTCTTATATTTTGGTTTTAAGAGAAAATCCAGACTTAAGTTAAACTTAAATTAAACTTAAGTTAGGATTTCGTCTTAAAACCAAAACTTGAGACAAACTTAAGACAAAATCCTAACTCCTAAATGCTTTTTGTGAATACCGAAAGTCGTAAAGTTAGGATTTTGTCTCAGATTACTTTTGTGAATTGGGCCCAGAGTTCCCCCGCCTGGATCACCTGACCCCAGTCTAGTATTCCAGCCTCTTTAAGCTCAATTGCAGGCCTGTATTTCAAATACTCTGGTGTCCCTGGAGAGTCCCATATTGGAGCAAATCTACAAGAAGAGGGCAGGTTTGTTGCTTGCCTAATCAGTGTCCAGAGCAAAGCCGCCACCTGCAGCACTTTTAACCCCACTTTTTTGAAGTATTGCATATCTCCAAACTTATACAAAAACGTAATATCTCCCCCCCCCCCCTTTACCTCCTTCAACATTGCTTTAAACAGGTGATTGCCTCCAAAGTCACTCAGATCAGTCAGAAAGGACCTAAACTTTTTAAGCTGAAAGGCCCAAGCATAGAAATTGAAGTCTGGCAGCTCAATACCTTCTTTAATACGTTTCCAACGTAGTGTTATCCTTGAAATTCTTGAACCTTTAGAGAACCATATAAAAGAGTTTATTCTCCCTTGTGTCATTATGCTGGACACCACCAAAGCTTTTGACAGGGTGTATTTGCAATACCTGAACACACTCTTAGGACATTACAGTTTGGGGAATAAGTTCGGTGCGGTGATACATGAGATCGATAAGGCCTCCTCTGCAAGGATTGCGCTAAACGACAACTTAACGGCATGCTTTAAAATAACAAGAGGGACTAGGCAGGGTTGCCCGCTCTCCCTACATCTATTCAATCTGTATATGGAGCCCCTAGCCTGTAAGATCAGAGGAGAGGGACATACATCCCTTTATCTGCGGCCCTTGGGTAAAGAAAGTTTCTTTATACGCCGACGAAGTGGTGATTTCGCTTGGCAGATTTAGCCCCATTCTTGCAAGGTTGGAGAGTTTGAGATCTGACTTTGGGAAGGTATCCGGATATGAGGCAAATCCATCAAAAACAGAAATCATGGCGTGGACTATGGAGGTAGAAAAATGACTCATAAAAAGAGAATTAAAATATCTGGGCATCAGAATTAGTCGAAATCTGGATAAAATTGAGGAATTAAATCTTAATAAGGTAATGCTGGAAACGTATAGGCTTTTACTAAGCTGGTCACATCTACTACCACCACAATTTGTAAAGAGAATCTAATTAGATTTCTATTCTTCCCAAATTTACTTTAGGAAATCCTGGCTGGACAAATTACACGGGAGGATAGCTCCTCTTGAATGTCCCATAATGTGTGATTTGATTCATTTGGGCTCATGATACATCATGGCATTCATCCTCTACACTACACCAGGCAGAGGACGTGGCCGCAGAGGCTCTGTAAACTGATTTATGTCATGGCAGCAGCAGTAGTGTTTGGCATAGCAAGAAACCTACAGTGTGCCTGGCATCTCTTGCTGCTAATTTTCATGAAACTCGCTGATGAAGCTGCCAGTAGAAGGTTTAGAAAGCTGGTAATTGTCAAGAGAGTTGGTGGCATATTTCAACAGATTTGTGACAGCAGTTAATAGATACAGCAGTAAAACAGTGAAAAGCGCTGCCACCTCAATACGAACCGCTATGTAGGAAACTCGAAGTGCTGGGAATGGCAATCCTACACAGATGCCTTTCATGCCAGAATTCATACCCCGTGTCCCAGCCTTTAAAGGTGCGAAGGGAAGGAATGCATGCATATCAGAGCAACGCATTTCGTTTCGATTGTGGAATTTTGAACATTTTAAAGCTGTTTACACAAGTCTGGTTGCGCACCAAAGTGGCACTTAGGCCCCCGTTAGGAGTAGACTATATATTTTATGTGACATAGTGAGACGAAAAGTATGCTGGAAGCACTGTTCCTTCATGTTATTCCACATGTTTCTTTAGCTAGCGAGGCAGGGCTAGATTTAGGGCAGTGCGACGGGTGCGGCTGCACTGGGCGCTGCCCTGTAGGGGGGTGGAGTTGTGTTTAGCAACAATGCAGGATTTAAAAGCACCTGCTGCACAGTTCCTTATGTATCCAGCTTTCAGGTAGCAATAAAAATGTCAAGACACTTTTTGTGATTAATGTTCCTGTGAGAGAGAGAGGGATTGGGGTTTTGCTTAGTGGCAGTTTTGACTCGCCATAAAGTAGCTCAAGGGGTTAATATGCCTGCTGCAAAGAGCAGATCTGCTTTTTATGTGGATAGCTGGATCGATTAGTAAAGTCATCCTTTACCAGTGCTTTAAAACAAATTAAATGTATTTGAGAGAGGGGCTTTGGAGGGATGAGGGACACTTTTGCCGGGTGGTAGTGAGGAAATCCGAGGAGGAGGTCATAAGGGGGGCAAAAAGGATTGTCGCACCATGTGCCACAAACGCTATTACCTGCCCCGTAGTGAGCCATACATAGAAAGGGAAGCATGGCCCTGTGATGGCCGTTTTTTAACTGTTCTTTCAGAGTAGTTAGTATCCTAATCCTTCTTTAATTTTGCAATTACCATGTGCTCCTGGTAGACAGGAAATGCTATTGTGAGAGATAAAATAGCAGATTCTTACCACTAGCTGGGTCTGGTGGCTTAGTGGACTTTTGTGCCCCCTGTAGAAGCCTGCATTTGACCTCATGGTCACAGGTTCAAATTCCGGCGGATCCAATCAGCCTTTCATCCTTCTGAAATCGATAACATGAGTACCATTGACTTGGGTAACAATAAACATATGTTGTTCAGTGCCTAGATGCCCACGGGTGAGCGTGTGCTTTACAAATATACGCTATGTTACCTTGTATATATTTTTAGCGGCATTGTGCTCTTTCGTGGGGTGCATTTCCATGTCCCTGATACTACTGACCTTCTGGCTTGTCCTCTGAGAAACATACTAATAACAGGTCCATTTTAGAGAGATCTGATCTTCAGAAGATTCTCCAGCTCCATCTAAGTCTCTGGAGCATGCTATGAAACTGTGCATGATCTTTTCATCTAACAGACATAGACGCTCCAGGAAGCCTTTTCTATTTCTAATCCATGCACCCCCTCTAGTAAAAGACTGATGATTTGGAGGCGAAGAATAACGTCCTACTCTTGGCCGTGGCTTTTCCTAGCATGCAACTGCTTCAGCATCACCAGAAGGTGCAGGGAAAGTTGCATAAAGAGTAGTAGTTCCCTGTTCAGTAACCCAAAGCTTGGCTAAATATATGTATATGGCAATGTTCATGGTGATGGTGTCTAATTTCCAAGGGAACCTGAGATTTTGGCTCCATTAAATCCAGCTTCTTTGGGCTGCGGCCTCTTCCATTAATGCTAGCAGACTTTCGTTTTCAAAAATAATCTTTCAAAAATAGATGAAACTTGACAAGATCATACATTTCTCCAAGAATAAAGTCCTTCAGAAGTTCAGGGCCGGGTATATTATTCCCCACCAGAAGTAGACCTTCATTTCTGGTTCTCTAGGGCTGACAGAGACAATGTTAGATGGTTCTCACTGATATTTAACTGGTGCTGAATATCAAATGTGAGAGGAAGGAGTGAGAACAGATCTCTGCACGATGAAATCATTCCAAAAGGATCATTGTTTTGATTCAATAAGGGGTATAGAACACCTCTTTGGATGCAAAGTATACATTTCTTCATATTCCGATCCATCCCACTCATTTCCTAAGTTTGCTGTGCAGGGATAGCATTCACAGTTCACTGCACTCCTTTTGGTCTCACATTATCTCCAGTGTTTACTAAGGCTCTAGCCCCATTGTTTGCAGTTCCATACAACCAAGGCATCCAGGCCCCCTCTATGTTGACAGTGGCTAATGTGAGTCAGACAATCAGATCCAGTCCATTAATGTTTGCATGGGCATCTCTTCATGCTAGTTTGTAAAACTGGGTGTCAGGCTCCACTCAAACTCTTTGGTTCAGAGATTTCTTCCACAAAGGCATCCCTATTAAGAAGCCTTGAGAACAGCCAAAAGTTCAATACTCTCGCCTACATCTTGACAGCAAGAATAAAACGTGTAGGTCTGAAAAACAGTATTAATTTTCCTGTAATTATTCTGGTATCTGCCATAAGGCTTATTTTATATATCAAAATCCACTGCAGCATCAATTGTACCAATTGAATGTTTGTACCTCCATTAGCCCTTCTGCTCCTTGTAGCCACTGTTGATCTCAAGATGTGCTAACACAATGAATTGGAATCATTAAAGAGGTCACTGCAGGTGAAACAGTCCTTCAAATAATAATGTTCAAAATTATGAAGAACACTTGAACAGTAGAGTTGAGTTACGAATAAGCGGGAAAGCAAAATATTCAATACGAGTACAACCAGTGAATTATGTGCCCCTTATTGAGGTTTTGTCCTTTTCACTACACTCCATCTTCACTGTTATTGTTACAAACCCCTTTACAAACTGAAACCTTTACTGAATATAGAATCTTTTGTGCAGAGATAAAGATGCTTATAGAGGTACTTTCATAGTAGAATGTCGGGAAATTCAGGAAGTTATACGGGTACCACTGCAAATGCAGCAGCAGAGAAAGTTTAAAAAAAATCCACAAGTAAATTAAAATTAAAGCCCCTGGAAGGAAGGTGGTGGCCCCGGGGAGCAAGGGTGCTGTGCAGGTCCCCTTGCATAATTTAAATAAAAAACCCTGGGGAGGTGGTGGTACCCTGGATTGATTAAACCCTCGGAGGGGGGCACTATGCACCCCACCTTTATTTTTCATATGCCCCTGGGATTTGACCCACCCGGGGGCTTCCTTTAAAAGAAGTGCGGGAGACTGCACAGTTTCATTTTTATTTTGCCGCGGATCCACCCATGAATTTGTGGCAAAATTGAAGAAACATTTTTTTAATGCCCGGCGGGGCCCCTGTGGGGACCCTTCACCATATCTGGGGGGGGTCAGAGTATTCCTATCCTTCCCCCTTTTCTTTATTTGTTTATTTTTTTTGTGGGACTCTTCTTCAAGCTGAGTTCCAAGATGGCTGCCAACACTTCCTGGTTGAAGTGTTGGCAGCCAATCAAATTTCAGTAGGATCCATGAGGCAACTGCAAGAACTTGTGTTGCCGGATATCTATATTATTTAAACTTAAATATCTCTGAAACTACTGAACATATGTACACCAAATCACAAAAAGCCTGCTTTCTGGACCAACATCTAGCTTTCTGTCAAATTTGGTGCAATTCTGCTCAGTAGGTCGGGCTTAAGTCCTGTTCAAAAAATGACAAATACCTCTAGGCTTAACATGGAGAAAATGCATTTTGGAACCCCCCTTTTTCTCAGACCCCGCTTGACGGATCACCTCAAAACATTCAACACAGCA
Source organism: Triturus cristatus (assembly GCF_964204655.1). Classification (NCBI taxonomy): domain Eukaryota; kingdom Metazoa; phylum Chordata; class Amphibia; order Caudata; family Salamandridae; genus Triturus; species Triturus cristatus. The sequence goes on from NC_140591.1 coordinate 1,265,285,235, forward strand.
ACTGAACCACAAAGGAGAAGTGTTCTGATCATTTCGTGAAGATTCGTCTATCGGTGCCAAAGTTATTGGCAAAAGCAAAAACATTTTCCCTAAGGATTTTTTTTCCTAATTCTAACTACCTACTGGCTATCACCAGTAGGTAATATATATATATATATATTACCTACTGGTGATCGCCAGTAGGTAGTTATAGTTAGGACCTATTTTCCATAGGAAATCCGCAACATTCTATTTGGAATAACTTTGGCGCCCGTTGACGAATCTTCGCGAAACTTTAAAAACTTTTGGCCAGCTCCGGTCCGCTCCTATCCTGAAAGTCTCGGGATAATTTTGGTAGCGGGGGCTGAGAAAAAAGGGGGGTCCCAAAACGTGTTTTCCCCATGCAATTTCCCATAGGACCTTTAGCCGCAGCTACAGCCCGAACTGCTGAACGGAATTATACCAAATTTGGCAGAAAGGCAGATCTTGGTTCAAAGTCGTGCCTTTTGCTTAAATGGTGTAAATCCGTTCAGTAGTTCCTGAGAAAATCAAAAGTAAAATCACATATATATCTGGGCGGAGCCCAACCACACATCTCATCGTGAGATCTGATTGGCTGTCAGCACTTCATCCAAGAAGTGCTGTGCAGGTCCCCTTGCATAATTTAAATCAAAAACCCTGGGTTGATTAAACCCTCGGAGGGGGGCCCTATGCACCCCACTTTATTTTTCATATGCCACTGGGATTTGACCCACCTGGGGCCTTCCTTTAAAAGAAGTGCGGGAGACTGAACAATTTTATTTTTAATTTGCCGTGGATCCACCCATAAATTTGTGGCAAAACTGCAAAAAAAAATTGTAATGCCCGGCGGGGCCCCTGTGGGGACCCTTCACCATATCTGGGGGAGGTCAGAGTATTCCTATCCTGCCCCTTTTCTTTATTTGTTTACTTTTTTGTGGGACTCTTCTTCAAGCTGAGTTCCAAGATGGCTGCCAACACTTCCTGGTTGAAGTGTTGGCAGCCAATCAAATTTCAGTAGGATCCATGAGGCCACTGCAAGAACTTGTATTCCCGGATATCTATATTATTTAAACTTAAATATCTCTGAAACTACTGAACATATTTACACCAAATCACAAAAAGCCTGCTTTCTGGACCAACATCTAGCTTTCTGTCAAATTTGGTTCAATTCAAAAACAAATCATCCATTTAGACACTTATATACCCATTTATTCTTCCATCGATCTTGAGATATACATATATAAAACATATGTAATTTTCAGAAAAACACACATTCACTGGATGATGTCATCAGTGCTATCATTTGAGATGTCATCAGTGATGTCATGAGTGATGTCACTGACCATGTCATGAGTGATGTAATATGTGACGTCATCAGCAGTGCATTGCGGGCGCGCGAGCTATAGTTAGCTGAACTAACTATAACGGGGGAATTTTAATGGTTTTGTACGAGTGAAAAGTCCAGCTAACTATAACGCCCCAGAAACCTACGGTTTTTTTCAGTGAATTTCTAAGGTTTTTTAAATGCTAATTCCTAACTATAACGTGCCTGGAACCTATGGTTTTTTCAGTGAATTTCAAAGGTTTTTTAAATGCTAATTTCTAACTATGCCTCCAGAGATAGGACATGTGAAGAAAGAAGAAAAAATGCACAGAAAGAAAAAAAAGAAATGCAGAAAGAAGCAACAGAAGTCATCAAAGACGAAGAAAAGTGCAGGAAGAAGGATAACGTGCAGAAAGAACAAACAGAAGAGCAGAAAGAAGCCTTGTTGCAAAATCATCCTGTACCCTCAACTTTTTTAGACGGATACTGGTGGTAACTGAGTCTGACTAACCAGTCCTAGAGCCAGTGCTATGTTAAAAGACACTCAGAATACAGTGAAAAAACCTACATAAACTAGGGAACACTATGCGTTGGGGTCCCCCTGTGATCAGCATGACCTCCTCTGTAAGCCCCAAGTATATAATAGTGCAGGGGATTAAATCTACCTCTTAAAACGCGCCACAGGGCCTGTTTGCACACGTCACCTCAGGCCCCGTCCCCTCACTTCCCCACTGTGTAAACACGCCCTGTGGCCGTTTTAAGTTGGGAGATTAAGTCCCCTTGAATCCTGAGGGTCCCTAGGGTCCAACTAGACCACTAGGTACCTCCAGTAAGCGCCACAGAGAAGCGTTGCAGAGAGATGTAAAAAGGGGCACGGCCTAGACCACCTCTCTGCAACGCAGCGCAGTGGCGCTTACTGGAAGCACCTGGTGGGCTAGTTGGCCCCCAGGGTCCCTCAGGATTGAAGGGGAATTATTTCCCCAACTTAAAACGCGCCACAGGGCTTGTTTGCACATCTTAACTCAAGCCCCGTCCCCTCCCTTCACCACTGTGTAAACACGCCCTGTGGCCATTTTTAGTTGGGAGATTAAGTTCATTTGAATCCTGAGGGTCCCTAGGGTCCAACTAGCCCACTAGGTACCTCCATTAAGCGCCACAGAGCTGCGTTGCAGAGAGGTGTAAAAAGTGGCACGGCCTAGACGACCTCTCTGCAACGCAGCTCAGTGGCGCTTACTGGAAGCACCTGGTGGGCTAGTTAGCCCCCAGGGGCCATCAGGATTGATCGGGAATTATTTCCCCTACTTAAAACGCGCCATAGGGGATGTTTGCACACATCACCTCAAGCCCCGTCCCCTCCCTTCCCCACTGTGTAAACACACCCTGTGGCCGTTTTTTAAGTTGGGAGATTAAGTCCCCTTGAATCCTGAGGATCCATAGGGGCAATATAGCCCACTAGGTACATCCAGTAAGCGTCATTGCAGAGAGGTGTAAAAAGGGGCACGGCCTGCACCACCTCTCTGCAGCGCAGAGCAGTGGCGCTTACTGGAAGCACCTGGTGGGCTAGTTGGCCCCCAGGGTCCCTCAGGATTGAAAGGGAATTATTTCCCCAACTTAAAACGCGCCACAAGGCGTGTTTGCACACGTCACCTCAGGCCCCGTCCCCTTCCTTTTTTAAAAAATTCTTTTTATTTGCATTTTTTAGCAACAAAAAACAATTCAACTCACTGCCGTGTATACATGTCATGTTATTGACGATACAGCCCCCCACCAACCCACCGCCAGCAATACGGTAGATCTGCTCCACCTCAATATGTCTGTACAACATGCGCCTGACCCTTCCATCCACCCACCCCCCCCCTTTCGTGCAGTCTCAAAAACCATCGGTGTAGACCAACGTGCCCCACAGGCAACCTGAACTGCATCCGTCTCCCGACAGCCTCAAGAATGAGCATTGAAATTACAGCGCCTGGAGCGTGGTTTGCGCCAACCAGTGTGTGAAGGGCTCCCAGGTATCTTTTGGCCTTGAGCGCACCGGCAGTAGCTCCCAATATAGAGCGAGCTGCGACTGGCAATATACTACGCTTTTTACCCATTCCCTAATACTAGGCGACGTAGCCACCCCCCAATGCATCGCAATTTGGCGCTTGGCCAGCAAAATGAGCACCGCTGGCAACTTCCGGTGCTTGGGTTTGACCATATGCAAGATTCCTAGCAGTGCAGCCTGCGGTGTACATGGGATTAGCAGGCCGGTGATTGTACATATTATTTCCATCACTCTGGCCCAGAAGGACGCCAGCGGGGGACAGTCCCACGCCATATGCAAGAAAGTAGCCCCGCGTGCGTGACAGCGCCAGCAATTATCTGTATCTCTCAAACCCATGCGGTGTAGCCGGTGAGGGGTGCGATATGTCATATGGATATATTTGAAATGTATCAGGCGAAGCCTGTAGTTGGGGGATAAGATCTCCAGGAGCTTACAACAGAGATCCCAGTGCTCATCAGAGATGTCGGCACCCAATTCCGCGGACCACAACCCACGCGCCGCCGGGATCGCTACGGGATGGCTGTATTGCATACGCTGGTACAATCGGGATATGAGCTTGCGTCCCGATTCCACCGTTAGCACGTTCTCCAGGGCAAGTAGATCCGGCGGAGGTGCCGGAAATGTAGGAAACAGCTTTTGACATGTGTGGCGTAGCTGGTAGTAAAGTAGTGTGTCCAGCAGCGTCGGAGCTTCCTCACCACACATCTGCTCCGGCGTGAGGAAGGAATCTCCCGGGAACAAATCTCCCCCCGTGCGAAGGCCGCACGCCGCAGCTCGCTCCCCAGTGCGCATATGTTGCAGCGGGGGCCACATCGGGTTATCTCGTAGAGGCATCGATCTGGTATAGAGGAGGTCCAGCCCGGCCCTGCGCCTTAGCCCATCCCAGGCCCATTTAAGTGCATGCACCGGGTCGATGTCGGTGCATCTCCGCTTGTGCGGCGCATAAACAGCCACGGCGAGCGGCAACGGTGCCGCTCTATCCGTCTCTATCGCCACATGTGGCTGAAACGGTGTGGGGTGTACCCAGTAGTGTAAAAATTGTGCCTGCGCACAGTAGGCATAAAGTGAGAAATCCGGTGCCGCCAAGCCCCCTTGTCGCTGCGGGAGAGTGAGGGTCTCCCATGCCACCCTCAGCTGCTTACCCCCCCACGCCAGCTCCACCATCTGCGAGCGCACTTGGTGCAGAAAACTAGCAGTCATGGGCAGCGGGATATTCCCAAATAAATATAGGAACTTCGGCAGGATGACCATTTTGGCCACAGCAATCCTGCCCGCCAGCGAAAGGGGTAAATGCTTCCAGCGACCGACCCTCTCCTCCACCCAACCCAGTGCCCGCCAATAATTCTCCGACCATATTTGCTGTATGTCCGTGCTTATCCAGACCCCCAGGTATCGCACCGGCCCGTCAGCCCACTTCAGCAGGCAGTCCGGAGCAAAGCGAGTCGTCCCGGCCGTCAGAGGTAGCATAACCGACTTCTCCCAATTTATGTTTACTCCCGATAGCAAATCATACTCTATCAATTCTCTGGTCATGGGCGAAAGATTTTCCTGCGGGTCGATCATATATAGAGTAATATCATCCGCGTATAGGGAGACGGTCAGCACCCTCGATGAAAAACCAATGCCCCTGTCTGCATGATGCTGTCTGATGCGGGCTGCCAAGGGTTCAGTAGCGATTGCAAATAGCAGGGGCGATAAGGGGCAGCCCTGCCTCGTACCTCTCCCAATGGCAAAGGGCGCAGAGATAAGCCCGTTCACTCTAACCCGAGCAGTGATGTTGGTATACAGTAATCTAATATATCCAATAAAAGCCTCACTCATACCCATTCGCTGCAGCAAGGGAAACAGGAATCCCCATTCCAGGGAGTCGAACGCTTTTGTGGCGTCCAGCAGCACCGCCACGGCCTTAACATGCGGGGCTAAATAGTGTAGCACCCCAAATAGGGTTCGAAGGTTGTGAGATGTCGAGCGGCCCGGCACAAAGCCCGACTGATTGGGGCGTATCATAAGTGGCAGCACCGGTTGTAACCGCGTTGCTAGCATTTTCGCGAAGATCTTTGCATCAGTATTGATTAAGGACAGCGGCCTATATGAGTCGCAGTGTTGGGCATCCTTGTCCGGTTTCAAGAGGGCAATGATGACCGCCTCTCTCATCGACTCCGGGAGTATACCTGCCTCAACTGCCTCAGCATATACTGCCAGTAGTCTGGGGGCCAGCAGTTCCGCATACTCCTTATAGAACTGTGCCGGTAAGCCATCCGGTCCCGGCGCCTTCCCGGCTGCCAATGAGCCTATTGCGTCCCTAACATCTTCTACCATGAAGGGGCGATCGAAGTATCCCTTTTGGTGTGCATTGAACCAGATGAGCTGGATCGTATCAAAGTAGCTTGATAGCTCCGCCAGCGGTGGCGCTCCCCGGGTACGGTATAATTCTTTATAAAAAGTCCGAAACGTATCTAGAATTTCTGGAGGAGTATACGCATGCCCACCTTCCGGTGTCGCCACTGAGGAGATGAAGGGGGGTGGTCTTTGCGATCGCAGCAGGAGAGCGAGCGTTCTGCCCGGGCGGTCACCTTCCCCATATCTGCGGGCTACCGCATGTTTGGTCAGAAATTTAAGCTCCCTATCTGCTTCAGTCTGGTATTCCGTGACTTTGGTGCGTGTTTCCGCCAAAGTTGTCGCCGAGAGGTCCGAGCAGTACTGCACCTCCAGAGCATGTAGGCTGTCTTCCAGCCGCTTTAGCGCTCCCCTGATTGCCTTCAGTACTTTGGCCTGTCCCGCAATGCAGTGACCTCTGATCACCACCTTGAATGCGTCCCACAGGGTGCCTTCCGACGCAACACAGCCAGTGTTCTGCTCAAAATATTCCGTCACGCGTTGGTATATGTCGTCCCGAAACACCGGATCGGATAGGGCCTGCGCTAGCAGGCGCCACGCGAAGGGTGTCACATACGGCTTTGGTACGTGGAGTAGCAGTTCCACTGGCGAGTGGTCGGAGAGGGTGCGCGCCTTGTGCGGAACATCGGACACCCATGCATGCACCTGTGGGGTTAAGAGCCAAAAATCTAATCTGGACCAGGCTCCTCTGTGTGGGGTGAAGCAGGTGCCCTCCCGTATCGCGGGATGCAGTACTCGCCACGAGTCTAATAAATTATAGTCCGCCATTAGGCCACGGAGAAGATCCGCCGCACGTGGGTGATGCACGCGAGCAGCCCCTTCCCTATCCAATTCCTGCGAAAGCACCGCATTGAAGTCTCCGCCCCACATGCATGCACCCTCTCCTAGTGACTGCGCCTTGTGCCAGACGTGCCGGAAAAAATCAGGGTCGTCCGTGTTGGGGCCATATGTGTTAACCAGTGTCATCTGCATGTGAAATAGCTTCCCCTGCATTATTATGTAGCGCCCCTCAGTGTCGGCATGCACCCGAAATGTTTGCCAGGGTAGGCCTCGCCGAATTAAGATAGCCACTCCCCGGGAGTAGCTGGAGCAGCCGGAGGTGTGTATTTCGCCCCATCTAGCATGTCTAAGCCTCTCCCCGGCAACCTGGGTCAAATGCGTTTCCTGTAGGAAACAGATGTCAATCTGGTGTCGTGTCAGATGTGCATGGGTCAATCTTATCTTGCGGTGGTCATTCAGACCTCGGATATTCCATGTAAGACAACGCAGCGCGGTCAGGTATGTGTATATTGGTGTATCCTACGCAGCAGTGTGGTCATCAGCGGCATCGCGCTCGGGGCCCGCAGGGAAAACTCTCGCGCAGCATGTCTCACAAGCAATAATAACATGGCAGCGGCCAGTGGCAGGGCCGCATCATCCTGTAGTGGTGCAGTAAAATAGTGCAGTGTAAGAAAACCACTCAACAATAACCAAAACCCCCCTCCACCCACTCCAATCCCCCAATCAGGTTGAGATACATTTCCCCCCCACCACCCAACCCAACAACCACTTTTCAGCAGTGATATTACGGGAATCATCCCTGCGAGGGCGTGGGGTCACCGGCACTCTCCCCTGCCTAAAAGGCGACAGGGTGGCCGAACAATTCCGCCCTACATGCACGTAGTCTGTCTGCCTGCAGCGGGGTAATCCCAACGTCTCCCCCTTCACAATACTCTGCCAAAGATCAGGAATAGTCCCCGAAGCGAGTTCAACTGTCCTCCCCCGCTCCCCTCGGCAACCCCTGCATTCTGTAGGCTCAGGATCCCCCTAATGCATCAACAAGTGGTATACTTTACAATCATGCTGTCTGGCGTCTCAGTGTGTCACAGGCCCACGAGGGCACATAGTGATGCTCTGCCTATTCAATGTCACTTAGCTGGTCCTGCGGGGGAGTCCCCTGACCGTCTCGCTTTTCCCGCAGCGACCGCTCCGCCTGCCGCGCAAATTTGAGCGCCTCCGTTGCCGCCGTGAAGACCATTGGTTTCCCCTTGTGGTTAATCCGCAACTTGGCAGGATAGAGCATGGCATATTTTGTCCCCACTTTCTGGAAAATCTTTTTAGCCGGTAGGAATTCACGCCTCGCAGCTTGCACAGCCTGAGTGAAATTGGGAAATAAGGATATGGCCATATTTTGGAATGTGAGCTCACCTCTTTCACGTGCCAGCCGCAGTATTGTGTCTCTGTCCCGATAGTTTAGGACTCGGGCAAGGATCGGGTGTGGCGGCGCTCCCAGCACCGGGCGTGGTCCCAGTGTGCGATGTGCCCGCTCGACCAGGAACATGGCCGACAGGGCTCCCCAAACAGGTCGCGGAACATACCTTCAACGAAGTGCTCCATATTGCCAATATTTGTGGATTCCGAAATACCAATAATTCTTACGTTATTTCTGCGGGAGCGGGCTTCCAAATCCTCGTTGCGCCCCCTTATCACCTCCAGGACCCTGTCCATGCGCAGCAGTTTCTCCTGGGTAGCACCGTTGCCCTCTTCACAGTCGGCAATCCGCGCCTCCACCGCCGCCAGTCTCTCCTCATGTTGATCGACCTTATGCGATATTCCGTCTAGTCGCTGGGCCATGGAGTCAAGCTTGCCGTCAATCTCCTTGAGGCACCCCTTAAGCTCGCGAAACATACTCTTGACATCTTCGTCCTGCGTCGGTTCCAGCTGCGTTTCAGGGACCACCGTCTGCGACGCCGGGACAGTTTCAGTGTTCTGGGCCATTTGCCTCTCAAACTGGAGCTTCCTCTGCTTTGCATCTGTTTTCCCCATGGCTCAGTGAGGGAGCCACCCCACCAGGGTCCCAACGGGGGGGGGGAGAGGGCCCAACGGGATCTTCACAGGCCTCCGGGCCTCGGCCAAACTCACGGTTCTCTCAGGCCAGCAATCCACTCTTCCTCTCGGCCGTCCTCGCCGCCTCCGCCGCCAGCAGGGACATCCACGTGTAGCTAGGCCCAGCAGGTCCTCGGCGCCCCCCGAGCGCGGGCCCGTGGCCGGGGCGGGCTCCCCAGAAAGGCACACAGCGAGCGTCCAGCAGTCGGGGTGTCGCCCGGGTCGGCCTCCGGCACCCTCCACGCGGCCACCGCAGCCGGGCCCCGTCCGGCAGACACCCACTCCGCAGGTCGTGGAGCTCCGCAGTTCGATATCTAGGCACTGGGCCCAGGCAGGAGGCAAGCGCACCGTTTCCTCCGGGCGCCGCAGACAGCGCCCCCCACCGTCAGGAGAACCAGCGAAGGCAGCAAGGCTGGCGCGGCACCCGCAGCCTCCCGGGCAGCTCAGCTCGCGCCCCCTCAAGTCCCACAAGGCAGGGAGATCACCGGTGACCAGGGATCCCACCTGGCTGCTTAGGGCGCCAGCGGCAGCAGAGTCCGTCCTCCGCCGGCGGTCGCGGCGGCTCCACCTCGCGTTCCGGTCCCAGGCCCTCGACCGGGGACTTGCGTGGCGGGGATCGCCGGCTAGGAGGCTGCAGACCGGCCGCTGGGGCGGAAAGGAGACACCGCTCCGGATCGCCGCAACCGATCTCGGTCCAGAAGGCAGGAATCGATGCCTCTACGTCTGGGCAGCCCCCGCCGCAGCTTCTTTACGCAAAAAATGTAGGCATAGTCTGGATGCGCTGACGGATTCGGCGTTCGGCCGGCAGAGCCCCGTTACACGGTGGCCATCTTGCAGCTCGGCTTGGCCACGCCCCTGGCCCCGTCCCCTCCCTTCACCACTGTGTAAACGCGCCCTGTGGCTGTTCTAAGTTGAGAGATTAAGTCCCCTTGAATTCTAAGGGTCTCTAGGGTCAAACTAGCCCACTAGGTACCTCCAGTAAGCGCCACACAGCTGCGTTGCATAGAGGTGTAAAAAGGGGCGTGGCCTCAGAACACCTGTCTACAACGCAGCTCCCTGGCGCATAATGGAGATACCTGTTGGGCTAGTTGGCCCTCAGGGACCCTCAGTATTGAAGAGGAATTAATTTCCCAACTTATAACTGGCCAGGGGGCGCGTTTGCAGAGTGCTGCAAGGAGGGGGCATGGCCTCCAGCACGATGCCGGTCTTTTATTTATTTTATTTTTTTAAGAAGGAGGGCTGTGTGGCCCTCGTTCTTTTTCTAATTTACTGGCCCTGGGGACCCCATCCCCAGGGCCTGCACCCTAATTTTTTTTGTTGAAAAAAATAAATTTGGCCCTCCCAAGGCCTTAATCAGCCCCGGGGACCCCAATCCCCGAATTATGGCCTTTTTAAAAAAAAATTATTTAGGAGGGGACTGCGTTGCCCCCCTCCTCAGTCACTTATGGCCCCGGGGACCCCATCCCCCGGGTCCGGCCTTTGTTTTTTATTATTTAAAAAAATATATATATTTATAGAAACACCTAGGACATGCTGGACAAACCGTATGTACCTATCACCATGACGATTTGCGTGATATTCATTAAAAGGCGACTATGCATAGAATTAATCCACATGGAATGTATTTACACCGCTAGTGAAGCTCTGACGTGTCTGACGCCCTACCGTGGGTATCGTGGGTACTCTCCAAGTAGACACCCTTGTCGTTTATTTATACAAACATGGGTAGCTATTGACGGGCACATTTAATATACACGCACACCAAGCCATTCAAAGGGGATTCAACAAAAATTCAACCAAACTATGCAAGAAACCTCCCTCACGGTTAATAAAACACACATCCACTGCCGGATGTGTAATACTTTTTATTTTACTCTCTGGAAAGGAGACGAACCACACTTGAGAGTCACAGCGTGCTCCTGGCTGAGCCCAATGCTGTGTTACACCCACTAGTGCCCGCCGAGTGCCTCACACCTCTGTGTTGTATTCCACCAGCTAGTGCGTATGCTATGATACTCTCTAGCCCATGTGCACTGTAACACCACCCCGTGAATATGTCATGCCACACTTGCCTTCGCACGGGTTATATTGCCCCATCTAACGTGCCTTCCTCGATGCCTATGTTATAACGCACAGCGCTATGCCATTCATATTACAATCTGGGATCCATATCTTTCTCACAGTGCATATGCAATGTTACACTCCCCAGCACATATTTTATATTACAACTTTAGAGACTAGTTAGGTTACACAACACTGCCCTGTGCATATTACACTCCAAGGCGCATATCGCATAGCACGCGCTAGTGCCTGTGCTATCTCGCACTCTCCAATGAATCTGTCATTGCGCACAATGTATTGCATATTATATTTCACGCCCCGGTTCATCTTATATCACACTTTTTGGTGCATAGTTTATACAATAAACTATATCTAGTTTACATTTTCAATCGTGCTCTCAGGACTATGTTCTATATAACACTGCGTCCACCTACCCTTTTCACGGGCATTACATTTTGCGATAGGGGGTGGAGGGTCAGGGGATGTTTCTGCCAAGTGAGCCCAGAGTCACAGTCACAAACGTCCTCTTCTTCCTGAATAAAAGTGAGATTATGCTGCATACTTGTTCATATTTTAAGTAGTTCGCACAGACACACATTTTAAAAACAATAAAGTTCCTAATACCCACCTTCTCTGAACAGTTAGCTTGCTGCCCCATCCACCTCCTCCCTATCCTCTGTTGTCTGAATCCATGGACTAGCCTCCTCCCTCCTGCCATGCATGGTCTGATGTGCTGCCACTGCCCTCCATTTAGCAAGATGTACCAGTCTACTCCTCCTGCCCTCCATTGCCCAATTCTATGGCCCATCATTGACCTCCTGCTTAGCCTCTGTGCTTAGCTTGCTACCCCTCTTCTCCTTCCCCCTGCCCTCTGATGTCTTTGTGCATGCCCCTGCTCCATCCGTTTTGCCCACCATGTTCCATGGACCTGCCACTCCTATCTACTCTGAGTGTTCTGTTGAGCTGACACTCCCCTCCCACCTGCCTAGCATTGTCAGATGATTGTAAACTGTCCCTGCCACCTCCACCCTGCCTGTCCACATGCCATGCCCCTATCCCCTTCCTCCTGTTCTCCATGGTCCATTTTACTGCCACACCCTTCTGCCCTCCCTGGTCTGTTGTGGTGCAACTGCTCCTCCTGCCTGCCCTGTGCGGTCTGTTGTGAGGCCCCTTCCCCTGAACTCTCTTGTCTGTGCCCAGGTCCTGACCCTCCCTTCTATCCTCCATGGTCCTTTGTGCATGCCCCTGCACCCTCCTTCTTGCCCATCATAGCCATTGTGCTGCCACTAAACCTCCCGCTTGCCATGCATGGTCTTCTGTGCTGCTATGGCCCCTCCCACCTTCCCTGTGTGGTCAGCTAGCTGCCCCTGACTCCCTCCCACCTTCCCTCCATGGTTTGTGTGTATGCCACCATAGTCTCATTGTTGCTCTCCATGGTGTGTCTTGTTTCTAGTGCCCATCCTGCCTGACCTCCATGGTCATCTTGCTGTTCCTGCCCTGCCACCTTGCCCCCATCCCTCTGTTTCCATGGGCAGACCCCCTATTCCCTCCCTCCTGGCTTGTCTGTTCCATTGTAATGCCCCTGATCCGTCCCTCCTGCCCTTTATGGTCTGTTATGCTGCAGCTTTCTCTCCTGTCTGTCCATTATGGTCAGCTAGCTACCATTGCCTCTTTCCCATCTGTTCTCTGTTGTCCATGTGCATGGTCCTGTCCCCTCCCTATTGCTGTCTATGGATTGTTGTGCGGCACTCCCGTCCCGCATGCTCTGTGTGGTGTATTGTGCTGCTGCAAACCCTGATGCCTGCCCTGTGGGGTCAGTTTGGTGCACCTCTCCATGTCCCTCCTGTCCTCTGTTATCCGAGTCCATGTCCCTACCCCAATTCCTCCTGCCTACCATGATCCAATGTACCATACTTGCGAACATTTTGAACTTGGTAAGAGGGAGATTTTGAAAAAAAAAACTGGGGTATTGATTTTCCCCTTTGAGTTACATTGAAAAAGATGAGATTGTAGATAGGAGACAGATCAAATAAAGCCCATTTGAGCTTAAAAACATTGGACGTTTCCTGGCTGAAACGGGTCTGTTGGCATGTATGGTTGTACTACCACTGCCTCTTCCTTCTGCCCACAATGGTCTATTATATTGCCACAGCCTCTCTTGCCAGTCCTGTATTGTTGGTTTGTTGCCCCTGCCCCCCTTTCCACTGCCCTCCATAGTCTGTTGTGCTGCCACTGCCCTTCCTGCCTGCCCAGTGTGGTCAAATTGTTGCTTCTGCACTCTCCTACCTGCCTTCAATTTTCAGAGTCCGTGCCCCTGGCCTCTGCCTCTCAACAGTATCCCAATGAACAACTAGATTGCTAACATTCTATATTTATTACAAAAGTGTGGAACGCCTGACGTCATCTTGATGTAATCAAAACTGTAATACCTAGAGTATTTCCTTTAGAAATTACATATATGAGAGGGTCTTATTTGCATCAAAATTATGGTTAGTGCTCTAAAAAACTAAAATGAGGACATATTTTCTGAGTTTTCAAATAGCGACAAAGAACTTTTATATTATTTGTAATCTTTATGTTTTTTTATCCATTTGACCACTTGATTAAATGTTGCACCTAGGGGAGAGGATGTGGTGTTACTTCCAGAGCTGCAGACTTTGCAACTGGGGAACCAGGTTGGAGTTTCTGCTTCAGCTCAACATTCTGTGATTCTGGTCAAATCACTTAATCTCCCCATGTCTACAACCAAAATGAATTTGATCTTGTGTGATGTAACCAATGCTCATGTAAAGCACTCCAATACCTGACAAGTCTGCACTGTATAAAACTGCAAATACACAAAAAATAACTGTGTTGCACACTTCTGGCATTGGGCTACATGTGGGCTACATCTGGGTGATATTTGTGCTGCATTTGGGCTCTTTTGTCTCTGGTGGCCATCTTGGGAGATTTATTTGTTATGAAGTTTCCTAATTTCCTCATTTACTGCAGTCTCCTCAGTAGGAAATGCTTTCAGTTTTTTACTTTGATTCCATCAAGAAGGTATTCATATATGTCACACATTTGCCATAAACTCTGAATGTTAGCACTCTAGTTGCTCATTAGATCACTGTAGTAAAGCTGCTGCTCACCACGGAAGTCTGCTGCTGGTATTAAAAGTGCATGTTTCAGTCTGCATATCAGAATTTTTAATGAAATAGAAGAGGATTTGAGAAGTCAAAATGTGCCCTAATTTTTCTTTCTGCAGCACTAATCATAATTTCTATGGCAAAATGAACCCCCTCATTTTGTTCCTTTGTAAATTAAATGTTTTAAGTGTTACCACTTTATTCCAATCAAGATGGCTTCAGGTGTGCCATACTTTTGTCATAAGTAAGACTGTTAGCGCTCTAGTTGTTCCTTAGAACACTCTGGGACATTCTGTCATTGGGCCATACTTGGGCTACATCTGGGTGATATTTGGGCTACATTTGGGCTCTTTTGTCTCTGGTGGCCATCTTGGGAGATTTATTTGTTATGAAGTTCCCTAATTTCCTCATTTACTGCAGTCTCCTCAGTAGGAAATACTTTCAGTTTTTTTACTTTGGTTCCATCAAGAAGGCATTCAGATGTGTCACACATTTGCCATATATTCTGAATGTTAGCACTCTAGTTGCTCATTAGATCACTGTAGTAAAGCTACTGCTCACCAGGGAAGTCTGCTGCTGGTATTCAAAGTGCATGTTTCAGTTTGCATGTCAGAATTATTTTATGAAATAGAAGAGGTTTTGAGAAGTCAAAATGTGCCCTAATTTTTCTTTCTTCAGCACTAATCATAATTTCTATGGCAAAATAAACCCCCTCATTTTGTTCCTTTGTAAATTAAATGTTTTAAGTGTTACCACTTAATTCTATTCAAGATTGCTTCAGGTGTGCCATACTTTTGTCATAAGTAAGACTGTTAGCGCTCTAGTTGTTCCTTAGAACACTCTGGGACATTCTGTCATTGGGCTATACTTGGGCTACATTTGGGTGATATTTGGGCTACATTTGGGCTCTTTTGTCTCTGGTGGCCATTTTGGGAGATTTATTTGCTATGATGTTTCCTAATTACCTCATTTACTACAGTCTCCTCAGTAGGAAATACTTTCAGTTTTTTACTTTGATTCCATCAAGAAGGCATTCAGATGTGTCACAAATTTGCCATTAATTCAGAATGTTAGCACTCTAGTTGCTTATTAGATCACTGTAGTAAAGCTCCTGCTCACCAGGGAAGTCTGCTGCTGATATTGAAAGTGCATGTTTCAGTCTGCATGTCAGAATTTTTTAATGAAATAGAAGAGGATTTGAGAAGTCACTCAAAATGTGCCCTAATTTTTCTTTCTGCAGCACTAATCATACTTTCGATGGCAAAATGAACCACCTCATTTTGTTCCTTTTTAAATTAAATGTTTTAAGAGCTACCACTTTATTCCAACCAAGATGGCTTGAGGTGTGCCATACGTTTGTCATAAGTAGGACTGTTAGCGCTCTATTTGTTCTTTAGAACACTCTGGGAAGCTGCAGTAGAACACAAAGGAATCAACTGACAGTCTCTGCCCTTGTTGGATGTACATGTTTTACTGAGAATGTCAGACTTCATTCTCACATGACTGAGAAAGATAATGTGAATTTACAGAAAATATGCACTCAGTTTAGCTTATAGATCACCTTCCAAACCTTTGTTGGAAAAGCATGAGAAAATAGTTTTTTCTCAAACATGATTCATGATATCACAGCAGAAGGCTTTTTCACATGGTAAAATCACCTTAGAACACACCACAATTCCTAAAATGAGTATGGTACCATCAACAAATGATTTATAATGTAACTAAAGTCTTAAAACCTTCGATTAACTGCAATGCTATTTAATGAGGTGCTACCATGTATATTGGTCCCAAGATGGCTGCCAACACTTCTTGGATGAAGTGCTGACAGCCAATCAGATCTCACGATGAGATGTGTGGTTAGGCTCCGTCCAGATATATATGTGATTTTACTTTTGATTTTCTCAGGAACTTCTGAACGGATTTACACCATTTAAGCAAAAGGCACGTGTCTGAACTGAGGACTACCTCTTTGCCAAATTTGGTGTAATTCCGTTCAGCAGTTCGGGCTGTAGCTGCGGCTAAATGTCCTATGGGAAATTGTATGGGGAAAGATGTTTTGGGACCACCAGAATGCAGAACAATGTCATACATTCACCCCAGAACAGAGATCTGGGCCTAAGTCCATTGTTTTTTTGCTCACCATGCCGTTCCAGTTTGAACCCAGCCATATGCAAATCAGTCTTGACCCTGTGCCTCATGGGAACAGTCCAGCCCGAACTGCCAAGCCAGGTGCTCCTTGGACTGGAACCAAGCATCCTAGGACCGGTTTTGGGGTTTCACCCCTCTTCAGCCAGGATAGCTTGGTTCCAGTGGCATGGAGAGCACGGGACCCACGTCTGGGCATACCCTTCCCACTCGGGGTGGCAAATGCAAAAACAACAGTTGATGGACAGAATGCAGAACAATGTCATACATTCACCCCAGTACAGAGATCTGGGCCTAAATCCATTGTTTTTTTGCTCACCATGCCGTTCCAGTTTGAACCCAGCCATATGCAAATCAGTCTTGACCCTGTGCCTCATGGGAACAGTCCAGCCCGAACTGCCAAGCCAGGTCCTTCTTGGACTGGAACCAAGCATCCTAGGACCGGTTACGGGGTTTCACCCCTCATCAGCCAGGATAGCTTGGTTCCAGTGGCATGGAGAACACGGGACCCACGTCTGGGCATATCCTTCCCACTCGGGGTGACAAATGCAAAAACAACAGTTGATGGACAGAATGCAGAACAATGTCATACATTCACCCCAGTACAGAGATCTGGGCCTAAATCCATTGTTTTTTTGCTCACCATGCCGTTCCAGTTTGAACCCAGCCATATGCAAATCAGTCTTGACCCTGTGCCTCATGGGAATAGTCCAGCCCGAACTGCCAAGCCAGGTCCTTCTTGGACTGGAACCAAGCATCCTAGGACCGGTTTCGGGGTTTCACCCCTCATCAGCCAGGATAGCTTGGTTCCAGTGGCATGGAGAGCACGGGACCCACGTCTGGGCATATCCTTCCCACTCGGGGTGACAAATGCAAAAACAACAGTTGATGGACAGAATGCAGAACAATGTCATACATTCACCCCAGTACATAGATCTGGGCCTAAATCCATCGTTTTTTTGCTCACCATTCCATTCCAGTTTGAACCCAGCCATATGCAAATCAGTCTTGACCCTGTGCCTCATGGGAACAGTCCAGCCCGAACTGCCAATCCAGGGCCTCCTTGGACTGGAACCAAGCATCCTAGGACCGGTTTCGGGGTTTCACTCCTCTTCAGCCAGGATAGCTTGGTTCCAGTGGCATGGAGAGCACGGGAACCACGTCTAGGCATACCCTTCCCACTCGGGGTGACAAATGCAGAAACAACAGTTGATGGACAGAATGCAGAACAATGTCATACATTCACCCCAGTACAGACATCTGGGCCTAAATCCATCGTTTTTTTGCTCACCATGCCGTTCCAGTTTGAACCCAGCCATATGCAAATCAGTCTTGACCCTGTGCCTCATGGGAACAGTCCAGCCCGAACTGCCAAGCCAGGTCCTCCTTGGACTGGAACCAAGCATCCTAGGACCGGTTTCGGGATTTCACCCCTCTTCAGCCAGGATAGCTTGGTTCCAGTGGCATGGAGAGCACGGGAGTTCTAAATAAAAATTTTAATCTCCCAAGATGGTATATGAGTCACACGGAAGGGCTTCTTTCAATAAATTCCCCAGAGAAGGGAGGATAGAGTGTCTGGCTCCTGGTGGCCTATATAGTAGTGTACCCTTGAGGGAACGATGATGTGTTAAACTAAGGTTAAAAGAAAGGGCTTCGCAGGCAGGCAAGTTTACTGGTGTAAAAGTCCCATGAATAGAATTATGGTAAATGATTGCCAGCCCACCTCCTTTCCTATTTGGCCTGTTAAGGACCTCGCACTGGAATCTAGGTGGAGTGGCTTTCACCAGGTCTGGACCGGACGCCTCGTCTGTCCACGTTTCAGTGATAAATGCTAGCTTTATGTCATTATCCTCCATCAGATTTGCACACTCTATCTTATGTTTCACCAAGGACCTAGCATTTATCAAAATACAACTAATAGTTTTATCCATTGGGCCGGCCCGTGTATTATGGGGCGTCTTAGTCTTAACCTGCTGGTAAAGAATGTTAGGAAGCGCCATATTGCAATTTGAACCCGACCCCCACATTACATAGGCGACCCGAGTCAATGGCCAGGCATTAGCAGTCTGAGTTCCTAAACAACCCTTTCAATTCCACTAAGGCCTCTCTAGTGTAGGTGTAGTTTAAAGTTTCACCTGATATCAAAGAACCAGGGGATAGGGCGCTGTGCGCGACCCGAGCACGGACGGGCACAGGCGGGCTTGCCTTAGGCGCGCCTTCGGCGCGCCAGCAGCACACTCACACCAGCGTCCCCCTAAGTAGCCAGACCTCTAAAAAACTAGCCTGCTACTCTTTGTTGCCCCAAGATGGCTGCCTCCGCCTGCCCCCGAAGCACGCAAGCGCAGTGGATGTCAGCTTGGGAGACAGCGCGAAGGTAAGAGCAGAATGACCAAAGTGCAAGCAAGAACCACACAAAATATTAAAAATCACACAATGTATTTAAAAGCCCTTCAGAATGAACTAAATTATTTAAAAATGTTGGGAAGCGCTCTTCGCTCCCGAGTGCAAATTAGCAAATCAATGTGCGTAAAGTAAATAATTAAAATACCAAATGTCATGAAGCCCTGGCTGTCGTTCTAAAATCTGTGGTCCTATCTCCTGGCTCAAGCCTCAGGAGAAGTATGTCAGGCCCCTCCCCTTCCCTTCACCACTGTGCAATCCTGAAATCCTGCCCCCTGGCCCATTTTAAGTTGGGGGATTAATTCCCCTTGAGTCCTGATAGTCCCTGGGGGTCAACTAGCCCACCAGGTACCTACAGTAAGCGCCACAGAGCTGTGTTGAAGAGAGGTGTAAAAAGGGGCGTGGCCTCTGAACACCTCTCTGCAACGCAGCTCCCTGGCGCATATTGGAGGTACCTGGTCAGCTAGTTGGCCCCCAGGTACCCTCAGGATTCAAGGGGACTTAATCCCCCAATTTAAAATGCAACACAGGGCGCGTTTGCACGCTTGTCACATCAGGACACGCCCCCTCCTTGCACCACTGTGCAAACGCACCCCCTGGTGCATTGTAAATTGGTGGATTAACTCCCCTTGAGTCCTGAGGGTCACTGGGGGCCAATTAGCCCACCAGCTGCCTCCAGTAAGCGCCACAGAGCTGCATTGCAGAGTGGTGTAAAAAGGGGGCGTGACCTTGGACCACCTCTCTGCAACACAGCTACCTGGCACTCACTGTCATTGTCACTGTCATTTGAGATGTCACCAGTGATGTCATCAGTGATGTCACTGACCATGTCATGAATGATGTAATATGTGATGTCATCAGCAGTGCATTAGCAGTGCATTGCGGGGGCACAAGTTATAGTTAGCTGAACTAACTATAACAGTGGAATTTCTATGGTTTTGTGCGAGTGAAATGTCCAACTAACTATAACGTCTCTGAAACCTCAGTGAATTTCTAAGGTTTTTTAAATGCTGATTTCTAACTATAAAGTGCCTGAAACCTATGTTTTTTCAGTGAATATACATATAGATATATAGATATCAGTCCAAAATGGTTCGTTTTTGCCACGCTTCAGGCGCTACTTGAGGGGTGCGTTACCCATGCGGTTGAACCAAACCGCCAATATTCACCACAAAACTCCCAGACGGAAGAAGGGTCGCACTCCAACAGCTTGTTTGTCAATCTTTTAATCATCCATTGAATAGCAAAATCAAAATCCACCAACGCGTTTCGGTATCTACAAATACCTTGTTCACGGTCGTTGTTTTCACTGCTAACATTGCATTTAGTGTTTTTAAATAAAGTCAATTTGAAAGAAGCAACATGACATCATTTCCTGTTCCCTTCTCGGGCATCCCCTTGAATTATGGGAGATGTAGTCATTCTTAGTCCATATAATATTACCTTTTTCATTCTCTCTTTAAACGGTTTCAATTAACCTACTTTTCAAAAGTATTGCCTCAATGAAGTGTTTTTACGTATTCATTTTATGACGATGTCTGTAAAGTTATTGAGTCTCAGCATACTTGCAACCCACAATGGATATTCTGGATAATTGTTCATTCAATTCATTTCTAGCCCTCTGGTGGGCAATTGCTGAGACTGTCATTTTTAAGCATGTCATGCTTGATTCAAGCCATTGATCGGTTACTCCATTTGGACATTGAAATTCCTTTATTTGATTGCTCACAGGTGTATGTACAGTTCTTCTGATTGGTTCAAACCAAAAGGGGTCATAGTATGGAAATTCAAAATGTGCCGGGATTCTTTTTGACGCAATGTTTTCTCCCGGTTTCCACCACGTACATTTATCGGGACAGAATCAATACCATAAAATTTCAGGAGTTTCCAATTTGCGTTGTGATGCATCTCCATGTGTTTCGCTACTGCGTTATTTCTGTCTTTATTTTTTGTGGCCCGTACGTGTTCCAGTATTCGTTTCTTGAGATCACAAATGGTAGACCCTACGTATTTTAGTGGGCATGGGCATTCTATGACATACACTATGTATTGACTTTTACACGATATAAAATTTTTGATTTGCCAAGTTTTATTATTTGCCATTGTGACTTCCATTGTTGGCTTCGCGATCTCACAAACTTTACAATTATGACATTTGATTAAACCCTTTGTATTCAGCCATGTTTCTTTAGTTTTCTTTGCTTTGAAATGGGTATGTACCAAGTGATCTTTCAGATTTCTGGCTCTTCTGTACGTTATCACTGGATGGGCCCCCATCTTTTCACCGATGGTTCCATCTAACTGAAGGATTTTCCAATTCTTTTTCAGGATATGTACAATTTCTTTGGATTCTTGACTGAAGTCCATAATGAATCTTATGGGATCCTCCGCGGTGCGTGCTTTTCTACTCTTAGGTTTTTTCATTAGCTCTATTCCAGCATTTGTTTACGGTGTTCCTGGGGTATTTTCTTTGCACAAACCTTTTAATTGTATTTGCACTGTGTTTCATCCATTCATCTTCCTCACTGCAAATTCTTCGCAAGCGAAGGAATTCACCGTAGGATATACTTGATACAAGTGATGACTGGTGAAAGCTGGTTGCTTCCAAAGTTGCATTGGTTGCCGTAGTTTTACGGTGTAGCGTGGTTTCTAGACGATTGTTTTTTACATAAATTTCCATGTCCAGGAAAACTACTCGTTCTCTTCTGAGATCATGTGTGAATCTTAAATTAGGTGTACTTGTATTTAGAATTGTGAAGTACTCCTCAAAATCATCCTCCTTCTCATTCCATATGATGAGGAGGTCGTCTATGAACCGTATCCAGCTGACAATTTGTTTTGTGTATTGATGATTTTTGATGTTCCAGGCTATCTCTTTCTCCCACCATCCCATTACCAAACAAGCGTAACTGGGGCTGAAAGAAAATCCCATAGCCCCTCCATTTTGTTGGCGATATAGGTTTTCCCCAAATGTGAACACATTATTTGTTAGGCAGAACTTAATCATATCCAACAACATCTCATTATTTTCTTTGTAGTGGATGTTTCTCTCTTGCAGAAAGTATTGGCAGGCATTTAACCCTTGGGTATTGTCTATCGTAGTATACAACGCCACCACGTCCATCGTGACTAGACAGAAGGTGTTTTGCCAGGTTATATCTTGTAAGATTTTTAGACAATCTGAAGTATCCTTTATGTATGATTTCAAATTTGCTACAAATGGTATCATAAAATGGTCGATGAAACTTGCCACTGGTTCCATGAGTGAGCCTTTTGCTGATAGAATCGGTCTGCCCGGTGGTGTCTTAGGATTTTTATGTATTTTTGGGAGAAAATACATGGTTGCTAAAATTGGAAAATCCACAGTTAAATATTTATGCTCATCTTCATCAATCAAATTTTTGGCTAACCATGTCATTAATTTTTTGTCCAATTCTTTCTTGATTGTCGTCATGGGATTAGTCTGCAGTTTCTCATAATATTTGGAATTGTTTAATTGTTGTAGGGCTTCTGTTGTGTATGAAGGTCCTATCCCATAACACAACATTGCCTCCTTTGTCCGCCATCTTTATTTCGAATTCCTCCGCATTGGATAATTTTGACAGTGCTTCTCTTTCTGTCTTTTTTAAATTATCCTTAAACTGTTTATGTTTTATTTTGTAAAGGTCTTGAATGACCGCCTCATGAAAAAGGTCAATTTTGTTTCCAGGGGCTATTTGTGGGTAAAATTTTGACTGTGGTCTTTTTTCACTTAGCCCTGCTCCCAGTTGCGGGCATGCTGCTGCCAAGGTGATTTCTTCACCTTCTTCTGCATTTAAATTCAGTAATGTTAAAAAATCATTTGCCTCTTTTGCGTGAAGTGTTAAGGTTGGTTTTGGAGATTTTTTCACTAGTTTAGGTCTATATTGATTTTCCCAAAAATGTTTTTCTAATTTAATTTTTCGAATCTATAAGTATAGATCGATTCGTGTTTGTGCCAGATCCATTCTCTGCGTGGGGCAATAGTTAATGCCTCGTTTTAATAATGAAATTTCTTCCAAAGACAATTCTTTTTCAGATAGATTTACCACCTGAAGTTCATCTTTTATTGATCCTTCCTCAATCTCATACTCCGTGTTTTCGTACCAATCCTTTCTGTTGAGGAACTTGCTTCTTCGTCCCCTGCGTTTTGTCCGTCGCGTTTTCTTTGCTGCCAGGGTTTCCCCCTGCCTCTTCCTCGCGATTGACGTTGTGACAATTGATTTTGTTCCCATTGGCGTTGTTGTAAGACCAGACGCATGTCCCCTAAAAAAACCTTCCTTGCGCCATCGGTGGTTGCGTCAGTCTCCCCTTCACTGTGATCGGTTGATGCTAGAGATGAGAAACTGCTGGAAGTTCCAGAAAAATTACTGGCTGATGTTTGTTGTTTTAATGGATCGTATTTACGTGCAAAAGTGAATATTCTTCCTTCCGCATAGTCCACAGTGTCTCGCACAAATTTGCTGTGTTTCCGTTGCCTGACAATGTCTTCATGCTTGTCTATTTGTCGTTCTAAGTCTTCCTTGAATTTTGACATTTCTGAATTTAACTTGAGAGATTCCAAGTCCCTTTCACATTCGTGTAGTTGCTCTTTGATTTTATTTAATGCAATTTCAATGTGTTTGATCAATATTTTAATTAAACCCAACGAAGAGTTCAATGTGTGTTTGCCCCATTCCTGTAGTAAATCATTTGATGCGTCTTGTTGGCTTGGCATTAACATAATCCTTAGGCCTCGAGGGACCCTTTGTACTTCCAAATATTTCTGCAAAGTAATCAATTCCCATAATTTGTTGATTTCTTTTTTGCTCAATTTCTCCCATTGTCTCAATTTGCTTTTAGTATCAATTTTATCTGATGTGTTTTGTTTATCTGGTTCTGTTTGTAAATTCCCCTTGTCCAACATCGTTGTCAATTGCACCTTTCTTTTGGCTTCACGTTTTTCCATTGTTTAATCATTTTCATTGTTTCCACACAGCTATTATTTACAATGCGATGCAACTTTTTTAATGAATGATGTAATAAGTGATGTCATCAGCAGTGCATCAGCAGTGCATTGCGGGGTCGCGAGTTATAGTTAGGTGAACTAACTATAACAGGGGAATTTCTATGGTTTTGTAAGAGTGAAATGTCCAACTAACTATAACGTCTCTGAAACCCATGGTTTTTTCAGTGAATTTCTAAGGTTTTTTAAATGCTAATTTCTAACTATAAAGTGCCTGAAACCTATGCTTTTTTCAGTGAATATATATATAGATATATATATAGATATATATATATATATAGATATATATATATAAAAATAACATTTGGGGTTACACTTACCTGGCAGCTTTTTACCAATCATATGCATTTACCATACAAGCCATAACAACACATATTTCGTTGTAAAGACATGCGTGGTAAAGACTTGTGTGATAAAGACTTACATGGTAGTGTAGTGGTCGTTGTAATGACCGCGTTGTAGCATGGCTTGGATGGAGTTTGCAAAATCCTGCCACGCTACACAGAGACCCCAAGTGGCAGAGTGCGTTATGTTGCTCCATTTATGTGAAGTTTTAGCACCGGCTGTTTGTCCCGCACTGTAAAATCAGCACGAATGGCACCATGCACAGTGCAAGAAGGGGCTGCTTCTTTCTGCCACTCGAGTAGATGTTCTAATTCAACGGCAGCTTCCTCAACGTGAACGAAAGGTTTCTCAACTCGAGCAGTAGCGACCATTCGTAACCGCCCGCGTAAATAAATCTCACAAGCAGGTGGGCTGGATTAAGATGTTCTTCACTCGTGCTCGCCAACTTAACACTCCGCTGAGTTTTTGGGAATTATGCCCGCTAAGCAGAGCGCGGGCTGGGAAAACTCTACAAACTCCACTAGCAGAGAGGAATTTCATGCCAAAGCCATGTGTGAATGGATTGCGTTGTTCTGTAATACATCCCTGCAAAGTGCCTGGCGGAGGTCCCCGGCTCCGGACCCAGTCAGGAGCTCTCAGGCCCACCCATTTAAGGTGCTAGAGGTCGTCCCCCTGGAGCTTATGGGGACCCTACTACACCGCGAGGGCTGCGGGGATATTTTGGTACGCCACTGGCTAGAGATGAACTGGAAACCATTTGAATATGTCAAGCCAGCATGGAAAGTGCTATGTTC
Source organism: Triturus cristatus (assembly GCF_964204655.1). Taxonomy (NCBI): domain Eukaryota; kingdom Metazoa; phylum Chordata; class Amphibia; order Caudata; family Salamandridae; genus Triturus; species Triturus cristatus. The sequence goes on from NC_140591.1 coordinate 1,265,309,761, forward strand.
ATTCCCAGCAATCTCATTTTAAATCCTTAGTAAAGCCCACAAGGCTGACTGGACCATGATATCTACAAAAATGTGCACCATATTATGCCCCATAGAAAATTGCACTGATGAGCAGCAAACACCATCACCCAATGATTATACATAATGAAGAACATGGTCACTGTGACTCCAGTGCCCCAGCCTGTGGAATGCATTATCTCACAGATGGCTGAGGCAACTGAAGAATAGTGTACTGACATCATTGGTGCTGACTTGTCCCAAATTATTATCCACACTCTTAGGACCACATGTGTGACCATTTGGTTTTGCAAGTGTCTAATTGCGATTTATTGCGACTCACAAAATGAAAAGTATTAATATGCCTCAGACAAATTATTTATTTGAAAAGTTTTATTTAGCGTGAACATGACCCGTAATGTTATCCGAGCGCTATACATAGAAGCAGACAAAATAAGCAGGTAAAGGCATGAATACTAAACATATAAGAAGTTAAACATACTAAATGCAATAAAAAGCAACCAACCGCGTAGAACATATAAAGTAACAAAAAGTGCATAGTTGAGTGGGAGGCCAGTGCTGTAAATAAGAAATTCCCAATGGGGAAGCAATGGACCTGTCCCATCATTATTCATGAGACAAGTCGCAATTTGCAACCCTTTGCGAAAGGGCAATTAACACAGGGATGGTGGAAGGCTGGAGACAGCAGACCACATGTCTGTATTTGCTTTTAAATAAAGCAACCTTTTGTTTTTTTTAAATGTGCTCCATTTTCCTTGAATCAAAACAGGATGCATTTAAAAAAGAAACATGAAAAGTTTCTGTTTCAATTTTTGAAAGTAGGCAGTGGTCAGTGGGACCACAGTCTGCTCTTAAAATAGTTTTCACTGCCAGTCGCAAAGAGGAAGGGATCCCCTGGGGACCCCTATCCATTTGTAATTGGCTTACCACATACTTGAAATAGGCTGTAAACTGCGATTGTTTTGCGACCACATTTTAGTCAAAAAACAATCATACATTCACCTGTGACTCGCTATCAGGAAGGGAAGCCCTTGGCACGTCCCTTCCTAAAGTGACTCGCACATCCTATTTTGCGGGTTGGAAATAGGTTACCGACTCACAAAATAGGGTTTGTACACAGTAAAATACATTTTACTGGCTGCAAACGACCTGATGGACCGTTTGACACTAGTAAAATGCGTCGTACACCTGGGCCATAATCACTTTCCGCACTCCAAACTACTGTAAAGTACCACACAATGCTTTGAAAACTCCAAGTAAATAAATACCGCCATGTTTTTCTAGTATTTGTTTTTCCTTTCCTCAGACCTTAAATGAGAAAAGGTATTAAGGATCCTGTTATTTGTAACAGGCTCCCTCAATATCATAACGTCAGGTTTGTGGTCGGGGCCGCTCATTTTAGTTTTGCTGCCCTCACAGCAAAAATTAATATGCCCTGTGCCAATGACTCATTTTTAGAGTACACACAGAGTATAGCCAGCAGAAATGCCTATTCCCAGTACCCATGACTACTGTATTGAGAGAGCCTGGCCAGTAACTATGCCAGGAACTTCTAGCCACAGTGCATACATGGCATGGCAGGTGATAATGTGCTGTGGAAATTAAGTACCAATACTCATTCATGCAGTGTAATCACACCATGTGTTGAATGGGCATCTGGCATGGCCTTAACAAGATTCTGTGCCCAGTACCCATACTTGAGGTACCCACACACAATGATCTGCTGCCATGCTATGTAGGTACTGGGCAGAACAAATGGCCTAAGGGTATGCCCTGCACAGAGCATTAATATTCACAGACCAACAGTACATAGCTTGTAGCTATTCCCTGTGCCAAGTACCTAAAGCCTGATCATTTGCAGTGCATGGATCAGGGCAGGAGCCGGGCCCTACGGGTTCTGTAAACAGCACCCACAGACAATAATCACACTCATAGCCTAAACTTTCTTTGAACAGGGAAATGCCTTTAACATATTTTGCATTTAGTACACAGATCCATAGCACAGACAGGACATGAACTGCGTCCGTGTTTTTTTACTATTACCGCATGAAATGGTCTTCAGCTTTGATTCTGTGCACAGTCCCCTTGCACCTGCATTTCTTGGGTCAAGAGCCCGAAGAAATTGGGCATAGGGCATGATCAGAATCCTTGCCCTAACCCAGCCTGTAGTTTACCAAGGGCATGATTTATGTCTATAATTGGCAAACATTTTGTTTCATGTACCTTAAATGATGTAGGTGTTTAAGCAATGCTCAAAGCAGTGTCTGATGTTTTCTTGCGTCATATATATATATATCTGTATATAATCTTAGCTCTGTCTGTGTCATACATGTTCTCACAGGCTTGGTTAGCATATTCCTTGCATACGCATAGTTCTCACAGAGGTGTCTACTTCCATTAAATTTGTGTTGTTTTCATTTGAAGACTAAGAAGCCTCCAGATATGGAACCATTCCAGCACTTTGAAGAAACATGATATAAAATGCTTTAATTCATACCTACTAGCGGTAGGCATCTTCTGAATGGGGCACCGTCTGAGACTCAATCATGATTCATTCATCAATAATCCGTTCCTCAGAAATATTACTTTCCGTCAACTCATCCCTGCAGCTACAGTCGTATCACATAGCCCAAGTTGATATATTAAAAGTAACATTATTACCTTTGGAATGTTATGCCTGGGGGATCCTAGTGAAGAAATACAATTTCAATCATAGCTCTTGGGTGGGGCCACAAAATACCTCCAACTATATGTCACAATATTTACAAACGCACTTGCTAAAACTGGTTCATGTAAACCCAATAAGAACACTTCCCTATTCAGAATCTTGGTGCTTAGAATTCCATTCAGAAACGTTTATACATATACATGTATTGACTTATCTGTTTCTTATCTAGCACTTCACAAAGGGCCAGATGTAGGTAAATTCAATTTAGCAAGTCCTTAATAGCGATTTTATACCGAATCTCGCTAAATTGAATGTAGGTAGGAATCGCTAAAATATTAGCGATTCCTTAAAATTCCTTACTGACGAATCACAAATTGAGATTCGTTAATAAGGAATACCTACCCATTCATTCCTATGGGCTAGGAGGCCCATAGGAATGAATGGGAAGATATTCACTATCTGCGATTCGGTGTTAAGAAATCGCAAATAGCGGGAGCTATTTCAAGGGTGCCAGGGTGTCAAAAGGACACCCTGTTGCACCCCTGAAATGTGTATGTGTGCACATGTGGCGCACATACATGCCCCAAGGGCATGAACGTGTGTCACATGGCACTTTCAAAAAGCAAAAAAGTGTTTTTTTACAGGAAATCGCTAATTACCACCAACTTGAAGTTTGTGGTAATTAGTGATTCCTTAAGCCTAAAGTGCACTTTCTTTTGTGCTACCTACATTGCATTTAAGGAATCGCAATTTGCGATTCCTTAAATGCAAGAGCAAAATAAGGAATCGCAAATTTTGCGATTCTTTATTTTGCTAGTAGGTTTAAACTCACCTACATTGCTCTCAGCCAAATACCTTCGCAAACGCTGGAATTCTGCGAATTTCTGCGTTAGCGATCGGTATTTGGCCACCTACATCTGGCCCAAAATGTCTTTCCCCAGATAAGTGCCCACCTTAGACAATAGATACACATTCATTAAAATATTGGTCTTCCCAGATGTGCATGACCAACCACAATATAGGTGGACCTATTTAATAAACACAAATGTCTGTATCATGTACAAATATGACCTCTACATTTAGTGTAACACATCCCATGTTTGTCATATAGGAGACAGTTTGAGCACCCTGGCACACTTAGGGCGAGAAAGCAAAAAACAATGGATTTAGGCCCAGATCTCTGTACTGGGGTGAATAGTTCTTTTTGCATTTGTCACCCCGAGTGGGACGGGTATGCTCAGACGTGAGTCACGTGCTCTCCATGCCACTGGAATCAAGCTATCCTGGCTGAAGAGGGGTGAAACCCCGTAACAGGTCCTAGGATGCTTGTTTCCAGTCCAGGGAGGTCCTGGCCTGGCATTCGGGCTGGACTGTTCCCATTGGGTACAGGGTCAAGACTGATTTGCATATGGCTGGGTCCAAACTGGAATGGCATGGTGAGCAAAAGAACGATGGATTTAGGCCCAGATCTCTGTACTGGGGTGAATGTATGACATTGTTCTGCATTCTGTCCATCAATAGTTCTTTTTGCATTTGTCACCCCGAGTGGGATGGGTTTGCTCAGACGTGAGTCCGGTGCTCTCCATGCCACTGGAATCAAGCTATCCTGGCTGAAGAGGGGTGAAACCCCAAAACCAGTCCTAGGATGCTTGTTTCCAGTCCAGGGAGGTCCTGGCCTGGCATTCCGGCTGGACTGTTCCCATTGGGCACAGGGTCAAGACTGATTTGCATATGGCTGGGTCCAAACTGGAATGGCATGGTGAGCAAAAGAACGATGGATTTAGGCCCAGATCTCTGTACTGGGGTGAATGTATGACATTGTTCTTCATTCTGTCCATCAATAGTTCTTTTTGCATTTGTCACCCCGAGTGGGACGGGTTTGCTCAGACGTGAGTACCGTGCTCTCCATGCCTCTGGAATCAAGCTATCCTGGCTGAAGAGGGGTGAAACCCCGAAACCGGTCCTAGGATGCTTGTTTACAGTCCAGGGAGGACCTGGCCTGGCAGTTCGGGCTGGACTGTTCCCATTGGGTGCAGGGTCAAGACTGATTTGCATATGGCTGGTTCCAAACTGGAATGGCATGGTGAGCAAAAAAACAATGGATTTAGGCCGAGATCTCTGTACTGGGGTGAATGTATGACATTATTCTGCATTCTGTCCATAAATAGTTCTTTTTGCATTACTGTGATCTGGACATTAAAAAATAGGAAATAAAGTGAGCAAATGATTTTTGCCATTGTTTTGCCTGTGTTTTGGCCCCATGCCCACTGTTTTTCATAGGGATAATTGCCTAAAAACTGTTCTTAATTGCTTGTGCAAAAACTGGATTAAGTGTAATTTGCAGTGAGTACCTAATGAGATCAATGGCTAAAACAGATGCAAATACTACTTACACCAGTTTTATCACTTGTTCTAAATGCAAATGCAGGCTTCCGGTGTCCCCGAGAGCCTTATTTGGCCAAGATCTGCTTGTTTTTGAGAGGGGAATGAAACACAGGGGGCCCTGTCCACCTTTGGCTAGGGACCCCGTGAAGCAGAAGGGTGCATTTTCTGTCTTATGCTCAGTGGAGTGCATGGATGAATTGGTGCAGGTGGGATGGTCACAGAGGGTTTGTGAATGTTTCAAAATTCATGTTAAACTATTACATTGAATTAATGTGACTCTATGAAGGGATATAACCTAATTTACTAAACTATATTTTGACATGATATTTGTTGAGTTATTTAGGGGCCAAATATTTTGATGGCTTTGAACGTAGTTTGGCTCTTAGGGTCAAGTTATATGCCTGGCTCATCGCTGGCTTGGCTCTCTCTTTTAACCTACTGCCTTGCCATCTATATAGACATACCCATGCATAGTTCAGGGTGTGGCTCAACCAAGACTGAATTTATGAGTGTAAAGTTACTACTAGTAACTTTTCACACATAGGTTTAGATCTCTGCCACCGTTTCTGTGCTCTTTCTGTGGGAATGTATAGAGAAAAGTATAAAAAAATATATATTATTTGTAAAAAACTATAAAAACTATTTTAATGTAAAATATAATTGTGAATTTATAATTGTAGATGTATTTAAAATATTTATTATGAACATAGAACTTATGAAAAATATGTTAGAGCATGTTAACTCATTATGTTTAAAGTATATATTTATTTATTGTGTAAATAATATCTCGTCAAGCATAATTTAAATAAAAAAATCACATCCATCATAGCATTTTGATTTTGATTTAATATGTTTTATGTGTTGTTAAAAGTTATGTGTGGAATTCATTCAAATTAACTTTATTTTTTAACAATACTTTAAAAGTTAAGGAGTGGGAGTGGCCTGGCTGCTACAGAGATGGCCACCTTCTGAGGAACTGCATGTGGGTAACCACCATCCTGTGGGGGCGTGGCTACAACGGCAATGGAGGCAGACGTGTCTGGGTAGAGCTCTGCCGGAGGCTCCCCTAAACAGGCCCGGCTCTCCGAATGCAGTCGCGTATGAGGGCTCTTGCTGAGTGCAGCTTCAACAAGACTCTACTCTAGAGCATCGCTGCTGGTTTTGGCTTGCCCAGACCACGCTGGGCAGCTCCCGAGTGCGGGGGGCGACGGATGTATGATCCTAGTGGGGACAGTTCCAGCTACGCGCGCCTGGGGCTTGGCTCCACCCACAAGGCCGCAGAAGATGGCGCAGCTATACTGAGCCGATGGAAGCGGACCTTGGCTGCGACTCCGCCTGAATGAACGCTCGCCAATATGCGATGGAATGTGGTCGGGGCCCCTGCTGTGTCATCCACTCGATTCCGACTGTGAGGCCCTGCACTGCTCGCTGACTGCTGCGGCACGGGAGGTGGACCGTGAATGACGACACTGCCCGGATCACCTACATAGCCGTTGCCATCACGGCACAGCCGAAGCGGAGGAATTCCACCCAACGGAGGAGAGTTGCAGGTGTTCGTTCCGATGCAGTGTCAATGCCAGTCGATGTGAGGCAGGGTGCGATCGGAGCCCCTGTGAAGCTGCCAGCACGGATCTGGAGTCTGCTCTCCCTTGGCCCGGCTGCTGCCCGGAGAGGAGCGGCGGAGGAGGACGCTGCCTGGGCCGTCTGTGCTGCCGCTGCTCACGCGGCACGATTGCGGTAGGTGGGCCCCTGCCATAACGAGAACTGCAGCTGTCTACTTTCTGCCGCCCCTACATACACCCGCCGAGGTGGGGCGCGCCCGGCTGGGGCCCCTGTTTCGCTGCCGGTGGGCTGCGGCGGAATGAGACTGCCGTGGTGAAGGGAGGAAGATCACATGCGACGGCGCCGCTCGGGTGAACACCGTTGCCCTTGTCCCCACGGCGAGGCACTGAGTAGAGGGCTCTACCCCTGCAAAGTCACCTGCTCAACATCATTGGCCGTTTTTTTTTAATTGTCAGGCTCCCTTATGTGAGCAGTGGAGACATACTGAGCTCTCCCTGCGGCCTAATAGTGGGGAACGAACTGCTGATGCCTTCATAGGGGCTGCAAAACAACACTTGGACGAAATCCATACCTGCCCCACCCGCTGCCTGAAGCCCATGAGGCTGGTGCTCCTCTGGGGCTATTGCCGTGCAAACACCAGGGTGTTTTGGTGCCTAACCCACCACGGTCTAGGGCAGCAGGGAGGCGCATGCTGCCACTCTGGCGACTGAGGGAAAACAAGTAGATTCCCTGTGTATAAGGAGTATCGGACCTATATTATGTTAGCATGATGCATCTATACGTATACTCCCTGTTTGATATATATGCTTTTGCTTGGAGGAAACCCGTTTATTTCCTCCCTGTGTATCTATTGCTAAAAGAGTAGGCTGAGAACCATACAGACGCCATCTTCTGAACATATGCTCGAGCACGGGCCGTGATCACGCGTTGATCACGTGCAGTTGTCAGGCCCCAGTTCATTTGAGTTACTGGTAGCAGCTGAAGGTAGGCTGTTTACTCGACTGTTCTAAGACTCAAGGTCGCACTCGCCTTTTGGGGAGATAAGCGCATTCCTGGAGACGCCGTGTCTACACTCCCAGGCACCAAGACGAAAGGGAGTCACCCCTCCTGACCTCATCAGTAATAGATAGTCAAAGCCTTTGTACTGGTCTGATGTGTGCCATATATGGTCCTTTCTTGGAGCTCGAGGGCCAACTGGTGTTTTTCCTTTTACAGTGATTGTATGTGTTGTACCGAAAAGTATATAACCTCATGTTTGAATATGAGCCAACAGTCTTCTCAGTGCACCTGATGGGTTAAGTTCGGAGAGGCTCCTCTATAGAGTATTTTGTTTAATAAACGAGTGAACCTTCTTCACTGCCAACTGACTGATTATTTGGTAATGGTGTTGGGACTATTGGTAGGTATAGTTCTTTAGTTTATTTTCATGGTACATCAGTTGGCGACTCCGCCGGGACTCCGTGACTGGGTCGTCCTCCCCGTAAACGGGTGGTAAGAACAAGGGGTAATTCTGGTCGAGCGGGTGGGCGGAAAAAGGATCCTTTGAAATTTAGCCATCTTTGGTATGAACTTACTCCGCTCTCACGATCAGAGTATCCCCAGCTGCTGGTGACCCTTCACCGGAGTCCTATGGGCGTAACCCAGGAGCTGACCGTGTTGGTCTTCAGGAGTTGGCAGTGGAGAACACGCAAATGTACCTGTGTGCACCAGGTGAGTGGAATTGTTTTGATGTTCTTGGCATGCACTGTTGAACAGTGCTTTTGAAGCAGTTAACTGTGTAAGTATTTGGTGGTCAGTGTACCACGGAGAATCTTGGGGGTCTGACGGGGCAGCTTTGTGGTGGCTGCACGTACAGATGCTTCACGAACCTTTTGTGAATAATAGAGATGCCGATCGGACGCCCGGTGTGGCACGTGTGGTGCACGCCCGGCCGGACTGCTCTCGGAAAAGCCTGTGGCTGTACTAGGGTAGCCTTGGGAACACATCTGAAGTGGTGCTAATGAAGCGGACCTAGTCAGAATAGTCCCAAGAGTGAACCAGGAAGGCTGCGGGATGGTCTGTAGGTCGGTCTGTGGTTATACCTGTCTGATGGTCTCTTGGTAGTCTTTGGACTGCTTGATTTTGGTATCTGTCGATCTTGGAATCTGAATTTGATTGATTCTCCACGAACAGGAGTCGACAGGCTCTGTTCTTTGTTTGAAAAGACATCATTTTTAATATCTTGGTATGTATATATATATTATTGTATTGTGTATGTTTGGATGAGCGTGAGGTTGTATGTTTTGCGAATGTTTGAACATGGCCATGTTTGGAAGTTTATTATTATGATCGAATGAGGAACGCGTGACGACAATCACCATGCCGTGTTTTAGCAAATTGAGTTGTTTTGGATGTTGTTGCCGCCCTAATGATATGCGTTTGGCTGAAAGTCAACCTGCCCGGCCTGAACGCAGCCTAAGTTATGATATGTATGTAAAGCATGGTATTACACCTCTCTTGTTTAATACACTATGACATAAATATACTAAAGATAATGTGGAATTGCAATGGCCTTTAACCGGGTCTTTTGTTGAGAAAAAGATACATTTTCTGCAGGATCGATTATTTTCCAAACATAGTCGACAGTCAATGTTTGACTCCCTAAACCTGTGGCAGAAGGAAGCAAAGCGTAGACGTATACGGGAGGAGAAAGTATGTAGGTTGAAAGGAAATCAGACGATTACACGGAAAGCTATAGCTTATGATAAAGCATGAACTGAACAAGGGATTGATTGTGCAGCCAGACAATTTAGATTGCAAGTGAATAAGACCTATGTGGCTAGGACTGAAGCGGAAGATGAGATAGAGGATTTATTGGATACTCGTCCACCTCCACCTTATGCTCCGCAGCGTATATACCCCGTTGTTCCCCCGACTCTAGTACAGGCCCCTTCATCTTCCACCCCTGTTGATTCCTCTTCCCTTGCCTCTCCGGGAACGTCCTCTGTTTTGTCTCCCTCAGTGTCTGAGATGGCTACCTTATGGCCTGTTGCACTGCCGTCTTCCGTTCTGTCCACAGCTGTTTTGTCTCCCCCCACCACTGTGTGGGCTTCCCTTTCTGCGAGCACGACCCCATCTCCAGCTGTTTCGACTCCATTTCGTGCTCCGGGGGATTTTGACGCACAGAAGTTGTTTACCCGGTCGGCTGTAGGACCAGATGAGAAATAGATGATTGAGAATCAGTCATCCCAGTGGATGCGACAGCCTATTTACACTATAACTAATATATGGAACACGCTTCGAGACTATGAGCCTGTTATGCAGCAACATGCCTTGAAACACATGGCTGCATGTATTATTACTCTCTGTGAATAGTGTTTTCCAGGAGGGATGGCCCCCCCAAGCGATGTATGACATCCGGGACAGGGCTCATAAGTCTGAACTTAGCCCAGATGAAGTGTATAGAAATGTGGAGGTTTTATTAAATTATCGAGAACGGATGCATCAGGAGTGTCCCTCATGGGACACTCAGCATCCTATGCGAGAAGTTCACCCTATCTTTCATCCTGAAATAACGGAACAAAAGGATGACCACGGCGTGGTGACTAGACCTCGTGTAGAGGCCCGAGTGCAGGAGCAATGAGTTTACACCCCCTGGAAGAGGAGTGAAGTCCTCTCGCTAAAATCACAATTACCCGACCCCCGTAAGAATCCCACGGCTTATTATAAAGATCTCACAGAAGCGGCCTCTTCGGCCATCATGAACTTAGCTGACATAGAGCTATTTTTTGCATTGTTAGTTCCCGTTAACGTATGGCGACAGGTGCATGATCAGGACCATGCTCAAGAATTCGGCGGAACATGGGAGCAGATAAAAGATTGGGACAAGGATCGTAAGCCTGGAGATAAGCCGAAACCTGAATTATTGGCATTACCTGGCCGTATTATCACTTACATGCATTCCTTAATTCCGCCTCGTAAGGTGGATTGGGACAAACTTACCGCATGTAAACAGAAGAAAGATGAAAGTGTTTCTGATTTTTTCACTAGATTTGAGGGTGTATTCATTGATTTTAGTGGACAGGATTTATCGTTGGAAGGCGGTATACAAGCCGCTGAAATTACCTGGACCACTTCCACGCCCTCGGTAATATTGAGTATGGCCCAATATTACGAACATAGAGAAAATGAGAGTAAGGATAAGACGGACAAGAGAACGAAGGATCTTAAAACATGGGTGTTGTTGCAACAAGTTGCTCAAGGACAAGGTAGAGAGAGAGGCGGTAGAGGGTTTGTCCCGAGGGGGGCGGGAACTGGACGTGACAGAGGGCCGGCTGTTGTTTTGGGAATAAATCAGTGTGCTTATTGTAAGGAGGAAGGGCATTGGCGATTTCAGTGTCCGTTGTTGCTGGCCCAGAACGGGGCTATGAGAAGCAGAGAAAGAGGTCGGGAAGTGTGGATCGCAGTGTTATGCAACAAGAAGAGGCAACACAAGTTGGACAAGAAAATAATTATTTTGATAATCCAAGAGGTAGGCAGTATTATAATGAGGAGTGTGCAATGGACGCGACCCAAGAGTATGCTTATACATAGGATAGCCATGGACAGAGTGAGGGCCAAGTGTCAGTACCCGTTGATCAGCAAGGACCTTATGTAGAGGCACATTTGATGGGGACATCTGAAAAGTTTTTAGTTGATACGGGTGCAATGAATAGTTCTATTTCTCGTTCCCTGGTCCCAGGGGCTACTATGTCCGGGCACAATAATGTTTCGGTAGGATTTTCGGGAATCCCGGTGGTGAGCCCCATCTCCAAACCTATTCCTTTTACAATTGGTCCCGTTACGATAGACTCCCCATTTCTTTTGACTTCCCATTGTGGCGAAAATGTGTTGGGCTTGGATTTGTTGAAGAAATTACATGCTACGATTCATTGTTTACTTGACTATGAATTCTCATGGGAAGCATACTTTGCAGTGTTTCACTAAAAATGAACCCCTCCCTCCTGAGTTTGCTGTTATTCCAGCAACATTGTGGGCCACTGGTGACACAGATGTAGGATTATTAAAGATTCCGCCCATTTCTATTACTTTGAAGCAAAATGCTCGGCTTCCTCGTATCCCTCAGTACAAAATTTCTCCGGCAGGCGAGAAGGCTTTGCTCTCCATCATACAAGATTTGGTAAAAAGGGGCGTGGTGGAGGAGACAGCCGCTAATGTGTGTAACAGCCCCATTTTACCTATCTTAAAGAGAGTCCCTGTTGGAAACGATCCTGACTATGTTGATACCTATCGTTTTGTGATTGATTTGCGTGAAATTAATAAAATAGTGGTGCCCCAATACCCTGTGGTTTCAGACATCACTACTATTCTCACTATGATTCCTCCTACTGCTAAAGATTTCTCTGTGATTGATTTAAAGAATGCTTTCTTTAGCATTCCGATTCATCCTGATAGCCGACATATTTTTGGATTCTCATTATCTGGTCGCAACTTCCGGTTCTGCCGCGCTCCCCAGGGGTACACAGAGAGTCCTAGTATTTATAGTCAAGCTTTGAAAACATTGTTGGATGATTTGGTCTTGCCCCCTGGTAATGTACTTTTGCAATACGTAGATGATTTGTTAGTGGCTTCTGATACCGAGGAATGTTGTAAGAAGGCCACCGTACAATTATTGTCTCATTTGGCTGCTAATGGCAATAAAGTATCCCTTTCTAAATTTCAATATTGTCGACAGGAGGTGACCTATCTCGGTCATCTACTGTCGAAGGAGGGGAGGAGACTAACCCCTGAGCGTGTGACTATCATTTTTAATATGTCTGTACCTCGTACTCAGCGTGATTTTCGTGAATTTCTCGGCATAACTTCTTACTGTCGCCAATGGATCCCTAATTTTTCCCTTCTTACTAAACCTCTTCTGTATTTAACCACTAAAGATGTATATGAACCTTTACCCTGGACTGATGCTTGTCAAGATGCTTTTGACTCTTTGAAATCTGCGCTTTGTTCTGCACCTGTTCTTGGTACTCCTGATTACCGAAAACCCTTTTGTGCTTTACGTACATGAGGTGGACGGTTGCTCTCTTTCTGTGTTAACACAAGGATTTGGTGGTAAGCACAGACCTTGTGCTTATTTCTCGGCGGTGTTGGATATCGTCGCCAGAGCACTCCCTAGCTGTTTAAGAGCTATTGCTGCGGTTGCGGTGGCAATTCGACAGTCGGAAGGGCTCGTTCTGAACACTGACCTCACAGTGATGGTACCGCACGCTGTGGATACATTATTGAACAAAACAAAGACCCAGCACCTTACGAGTGCGCGTATTAACGGATACGAATTGACTTTGTTTGCTCCACATATTACGATTAAACGATGTGCCACTCTGAACCCTGCTACGTTACTACCCCTCCCTTCGAATGAAAAGAACAATGATGTTCATGATTGTATATTTCGGACTGAGGAAGAAACGAAGGGACGGGTAGATCTGACTGACACTCTTCTATCTGACCCTCAAGGGGAGTTGTACGTCGATGGCTCTTGTTTCAAGATGGCACGACAACTGCTGCATATGCGATAACTACTCTTCATACTATAGTTGAGGCTTCTCTAGTACCCTATCAGTCAGCACAGGCAGCTGAATTAGTGGCATTGTTTCGGACCTGTGAGTTAAGTGAAGGACTGAGAGTAAATATTTACACCGACAGCCAGTATGCCTTTGGCGTGGCTTATAGTTTTGGACGACTTTGGGCAGAAAGAGGTTTTCTTACTTCTCATGGTCAGCGAATACAGCATGGCCCCTTGATTTTGCGATTACTGACAGCATTGACATTACCAGAAATAGTGGCTGTAGTCAAATGTAGTGCACACAAGGCAGTGGTTGATGCAGTGGGGAGGGTAATGCCTTTGCCAATCAAGTAGCTAAGGAAACTGAGAAATCCAAATTGACCTCAATGTCTGTGACTAGCTCTGCTAGGTGGCTGGCTGAAACAGAGATGTTTGATAATACTATGGAGAGTGTCCGAGAAATACAGAAAGAAGCTAACCCTATTGAACTGGCTCGCTGGAAAGAACAAATTGGGAGATTAGATGCAGATGGTTGTTGGATTGATCTGACAGAAAAGCAGCAGTGGCTATTGCCTAATGCATTAGTGAATGCGGTGGTGACAATGGCACATGGTTCAGGCCATATTGGGGTGAAAAGTATTTGTGCATTATTAGATCCTGTATAGTACAATCCGAATATTTCTAGGACCACTGCTCATTTGGTACAATATTGCATGGTTTGCTTACGACATAACCCAGGGGGCAGGGAGCCTGTTCTGAGTGGAAACTTTGCACCACCATCTTTGCCTTTTGAGGTGCTTCAATGGATTATATCCAGCTAGAGCGCGTTAACAATTTGAAGTATGTCCTGGTCGTGGTATGCGCTTTCAGTAAATGGGTGGAAGCCTACACGACAAAAGAAAACACTGCTTTGGCAACGGCAAAAGTGTTGGTAAAGGAGTATTTCCCTTGCTACGGATTGCCTCGTGTGATCTGGAGTGACAACGGAAGACATTTTATTGCAGAACTCATCACACATATGTGTAATGGACTACAGATTAAACAGAAATTCCATGCGGCTCGACACCCCCAGTCCTCTGGGTTGGTCGAGAAGTATAATGGGATATTAAAGCTCAAATTAGCTAAAATTCAAGAAAGTACTGGATTGAGGTGGCCAGATGCTCTGCCACTGGCATTAATGTCAATACGAGTTACCCCACATTCTAGTTCTGGTTTGTCTCCGTATGAGGTCATTTTTGGGCACCCTGCTTATGTTTGGGGCGTCCCGAGACACAGAACGTTTCGGGATATAGAGTATCCTATGCTGACAGACTATTTGTATGCTTTGACTAAAGATCTTCGTTCCATTCATCAACAGGTCTCAGCAGTTTTGCAGCCCCTTCCGGAGGGTCCTGGACATCGCTTGGAAACAGGACAGTGGGTTCTGGTCCGTAATTATCAGCGAAAATCCAGTTTGGATCCTCGATGGTCTGAACCGTTTCAAGTCTTGTTGGCCATGCGGACGGCGGTAAAAGTGAGCGGCAAGCGACACTGGATTCATGTGTCACATCTGAAAAAACGACCTTTCCCGCTTCCATATGATCAGAGAATACAGGATGGGGTTCTGACTCAGGAAAGTGAGCGAGTTCCTCGATTCATCCCTTTTTCTGACGCCCAGGTAATTGGAGAAGGGCAAGGAGAAGGTGCACCGGGCTCGGAAGGGGCTCTATCATCAGCACTATTGATCGCCCCAGTTTCTGTTGTTCCTACAGCTAACCCAGAGGCTCGAAATACCCCTGTTTCACCAGATTCGTCATCCTGTGTTTTGTTCTCTGATCAAGAAGTGCCTGGCCATACTCGATACAACCTGCGGCCAGAAAACAACACGGCACACCAGGTGAACATGGTAGGAGATAGGGAGAGACTTGAGTGATAGGGTACAGACCTGTGCTATGAATGTCTGTTAGATGCGCTTCTGGTGTACTGAGCGAGATACTGGACTGAACGCGCTGAGAGCCTTGAACATTTGGTTGCTCTGTTCAGAAAGAAAGACTGAATTTCATGTTGAAAGGGGCCCAGGTTGTGTTTTCTTCAAGGGTTGTGTGAGAACATAACTCCAACGTGAGAAGTTTGTTTTGGTATTATCTGTGAGGCACGATAGGAACCTGCCTGTGAGGCTCTGAACGGACACAGGAAAGAAGTACCCTCTGGCAGGTTGGACTGCATTGCCCTAGTTTATTGTCGGACTTTTAGTTAGCATGTATCCCTTTGCTCGTTTTGTTCCTAAAGAGGAACGTCCTTTTGTACCACGCTATTTTCCTACATCTATGCCTGTTTTTGTTTTCGTTGGACCAATCGTGTTAAAATTGCATTTATAGCTACTGTAGCAATATTGCTAATTATATTATTGGGAGCATTCATATATCTAGAATTTCACCACCCTATGCATACTGTTTTAGGAACAACTACCCCACCTCCGGAACATGTGTTTCATACTTTAGCCCCTCATAAGAAAAGGCATCGTCAGACCTATGTGAAAAACGCATTCATTGAAATGCTTCATTAAGCACACAGTGCCATCAATACTACAAATTGTTGGGTTTGTGGCCTTTTACCATCTGTTATGCACAAGCACAACTTATTTATATCTCTACCTTTGTCTCATCTGGGAAGTTGCGAGGCTTGGTTCAAATTGCTTTCTATGATGTATATGCATTACACTGTGGACGCTTGAAGGTTTTCAGAGAAGGATTATGAAATGATTTTTGCATATATTGAGGTTCATCAAGAATTCAACCCCGAAGAGAATAATGGAGAGGGAACCGTAGATCCGAATTCTTGTATGAATATGTATATAACGCATGAAAATACCACCTGGTTGAAAAATGAAATTTTGGACTTTGTTGAATTCAATTTCACTCAATATTATCGACACTTTCAGGACCGTAATGTTACTGAAGATAGGGCTATTCCAGTGCCTGTATTGAACAGTACCTCTATGTTTTGTGTTCAAGGAGTAGGGTACATATCCGTAGGGGAAAGCTGATGTAATTATACTTATCAGTTGCGTACCTTTAGTAGCCCTCCATTATTAACCCCTCCTAATGTATATTTTGTCTGTGGAGAAAGTGCCTATACTTGGCTTGCACGAGATTGGACTGGACGTTGCTACCTGTCCTTCCTGTACCCTCCAGTCTATATTGCCCCTTCTGATTATCACAAGGATCACCGACTAGATAAACGTAGCATGCTTATTAGGAGAAATAAAAGAGTGATAGATACCACTGATACAGATCAGACCGATACTCCACTGCAGCATTTCACCGACATTATGAAGGGAGTGTTACCCTTTTGGGGGCCCATGATTACTAGCCAAGAAGTACGACATTTGTCTAGAGTAGTTGAAGGGGTAATTAACACCACTGCAGGAATACTGACCAATATAACAGTAGAGCTACAGGTGACCCGACTCGTTTCGCTCCAAAACCGTATGGTTTTGGACGTTATCTTGGCAGATCGAGGAGGAGCATGCCGTGTGATCGGCAGCTCTTACTGTGTTTATATTCCTGACTCCGCCCCCTCCGTTCATTTGGCTATACAGAAGCTACATCGTTTAGCTTCTGAGATACATGTAGAAACTGGAACGTGGTCTCTCTCTGGTTGGTTCTAGGGTTTGCTGTCTACTTGGGGATGGAAAATTTTGATGGTGCTGGCATGTATAGCCGGTATCATATTCACGTGTTGTGTTTGTGTACAATGTGGACCTGCATGTTGCTCTTATTGCGCGACAAAACTCACTTCCTCTGTGTCTGGTCCATCCCCAAAAGCGGTAAAAGCTCAGCTAGTTCAGCAGGAGCTCAAAGACTTAATGCAGATTGATGAGGGAATATTTGAAGATTGAACTGTTTTGTTAGCTACATCATGCTAAAAGGGCCATTCTGAGGGATAAAAAAGTAGATTCCCTGTATATAAGGAGTATCAGACCTATATTATGTTAGCGTGATGCATCTATACGTATACTCCCTGTTTGATATATATGCTTTTGCTTGGAGGAAACCCGTTTATTTTCTCCATGTATATCTATTGCTAAAAGAGTAGGCCGAGAACCATACAGACGCCATCTTCTGAACATATGCTCGAGCACGGGCCGTGATCACGTGTTGATCACGTGCAGTTGTCAGGCCCCAGTTCATTTGAGTTACTGGTAGCAGCTGAAGGTAGGCTGTTTACTCAACTGTTCTAAGACTCAAGGTCGCATCTGCCTTTGGGGGCGATAAGCGCATTCCTGGAGGCGCTGTGTCTACACTCCCAGGCACCAAGACGAAAGGGAGTCACCCATCCTGACCTTATCAGTAATAGATAGTCAAAGCCTTTGTACTGGTCTGATGTGTACCATATATGGCCCTTTCCTGGAGCTCCAGGGCCAACTGGGGTTTTTCCTTTTACAGTGATTGTATGTGTTGAACCGGAAAGTATATAACCTCATGTTTGAATACGAGCCAACAGTCTTCTCGGTGCACCTGATGGGTGAGGTTCGGAAAGGCTCCTCTATAGAGTATTTTGTTTAATAAACGATTGAACCTTCTTCACTGTCAACTGACTGATTATTTGGTAATGGTGTTGGGACTATTGGTGGGTATAGTCCTTTAGTTTATTTTTATGGTATATCAGCGAGCACTGCACGGCTGGCACGGACGCGTCTCTGCACGGACGAGCTGCACCTGAAACGCCACATACAGGCTGCCCGGGTGGTATCCGCGGAGACTTACACTACCGCAGCTAACCACACATGATCACTTGTTGAGATGGACTGGTGCAGCACTAACTAATGTGATCTGAGTGGCTGAGAGATGCGGGTGACGACCGTGCTGCAGAGGAGATACTGGTACGTGCTGGAATGGCTCCGCAGCTGAGGCTGTGAGCTGTGAAGTGGCTGCTGCACATGGCCTGTTGGCGTAGAAGTGGGACCTGCTGTGAAACTCGAGGCCTGGGGACATTGTGTGGAGGTCTTGCTGGACGTGGAGCAACATAGGTGTACAGACTCTGTGACTAATGTCGAGTGGCACCCGAGCGCGGACCGGAACGGGAGGAGCGCAGACCCTACCGCCACCTTCCAAGTCTAAGTCGGGCAAGATGGCAAAGCAGGGACTCACAGACCAAACTGCAAACAAGCTAGATGCGGTGCTTGCTGCAGTGGAACGACTGGAAGAAACCATCAATCAGACTCGCACCTCCATGCAATCAAAAATTGACAAGGTGGCCATTGACCTCACTCATCTGCATGCAGATCACCGGAAACTAGCGGACCGCACTACTGTCTTGGAAACCACGCTCAACGGCATCAAGCCGCAAGTGACAGATAAGCATGTACAAGATTTATTGCACCGTGTAGAGTTCCTGGAAGATAGAGCCGAGGATGCTGAAGGGCGAGCCCGGCGTAACAATGTACGCATAATAGGTGTGCCAGAACGATGGGAAGGAAAGGAGCCCACCTCCCACATGGAAAATTGGCTCAGAGATCTTGTCATAGAACATGCACATAGAGTCCTGGCGAGACCCCCTCCTACAGGATTGAACCCGAGGCCTTTGCTCCTCCGACTCCTCAACTACCGAGACCGAGATTCTATTCTACAGGAAACCAGGAAGCTCCACGATATCCACATAGACAATCATAAAATAATGTTTTTTCCGGACTACACTATCCAGGTACAGCGTCAGAGGTTCTCGTTCATGGCAGTAAAGAAACGCCTTCGCCAAAATGACCTGAAATATTCCCTGCTATTCCCGGCGCACCTATGGGTGATTGCAAATGACAAAACGCACTTCTTTAATACATCGGAAGAGGCAGAGGATTGGCTAGATACCTTCACTACTGCGAGGCCTCGAGACACTGCCGCGACGGCAACACTACCGAAGCTAAGGGGCCCCTTTCACCACCGCCGAAGAGAGCATAGAACAGCGGGATGCGGACACCGACTTCACCAACTGTAGGCCCACACTCAGAATTGATCCTCAGCGGACAACGAGATGCCCTACAAGCGGTAGCAGAGATTAGCAGCTCTTTGGTGACTGAGGACGCATCCAATTCCAGTCAACCGGGCCTATCTAGTGATGATGAGCAAAGATATGGCCTGCAGAACTCACAAGATTCGACTGAACAGCCAGATGTCACCCCACAGACGGCAGACACAATAATATGAACATTACAAGACCCTAACTCTGAATAGACCACGATCTGAGGTATTGGGGTGTATGTGTGGGGGAGGGCAGCCGCCAACAATGTGGCCAT
Organism: Triturus cristatus; assembly: GCF_964204655.1. Classification (NCBI taxonomy): domain Eukaryota; kingdom Metazoa; phylum Chordata; class Amphibia; order Caudata; family Salamandridae; genus Triturus; species Triturus cristatus. The sequence goes on from NC_140591.1 coordinate 1,265,329,201, forward strand.
CTGTGGTGGATGTTACTGTGACTCCAATTGTTCACTGAGGTTGAGGATAACATCATGTTACAAGGTGGGGAGGCGGGCCTTACTCATGCGTTCTGCTGCTGCCACGGGGACACACAGATACACCGCTTGCTTGATGAGTGTTCCTGAGCTGATATACACAGACTGCCTTATTTATATTGTATTTTGCCTGATGACGGGGAGCCTCTGGGACGCTAGATACACGAATTGTAGGCTAACAAAGCGTAATAAGCAGCTCACCTCCCCAGATTATCTAGACTGTTATCTCCATTGAGAGTTTGGACGATTGCTAGTTGTATTTTCGCCCTTTTGGAATTGTTTATGATTATGTTTTTGTTTCGGTTTTATTGTGAGATATCATTTATTGTATGTCGATGAATGCAATGTAACATGCCACGAATCAGCATGCTAAGTAAGCTGTGCGATACCAGACTATATGCAATGCACATGTCTGTTGGGCCGCTGCAGACACATGGTCGCTTGGCGCGATGTATGGTCTATGTCTTCCTTTAAAATTGGTACGTGGAATGTGAGGGGCATGTATTCACCGTCATACAGGTATCAGATATATTCCTACCTCAAACGGCATCATATACAAATAGCTCTCCTACAAGAGACTCACCTGGCCAAAATGGAAATTCAACGCCTGCACCGCCGCTGGCGTGGTCAATTGTATGCCACAGGGTATTCGGCTTTTGCGCGGGGTGCGCTAATATGGGTGAGCAGGGGTTCCACTTACAATTACACAGTCGTTGGTAGATACGGAGGGCAGGTATGTTGTAGTTAAGGGCACACTAGATGGCCGGCATATTGTGATTGCATCACTCTACGCTCCTAACACAGAGCAGGCTGCCTTCCTCGACAATATATCACATATTCTGGCTCCATGGCACGATGTTCCCATGTTAATGGGTGGAAACTACAATAGTGTACTTGATGTATCACTGGACCGTTCCTTTCCGCCCCTTCCGGGTACAAACACATACTATGCCATGAAGGCATTGACTAATTGGGCAACACAGTGGCACTTGATAGATGCCTGGAGACACCGTCACCCCCACGACACGATATATTCCTACTACTCTGGTGCTCACGAATTGCGATTTGACTGTTATATGCTTTCGGAAACGCTGCTCCCCCATATATCAGCAATTTACTATTTGGGCAGGACACACTCTTACCATAACCCACATATGTTGGAGTTGCTATGGGAACACCCCCGCCCGCCAATTCCAACCTGGCGACTACAACCGGATTTGCTATTGGACGCACCCTTTCGTAACTTGCTAGCCGCCAACATTGCCCAATATTTTGTAGACAATACTGATACAGCCACGACGCCTCAGGTGGAATGGGATGCGTTTGAGGTAGTAATCAGGGGAGATTGCCTTGGTGCGCAGGTGGGTATGCGGAGACAGTTGGAAGCAGACCTCACACGACTTGAAACTGACCTGCTCCGTAGAGAGGGGGAAGCGTTAGAGGGCAATGCTGGGCCTCTGGAGCACGTTAGAGAAGAGCACTCCAAACTGCTACATCGGCTCCGCAATTTAAATTATGCAGCACAATCAGCGCGCACCCACCATATGGGAGACAAACCTGGCAGGTTGCTGTCTTGGCTGATAGGGCAAGAAGCAGCCACTGCGCTTGTGACATTAATACAAATTGCGCAGGGAGTCATGGTACATACCCAAAGTGAAATACACCATGCTTTTGTGGAACACTATTCCACGATGTGCAGATCTTGTTTGATGGCTACAGACGCAGACGTACGGGACTTTCTCTCTGCCATAACGCTGCTGCAACTGACAGAACACCAACAAGAGGAACTGGGTGCTCCTCTGCTGTCGGAGGAAATAAGGGATAGTATTTATTCTCTCTCGAATGGTAAAACGCCGGGTCCGGACGGACTGCCGGCTGAATTTTACAAGGCCTACTCAGACATTAATACCAGAACTGTTACGGTATAAATGAAGCAGCTCTAGAACACTCTACGCTTACACCTATGCAAAATGAGGCAACACTGATCTCCCTTTTAAAGCCGGGCAGAAGCCCTGAATTCCAGGGCTCATACCGCCCGCTGGCTCTGTTAAATACGGACTATAAAATCCTTGCTTCCACCCTGGCTAAACGAATTGCCCCGTTTGTGCCGACTTTGGTACATGCTGACCAAAATGGATTTGTTTCAACCAGGAGTACCTCCCTAAATATTTGCAGGCTATTCAGGATTCAGAGGTATGCAACGGTGAACTGGCCTCGGTCTGGCTGTTTAGTACTGGCCCTGGAGAAGGCCTTTGATTCGCTGGAATGGCCATATCTTGCGGCGGTCCTGCGTAAGTACGAGTTAGGAGATGAATATCTAGAACTGGTGCAATTACTGTATCAATGCCCCACAGTGTGGGTTCGAACGGGTAAGCTCCTCTCTGATACAATCAGGGTTAGGCGAGGAACCAGGCAAGGGTGCCCTTTGTCCCCGTTGCTCTTTTCCCTTGCCATGGAGCCATTAGTGGCCCTCCTCCGAGGGGGTGGCGCGGATTGGGGAATCCCCTTGAGTGATGGACTTCATACAGTGTCCCTATATTCGGATGACCTGCTATTATACATAAGAGACTTGAATGCGGTACCGCCGGCGATATCTGCATTGTTCCGTAGCTTTGAGGAAGTGTCAGGCCTTACGGTGAATTGGGCTAAATCAGGTGCCTACTCTTTCAATGAGGACGTGGCTGTGACAGATATAACTTTTAACAAGATTGCGCTTGCCTGGTATCCGACCACATTCCGATACCTGGGCATATATATCTACAGGTCCCCAGCAGACATACTAGAGGGCAATCTCCTCGATAAGGACACAGATGCAATTCTGGAGGACTCTGCCACTTAATGTGATGAGTCGCATCACCTTAACTAAAATGATAGTACTGCCAAGGCTATTGTATTATTTTGCAAACCTTCCGGTATATGTCCCAGTATGACTTTTTAGGGAACTGGAGGGATTAACCCGAGGTCTAATTTGGAATGCAGGGCGGCCCAGGATAGCACTGCAGAAACTGTATGCGCCACCAGAGAATGGAGGCTTAGCAGTTCCCCACTTGGAACTATATTACTTAGCTGCGCAGTTACAATGGGTCACAAAGTGGTTGAGCGGCAAGAACCTGGCAGACATGGCAACCGAGATGTCACTATGGATGCAAAACCAGATCTATGGATTGTTTCATCCACTGGCAAAAGTCCCCAGCCCGACACAGCTACATATTGAGTTAGCTCATAGATGCTATAAGAGAAGCCTTCAACTCACAAAAGACATGATCCCCTATGCCCCAATACTGCCGCTCATCAGGACACCCAGAGGTAGAGATCCTATAATGGATATAGTACTTACGCCCTGGACTGAAGCGGGAGTGGAGACGCTAGAAGACTTATACGCAGATGGTACCCTATTACCTTTTGCGACACTAACGGCAGATAATGGTTTACCGGCGGGCCATTTCCTTCTGCATGCAGCTATTACATGGACGTTGGCGCTAGCATGGGGAGATCTAACTAATGAGCCGCCGACACATCAGTTGTTGCAGTACTGGCATGTAATGGGGAGGGATCGCATGTGATACACTGGTTAGCACAGGCCTTGCTCATCCACATATTACAACCATCACGGAGACTTTGCACGCGTTGGACTGAAGACAGGGGCCGTCCCTGGACTGATAAGGAATGGGAACGCGTCCTAGCAAGTGCCACACACATACCACGCAATTCACGATTTAAAGGGCGTATCTATCACCAGATAAGATTAATAAATATTTTAACATCAACACTTCCGAATGCCCGAGATGCCGTCTCCTAGGTGCTGACCTATTACATATGCTATGGTCTTGTCACCTGCTCTTACCCTACTGGCGCATAATATCAGAAACACTTGCTAATTGCACTAGCGCTGAGGTGCCCGCCACATGGGAGGTTTGTATCCTGGGATTTTATAAGCAAACCAAAGCCAACGAAGTAAGCTCCAGATTTCGCGACCTAGGCCTCATAACAGTGAAACGACTGATAACTAAGAGGTGGAAATACAAGGACCCACCGGAGGTATTGCATTGGGTGAAATCCTTAGAGGTCTGGGCACAGGCAGAGAGCACCACCCTACATAGGGAAGAAACGGCAGGGCTGCGAAAGTATCCCATTGCACAAACCTGGGATGATATGCTCAAAACCCTTCCACGCTCTGATGCTGCATCTCGGACACCTCCTACGCAACGGGCGGGAACTAATACCTGACATGTCACCCAGATGTAGAGGACACGCTACAACCGCATGACACTTCAACACTGTATGTTGGGTTAGCCACAGACCTCGCACACCTCAAAAATAAAATAATACATGGACATGGCTCTTGCCGCGCGATACCCTAGTATCCATGCAACCGAATATGCAGTATGAACAGCAGCCACACCTGCTACTTACGTACAGGCCTAGTCAAGATTACACTCTAACGACGCTCTACATACTAGTTACATATACCTTCAAACATCTAATATCTCTTCATTTGGATTTTTTTCCCCTTTTTTCTTCTGTTTTCATTAGATGTGGTTAAAATGTTATTAAAAAAAAAGATATCTAATGAGCGGCACTATATGTTGTAATTTCAAAGTTCAGCTGTGTATTAACAACACGCTTCTGTATGCATCGATGTATTTACCCATAAATGACCACTGTTGTGTAGAGGCACACCTCGATTGGAGATGACAGCATGTGCGGGCTATTGATGCCCATGATACATTATAAATGCACAAGAAATTTTGCACTGTAGATACAAACTATATCGTAATTGTGAGTAAGAAATGTGTTGATTTATGTTCACAGTGGCAAACAATGGATAATGTTGTTATGTATGCAATGTTTATTGACACTTAGACTTTATGTGACAAAAAAGATAAAATGCAATAAAGATATAAAAAAAAAAAAATGTGGGTAACCACCATCCTGCATGAAAAAGCTTCTGAATGTCCACATTTTATGGCCAGTATCACAGCGGAAATGTTGCTGATGCTCTGCACACTAACCCACTCCAATCAATGAGACAGCTGGCATTTGCGTCCTGATCCTAGGAGGACAGGTCCGCTGGAGGTACACGCAGGGATATCAGGCAGAAAAGGAGAGGTGCTGCAGATGGTGTCAGTAGGCCACCTTTCAATTGCATCAGAAACTGCAAAGAGTCTGCTTGTTCCCCTTAATTGAAACCACTTCTAGAATAAATAAACTTATCATTTTATTTGAATCTGTGCCCTTTACATACCGCGTTCACTGGATACCGTGCCCTGGAGGTGCCATATTGAATTGGGGCAGGCAATGGTGAATGATGCAGACATTGTCATTTAATGTAGCCTTAATTACTTAGCCTGACATGATCATGCTAAGGTAGACTGTCATCTGCTGGCTGTAATAGTGAACTGTAGACATTTTTTCCACTATTGACAGGGCCCCGGAAACTGGTTGATTCTAATTACTTGTCTATTCACAGCAGCTTCTCAAATGTCTATAGCGGATCTGTCTGATTGCAATATTTCTAAAATTACTATGGATGCCCATTTGAAAGAATTATGTGACATTAAAATGGCCATCACCACCATAGATCCTTCAACTGTGGAAACATAAAAAAATATGAAAGCCCTACACGCTGGTATGTCGATGTTTAGAATGCAACTTCATAGAACAGAGAGACAAGTAGAAGCACTGGCAGAGAAGGTGGACAATACCCCAGACTGGGAATTGGAGCTATGTAATCTGCAAAAGAAAATAAGACATTTTGAGGACTGAAACCTTTATCTTTTTCATGGACCTGTATGGGGTCCATGATAATGAGAGAAAAGATTATATATTTGGCTTTTTCTCTGCTTTTTTTGCCACAACTCCTCAAACTAAACTTCAGATCCCCTTTAGAATTTCAGAGTCAAAATGCTGCCTTCAAAATGGAACAGCATTAAAGATGCTTCTTGGCCTATAATAATGTGTCTTCTATGACATCACCAGGCATGCTTGGTTAATCAGGCTGCCAAAAAACATGGCACCTTTTTTCCACAGATTACAAAACTAAAATAGCTACATACTTTTCTTACCTGCTCAATTAGAATACAATTCATGGCCCTGTGACCTCTACTCATACATAAACAACTCTGATATGCCCTATTGGATCCTACGGTGATGTTAATGATTGTAGATGGTACAACCAGGGAGCTCTTTGACTTGAAACATCTAGAAATGTTTTTGGAACACTTGGACCAGTCCCAATGGACCAGACCCCTGTTACTGATTGTGAGCAATCATGGTGTGCCACCACAACGTCAAATAGGCCTGTTATTAGTAGGGATAATTCAGCCACAAAACCCTTAAAGACAAGGACCTCTGCCCAAGAACACACCCAAGAAGAAAGCCCTCCAAGAAATAGGGATAAACTCAGATCACCTCTCAAAACATTACCATCGCTCATAGAGCAACCCCCAGTTTCTTTATGGCAAGGAGGAGAGGAAAACACCCTCTTTCCTTTCCATTCTCTTTAAATAAATACATCAAAAGGAAAAAGGTTTTGGCTGCCTTTCAGAGCAGCAGCTGGACATAGTTCTCCTACAAAAGACCCAGTGGTTGCAACTTGAGTCTGAAAAATATATTTGAGAATGGGTGGGACAAGTGAGCTGTGCCTCTGACAGGATTCTGCCATCCTGCCTTCATATAGTGTTCACCAAGGCCCTGGTTTTCCAGATGTTACACCAGAATATGAAAGGCCTCTTTCCAACACGTTGCATTCCCAGCTCCATATTATATCCCGGTCTAGGCTTCCACACCATCTTCTTGATGCATCAAGGTCCCTGTAGTGATTTCTGCCTGCAAACCTTGCCCCACTCGAGTCCTGGTACTCTATTCATCTTGATTCCTAAATCCTATGTCCTTTTTGATCTCTTATACTTGCCTGCTTGCCTTGTCACTCTCTTATCTCCAATCTGTACTCCATTCCTGGATTTACTGTTTCCTGTCCTGTGTTTCCTGCTTTTTCTGGATGTCCCCTTTTCAAGTCACAGTTCTGCCTTCCCTTCATTGCTGGTTCCCTAAGTCCTTGCATCTGGTTTAATCCTCACACCTGGCTCTCTCTGCACCTGTGCTCCTCCCCTGAGCTTCGACCTGTATCAGTCCTGAGAGCTCAATGTGCAGTTGCTCTCAACTGACCTTTCTGATGAGTCTCCTTGTGCTTTGTTGTGATCCTTCTGCTATATTTCCAGGCTTGCTCTATGATTTCTGTTTCCGTTGTTATTTGATTCAATATTCCTGTTCTGATTAATTAGTTTTGTCTGTTGTCTGTCTCATGTTTATTCTGCCTCTTTGTTCCTGTGATTGCCTTGCCCATAGTCTTGAATGAACTCCTACTGATCTGTCCTGTTATATGCAGACTTTTTGCCTTGTATTCTATGTCCATATTAGTCTATATATTTCTGTCCTACCTTGTTAAGGTGTAGAATTGTTCCTGTCTCGCTTTCAGTATCCATAGTTCTGTGTATCCCAGTCCTACTCCTGAACTTGATTCCGGTCCTGCTTTTTTCCTAAGCCCAGTTTCTGTTTGGTGTTCCTTGTTCCCTGTTCCCTGTTCCCTGTTGTTCTGTCTCGTGTTTATATTATAATCTTGATTATTATTGTTACCAAGGGAGCCAGTGTGTTTTTGAGGCCTTGTGCTTTTGGCAAAGAATCCTACCCAGAGTTGGTTTCCATAGGAGCTGCTGGTTGTCTCCCTGAACTCTATGAGATTCATTTGCTACTTGCCTTCTTATAAGATCTTTTCCCCTCACATAGAGATCACAATCCATGGATCGTACAAGCTATCAGTAATGACAGTTTGTCTAATGTTTACCCGCTTTTACCTTCCTGTTGTTTGCACTTGTGTTATCTTCATAGTTTACACTGCAGACTTCCCAGTTCCCTGTTTACTGCCTGTTCCAACCTGCTTCAGTCCTCAGGTTGTGTCCTGCCTTCCTCCCAGCTTTTCGATACTATCTTGTTGACATTTAACCCCTTCTCTGCAACACCTTTGTTCTTGCAGAGAGTAAGCACCCTGCTGTTAATTTGTAGTCCTGAAATGTGCTAAAACCCTGATAGACTGCGAGCTGAACCCAATCAAATATTGTCAAGATGTTTACCATGAGATGCAAAAAGTCCACATATGTAGGTAGATGCCCATTGATAAGGCATTGAAGTTCCTTACAACCTGCTAGAAAGTTCTTAGATTTAAGAGACCAATTTGTGAAAGAAAATGGATACTTGTGTGCTGAATCTTATTCCCCGTGGTTGGTTGACCTTTCCATTTTAGATTTTCATTCTGTCTGTAATGCTGGACCTCAACTGCTGCCAGAAATTGAATTACAGGATGAAAATGAATGTTTGCAAACCATATTAGCTGCAGAAAGATAAAATAGTCATTTCAGGAGAAGTGCCATTAAGGGAACATTTTCTAAAGCTAGTAACTCAGAGAACCAGTGGCAAGTCAATTCCAAGACATTTTATATTGGAACATCGCTTCAAGCTGATAATTCAATTAGTGCACTTCATAATGTCAATGATCTCCAGAATCAGTTTCCTAGCAGAGATTTGCCTGTTGATATGTCTAAAACAGTTGGGTTTGTAAGTCTCTCCTCCTCACCACCATCCTCGGTCGCAAACCCCTACGTTTTACGTCTTGTGTGGACTGCGCATAGACACAGTCCACGCAAGACGTAAAATGTAGGGGTTTGCAGCGAGGACAGCGGCGAGGAGGAGAGACTACGGTGAGGAGGAGGGCAGCAAGGAAACTGTGAAAACTGTGGGTCAATGCACAGACAACCCTGACGTAATAATCAAAGAGTTTTCTACAAATCCAAGCAACAATGACAAGGACAAGTTATCCAGAGGGTCACTGAAAACCACAAGAAAGGCACCAGAAGTATGCCCTGCCATGGAAGAATTATAGGCACCAACCTGTGGCACTGCTGCTCTTGTAGGCTCTTCTTCAGCCTTATACCACCACACCATTACCTGTGCTTTCTGCAAGAGAGCCATGTTTCCATCACAGAAGAAACTTCTGCATCACTTTTGTTTCCAATTCTTTGCTCAAAAGGAGCCCCTCTTGGCATTTCTCAAAAAAATCTATCTGCTGGAAAACTGGTTATCAAGAAAGTATTTGTTCCTATGCCTGTCACTATTATTGACAATAACCTGGTCACAAAGAAGTTCTTCACTTTGACTTTTTTGACCTTTCCAGAGGACAATCTGACCATCAAGCAGTCACTGACTCAGACTTAATAAGCAAATTGGACTTTTTTTTATTGTTGAGACTCTGCCATGGACACCCAGGCTGGCCCTTTGGGGGATACTGTCAGGATTCTGCTATCCCGCCATTATGTGGTGATCACAAGAACCCTGTAGGATCTAGCTGTTAGACCAGGGGTCTCCAACCTTTTCTGTAGTGCGAGCTACTTCTGCTCAAGGAAAGTCTTCCCGAGCTACTAGCAAATTCTATACCTGTAAAATAGTGACTACACTATGACCACCCAAAGCAAGATTTTCAGTAGTTACCACCCAAGTATACCAAGTGCGGTTACCAGCAGAAATGCTGGGAAAAAGTTATTCAATAATAAATGCCTCCCCTTAACTTATGAAGTAACATTCAAATCTTGACATGCCCAGTGGTACAAAGGACATAAGCACAGCAGTACGTCTCCCCAGCTCAGCTTGAATTATCATTCACCAGTTTCTGAAAATGAAAATTTTTCTATCTAATACTACTTTTCCACTGGGTGGGGGGGGGGAGTGTCGACGTTTCGACCCTGGTGCAATGAGGGTAATTTATATCCTCTGCAGGCGGGTCTTCCTCAGGACGGGGGAGAGGGGAGGCAACCTAGGGTGAGGTACAGTCAGGATACAGCCCCTGAGGAAGACCCGCCTCCAGAGGATGCACCAGGGTCGAAACGTCGACACTCTCCCCCAGTGGGCCTATACCGGATATCATCCCAGCCTGCCTTTTCAAAGATGAATGTTCTCTGTGCATCATCAGAAAATCATGAAATTAATATTTGTAAATCCATAAGGGACTGGCCTATCTGTAAAACTGGTGCCACTATGAACCACAACCAGTTTTACTAAGGATAACAGAATGTGTAATTGATTGGTTATTGAATTTGCCTTTTGGATTCCCCTCCTTTATATCTGTCCTACCTCAAAAGCACTTTCCTTTTTCACACTGCCCTTGGAGCAACCTCTTTCTCTTTTTGGAACATTGAATATGGTGATCTGTTATAAAAGTAACTAAATAATAAGCAGTCACTATCGGAGCGATATTTTGTGCGTTTGTGTCTTTTGAGGATATACTTGTTTGCATTGTTAAGAAAATGGTGGTCCATTAATGATACAATGCTAATTCTATAGGTACCGGATGCCCTTTGACTAATGAATGTTTTTCATAACTGAATTGTAGCTTTAAAGAAGTCTAGGACCATTGTTTCCTATACCAATCGCTACCCAGGTCCGTGGACAATTTTGGGGTACCCCATTATATCATAATGGATGCTCACCATAGCACCACGGATGCCTGGATTATGCCAGTAATGCCCACCATTATACTAGGGCCGCAGTTGTGCCAGGGCTGGAAACCAGAAGGATCAGGGATAAGACCACATATCAGTCATGACCATTAATATGCCAGGAATAGGTACATATAGGCCAGTCATGCTCAGAGTAGGTCTATGATGGCTGCCAGCATACCACAACTAGATCAAAAACACTAAAATAGTCAAGGATGACCATAATTATGCCATTGGCACTATTATGTCAGGAATGTACACAATTATGCCAAATATAACACTCTTATGATAGGGCTAGCATATATATTTGGTGGTTCTTGGCACCAGGCATAGTTTCAGGAAGCAATAGTGTTTATTATGGGCACAGACATAAATGTTGATGAATCTCTTAATTTTCTCTGGTCTGGATCATACTCTGTTCTCCTCAGGTCTTGAGCTGATCATGCATCTAACTGACACATTTTCACTCTGACTCCTGCAGTCCCGCACTTTGGTGGCTCAGCACTGATTACAGCTCAGGCTACTGCTGCCATACTTTTTTGATGGTGCACTGTTCACACACATGTTGTGACTGATAAAGGAGGGACTGCAACATGGTCAATCTCCTTGTGGCTTAATTATATTGAGATTTGATACAGACTGTCATGTAGCAGGTCCTATAAGCCGGCACAGTGTGTACTTGAGTGTTAGTAAGAGTTACTGTGATAAGTTTGTCTGGCTGTCACTCTTAGGGTCTTGAGATGATCAGTGCTGCTTTCGTTAATAGGCACCTACTCTGAAATTGATACTGGGCTTGACATCACCTCAGAGAGCTACTTTGAAGGTACTGGCGAGCTACCAGTAGCTCCCGAGCTACTCGTTGGAGACTCCTGTGTTAGACGAAAATATGACAGAACTCTTTGCAACACCTTGCATTCCCGCTCCATATTACATCACAGCCTAGGCTTCTTGCACCATCTGCCGAATGCATCATGGTCCCTGTATTCCTTTCTGTCTCCAAACCCTGTCCCCATCAGGTCTATTATTTATTTTGATTCCTACATTCTGCAACCTTTCTGACCTCTTTACTCCTGACTTTTTGACTTTTCACTCGCTTGTCTCTGATCTTTACTCCATTCCTTTCCTGTTTTGCGCCTCCTGGTGTTGCTGGCCTTACCCTTTGCTGCTGAGTCGTCTTGCAGTCTGTTGTGATCATGCTGCTATTTTTCCAGTCTTGCTCTTTGATTTCTGTTTCCATTGTTATTTGATTTCATTTTCCCATTCTGACTAATTGTTTTTCTCTGTTGTCTGTCTCTCATTTAGCCTACCTCTTTGTCCCTATAATTGCCTTGCTCCTAGTCTTTTCTGCACTCCTTCTAATTCGTCCTGTTATAAAGAAACTTGCAGCCTTATATTTCTGCCTGCCTAGTTAAAGTACAGAATTTTTCTAATCATATTTCCAATATTTATAGTTCTGTGTATCCCAGTCCTACTCCTCACTTTGATCCCAGTACTGCTTTTCCCAGAGCCCTGTCTATAGTCTTCATTATCATTGTTACCAAGGGTACCAGTGTGTTTCTGAGGCCTTGTTACTTTGACACAGAGAAGCACCCAGCGCTCTTTCTCTATATGAGCTGTGGGGTTTCTACCTGAACTCTATGAGATCAACTTGCTTCTTGCCTTCTTCTAAGATCTTTTCACCTCACAGAGAAATCATGATCCAAGGAGCATACAAGTCATCAGTTATCTTAATAGTTTCTCCTGCAGACTTCCCAGTTCCCTCTTCACTGCCTGTGAACCTTATTCATTCCTCAGCTTCTGTTCTGCCTTCCCTCAGCCCTTAGGTATTATCTTGTTTATATTTAACCCCTTCTCTTTAAAGCCCTTGTCCCTGCAGAGCAAGCACCCTTATGTTACCTTGCCTTGTCCTGAGTTCAGCTAGTTTCCCACAACCTCTTGCTGTCAACCTGCGGATAGCACCTCTGCCGCTGTATAAAATCCCTATATGAAAAACAGGATGGCTATTCTTCTACACAAATCCCTTGCAGTCACATGGCCCGATTCACAAAGGTGAAGTGAGACAAAAGTCGAACTTTACGACCTTCAGTATTCACAAAGGGCATTTACTTCTCGTAAATGCCCTTTGTGAATACCGAAAGTCTAACTTTACGACTTTCAGTTGCCCATTGTGTAGAAGACATGAATAGACCTCAATGGGAGGTATGTGTTTGTTAAACTGCACATCTACAGCTACTCTTTAATAATAGTCTTGGTCTATTCCCTCAATGCAAAACGTTATTTTACTTCTCAAGACTTAACAGAAGCTTATTAGAATTTGTACGACAATCGGTAATCATCAGAGGAGACTGGAATTTATGGCTAGACTGATACTGGCCCACTGCAAACCTCCAGATAGGAGTAGTCATATTAAAAGGGCTTTTCTTAAATTTCGTATAACTGATAATTTGCATCTGAGCCTTAGAGACTTATACACATTTCTCTCCAACCCCCATGGCACCGAAACGAGATTAGATTACTTCCTCATACATTCTACTCTTTTCCAGACTGGTCACAGCAGCAATATAGAAATCCAAAGTATATCTGATTACTCTCCAATTTCACTCACTCTTGATTTACAGATCAAGTTACCATGTATCAGGATATGCAGATGGATACTTTAAGATATGATTTGCCAGAAGAAAAATGGACATGGGTATCTTATTGTAAGGATTACCTAGAACTAGGTGACCAATCTCGGCCTGATTTATAGTTTGGCGAATAAGGTACTCTGTTGTTGACAGAGTACCTCTCTGTCAAACTGAAGGTCTGCCTGCCTCATTTAGAATAGGACAGACCTTCAGTATGTCCATGGTGGAGACTACTCAATCTCTGCCGCCAACGTACACCTCTGATGTCCCGTGGCAGACAGCGAAAACTGTAAAATGACCCCCATACAATGGAAGAAAACTCCTATTGCAAGGAGGCAATTGTTTTTGTTTATTTTTAAAAAGAAAATCCTACTTTAGGATTTTATTTTTGAAAATATAAAAAACTTTGAAGATTTGCCACATGGCTCCATCAAACTTTCAATGCATTTGGACCAACCGCCATTACGGGGGTTCCTGTAAATGCAAAAGATATTTGCTTGGCTGGCAGACCTCTCAAAATTTGGTAGGCAAGTACTCCCTCAGGGTGATGGAGTACTTTACTCTAAATCAGGCCTCACACAAAAGACATTATCGGCAGCTGGAAAGTCATATTTGAAAAGAAGACTGGTGAGTGACTCCACCATATCTCAAAATCGAGCAAAAGAAAGGCAAGCCAAACTTGGAAAGATAACATGGCAACGCCAAGACACGTACCAGAGAACTTTGAATGGCCAAGTCCTGCATAGTCGTGTCACCAAAAAGGTGAATTGAATACTAGTATCATGACACAGGCTAAAAAAGCTCTATATATTTCAATCCTTGGTAAGTGGAGGACCCTTGTTATAGTATATACATGGAGCTGAGTGGGGGCGAACCAAGGTAGTTGATCTTGCCAAACGTAGGTTCTGATTCTGTAATCGATGTGCCGGAGTATCATAATGGAAATGGAGAGTGGGAGCATTCCCAGTACATAATTACATCTCTGAGTAACCACCATTTTGACAGTTTCTACTCTTCCCCAGAAGGATAGATGGAGCTTCACACATCTTTGAAAGTCTGTTAGCATTTGATCCATCAGGGGATCTACGTTATCCTTTATCATTGGTGCAAAATTTCCTCTTACCAGTATTCCCAGATAATTCAATTTAGAGATAATCCATTGGAAGGAATGGTTTGCCGTTCAATGTGGTGAACTTAGACATCAGAAGTGCCTCATTTTTACTCCAGCTTTTTTGTAACCAGAAAATAATGCGAAGGAGGTGATTTGTTGACCCAAGGGCAGGAATGGCTGTTCTGAGAGACGATAAAGCCATCAGGTTGTCATTGGCATATAACATCATTTTAATTTGACCAGCACTATTAGTGATGGCTTCGATCTCAGGGGTGGGATGGATGCCTATGGCAGGGGGATCCTGTTTGATTAAGAATAGCAAAAGGCAGCAAAGGCATCCTTGATGGGTGCCTCAACAGACATTTAAAGCATTGGACAGAAAGCTTTTGGAAGATATCTGAGCAGTAGAACCTTTGTGGAGCAACTGAGACATTGATATGTATTTATGGGCAATGACCATTCTGTTCATAGTCTGATATAATTGTCCCCATTCCACCTGCTTGAATGGCTTCTAGGCATCTAGGAAGAAGGACACCTATTCTTTCCTTATCATTTCTGCATTGCCACAAGATGTGCAGTAACATGCGTAGATGGTCTTGAGAAGATTGGCAACATACAAAGCTGCTTGGTTCTTATGAATTAGCGCAGGGATCACAATTTTAAGACATGTGGCAAGGACCTTGGCCAGGATCTTCATGTCATTATAAGTAAGTAATATGGGATGGTAGTCCCACACTCTAGAGGGGTCTTTCACTAGTTTGGGTCTTAAGGAGCTCCGTGCTCTGTTGAAATAAGCTGGAGGCCTCCTAGCGCAATTGCATTCTTCCAAGAAAAGGTATTGAGGCAGATGCTGCAAACTTATAGAAGTCCAGGGGGAATCAAAAATTAGCTAGCATTCGCGCCAAGAATTTTCAATTCTATTAAGGACACGGAGGCGAGGATTATGCTTCTCTTTCTTATATTTGCTACTCACAGCAGCCAATGAACAACGTTTTGTATGCAAACAAAAACTACATTTCCCATGATGCTCGTCCATACATCACATCCTGTATAGCCCCATAAGAGCCACAGTGTCCCGTTTCTCCTCCTCTTTCTTTGCTCGAACCTTAATAATCAATAACATTAATACTTTAGTCCAAAATAGGAATAGGAGTCCAATAATCATCCTCCAACGTGTCAGAACCATATCCAAACTGGAATTTCACGTCTTCTACACCAGAAGTACACCTGCTCCGTCTTCTTTTCCCAGAACCTGAAAGGAATGAGACAGGGAAAACCCGTAACTTCTGCTTACACAGAATATCAAGTACATGCGGGTGGGTAATTATTACCAATATCGTAATAAACCGGGTGGGATAATCCTCGCCTCCGTTTCCTTAATAGAATTGAAAATTCTTGGCGCGAATGCTAGCTAATTTTTTATTCTATTACAGGACCGGAGGCTTCGGATTATGCTAGTTTAATGCTTATCCAACTCAACTACAGTCATAACACCCACCGGTTGAATAATAAACTGTTTAAATATAGAGTGAGAAATCAATCAGTATATCTTGAAATATCCTGTACTATAGGAATCAGCAAAACACTATTGAAAGATATGGTCCCACAAACAGACTGTCTCAAACATTTGGTTATGGATATCATATCCCGGCATAACTGCCATCCACCACCGGCTATAATAGCCGTGGACATATGTAAAGGTTCTATAATGTAATCCACAGTTATAGCACAACAATTATATCACAACCTCAGGAGTAACACCAAGTAAACTCCCTTGTAGACCTTGAGGCCTGGAAAACACACGTAATTTGCATCATTTGGAAACATAATGTGAACAGGCCTTGACCAGATGTAAATCTGACATTAAGTAGAATGAAACTTCTTGGAGTAGATACTGTACCTGTAACACCGTGGGCCTGTCTCGTCATTGGAACCGAAAGGTAGAAGGTCTCGTAACACAGCCTGACGATAGGCTATTCCCTGCCGACATATCTTGTTGGCCGCAGTTCCAAAGAAGAAATCGAGAAAATCTCCTACAGAGGATTATTCTGATCAGGGTTTAATGTTACTCATTGCCTTTGAACTTGCTTGTATCTAAAATGACCTACATAAATGGCCAAATGGCCACTGCGAAGCGAACGTCGCGCAAAACCGAATTACAGTACCTTCTGAAATATACACAAAGTAGGAAACTCAGCCCTCACGGAGATAACACGACGGTACATACCAACAACGCGATCTTCTGACGCCTAAAAAATATTGTGGTTGCGCGGAAGCGCCCAGGGATGTTAAATGAGCACCGACAGCGTGTCCGAAAAGTGTAGATCGTAACAAAAAAACAATGTGTTTAAAAGATATATATACCACCTAGGGAAACTGAATGTACAGGCCTAACATGTTTCGAGCCCGGACCCTGTGCCACCAAAAGGCGCCTGACTAACCTTTGAACTATTTCTTTGGTTTATCATAAAGGACCACTGCCCCCAATTCACCCTGCGCGCCACGTGCAGGAAATGGAATGCTGTAAGGGGTCACGGAGAACTCAGAGTCGGACGCCGCCGACTCGAGGAGTACTGAAAAAACAAAATGGAGACTTCCCTACCAGAGTTGTAAAGATCACGTCCGCTAAGCAATGCAATTTGCGTCACATTCCCCGAAATGTGGATGGAATGGAGGAAAGAACATAGTTCAGTCCCACCGACAACCGTGAGACAAGGCATACAGCCTTTACCCCCTAGATTTTATCTCCATCCGAACGTCCGTGATGAATCCTTCCTGCCACTAACGGTCTGAGGAGCGAGAACCCAGAAAAGGCTTACAACCACTGAATATCCTTCGGGTGAAGCTGCCCCCTACAGCTATCAGGAGATACCCGAATTACCAGTCCGCCACTGCGCCCTGTTGCTACGGATTCTATTCCGTAATGACTTAAATCTAATACTTCCGGCAGAACGCCAAAAGTCCGTGACCAAATCCGCTAGGAACATGACCTCGTACCCTTTGTCTTGCCGAGGGCTCTCACACCCGAGATATTACCTGGTGTGAGAAGTACGTGTCAAAAGACCTATGTGGAAAAAGGACTCGAAAAACTGGAGGGCAGAAAAACAGTTTGACAGACCATGCTAAACGCCTTACTACTTCGGCACCTGCCCGAAATGGAACCCTCTGCATGGGTAACGTCAGAATGGGCTCCATTAAAGCTCCCAAGGAGGGGCTTGTAAAAACAAAACTGACCTATGAGTAAGGAGATAACCCTGGAAAAAATCTAAGCCAAGCGCTACAAGTGTATCGAAGGGAATGGCCGAAAAGGCCAACACAAATTGTAACCCCGAGGAAAAATTGGAATCCGCCGAGGAAAACTGACCTCGGGAAGATGAGAGGCTAAAGTCTATGTCTGTGCTAGGAACAACCCACATATATATATCCATATGTATGCACATACCTACCCCTATAAACCTGAATGGGAGGTCGCCCTGTTCCCGTGAGGGAGCAATCACCTAAATAGAAAGCTGGGGAGATTGTACAAGTCCTCCTCAAGTTCGTCATTGGAGCAGCCGCCAAGGACGGGAAGGAAAAACTGACGACCACGAAATGCTCTCCCGAAAGCCATATAGTAGAAAAAGTGTGTGGAACCTGGTGGGAAAAACCATTGCTAAAACAGGGTCCCTAAACGGCCACAATGACCAGCCCCGCGACAGACCCACCGAAGTCCAGAGCGCGTGATCAAAGGTCAACTGTGTCTACATATCCTAGATGCGACCCGTAACAAAGCTGTCCCAGATGGGTTCCGTCGCCAGGGTCAGCCCCGTCAGGACATCAAGTTGTCCATCGCTGCCTGCGTCCGGCCCTGACCCGGAGGTTGTCCTGGCAACCTGGCAGCTCCGGGAAACCCTTTCTGAAATCTCTCGTACAACTAGCAAGAAAAGAGGGACTCTTCCACCGTAACCAGTGTATCCGGCCGCAGTTCTCGAGCTATAACTATTGCGCCCCTGATCTAAGTCCCGTCGAGCGCGTGCGTGTGCCCTAATATTTGTCATGTCGAATGATATAGAAACAAACCCGCCCAAGGAAAAATGACTCAAGAATGATGGGCGTCAATCAAGCTTTGCGTCCCCTAGCTAGGGGCTGGTACATCCGGGGCCCGGTTGACGTACTCAAGGGCGTGTAGAACCTGAGCGTCAACATAATTATTTCGGGAGCCGTGCGCGCTCCGTTCGACTAGATCACATCCTCCTGAAATATCTCACCCATGCTTGTCATGGGGTGTCCGTATTCAACCTAGAAGTGCCAAGCACAGCGTACTGGAGGAGTAGAGGGGGAGCCCACCCTGTGCACACAAAGTGAAAATAATAATGTATCGGCTCCTCAGCAAAGCTGTAGTCAAATTATTCCAGCCCCATGGGCGTCCGAGTCATAGTGAATTCTCAGGAGCGTGTGAGCACTCCAAGGGCCAACCAATTGTTACAGCCTGGAAGGCGTACAAGAAGCCTGCCCATATAGGGCACGAGGCTCCGTGAACCTGTGAAGGAAAAACAGGGACGCATGCGACGTGCGTAAATCAAGTTGCCCAAATGCAGCCCCATTGGGTTACGCACACCGGAGCGTTATGACTCCATAACCGCACTCGGCTACTAGGGAAAGCCTTTGGCGGAAAAAACGCGAAATCGCGCAACAATCAGAGCAACCCTATGGAAAAATGACAGGAGTAAAGTTAGAGCAGAAAAATCATAAACATTGAAACCCAACCGTTAAGTAATAATCTAGACCTAATCACTGTCCCACAGGGCCTCATTTTGAATGCTGCACCAACAGCGCTGTATCTCAGCTCTTGAGGGAGCGTTATAATACTGCCTTCAGCCGTACCAAGTCCTTCCATGAGGATCAACAGAGGCCCAATCAGTTAAATCGCAGGTATTAGCAGTGCGCCATCTCCACTCCAGCGGGAGCGACCTGGATCTGAACCCGGGCGGGCAGTGCAGTATCAAGACTGAGCATGCATCTGCAAACAACGACGCCTAAATTGTAAAAGGAATTCCAATGAGAATGTAAAATAAATCTAGTCCTGCGCAAAAATACAACCCAGAAACCCTGGGTGCGAACCCCGAACCTCTGGGGTTGGAGGCAAGAGCCTTGCCCCTAGGCTACATGGACCTGCTGTAAGCTGGAAGCGCGAGGGGAACCTGAACTGAAGCCGTCAAGAGCAGCGCAGCACTTACAAGTCAGCGGGAGCACCCTTAAGCCCGATCAGGCCACCCACCTTAAGATTCCCCGCTCCTGGCGGGGAACGCGCAACACCCGCTTCTAAATCGGGAATGGCGGCGCGAAATGACCCGAATAAACGGGAACTGAAACCGTAACAGTACCAGTCTCAAATCTGAATCATAGGCCACAGTAACTCCGCCATGCGCGTGAACAGCGCGGTATTCGGCGGCCAGCAGGGAGTGAACCGAAGGCCGTACCGGCCGTCAGTGCAAGTATTCAAGCTCCGCTCCAAGCGGGAGCGCATTACCCCAATTGGGGACTCTAACGGGGCCTGCAATCCATCAGGGGTCGGTAACTGATAACAATAGCGCCCGCGAGCGCTAAATCGAGCAACACATGGCACCGTGAAACAGAAGACAAATTGCCCCAGCACGAACACACAGTTGTTGAAAAACATATATTCCATCTAGCGCAACATAAGCGCAAATATAACTGCAATATCATCAAAGATAAGTCAACAGGCAAAAAATACATAATGTACAACGTAACGTTCTGAGCACTTAACTGTCTGCCTGAGCAGCAAAGAAAGAGGAGGAGAAACGGGACACTGTGGCTCTTATGGGGCTATACAGGATGTGATGTATGGACGAGCATCATGGGAAATGTAGTTTTTGTTTGCATACAAAACGTTGTTCATTGGCTGCTGTGAGTAGCAAATATAAGAAAGAGAAGCATAATCCGAAGCCTCCGGTCCTGTAATAGAATCCGTCTTCACCTGAGACTTTGGTGGTAAGCATGGATTTGATGGCTTCTGTGATTTCTTTGTCTGTAATAGGCTCATCAAGTTCCTCTCGTGCCGAGCCTACCAGTCGGGGAATGCATATGGTAGCCATAAAGGTGGATTCTATAGTGTAATCGGATGGAGGTCCTGGAGCATAGAGAAGATAATAGAACAAGTTAAATTCCTATGTGCTGTTAGAGGGGAGCATTATCAAATATTTTCTGTGAGATCATGTCATAGGGGTGACGAAGCAAACTTCTATCTATTTAAGTTTTGAAACATCACTAGCCTCCTAGCTTTATCCCCATGTTCATAGTGTCTGCCTCTTAAGTAGTAAAACGCCTTTTCTGCTTAAGATGTAAATAATTGTTTACGTTCATATTTCTTGATGAGTAGGTATTGAAAGATAGATTTGTTTGGGGGGGGTATGGTATTATCACTGTAGTCTTGAGAGATCTACCTCAAATATATTTGCTGTCCTTGACTTGTTTTCATGCAATGAACAAGTCTTTCAGCATGACCACACAAAGGTATGCCTGCCTTGCCTGCAGCCCACTGTATGTGGGAGGATGCTGCTGAGTGGCCATTTAGTGCCACGTAGTTGTTAAAGTGGTGTAATAGTTGTTTTTTTTGCCACTGGCAGTTTATAGAATATAATATTCATCCTCCAGTTCTTTAGTTCTTTTTTTGTGCTGATTGAAGTTGTAGATCCTTGTGAAGAAAAATCAAAGTGCGGTTTGAGATTCTACCTGTTTCAATGGAACAGGAGCATGTGTCACAAAGCATGGTAGAATGCAACAAGTAAAAATCAATTATAGTTTCCATACCGTGGGGGCAGGACAGTAAGGTATACTCACAATCAGTAGGATGAAGACACCGTGGTTTTGCTAAGCAGTGGTACTGCATAGGGCCTTTAAGGAGAGATCTGTCCTCCCTACCAAGATCTGGAGGGCCAGATCGATCAAGCAAGTGGTCAGGTGCTAAGTTTCAGTCCCCATCCGTTATCACTTGGAGGCAACCAAACACAGGGTGACATTTACAATAAACTGGCATAGAGCTGGGTTCGGCTAACTCGGGCTCTGAAAGTTTTAAAATGCAGGGATGCACCGTATTTACAAAAATACGGCACATCCCTGCATTTCTCCTAGTGCTGATGCTTAAAAGCTGTCTAGCGCAAGCACAGGAACCCTAAAGCCATTTTGCTAGGGGCCTGTGCTGCAAGGGCGATTGTTTTTGTGCAGGAAGGGACACCTTGCTACACATGAACAATCTTGCTCAATAGTGTGCTGCAGAATGCAGCACATGTGGAAAGAGCAATATACGAGAAGAAAACAAACATTACTCCTCATATCGCATGTTTAATACGAGGTATTTCCTGGTCTTATTTTTGGAGCTGCCTCATACCTTGTAAATATGGGTCAGCATCAAAAAGGAAT
This sequence comes from Triturus cristatus, assembly GCF_964204655.1. NCBI lineage: Eukaryota > Metazoa > Chordata > Amphibia > Caudata > Salamandridae > Triturus > Triturus cristatus. Next base: position 1,265,350,959 of record NC_140591.1, read on the forward strand.
GGGTGTTGTGGCAGAACGCCCACTGCAACACCCATTGCCCACCCCTTTCACGCTAAGTGGTGCGTAAATAAGGGCATTATTTACAAGCCGACGTTAAACCACATTAAATGGCTTAACGCCGCCTTGTAAATAAGATGAGGGAATTAATGCCACCAGAATGTCGCAAAAAGTGATGTTCTGGTGGCAATAATTTCTTGTAAATAGGCCCCATAGTCTATTAAGCTTCAAGGAAAACGATGATTTGACATTGCTAGGGGGCTATACTCTGCCAATGAAAAGATGTCGAGCTTGGATCATTACTTTTGCAAATGTGCAATCTGCCAAAGGGTCTATCCATTTCTCTCGTGGATAAGAATCACAACTCCGCTCATCCTGTATGGTTTAGAGGATAGGGGATTGTATCTGTGTCTGGTTGGGAGCTTGATCCTGACACAACTTGATGGACCCAGTCTCATTTAAGTTTGTCTGATTCCTCTCAGGATAGGTGAGTCTTTTGAATAACATTGAGTGCATCACAGAGGGGTGTTGCTCACTGGCATAGTTGTGGGCTCTTCCTCCGGTGTGAGAACAAGGCAGTCTGAGTCCAATTCACAATGTAGCTCTCGCTGTCCTAGGATCAACTCTGTGGTATTTGGTCCACATCAATGTGTTCCAGGTGACTAATTCGGAAGAGGTGGGGAGAATTTGGCTCATGGTGTCTATCTATGGTGCAGTTAGATGTACAGCATGCTCTGTGTTTCCTGTGTCTGAGGGGAGGCAGTTTGCAGTGGATGTAGACAACACCAGCACCTCCTTCGCTTGCCTCAGGCTAATGTGAAGGTCTGGTGTAAGGGTTACTTGCACTACAGGGTTGTCCGAGTAGAGGCTGGCGGCTCTAAGAAGCAGTAGGCCTGTTGTAGTGGATTGGGTGATTCCCAGTCCCTGGTGGTATTTGGACTCTTGTGCCATCAATCTTCTGTTGCCCTGGATTCCCAGGAAGGGTGCAATATAAAATTTGCACCAGGAGAAGAGCTTTGGACCCCGTAGTGTCCAGTAAATAGAGTCCGTCACCAACAGCCGTATAGAGAGCAGCCATCATGATCCTGGTCAAGCCCCACCCCAAAAACTCTTGAGTGGTTCTTACTTTATTTTAATTTCTTCTTACCTTGTTTGGGTACTCTAATTTTAAGACTAACTGTTGTTTAATACATTAATGAGGTCTCAATATATACCATTTTGATCTCTCATTGTGTTATTTCATAGTTGTAAGATTTTCTGCGGCATATTTACAATAGAAGTGGCGAGCGCGGCATTGGCCGCCGTGGCTTAAAGCCACGCTCCGCCACTTCATAAACGCAGGGCTACACCATATTTATAAAATATGGTGCAGCCCTGCATTCCCCCTGCGCTGGCACTAAATTTAGCTGCCTAGTGCCACTGCAGGCACCCTTGCACCATAGTGCAAGGGTGTCTGCATTGCAAGGGAAGATTGTTTATGTGCAGGTAGGTGTCCCTTCCTGCACATAAACTCTCTTTAAATGGTGTTTTTTAACTTCTATGTGTGCTGATTAATTCAGCGCACATAGAAGTTGCAAAATGTAATTTTTTAAAATTATTGTTTATGTGCAGGAAGGTACACCGTCCTGCACATAAACAATCAATGGTGTTTTGCTGTTTCTATTGAGCCAAGGAGGCTAACGCCGCGCTCTGCCACTCCTATTGTAAATATGCCCCTAAGTTTTGGTGCAGAGAAAGAATATTGAATAAAAATTATCGATTTGCATAAATATCGAGTTGTAAATATCGTGGTTCAGAAATATCGACAGCAAGAACATTGTGGTCAAGAAAATCACACACCGGCAACCAGTACACCTTCAGGCTGCAGACTTAGAAGTATAAAAAAACAGAAAGAACAACATCCCTGTATCCATCAGGACCATCCCAATACTGCTTCAATTTATGAAAGAGTTTAAGATGCACCCGTTTGACTAAAAGTACATCATAATGCATTAATCATCCACAAACCTAATACCTCTCCAATCACGTGTTGGCACTGTGCTTGTTTTTCACCTTCTAAAGCAGCCTGCTGCATTTTGGTTAGGGTTGTGTTATAGAAATATCACCTTACATACATATGTACACGCATTACAAAAACCTTTGAGCACACAAAAAGTGATGCACACATTGCTGCCTTCATCTAAAATAAATGCAAAAAGAAACATTGATGGATAGAATGCAGAACAATGTCATACATTCACCCCAGTACAGAGATCTGGGCCTAAATCCATTGTTTTTTTGTTCACCATGCCATTCCAGTTTGGAACCAGCCATATGCAAATCAGTCTTGACCCTGCACCCAATGGCAACAGTCCAGCCCGAACTGCCAGGCCAGGTCCTCCCTGGACTGGAAACAAGCATCCTAGGACCGGTTTCGGGCTTTCAGCCCTCATCAGCCAGGATAGCTTAACTCCAGTGCCATGGAGAACACGGGACCCACGTCTGTGCATACCTCTCCCACTCTGGGTGACAAATGCAAAAAGAACAATTGATGGACAGAATGCAGAACAATGTCATACATTCACCCCAGTATAGAGATCTGGGCCTAAATCCATCGTTTTTGTGCTCACCATGCCATTCCAGTTTGGACCAAGCCATAAGCAAATCAGTTTTGACCCTGCGCCCAATGGGAACAGTCCAGCCCGAACTGCCAGTCCAGGTCCTCCCTGGACTGGAAACAAGCATCCTAGGACTGGTTTTGGGCTCTCAGCCCTCATCAACCAGGATAGCTTGACTCCAGTGGCATGGAGAGCACAGGACCCACGTCTGGGCATACCCGTCCCACTCGGGGTGTCAAATGGAAAAAGAACAATTGATGGACAGAATGCAGAACAATGTCATACATTCACCCCAGTACAGAGATGTGGGCCTAAATCAATTGTTTTTTTGTTCACCATGCCATTCCAGTTTAGACCTAGCCATATGCAAATCCCTCTTGACCCTGCACCCAATGGGAACAGTCCAGCCCGAACTACCAGGCCAGGTCCTCCCTGGACTGGAAATAAGCATCCTAGGACCAGTTTTGGGCTTTCGGCCCTCATCAGCCAGGATAGCTTAACTCTAGTGGCATGGAGAGCATGGGACCCACGTCTGATTTGCATATGGCTGGGTCCAAACTGGGGTGGCATAGTGGGCAAAAGAACAATGGATTTAACCCAGATCTCTTGACTGGGGGAGAGTGTTTGAATCATTCAGCATTCCGTCCATCATTTGTTGCAGTTACACTTTTCGCCCTAAGTGGGATGGGTATACCCAAACGTGGGTCCCTTGCTCACTATGCCATTGGATTCCAGCTAGCCTGGCTGATGAAGGGTGACATACCCCAAAACCGGCCCCAGGATTCTTGTTTCTGGTCCAGGGAGGACCTGGCTTGGCAGTTCAGTCTGGACTGTTCCCATGAGGCACAGGGTCAAGACTGATTTGCATATGGCTGGGTCCAAACTGGGGTGGCATAGTGGGAAAAAGAACGATGGATTTAACCCAGATCTTTTGACAGGGGGAGAATGTTTGAATCATTCAGCATTCTGTCCATCAATTGTTGCAGTTACACTTTTCACCCTAAGAGGGATGGGTATGCCCAGAGGTGGGTCCCTTGCTCACTATGCCACTGAATTCAAGCTAGCTTGGATGATGAAGGGTGACATACCCCAAAACCGGTCCCAGGATGCTTGTTTCCGGTCCAGGAGGCCTGGTTTAGCAGTTCGGTCTGGACTGTTCCCATGAGGCACAGGGTCAAGACTGATTTGCATATGGCTGGGTCCAAACTGGGGTGGCGTAGTGGGCAAAAGAACAATGGATTTAACCCAGCTCTCTTGACTGGGGGAGAATGTTTGAATCATTCAGCATTCCGTCCATCATTTGTTGCAGTTACATTCATCTAAAATAACACACAAAAACCAGCACTATCCATATAGCTGCATTCTGCCCCATTGCCAACATATGTACAATATACAATAGTGAATTGTAAAAATCAAAAGAATTCTTCTTTCCCGCAAACAAAACTGGGCTCACAAAAATTGCTTTCCATCACCACAGATTCCAAGATCTATCATGCAGCATGATTTCTTCAGTCATACTCAGCCCTGAACATGCAGCTTAGGTTTAACAAAGAAAGAAATGACAACTTTGAAGAAGCTGGGAGAATGTCTAGGATTACTTGCTAGAAACCTTCAGTACCCTTAGTCCTAGCATCCTCATAACAGTCACAATTTATGAGGTTGTCACCATCTTCCGACAGGAAAAAAAACAGGGAATGCTAGAAACCAAGCTATTTAATATGCCAGTGAAACAGTCACTAATAGTCATTGTTGGGAGAGGTTTTTCTTTCACTTAATATGCCAGTAAAATAGTCACTAAATTTATTGTTGAGCTCTTATTTCCTTGATTTGAGGCCCCAAAGGTCACAGAAAGAGAATCACACTTCCTAAAAGTAGATGATTATTTGACATACACGACCAAAGCTCTCTTCACATCCATCAAATGTTACTTCTCTTCCACAGTTGAAGAAGGGCATGTTGAAATTAGGGACGATTATTTCCTGACTCCTGTTAATGGCTGTAGGAACTTAAGGGAGAAAAACAAGATCTAACATCTGAATAACTTCATCATCCACCACACACAAAAAGAGGATGACATAGTAGAGCTCCTAACTCTCTCACTCTCTTATGTAATGTTAAGGCCACCAGATATGCCACTTTCCAAGTTATGAATTTCATTAAAAGCCATTCAAAAAGACTCTAAAGGATGTTTTGTAGTTCCATTTAAAACTAAGGGTAAATCCCAAGGAGGGGTGCTACTCTTTCCCCTTTGCTGATCCAAAGAAAAACTATTAACTAACAAGGAAACTACATTTTTTTCCTTTCCCTAAATTTTCCTATATATCTCTAAAAGCTTTGATTGATATCCATTGGGATTTCAATGTGGACACTGAAACATTTTTATTGAAACTTCAATGTTTAGGTCTTATGTGACTTCTAGATTGCCTCTGCTAGATGTGAAGGAATTCCTTTTGTATGTAGGTCTTCCTCTCAATTTCCAAACCAAATAATGTAGATGGTCTGGAGACTGACAACACACTTTCTTCACCAATAAGGGAAGAAGAGATGAATCTTCGGGGATGACATAGCTGTGGACTTCAGCGTGGGAACACATGGCCTCCTCAGCCAGTATGGAACAACCATTTTGCCGGAGGCAAAAAGAATGAGATATGGTATCCGAACTGCATACTTTCTGGAAGATCAAGGTAAGTGAGTCATTTCTTGGGATAGAAACATCTGACTCAACTTGTCTGCCTCCACATTGTCATTCATCTGATGTAGTCATCCCCTAGGAAAGACTATGCCTCTCTATTCCAAGTCGAATTGTTTACGCAAATTTCCTACTTAAATCTCGTCCTTGTTCCTTCCTGGAAGTTTATATATGACTGTTTGTCTACTGCAGTCATCTAGACTATTGACCCAGCACTTCAGTGTTGCTCCTCAATCAAAAGAAATTGCATCTGTGGTTACAATGTAGGTTTCCCACAATGAAGAGAAAGATCCTTTTTTAAATTCTCCCAATTCATGCAAGTTCCTGTTTTATTTGAAGAGTGTTCAAAATTAGCTTGCTCAAGTCTTGAGACCCCGGAGATCAATGTGACTTCCAGCTATGCAGTTCTCACAAAGAAGATCTGACCAAGGTGAGCCATTCGGCACATTGATGACCTGATATCTAGAGTAAGGTACCAGAGTTACCTCCATTCCAGAGCTTTATTCTGTTCTTTACATCTCTGACGTAGACTACTGAAAAATCACAGAATCCTCATAGATACCTCTTTCATATGACTGCTACTTGAAGGTATTGACATCCTTTAAATTCTTCTGCATTTAAAAGCCATTGGGCCCGATTCACAAAAGTAAACTGAGTCGAAAGTCTAACTTTCCGAGTTTTGGTATTCACAAAGGACATTTGCTACTCTTAAATGCCCTTTGTGAATACTGAAAGTCGTAAAGTTAGACTTTCAGTATTCACAAAGGGCATTCACAAGTAGTAAATGCCCTTTGTGAATACCGAAAGTCGTAAAGTTAGACTTTCCTCTCAGTTCACCTTTGTGAATCGGGCCCATTTGTTCCACCATGTTAAGCCCCTAAATCCCCACCATCCACAGCTTTCATCAGCTGACCTATCTCTTCACGCATGTCCTCCTATATAAACCATCTTGCAACCACCCTATAAAGGTTTTGAATCACCCATATCCTTACTTCTAAATTGATCCCCCTTGTCTAAATGGTCTTTCTGATTGGCTAGGATATGCACCTAAGCCAGGCAGAACCCACCACTCAAGTCAGGGCAAGTGAGCTACACACCAAAGATAACCTGTGCTCACCCTCTGGTAGCTTGGAACAGAGCAGGTAGGCTTATCATCAGAGGCAATGTGTAAAGTGTTTGCACAGCACACTGACACCAGTGACACAATGAAAACACCACAAAAGAGACTCCAAAGATGGTTATATAAAAAATATAGAAAATATATTGTACATAACACAAGACGACATGAACCAATAATTACTTTGCCAACTAGGCAATTGTCAGACACCATACTGAGTGCAATAAGAGAAATGCTTATATGTTGCTCACATCATGAAAACACCATTACTGTGCATAGTATGCAATCATATTATATAGTATTCATTATCCTGAGCAGTGCAAGGTATGACACAACATAAAATATTATTTAAGTCATGCAATCAGCATATAATTAATAAAAACCCATATATCACCACATATTAACATACACATGTAGGCCACAGCGCACCTGTGATCCTGTTTTGTGTTATACGGTAGGTAATCACAGAATGTAAGGCACCATGATTTTTCACTACCATCCTACACATACCAAACATGGCAACTCTACTCCTTTCAGATCAGGAATTACCACTTAAACACATGTAAGGGGATTCCCAATGTTAGCCTATGAGATCAGTAGGCCTCACAGTAGTGAGAAACGAAATAGGCTTCTTGTCACTAACAGGACATGCCACATAAAAAAGGCACATGTCCTACCTTTTACTTCCACAGCACCCTGCTCATAGGGCTATCTTGGGCCTACCTTAGGGGTAACGTATACGTAGAAAAGGGGGAGTTTAAGGCTTGGCAAGTAGTTTTAAATGCCAAGTCAAAGTGGCAGTAAACTGTGCACACAAGCTATGCAGTTGCAGAGGTTAGACAGGTTTGAAAGGCTGTGTCTGTGGGTGGCACAAGCAGGCCAACCAGTAGCATTTAGTTTACAGATCCTGCCTATATGCGATACTACTTTACAAAGGACTTGCAAGTAAATTAAATACGCCAATCAGGTGTAAACCAATCGTACCATGTTTAGAGGAGAGAGCACATGCACTTTAGCACTGATTAGAAGTGGTAAAGTGCCCAGAGTCCTAAAATCAACAGAAAGAGAGTAAGAAAAATAGAAGGAAGAAGGCAAAGAGTTATGTGGTGCAGATATTTAGTTGTAAGAAAATATGTTTTTTTTTACTTGACTCGCCGGGCTTTAGATTCCTTATTTGTTTGATCTGTTTTGAATTTATGCTGAATTTATGCTTTCCATGCTCTTCCTCTCTCTCCTCCTAAGAATCTTGAACTCACCCCAAACAATTAAAGAGTGAGATATTATGAAGATATTTGGGTTGCCTCTATGGAGTTTTATTTATTTATTGAATTCATTACAGCACATCTATCCAAAGCGCTTGAGAGGCAATAATAACAATAGTACATTATAGTGCAAGGAAATCACTGAGTATTCGTGGTTATATTTGATTTACAATGTTCACGAAGTATTCCTTGACTAATCCCTTGAATACATAGATGTTTGTCACAGAGCGAATAGAAAACAGAAGTTAATTTCATATACAGAGAGCAAGTAATGTGAAAGAATGAAAATGAGAAACACATGATTATCAAGGAACAATATGAAGAAACTGAGAGTAAGACAGGAGAGAGCGCGTTGGGGTGTACAAAGAAACCAGGGAACACACTCATGATGGAGGAAGACAGTGAATAGAAAGGTATCCTAGCTCAAAGTTGCCCTCTAGTTCATGAAATTCTGCACATCAACCCTGACAAATTGATCTGTAAAACAAACTCAATATAAACTAAATACTTGAATCAACTCTTAATAATTCTTGTTTTAGTAACTGTCTCTGCAGCAGGTAGCTAGGCAAGGTAGACTAGGGTCAGCACTTGCGCTCCATTATAGCAATACTGTATTGCTATACTTAAGACAGATGGACAAAGAGCACAATCTGGATTTGAGGTAAATGCGGTCCCAAATCGACTCGTCTATTATCACATGGCAGCGTTCTTTGGGGCTAACAGCATTGTATTGAATGAGGGCTTACAACAGCAAACATTGACCTTACCTCATGCTTCAGGTACATCTTTGCTCATCACCAGCCATTATTGGAAGAAGTTCCAAAACCACCTTCAATTGTTTTACTTCTCTTATTTCTGCTTGTATACTCATTTTGATGATCTTTTATCATAGTCACTATATAGATAGCTTGATTTTTTATTATGCTCTATATTTGTTCTCCTTGCCTCTCAGTTTTTAAGCGTATTGTCCTAATTAATTCTTTCCCTCTTCCGTATCCCTTTAGTTATATTCTAGCCTTTTTCTTGTATGCAATGATTTGATTACGTTGACAGTTACTGTATGTTGATTATCGCTTTGTAATTTGTACTCTTAAATTTTCAAAGCAAATGTATACAGTCGTTGCAATTTTTCCATAATAAATGTCTTTTTTTCAAATCTAAAAAAAATGGATACCCTGTGTTCCCTAATTGAGAAGACATTAAGGGCCTCATGTAGGTAGCCAAATATCGGTCGGTAACGGCCGAAATTCGGTAAATTTCCCATTACCGACCGGTATTTAGTCAAGTGAGATGTAGGAGGCCAAAAACCAAAATTCGGTAAATATGAAGCGGTAAATACCGATTCAAATTTACCGATTTCTAAAATACCGATTCATATTTACCGAATACATATTTTCCGATTCGGTAAATATGAAGTGGTAAATAGGAAGTGGTAAAACGGAAAAAGACATGTAGGTAAATTCGGTAATTTAGAAATCCATGAAATTCGGTAATTAAGAGTCGGTAATTAACACAGATTGAAAGCAGGTGGTAATCATCAACAGTGCATAAAAGAAATCCCAAAATGCATCAGCGTGGACAACATGGCCGCTCTGTATGTCATTGCAAGGCGCCTACGTCTACAGGCAGCAGGTCTGAGGATATGGAGACGGGAGGAACGCATATACAGACAGCGCATCACACTCTTCCAACTGACTGAGGCTGAGATACATGAAAGGTACAGGCTACACCCACAAACCATCATGGACCTGATAAGGGACCTGCACCCACTCCTGGACCAGCCAACAAGAAGGGCGCATGCCATACCACCACATGTGCAGGTTCTCTGCAGCCTACATCTACTCGCTTCTGGAAGTTACCAGGTGGTGATAGCTGCGGTGGGCGGTGTATCCCAGAGTTGCCTGTCCCGTTTCTTCAGGAAGTTCCTGGATGCCATGATGCAGAGAATGCACCACTACATCAGCTTCCCAAACACACAGGCTGAACTGCAGAAAACTAAAACTGACTTTTATCACATGGCACAGTTCCCCCATGTCATCGGCTGTATTGATGGCACACACATCCCAATCTGCCCACCAGCTGCCACTGAGCACATCTACAGGAACAGAAAGTCCACCCACTCCATCAATGTGCAGGTAATCTGCGATGCAGGGAACATCATCACTGACATTGTTGCGAAGTTTCCTGGGAGCACCCACGACTCCTACATCTTCCAGAACAGTGGGATCTACATACGACTGCTTGCCGGAGAATTTGGAGAAGGATACCTGCTAGGTAAGTCACAGTCACGCCCCCTAATACTTAGTGCAAATCATAGTGTATTGAGGCATGTGACTGATGGTTCCCTTTAACTCACCTAGGCGACAGTGCATATGCCGTGCGGTCATTCATCCTGACTCCCTACCTACACCCATCAACCCAGAGTGAGAGACGATATAATGTGGCACACAAATCTACACGAAATGTGGTGGAGCGCACGTTCAGACTATTGAAGAGCAGGTTCCGCTGCCTCCATAAAAGCGGAGGTGCACGGCAGTACACACCCATCATCTGTTGCAAGATCATTGCCACTTGTGCAATGCTGCACAACCTTGCCACAAAGAGAGGTACAGAGGTGGAACTAATAGATTTTGAGGACAATGATGATGAATCAGGTCAGCCAGAGGACAACGCTGCTGGAGTGCCAACAGCAACAGATGGGAGAGAGAGACGGGCAGAGATCACATGCAACTATTTCTGAGTAAGTAAGGGGACACAGTCAGTTGTTGTCTGTAATGACGTAGTTTAATAATGCACCACTACGCCACTAAACAAGGATAATGCCATTCTGGCAACATTGCTCATTCACAAGTGTGAAGTCCAGGGTTACGTCACCCAATAGTCTATTGCTACGCGGTGCAGCATCAAAGTTTGCGGCCACGCGCTACATTGTGGGATGGCACGGATTCAGCCTCCTCACTGGTGCCAGCCCCATGCCGCCTGCTGCTCCTGCGTGTTTCTGGGACGGGGGGTGTGATGCTGCTCCTGCTGCTGGTGTCCATGCTTTCTGCAGCATCCCCTGCACCACTTGTGGCCGCCTGACTGGTCAATAGGACCTCCAGGGCACTGGTGACCTGCACCATCCCCCTAGTGACGTTGCTGCTGCAGTGTGTCAGGCCCTCCTGCATGTTCACTGAGCGCCGGCAGAGTAGTAATGTTGCAGTTGCCAGGCGGTTGAGTGCCCTGGTGTGCCTGTCTCCCCTCTGCCGTTCCCGGCGCCTTGCAGCTCTATCTGCGTCCAACTTGCTGCACAACAGCTGCATGGACTGTGACACGTCCCGCAGGCCCGCTGCCATGTCAATAATCCCCGCCGCCATTGCGCAGATGTTCCTGTCCATGTGTTTGAATGTGGTTTTCAGTCCCCGCACATGCCGCTGTACTGAAATGACTGCCTTTGTTTGCAGGCGCTGTTGTTTTAACATGTTGGCCTCAAGGCCCCCAAAGACCCCATGGCTGTGATCGATTGGTGGTGGACTTTGCTCACGCGACCTGCGGCGCCGTCCTGCACCCGTGTCTTCTCCCTGTGAGGTGGAGGGCACAGTGGTATGTCTCCCATCCTGGGGTATAGTATTTGGCTCCGGGCCCCTGCTGTCATCAGATGATGTGTGTAACACGTGCAGCCTGGCAGCAGCACGCCTCCTCGACCTCACTATTGCAGGCGGTGATGTGGCCGGTGACTCCAGCATGAGTGGTGATGCTGGCTCAGGTACTGGGGATGCTGGCTCAGGTACTGGTGATGCTGGCTCAGGTACTGGGGATGCTGGCTCAGGTACTGGGGGTGGTGGCTGTGGCAACGCTCTCTGGCCATAACTTGTGCTGCCCGTAGCTGAACTGGCTTGACGGTGTGCCCCCTCTCCTGTGCCATGTGCAGTCCTGCGCGATGTTACGTCTGTGGACAGAAATGCAACATCAGCTCAGTGTACCTGAAGGCATGCATTGCAAGCTTGACAATAAATTGATGTAACACTCTCACATAGTCCCCTGTCTGCTTTAGGCTAATGTGTGTACCATGCATCATTGTTCTGTGCTATTCTGTTCATGGTGGGGGATCCCTGACTACATCTCCCATAATGCATTGCCTGTCTGCAGTAACACATGGACTGGAGTGGGATACTCATTTCACAATGGGGGATGTGGGATAGGGGTAGGGGGGGCTACATTGCTGTGCATTCCTCTTACCTTGTTGGGTGGCGGCTCTGGCAGAGCTGTCGGCATCCCCAAGGCCCACGACACTCTCGGGCTCGATTGTCGACTGCACCAGCTCCTCCAGTTCGGTGAGGGCAGGTGCCCTGTTACTTCCACCTCCTGTCCGGCTGGCCTCCTTCTGGATGTCCCCCATCTTCCTCTTAGTCACGATGCGCAGGTCGTACCAGCGTTTTTTTAGTACGTCAATGTCCCTGTGGGTCACTCCCACAGCATTTACCTGCGCCTGGATTGCCAGCCAAATAGTGCGCTTCTCACACTCTGCCACTTGCAGGGATTGCCTCCCAAAAAGCTTCTGGTGCTGCTTCACCACCTCCTCCACTAGCACCTGGAGTTCCTTGGGGCTGAATTTCACCTTGCGCCTCCTTTCCCCTCCTGTCCTCTGGCTGGACATAGTGAAGTTTGATCTCAACAATCAGGCACTGGCTCCCTGCCTCTCCTCTGCACTCCCAGCCTCTCCTGAGTCTGTTGATTGAGTGCACCTGCCTGGGTGTGGCCACTTCCTACTTGGGTGGGGTTTGGTTGCACAGGATTGGCTGTTTCAAACAGTCATGTGATTTCGTTTTTCCGATTCGGTATTTTCCGAATCGGTATTTACCGATTCGGTAAATACCACCGCGGTATTTACCGAATCGGTAAATTCTGATTCTTGAATACCGAATGTTACCGATTCGGTAAATATTACCGAATTGTTACCTACATATAACTTACCGATTCTTAAATACCGATTCGGTACGGTTCGGTATTTAAGAATCGGTAAATTTTATTTACCTACATGAGGCCCTAAATGAGGAACCCATTTTAGATCAGAATGCATAGGGTGCACTCCTACTGTGTTACCTTCCCGAATTGTATAACAGTGTCAGTCGGCTTCAGACCTCACATTCCAATTTATAACTAAGTGGGTGCATTTTTGAGTTGTGTTCTTAGAGTTTATGTATCTGTATGTTTCCAGTATTGTCTATAGGAAGAGAATTTTTCTCCTCACAATGATGGCCCCCGGGGGAAGTAAGGTCGCAGACCAGTCTTCCCCTGGGGAAGACCAGCTGAGAGGTCAAGGGGTGCAGTTGGGGAGGGGTATAAGGGTGCAAGGGAGGAAGGCTCTGCCTCTTCCTGCACTCAGCACCATCAGGGAGGGTCGCAAGGAGTTAATTGGACCACTCGCCCGCCCTGCAATTCTTGGGGTTTGAGGACGGGGTTGGTTGGAACATGTCAGTTTAGGACAGGTTGTAGGTTTGGCGGGAGGGTACTTTGGAGGGATGGGGGAGTCATTGATGGGCAAACCCATCCCTCGGGTGGGGAGAAGGGTGAATGATCGGGGTGCGGAATGCATGAGTGCGAAGGAAGGAGATACAGGAGAGGATGTTCGAAGATAAGTGAAGAAGTGGATGGAGAATTGAAAGGGATCAAGTAGTGGAATGGGAAGAGAGATTTGGAGCGAGATGAAATGGTCTGAGTGAATGAAAAGTTGATGTTGGGGATTGTTTATGGTTAATTAATGTTGGGGGTTTAATGATTCTGTTTATACAGCCTTGTCCTAATAAATGGCCTTTTACGCTTCAAGAACAGCGTGGAGTGGTTTATTGCACGAGAGTAGCGCACCAAACTCACTAAAAATAAGGCTTCCTTGTTCAGGAAGTGGATGGTACAATTAAACAGAGGTACTGGACTGTGGAAAACTCTTGTAATGGCACCTTCAGTCGGCGACGGCCGCTACAGCACCTCACTTTCTAGAATGCATCTACCAGAATGCACAGGAACTCACCTGTCGGTGAACCCCATCATTGATTTTTAAAGAAGCAGCAGAAATAACACAATTCATTGTGACAAAGAGAGCAGAGAGGAGAAGGAGAACCGTTCTGACTCCCCTAGCTCATACAAGCTGAAACTAGGCACAAAAAAATGTGTTCCATGAATGGCATGGCAATCAATTGGACAAAGTACTAGGGATAGCGAAAGTGAACCTCTTATGACACCATAAGTGTAACACACATTGTAATAAAGGTTCTCACAATCCTTGACCCCAGCATTGCAATTTGTTCATAAATCATTAATGGGCGATTTTCCTGTCTAAAACTTCAAGTGTTGCAGTTTTATTCCTACCATGTATATATCACACGTCTTTTAGATTACCACAGGCGACATTTTTTAGGAAATATTTGCCTCAGGAGTCTGAGCATTTTTTTCATATTTTTGCCAGACTGCTTCTGCTTGCACAAGTAAGCTGTACATCAGCGGTAGTTATACTATTTAACACAAATGCCAGAGGATTGTTGCAACACGTTTGCACTGCTCTATATACAAGCTCATAGGCTCACGGACTCTGGTTTCCTGTAGGGTAATTTCTTTTGGGGCGGTCAAACGAAAATGCAGATCTCCAGAAATGTGTTCCAAATTGATGCAAATTGGAAAAATGAACCCACGCTACGTTAATTACCAAAGGGAACATCTATTCTGCTAGCGCTTCAGCCGTCATGATGTCAGTGTCATCTTCAACAAACAGATTTAACTGTGTACCGAGCAGGATAAAGACAAGCTTCATTTTAAATCTTTGCACTGCCTCTCCTATGTAATTACCTGATTTCTAAACTGTACTTGCATCAGATGCCTTTCTGCAGAGTACAGCGTGTGCTGTATGTGATTGGAATGTAATTACTTTATTTTCTGCCAAATCAAAGGCACTTTCAACAAAATAAAGCTGTGCTTCAAATGCTCTCTGATATTAGTCTTTGATTCTATTTGTGGATTCATTTCTTAGCTTTCTCTTTTATCGTTATTAAATCAGATGGCATTTTTTACTGCTCTGCAATAGTCATAGAATGCCAAATATATAATCCCACACGCAGTTACCCCATACTGGTTGTTGCAATGACCTGGGGGCTCTTTATTAAGCATCCACTTACACAAGGAAACTATCAGACGGTGATTCTAATGAAATACAGTCGCTAATAGAGATCTAATTGATCTTATATTTCGTGTATTACCAATTTCCACAATCTTGAATTTCCTAGCTCTATAAATGGCCTATGATGCTGTTATCAAATTCTGTAGCACTATTGTGTTTGTCTTTTTTGCCATCTAGAAGGTCTTAAAATGATTCTTTAATGTGAAACCGAAAGTTAAGAATAAATTGGTTCAAAATGTGCAAACAGCACACAGGATAGTGTAACACATGTGAGCCTTAGAGATCCACATCTGTGACAAAGTGTGCAAAAAGGACACCTTATGGACCAGAAGACATTTGATTGACATGACAAAATATCCACATGTTGTGAAGGGATTGGGCCACGATTCACACAGATTTTACAACAATTTACCCTTTAAGAACTTCTGAATTCCAGGAATAAGCCTTACCCCTGAAATTCATAAGCACGCCTGGAGCAATATATATGTAAGTCGCACATACTTAGAGACCAATCTTTGTTTACTGGGCTTTGGATGTTTCATGGCCATACCACTGTTGTAAGTGGTGTTGTAGACGTCCTGGATTGCAGCAAATTGCAAAACATTATCAGTGCCTCTCTATTACTTTATAACATCAAAATATTTGCGGATGCCTTAGTTGTAGCTGGAGCCTCGACCAAACTCCTGAAACGGCTTCAACGCATCCATAATGCCTCTGCACGCCTGATCCTCGACATCCCTCGCCGCAACCACATCACACCCCACCTGAGAGACCTGCACTGGCTCCCCGTCAACAAGAGGATAACCTTCAAGCTCCTCACCCACGCACACAAGGCTCTCCACAACACCGGACCAGCGTACCTCATCAAACGACTCAGCTTCTACACCCCCACCCGCCAGCTCTGCTCCACCGACCTCGCCCTCGCCACAGTCCCCCGCATCCAAAGAGCGACCTCCGGCGGCAGATCGTTCTCCCACCTCACCGCCAAGACCTGGAACACCCTCCCCATTCACCTACGGCAGACCCAAGACCTGCTGACCTTCAGAAGACTCCTCAAGACCTGGCTCTTCGAGCAGTAGCAGCACTCCCCCCGCTCTCCCCCAGCACCTTGAAACCCGCACGGGTATGTAGTGCGATTTACAAATGCTATGATTGATTGATTGATTGATTGTACGAACATGGACACAGTTTATTATTCATTGACTGTGTAATTTTAATTCTTAAAAGTGTTCTTCCTTTTTAAGGAACCACAATGGTCCTAATTCAGAGTCCACAAGCATCTATTTCATCTGCCTTCATGTCTGATCCTGATTGTCCCCTTTGTCCCACGTGATCTTTACTACTCAACATCCATGAGCATCTCTTTCAGGGGGATATTGGGTGCAGTGGCTACTGTGGAGGGGCTGCATGCACCCCCTCTCACGGTGGTGCAACATTGAAGCCACCTTCACATGCTGACTTCCCACTCTCAAGTGCCCACTTACAATGTCAGCATGCAAGTATCACTGTGGTGGGCAGCTTCAGGAGATACTTGCCCCCCGCATTGCCTTTTCAATTAACCAACCCAGCAATGTGTAAAATTATGAAGATCCAGCAGATTATATAGTCCAGGTTAAAAACTTGAAGAGTTATCACTAAGATACTATGAGAATAAAACGAAACTGAATTTGTGGTTCAATACTGTTCCTGAGGCTTTAGGCATATGTTCAAAGTACTATGATTGGCGTGCACTAAAATCATTTGAGTCTACCCGAGGACAGCTATTTTTGGATAGGTTTGATAAAGAAATTGGGCAGGTGACCATCTACAGACTTTCAGGCTCATGCTTTTGGGATGGCTACCTACAATATATTTGCAAGATGTATAGTGGATTTAAGCATCATATGCATTTGGCCAAATTCTTCGAAGGGGCGGAAAAGGGTCCTAGAGTTTAGGATGAGTGTTTGACAGATTACAGTGGTAATTCAAAGTGGAATGGAGAGCAGCTGTCTGGAAAAATGTTAGCACTGTGCACGGACGCTAAAGGAAGTCTCAGCTTTTGAGTTAATCTGGGTAAGGGGTGATGTGGTACTTGCCGACCAGAGCGGTTGAAAGACATCAATCTTGGAAAAAGCATTTTTTTAACTAAGATCTACTCCAATTCTAGTGATGAGATTTGTTGTTCAACAAGAGAATTATCTTTTGGTCCAACAGTTGTTCTTTATTGCAGACACAGAACAAATGGTCGAACCTCACTTATTGTGGTTGATACTTAGATGTTTAGAATAAGACCACAGCCTCTTTGGATGGTCAAATCAGGAGTATCAAACATCCATTTCCATTTCTCAGATTTAGCCCAGCACAGCAAAGATGTTAAGTAGACAGGCATCCAAGAGTGCAGGAGCAACCATTTAACTCAGAGGCTCAACCATTTGGAACTGGGGACAGATATTCAGGGTAAGAAGCCAAGTGTGACTGTAAGTGTTTATAACTCCAAAAAGGTAAGAACCTGCAAGACTGTTCAAATTGTTTTGGAATCAGGGTGACTAAACACTACCACTTGGACACTAGTCCAAGGCCTTGAGTAAAAAGGAAAACACCTCTTTCTCTCTCTGAGGCTGGGAATGGGATCATACAGTCTCCATGATGGTTGAATGACAGGACTTTGTAGATATAAATATCATACAATAAAAATATCATAGCCAAAATAATGGCTTCCTAAATCTCATCAAGATAAGTACATACGTGTAATTATCGATTTACTATTCTTCACTCCAAATCTACATACCTTCAACATATATGCACACACACATGCACACACATGCACATGCACACACACATACATATATTCAATGAAAAAACAAAGGTTAAAGATTAGTTATAGTTATGAGAACTTTATTTATTATTTCTATACAAAACAAACTTAAACTACACAAACATTAAAAATTCAGAAGTTATAGTTATAATTTAGAGTTCTAATTTACACCCCTGGCCAAAACTTACTATAATTCGCAAACCTCTGCACACAGTGTTGTAAACTCACTAGGCAGACTACATTAATTATAACTTGACCCTATACCATGTATGCTCTTCTCCTAAATGATGTAGTTTCAGATGGCACAAGCGTTTCTATGAGTGCTATGATTTAATGTAGTACAAGTGATGTAATATGAAAGCGTATAAGGTGTGCATGGAGAAGGTGCGAGTTCTAGTAAATGTAGTCATAAAGTGGAGTGTTGTGGAGTGATGGGATGTGCCATTTCTTCCTATAGCTTAAAAAAATTGTAATAAGCTGTATCTCACCTAAAAACTCACAACACAGCCAAAGTGTGGTGTAAATAATATGGCTGCCTTTTTATTTTATAAGTGCTGTCATTAAGCAATAATATTGTGCTCTTTGTCATCGCCATGTACCACAGTATACTGTGTGTTAGAAATTGGGTCCCTAGTTGGCAGAGGTGTGCACCCTGTCCAAGTAGGGAACACAATCCCTGTCAGGGTATGCTCGATACACACTTTAAATTAACCTGTGCTCCCCATCAGTTAGCTTGGCACTGAGCAGGGAGGCGTAACTTAAGAGGCAATGTGTAAAGTATTTGTGCAAAACACACACATACACAGTAACACAATGAAATCACCACAAAAAGATGCTACACAGGTTTAAACATAATAGAGAATATGTACCCGAGTAAAATAAGACCAAAATGACAAAAATCCAATAAGTAGAAGTCAAGATATGAATCTTTAAAGAATAAGCTAAAAATAGTGCTTAGAAGTCACAAGCGGTCAAAAGAATACTTGAGGTCGCGAGGTGCTGGTACAAATCCAAAGCTCAGGTCAGCTACAGGACCCAGACAGACCCGCTGAAGAAATACCCTGGCGTGAGCAAGTGTCGATGACGAGAGCCTACTGTGTAATCGTCAAGCAGCGCAAAGGGGGTCCCGGGTTGTCGTCAAGCTCTGTTGAAGTGAATGCAATGTGTTGTTATCAAGCCGCGCAGAGTGTCATTGTCGTACCGCAAAGGCTGTGGATCCACTGTCGTCAAGCAGCATCTGCATCAGCATTGAAGGCCGATGTGGCGCCATTCCTCATGCAGTCGGGGTGATGAGTTGGTTTTTTGAAGAAATCAGTTGCAGAAACCACTTTGGAGGCCCACGCCTGGAGGGGGCATCTCAGACAATGGTAGAACTCACAAATGGCTGAGTCCAGCAACACCAGCAGGATTACAGGAGTCATTTGTATCCCTGAGACTTCAGAAAACAGGAGGCAAGCCAGCAAGCCCTTGGAGTCACTCTGGGTTCAAGTGAGATAGGTCCAGTCCTTGTTCTCAGCAGGGTAGAGATCAGCAGGCAGCAGGGTAGCTTAGCAAAGCAGAGAAGCATTTCCTCAGAACAGCCATTCAAGGCAAAGTGGCAATCCTTACAGCACAGCCGTCTTTATGGCAGGAGAGTTCTTTCCAGATCCAGTAGTGTACTGATTTGGTAGGGTCAGAGCCCTGGTTCTTGTACCCAAAAGTGTCTTTGATTTAGGTGGTGACTTCAAAGGAACTAGCTGAAGCACATAAGGAGCCCTTTCAACCCAACCCTGTCTGCCCGGCTATCTCTGGGGGTTTAACCAGCGCTTTGTGTATGGACACGACTACCTATTGAAGTTTAAGTGTCAGCACCTCCCCTTCCTCTCTGCCCAGGAAGACCCATCCGAATGCAGATGAATGCCGATCAGTGCTGAGAATGCAGATGAGCCTCACCTCCCTGTGTTTGTGGCTGTCCAGAGGGGATGCACAAAGTGTAGCTATCACCCAGCCCAGAATTGTATTGGAGACTGGCTACAGGCACACAGAGCAAAGTTTAGAGAAGAAATGTTCACTTTTTTTAAAGTGGCATGTCTAAAATAGTAATGTAAAATCCAACTTTGCCACTAAAGAGGATTGATCATTACCATTCCGAAGATATGAAACATGATTTAGCTACTCCTCTCTAATCATGAAATGCTGGTTAAAAGGGTTTTCAAGAACTCCCAATGCTAGCCTATGGGAGGAGCAGGCCTCACAGCAGAGAAAAATGCATTTAGCTGTTGTCACTACCAGGACATGTAAAACTTAAAAGTACATGTCCTAACTTTTAGTAACACAACACCTTGCCTTTAGAGCTGTCTAGGGCCTACCTTAGGGGTGAGCTATGTGCAATAAAAGGGAAGTTTACGGCTTGGCAAGTGGTTGTAAATGCCAAGTTGAAGTGGCAGTAAACTACACACACAAGTCTCGCAATGTCAGGCTTGGGACAGTTTTGAAAGGCTACTTGGGTGGGTGGTACAATCAATGCTGAAGGCCCACTAGTAGCATTTAGATTACAGGCCCTGGGTATAAGGTATACCACTTTACCAGGGTCTTACAAGTAAACTAAATCCTCCAATCTGGTATATACCAATGTCACCATGTTTTAGGGGAGAAGCACATGCACTGTAGCACTGGTCAGCAGTGGTAAAGTGCTCAGAGTGCTAAAGCCAACAAAAAGATACAGCAAGGAGTGGAGGTAAGCAGGCAAAAGGTTGGGGGAAAACCACCCTATGGATGACAGGTCTAACACCGTGGAATTACAGCTGGATACTGCTGCCCAAAATATCACTACATTTGTGTTCCTTATTACTGAACCAATTTTAATCAAGTACCTAAAGTACCCCTTCCATACAGTAAACTATGGTCCTGCCAAATTTCATAAAAATCCATTCGGCCAATTTCCTGCTACACCTGTCTAAAAAGTCTATGGAAAATGCATTGGTGGAAAAACGTATTTTAGGACCCCCTTTTTTTATTTGCATAATCACCACAAAACTTTGCATCACCAGCCAATGTAGAAAAAGGAATAGGTCTGAAAAGTTTCATGGAGATTCATCAAATGGTGGCAAAGTTATTACCAATGACTAATCAGAGGAATTCCTAACTCTCGGAAATCTAAGTAGAACTATAAAGTGGCTACCGCCACTGTATAATATACACATACATAAATAAATCTATCTATCGAAACACAAGTTCCACAAAATGTGTCCGCTTCCACCTGATGGTGCCAGTTCCTGGCTGAGGGTACAGACCTATTTCTTTATGTCTCCCAATGCCCCACAAACAAGACACAAAGCCAGCACTCCTGGAATGTCCATATTTGCTCACCAAGTGGAGAATAAATATTTGACATTTCTGGAGTGCTGCCTTTGTAGCTCGTATATGGGACGCTGGGAGACATACATCTATACATTTATATCTGACACATATGTGGAATTTCACATAGTAAACCTATACTTACCTATATATGCTGCTCACCTTGACAATCAATTGGAAGGCAATATGTTTGCTACACTATATTCTAGTACTCCACTCTCCAGAATGTCAGAAATTGTATCCAATATGTAAGAGACAATGAAGAGTTGACAGTACAAAGGTACAGGTAAAAGTGCATAGTAAAATGACTGCCTCCTGACAATCAGTTTACCGTGTCACCTTCTTGGGCTGGCATTCTGCCAAATGTCATAATTTAAATATTGTGCTACAATATATTGTAGCAAAACAATTGACTACCACAATATTGTAATATAAGAGTGAGTATAAGAGGAGTGACATTCACCCCAGTACAGAGATGTGGGCCTAAATCCATCGTTGTTTTGCTCACCATGCCATTCCAGTTTGAACCCAGCCATATGCAAATCAGTCTTGACCCTGGGCCCAATGGGAACAGTCCAGCCCGAACTGCCAGGCCAGGTACTGCCTGGACTGGAAATAAATATCCTAGGACGGTTTTCTGTTTCACCCCTCATCAGCCAGGATAGCTCGACTCTATTGGCATGGAGAGCACGGGACCCATGTCTGGGCATACCCGTCCCACTCGGGGTGCAAATGGAAAAAGAACAATTGATAGACAGAATAAAGAACAATGTCATAAATTCACCCCTGTACAAGATCTTTGCCTAAATCCATCGTTTTTGTGCTCGCCATTCCAGTATAAATCCAGCCATATGCAAATCAGTCTTGACCCTGCACCCAATGGGAACAGTCCAGCCCAAACTGCCTGGCCAGGTCCACCATTGACTGGTAACAAGCATCCTAGGACCAGTTTCAGGGTTTCACCCCTCATCAGCCAGGATAGCTTGACTCCAGTGGCATGGAGAGCATGGAACCCACGTCTGGGCATACCCGTCCCACTCGGGGTGACAAATGCAAAAAGAACAATTGATGGACAGAATGCAGAACAATGTCATACATTCACCCCAGTACAAAGATCTGGGCCTAAATACAGACTGAGTATAAGAGGGAGCATAAGAAATTGTGTATTGGTTGAGAGGGGTGGAAGCCCCACTCAGGCAACTCTCAAAGTTCTTGTCAGGGTGAACCACAAAACATCACTAAATTAACCTGTGCTTAACCCTCTGGTAACTTGTCACAAAGCAGTTAGGCTTAACTTAGAGGCAAAGTGTAAAGTATTTATGCAGCACATAAACAGTAATAACGTGAAAATACAAGAAAAGAAAAATCTTAAACTAATTTAGGACAATAGTGTGACATTTACTGAATACAATGATACCAGAACGAAAATAATCCAATCACTAGAACCAGAGATATAAAATTCTAAGGTTTTAGGTAGCTATAGCACCGTAAAGCCCAAAACGCTACTAGTGTTAATCTGGTTGTGCTGGAATTGAAAAAAGTCACATGTTCAGGCCGACAACGATGATGCACAGGTCGGACACAGGGGCCAGGTCAGTCCAGCTTGAAAAGTTACCTTCTCAAAGTCCTTCTCGGTGGAGGAGGCCATGTGGTGCAGGGAGAAAATTGCAGATGGTCGCTGCTGTAGCGAGAAGAGCAGGCCTGTCATCATGAACGGTCGGTGTTGAGCGAAGATCCAGTCGGGCATCATAGACGATCGTTGCTGGAGCTTCGCGTTGGCAGTCACCGTTGGCTGTTGTTACTGTAGCAGATCTCATGTTGCTGGCAGTCCCTATCATGCAAAAAGTTGGGGTTTACTGGAGCTTCACGCTGGCAGTCTTCGCAGGGGGCAGAGTCTCGGAGCTAAAAGGCGCCTTCACGGCCACAAAGATCTTACAACTTCAGGATTTCCTCTGTCTTCACAGGACAAGTTCAACTGATGCTAGCCAAGGATCCAGGACCTGGGAAGGCACCTAATGGGAATCAAGAACTCAATCCAGCATAAGCGAGGAAGATTTTGGCAGGCCCAGTTGCAGGTTCAGTGCAGCAGGTCAATTATTAAGTTGCAGGGAGGCCTCTGGAACTTGTTTTGACCCGGTATCTCAGACAAGTCAGCCAACTGATGCTGGGAGTTACTCAGGTTAGCCTGGGATAAAAGGAGCAGGTCAGTCTTTTTTCTCAGAGAGTAAGGCAGTCTACAAGCAGCAGAACAGTCCTCTTGAGGGGCAAAGCAGCCCTTCTTCTATAATGTCCAAAGGTCCAGGAGTGTACCGAAGAGTGGCTCTGGAAGCCCAATATTTATACCTGGTGCCACCCTTTTGGAGTGGGGAGATTCCTTATACTACCTCCACATCTGGTTCTGGAAAGTTCTTCCCTTCCCCTGCCAAGGCTCCAAGAAGTCTTGAGGGATAAAAAATAGTGTCAAGTTCCTTTGCGTGTGATGGAGGCAAGCCCTTTGATGTTTAAGTGGGGCAGGGAACAGCTCCACCCCCAGCCATTCTGACAGGATGGCCCATCCACCCCACACTTAGCCCCATTTTGTGCCACTGTCTGGAAGGAATACACAAACCCCAACAGCACAGCCATTCACAGTCATGTGACCCAGGACACTGGCAGAAGGTACAAAACGTTGGGTCGGGAGCAGTGTTGTGTATGTTGCTACTTCCGGCAACGCAGTCCAATAGCTGCACCTTCTGTCCTTGTCTGAGTTTTCAATTCACGGATATAGATGGCAGCAAAGTCTGATTTTTGAGCTTGTGAAATTCTTCCAAATTACCATTTCTTGCCTGACACCCGAAATATAATCTAGCAACCAAATTGCAATTAGTTTTTAACATGGATAGTTTGCCTTTGTACTCAGACGTTTTATGCAGGCCGGTGCTGAGTAATTGAAGATTGTTCCTTGTTATTGTACCTCTTTGGACGTTGAAACACGTTAAGCAACACCTCATGAAAGTAGGAGTCATATTGCCAGCTACCTATTTCATATGCTGTTTTTACTGACATGATAACTGTAGCAGACATAACTCTGTTGCTGTCCTCATTGAATAGATCACCACTGTCCTCCATAAATGGATTAATAACTTTCTCAATTGTGAGCAGTAGCGAATTGACATCCTTTGTAAAAGATTTTCGTACACTAGGTATTTGTTTATGGTGGCAAAGGTTTTTTTTGGCATTCACGTTTATTCAAATTCATTTACAACTCTGTAAATCTCGGGCCCAGATATCATCCATCTTCTAAGAGCTCCTGGATTGTCCGTCTCCCTTAATGATAGCATTTTCCTGCCCATGATTTTGATATAGAGCAATTGATGAAAATACACGGTTGCTTTTATTGCCAACAAACTTTCCTTTACAAAACTCGGAGTGAATGTGTGAGTGGAGTCCTGCTTGTGTCGGCATGTCGCAAATGTGGACAGACAGCCATCGAGAATAATGACTATGATTTGTAGCAAAAATCCATCGAGTCATATGATCAAGTCATTGTTCATACAAATCAAAGTTACATTTGCTAATTGAACAAACACATTCAAGAGCAAGTATCCGGAGAATCATAGCAATTGCCCAAAATTGGAAGTGTGGGTGCTTGTTGAATATCCACTTAATCCATTTAGAAATCTCCCCATATTTCTTAATGAGACTATGTGATTTGGTCTAAAACGGCTAGCATAAAATTAGTCTATTTTAAATTCAACTCGGTGTCTGTTATTTCACAGTCCCCAGAAGAATGCACAAAAAGAAAGAAACAGAAGTTCAAGATTAACAAAACATCTTCTTTTCTTCTGCAGGGCCTTTGGAGTTCCTGTCCGCCGGTACCTTCAACAGAAAGAAGAAATCAGGAAAGTCACTGTTTTATTTATTTAAGTTCTGTGTGTTAGAGTAGTGACTTTTTTCCCTTTTATACTGAGGTTAATGGAAGGGTGGTATAAGAGGAAAGGACGTGTGATCAAAAGAAAGCAACAAAAAAAAATCAAATGAGCCCAAGTAGGATTCTCTTTGCCTTTAACCTGGGTAATGCTGTTTCAGTGTGAGCAGTATCCCTTCCAATAGATTTTCCTTCGAATCAGCTTCCTCATCTTCTCCCCATCCTGTATACCTCCCACTTGTGGCTTTCCCTCCCACTTATAGGCTCTGCTTAGGAGCCTTTCATGCACCTGGCTGAGCCACAGTCCTCTTGGGACGTGGCTAGGAGCGGAGTCCGACTGGCAGACAGGATACGCCCTCTCTCCTTCAGGTATCACCAAGTTCCTCCTTGACTCCGGTTTTTCTCGTTTTTGCTCCTCTGGCTCATTGGGACCTGCTTCTGAAACCTGAGCTGGATACTCTCTCTTTGACAGGCTGCTCAGTAATGTGCAACCCAATTCTCCGCTCTCTCCTTCCTCCACAGTCGCCTCGTCTCTTCCTTTTGGAACTTCTGGCGTTCTATGGAAGTTCCAGTCTCTTACTGGCTGCCTGACTTCTTGTTTCGTCGGGGCGACCCTGCAACAGAAGATGGGTGCAGTCCGCTTCGGGGAGATAATTCTCATCCCGAGGTTCGTGACGTATACCAGATTTTCCTGATCGAGAAAAAGGGGAAACCGCGACAGGAAATCTGGCCCTGTTAAGTCCTTCCCCGATTTATGTCAAACTTCAAACTGAAAGGATTGAAGTGAAATGAACCACCTTAGGACTCTGGGATTGTTTCCTTTATTCAGGCTTAACCAGGTCAGAAGGAGCATGATTAGTATAAAGTAAAAATGGTTTGCCCTCAAGATAATAACAGAGATTATCTATTGCTCACTTGATGGCTAAACATTATTTCTCTAGTGTGGAATATGCAGTTTCTCAAGAAAATAGTTTTCTACCAATGTAAAGGATGGGTTTTTCAATTTCCTCACTGTCCTTTTGAGAGAGAACAGCTCCTATGCCCACGTCAGAGGCATCTGTTTGTAAAATCAAGGTTTTTTTTAAGTCTGGGGAGATCAGGATTATGATTGAGGTGATAGCTTTCTTTACGGTAAGGAACACTTTCTTTGCTTCGTCTGATGGGTATTGGAACCTCGCATTAGGAGTCCCTTTTTTTAACAGGTCAGTTAATGGCATAGCTATAGTGGAGTACCCTGGAATAAATCTTCGATAATATCCAATAAGCCCCAAAAAGCTTTTCTATTGGTTGGGAAAGGAACCTCAGTGATGGCTTTAACCTTTGCGGTTTGGGGCTCTATGACTCTGTGTCCTAAGAGGTTTCCTAGGTATTTTACCTTGCTAAAACAAAATTTAGATTTTTTGCATTTATATATAGTTTAGTCTTTGCCAAATCCCCCCAGACCCTTGTTAGGTGCTCTAGATCGTCTTCCAAGGTCCGGCTAAATATAATGATATTGTCAAGATAGGCGGAGGAGTACTCATGGTAGTTTTCAAGGATTAGATTCATTAATTGTTGAAAAGTGTCAGGGGCTCTATGAAGCACAAAGGGAAGTACAGTGAATTAGAACAGGCCAAAATGAGTGGAGAATGCAGTTTTTTCACTATCTTCTGCCTTAAGGTGACTTGCCAAGTACCCTTAGTAAGGTCTATTGTGCTTATATATTTGGTGTCTCCTAATCTCTCAATCAGTTTGTCAACCCTGGGAAGAGGGTAAGCATCTAATTTAGAGACATTGTTAACTGCATTGAAGTCTATACAGAATCATATACTTCCATCGGGGTTCAGAACTAATACCATGGGAGAGGACCAGTTACTTTGCGAAGGTTCTATAACATACATTTTTAGCATCTGTCCTATCTCATTCTAAACGGCTTGGGGTCTTGCTGCGGGAATTCAATGAGGTTTCAACCGTACTATTTTCCCCTCTGGAGTAGGAATAGAGTGTTTTGGTAGGTTGGTATGTCCTGGTATGCCTGAGAAAATAAAACATCTTTACCAACCCTTCCTTCTTTCTTTAGACGATTCTTTGTTTATGTGTAAATGATCTAGGGTGGAGTTGGCTCTACTTTTGGGTTGTGCCATATGTGTTTGTTTCGGTAGGGTCCCTAGCCATTTCTTTAAGAGATTTATGTGAACATTTTCTCTCTATGGGGTCCCATCTTTAGTTTATACAAGATGTTTCCAATTTTTTCTATAATTTTAAAGGGGCTTTTCCATTCAGATTTCATCTTATGAGTAGAATTAGGTAGCAAGACTATATTCTTAACTTCTTCCCCCTATCATTGTTTTTGATTTCTTTGGCTTTTCTCCAGATTTTTTTATGCCAGCTTTTAGCTTTTGGGTATACTATAGAGGGTTATCTGCTTCAGGCTTCACGTCTTTCTCTCATACCTCTCGGGTTATCTGTAAGAGTGTTAGGAGTTGTTGTCCATAGAGTAATTGAAAAGAAGAACATCCCAAATACTCTGTACCTAACGTCTTAGCACAAAGAAGGCTAGGGGGAGCATTTGGTCTCCATTTTTTCCTTCACCTGAAAGCATTTTCTTTAAGATGAGTTTGAGAGCTCCATTATATCTATCGACCAAGCCATCAGTTTGAGGTTGATATACCAAAGTTTTGATATGTTTGATGGTAAGTTATTTGCATATATGGGTCATAAGTCGCGATACAAAGGGGGTACCCTAATCTGTAAGGATTTCTCTTGGGAACCAACCAGAGAAAAAAACTCAATCAAATTCTGAGCAATAGTCTTGTTATCTGAGCTATGGATGGAAAAGACTTCTGGATAGTGGGTAGCATAATCTGCTAAAACAAGAGCGTATTGATATTCTTTGGAGGATTATAGTAAGGAGCCTATTAAATCCATTCCACTCCTCCCAAATGGGGTGTCTATTATGGGCAAAGGTTAGAGAGGCGCTTTAGGGGGATGGTACAGATTCTTTTTTTTTTTTGCTCTTCGGGACCGGCTTCTGAACCCGAGCTGAGTACTCTCTCCTTGACAGGCTACTCGGCGACTTGCAACCCGTTTCTCCTCCCTCTCCTTCTTCCGCGGTCGCCTCGTCTTCTCCTTTTGACATGCTGATATTCCACAAAAGTTCCAGTCTCTTCCTGGCTGCCTGACTTGCAACAGAAGAAGGGTGCTGTTGGCTTCGGGAAGGTAATTCTCATCTCCAGGTTCGTGACAGACTGTCTAGATTCAAGAAAACTTTGATAAGCCTTTCTCTTTAATATGTACAGTGCAGCAACAGTAATTTGATGATCTTGATGTGTATGAGTTAAGTGGGAACCCTTCAATATACCATCAACTTTTCCTATGGTATGGTAAGTCAGCTCACACTAACATACTGGTACATCTACTGTTCAAAAGCCAGTCTCCAAGCACTTTAAAGTAAGTCATTTTGATATGAAGTTCCACCATCATCACAACATATTTTTGTTCACTGTATAGATGTGGTGCATCCCAAAGGATTTGTTTTGCTAGGGCGAAGAGAGGTTGTCCATTGAAATATTAGGTGTTTGCCCTTGACACTTTAATGACTTTCAGGCAAAGCAAGATCATGGATTTAGAATGAACACTTTCTGTGAACCATATGAAATAAGCATCAATAAACACTTGGACGAACAACTGAAGAAAGTTCAAATGTTGTTTAATCACATTGAACTATAATAGGTATATATTCGATTCAACTATTAAGCAAAATCTTTTCAACAGAATACAATGAATGTGCCCAGAGAAGGAGGGAAAGAAGGGGGGGGGGGGGGGTCAGTGATTGAGTGTGGAATTTAAGGGAAAAGTGAAAACAGTAGTATATCCACTTAATGACAATCAAATTGATCGGCATTATTAAATCCATGCCACATGTTAAACATAGATCCAATCGCAAGATACAGTACAAACAACTTAAAAAACGCCATGTATAATGAGAATCACAGTGCACCATGTACTGGTGATAATACTGGCAGTAATGTTATGTCGACGTTTCGACCCCTTGATTCGTGTAGGTGTTCACTAGGACCTTACAAAATGGGGTCTTCCTCAGGACTGGGGTACGTGTGGAAAAGGAGGAGGGCACCTATAAAAATCAAATATAACGAGTGTAAGGCTGATTAATCTCAACTCATCTGGGGGAACACAAGAAATTTGAAGTTCCAAGAAATTACCGTATCTGCCTGATGTCAGGCTTCTAAGGCGCAAGGTGTCGTCAAAGATAAGGGGGTTACAAAGCCTCCCAACGGTACGAATGGAGAGAGTGATGGCCACCTAAAGACATTAAGGTAATCATTAATATAACAGTCTCCCACAACTAAGAGATCCAAAAAGTATAGAGGAGATTTAATTGACATCAACTTACTCTGCCTCAGAGAAACAAATCCCCTGTTGTATAATCCAGAAGCAGTCCAAAATCAGCCTGGATGGAGCCGTGGACAATAAAACACGGATTGGGGCGAAAGACGGGGCTGGGCCTCCGCTGAATCCCACTGGGGGAATGAATCTAAATATGAAAGAGGAGCATTAAAAATCAAAGCTGCGGACCCTGCAGCAAGTTAAAAAGTCATTAAAGGTCATGGGGAATATCACATAGCGGTTGTATGGTACGCCCTACCCCAAATAAGTTCGATAGAGCCTGTGCTCAGGGTGATTAGTTATCGAATTTATGGTAAAACTGTAGCGCTGTGATCAAAGTAAAGATACTACGCTGGCGCTTCCCAAAATAAACGCTCCGTGACTGGTGCTTAAGGAGATTTGCTTTCCAGGAGCACATTCCGGTAAAGGAAGCATGCTCTGTTAGAAAGTAAGAAAAGGTCATAGGGAATATCACATAGCGGTTGTATGGTACGCCCTACCCCAAATAAGTTCGATAGAGCCTATGCTCAGGGTGATTAGTTATCGAATTGTTGGTGAAACTGAAGCGCTGTGGTCAAAGTAAAGATACTACGCTGGCGCTTCCCAAAATAAACGCTCCGTGACTGGTGCTTAGGGAGAGTTGCTTTCCAGAAGCACACTCCGGTAAAGAATCACGCTCAGATCGGAGTCTCGGTGTTCGGGTATTACGCTGTCAGCGCGATAAGGCTATCTAGATCGCTTATGGTTAAGTTAAAGCCTGACGGATTTTTCATTTAAAAGAAAACATTACCAAAAGATGAGAGAGCAGGACTCACCCTCGTTGTCTGATCTCACTTCATGAATGGGAAGGAGCGCGCGATCCCACGGTTCCAATGTTTTTAACGGGAGACGCGAGAAAACACGTGATCTCCATTACCGTGCTGCCGCTAGATGCCGGTTTGGGCAGTGCAATGGAAAAAACTACTACCCTTCTTTTTTAGGCGAGGGCCAATGGAGACCCCCCAGAGGACGAGGCAATTGGCAGAGGGGCGCACAGAGAGGCCGCCAACCAACTACAACAAATTGGGAGAGGGGCCAGTCGTCCACGGTGAAGCAGGTCCGCTTCCAACCGGAGAATCATGGAGAAATATCGACACGACGCAAGGTATACAGATGGTAGAAGAGGACAATCCGGTGGTGAATATTTCATCCTATACCCTGGATGAAGATGAACAACAAATTTTGTCCAAGGGGCTATCCTTTGTACCCACGTCCCACCCGAATAATTTTGACACAAAGATCGAACTGCATAGCTTTTTCCGTAAGATCCGTTTGAGATATTTCTTCAAACATTCAATGTCCGATCCATCGCATTCAGTTACAGGACTTAGGGTTCCCTCCACCTTTGTTCCCCCTACGAACACCATGACCAACAAGATCTTAGCATATGAAAATATGGTACTAACGGATGTGATGAAATTGTTGTCAACACACAAGTATACCATTCCGAATACCAGTAAATTGGAGCGAACTGCACTGACTAATCTTAAGAATAACAAGGATATAGTTATAAAAGTTGCAGATAAAGGTGGTGCAATTGTGATTCAGGATACGACATTTTATAAAGCGGAGATTATGAGACAGCTCCAAGATGGGGTGAGCTACTCTAAACTGCGGCCAGACCCCACGAACAAGTTGGCGGATTAAATCCTGAGAATCCCTTCTGAAGCACATGGACAAGGCTTTCTAAGCAAACTGGAGTTTGATTAGTTGAATCAGAAGCATCCCCGACTACCAACAATATACCTTACCCAAAATCCATAAGGATATTCACAACCCGCCAGGACGTCCCATCGTCTCGGTTTGTGGCTCTTTACTAGAGCCCCTGTGCAAATATGTGGACTTTTTTCTGAAACCACTGGCAGAGAATACTGAAGCATATTTGAGAGACACGATGCAAACTATTACTCTGGTAGATCAATTACCTTTTGATCCTAGTGGGCAACTACTTGTGACCTGCGATATCGTATCCTTATACACCAGCATTCCCCAGGAACCGGCCCTGACAGTTATGAGTGAAGTTCTGAATACACGACCATCACCGATGAGA
This sequence comes from Triturus cristatus, assembly GCF_964204655.1. NCBI lineage: Eukaryota > Metazoa > Chordata > Amphibia > Caudata > Salamandridae > Triturus > Triturus cristatus. The sequence continues at coordinate 1,265,382,280 of NC_140591.1, forward strand.
GTACCTACAGAATTCATTATTTCTCTACTGACGATTGCCATGAAGAAAAATTTCTTTTTCTTTCAAGGAGAATTTTATATACAAACAAAGGACGTGGCTATGGGAGCAGCCTTCGCCCCAGATCTGGCAATCATTTATATGGACCACTTCGAGAGATTGTTTATCTTTAATAACAATCCATTTCCTGACAGGATCAACCTGTGGAAACGGTATATCGATAATATACTCCTGATTTGGAATGGCGATTCCACAGATCTGGCTATCTTCCACAATTGGCTTAACCAATGTAATAACAATATCCAGTTCACGTTACACTCTGACAATAAAGAACTTGCCTTTCTTGATATCAAGATCTATTGTGAGGACAACAAACTACATACAACACTGTATCGCAAACCGGCCGAACGCAATTCTCTACTCAGGTATAACACCCATCACCCACGTGGCTTGAGAGACAACCTACCGGTGGGCCAATTCCTGAGGATTCGTAGAAATTGTACCAAGAAGGAGGACTACATGGTTGAATCTGAAGATTTAAGCAACCGATTACTAACTAGAGGTTACCCGAGGAGATTGGTGAAGAAAGCACGAAAAAGGGCTTGGTTCAATCCTCGAGAAACCCTTTTAACACCTAAGGACAAGCAAGACATGTCGCTACAGAGAATGATTTGTGTCACTACTTTTTCCACAAGGAGTAATGCAATCAAGAAAGTGATAAACAAACATTGGAGCTTGGTAGCAGATGATATTGACCAACCTACAACACCAATGCACTCCTTCAAAAAAGCCATGAGCGTCAAGGATCATGTAGTCCACTCCTTTCTGGAGACTGTAACAAAACCCACAATTCAAGAACTTTGGAACCTCCCACCAGTAATTGGTCATTTCAAATGTGGACATTGCAAGGCCTGTGATACCACTAATACCACGAAAATCTTTGCCTACAAAGAACATTCAATCACTCTAAATTCATTTACCAACTGCAACTCGGTCAATGTGATCTATGGCATAACCTGCCCTTGCGGGTTACTCTACATTGGTTAAACACAACAGAAAGTTAAATCTAGAATTCTGCAACACCATAGTAGGATCCGTTGCACCGTAGCAGGGGCCCCCTTGGTTGAGCACTGTGGTCTCATGAATCACAATCCTGAAGATTTACAATGGTTGGTGCTTGAGAAAGTACGGTTGGGAACGAGAGGTGGTAATCTATCCGCTATTCTGAATGTGAGAGAAGCCAAATGGATGATACGCTTGAATACAATAGCCAATGGGCTAAATTAATTAGATGGTAGCAATGCGCAACTAGCGCGTCCCTGAACCTAATTTGAGGGGTCTTGGTTTCCTTTATGTGTCATCTCTTTGGGGGACTTGGAATTAAATATCCCCCCCCCTCTTTCAATATCATTATGTATGAATATTTTTAGGGTTTGAGCATTCTTGATCTGAACATTTATGTATGAATATGGGTTATTATGACCTTTTTCCTCCAATTTATGTGTTCAAGCAACGCTAATTTGTTTTTCATCAGACTACCAATGTATATTGATTCCATTGTCAATGAATGGTATCTTGATCATTTAGCATGCATTTTAATATATTGCCAGTCTTTAAAATGATGTTTTGTTAATGCATTTGTTAATTGAGAGCTGGCCCGAGTCTTTGTCAAACTATTGTCTAGCCATTATCTGACTTATGAATAAGAACCACGAGCTGGTGGTATCATTAAGGGTTTTCATACACAATTATTATGACCTTTTTTTCTCCAAGTTATGTGTCCAAGCAACCCTAATTTGTTTTTATCAGACTACCAATGTATATGGATTTCACTGTTAGTGAATGATCATCTAGCATGCATTTTAATTGCCATTTTTAATGATGTTTTTTTCTAATGCAATTGTTAATTGTGAGCTGGCCCGAGTTTGTGTCTAACTAGTGTCTAGCTATCAGCTAACTTATGAATAAGACCCATGAGCTGGTGGTATCATTAAGGGTTTCCATACACGATACTCCCATAACTCACACACATTTACTAGCACCAAACGCGACCTCCCAGTCGTCTTTTTTCCATTGCACTGCCTAAACCGGCATCTAGCGGCAGCACGGTAACGGAGATCACGTGTTTTCTCGCGTCTCCCGTTAAAAACATTGGAACGGTGGGATCGCGCGCTCCTTCCCATTCATGAAGTGAGATCAGACAACGAGGGTGAGTCCTGCTCTCTCATCTTTTGGTAATGTTTTCTTTTAAATGAAAAATCCGTCAGGCTTTAACTTAACCATAAGCGATCTAGATAGCCTTATCGCGCTGACAGCGTAATACCCGAACACCGAGACTCCGATCTGAGCGTGATTCTTTACCGGAGTGTGCTTCTGGAAAGCAACTCTCCCTAAGCACCAGTCACGGAGCGTTTATTTTGGGAAGCGCCAGCGTAGTATCTTTACTTTGACCACAGCGCTTCAGTTTCACCAACAATTCGATAACTAATCACCCTGAGCATAGGCTCTATCGAACTTATTTGGGGTAGGGCGTACCATACAACCGCTATGTGATATTCCCTATGACCTTTTCTTACTTTCTAACAGAGCGTGCTTCCTTTACCGGAATGTGCTCCTGGAAAGCAAATCTCCTTAAGCACCAGTCACGGAGCGTTTATTTTGGAAGCGCCAGCGTAGTATCTTTACTTTGATCACAGCGCTACAGTTTTACCATAAATTCGATAACTAATCACCCTGAGCACAGGCTCTATCGAACTTATTTGGGGTAGGGCGTACCATACAACTGCTATGTGATATTCCCCATGACCTTTAATGACTTTTTAACTTGCTGCAGGGTCCGCAGCTTTGATTTTTAATGCTCCTCTTTCATATTTAGATTCATTCCCCCAGTGGGATTCAGCGGAGGCCCAGCCCCGTCTTTCGCCCCAATCCGTGTTTTATTTTTTTTTAAATTTTTTTTTTATTAAGCAGAGCAAGAGGTAGATAAAACAAGACATTACAGAGTACAATTAGCGTTCGTTACATTGATAGTATGGCTTGGAAGTGTAAAGTACAATGAAAGAAAAACACTAATAAAAAATACGATATGCTTAGTGTATAGCAGCAAGAGTACATTTATGCGAGTGCTAAGCATTAATAATAACACTAATGACCCATGTAAATAGTAGATCACTTCAGAAAAAAGTGCAGTATTCCAAGTGCAAAATAGCAAAAATACAGTACTTTAAGCCATTTAATGTGCAGGTGCGAGACAAGGCAGACTACAAAAAATTGTAGTCAAAAGAATTCAACATAATGATAATCATGATAATCAGAATAAAAAGCTGATTTAAAGCGATTCACCACTTCCAATGTTTCAAAAACAGTTGCCGAACAAAGTGCAAGTGCAAAAAAAAAATTAAGTCTTCTCCAATTTTTCAAAAAACTTCCAATTTCGCTCATATTTTTTTACAGCTCCAACCCTCCTAGCATAAGCCTCCTCAAATTTTTTAACCCTTTTCATTTTATTAATCCATTTCAAATGGGAGGAGGCTGCATTTTATCTCCAATTTTGCAAAATTAAAGAGCGAGCAACCGCACAGGCAATAAAAATAAAAATTCTTTCTGGATTAGACAATTGTAAGTCTCCCTTGCAACAACTGAATAGAGCAGTCTCAGCTGCAATCGGAATGGTGTTCCCGATTGCACGCTCTAAGTCGGAAAAGATTGCTTCCCAGAAAGACCTCAGCCCGGGGCATACAAAAAAGGTATGGTGCCATCCGCCTTCCCCAAGTTTGGCGCATCGAAAACACCTGTCTTCTACATCGGGAAACCTTTTACTCAAAGTAGAGGGTGTCAAATAGGCCAGCCACCTAGAGAGAAAGGCCATCCTCTTGTAATTTGCAGCACGAAGTGCTCTGCCACCAGAGTGGCTGACCCACTCCCACTCCCTTTCGGACAAGCTGCAGTCAGTTTCCCGGAGTACTTTTTCCTGATGTTTCTGGATTATAGGAGGATGCAGTTGTTTATGGATCAGCTTGTACCAGTTACCAATCCCTCGAAGTTTAGCTCCATAAAGTGCAGTTGACAGCTGGTTGGGAGATTCATTTATACCTCCATAGCTTCTCAAAGAGGAGACTAGGCGGAGGTATTCAAAATAGGCCGGTTTCCGACGAGCCCCTACCCTGGCCAATATTTCCTGCCAGGAAATTGGTCTATTCTGTATTATAAAATGTCTCAATTGGGTTAAGCCGGAGTTTTCCCATAGAATATTATGACCAGCTTGTAACTGGAGACCGAGGCCGGCGCATTCTTTTAGTTTAAGATATAGAAAACCCGTCAAATTCATGTCCCTAAAAATTGCCTGTAGTCTAAGGAAGTCCTTTAAAATTTTATATCGGCTTTTCTTTGGAAGTTTGGCAGTCTTTAAAAACACTGGAGTGGATGAACCGATTTCTGACAGCATTCTATCGAAAAAAAAAGTGTCTCTGCAGGAACTTGATCCTGACAGTCTTGATACAAGGTCAAGGAGGGCGGCTTCATAGTAAGATTTAATATGTGGGAGTGCAAGTTCCCCCTGATCTATTGGTAGTTGAAGGATATTCAATTTAACTCGGGGGGCTTTCTTCTCCCATATGAATTGCCTAAAAAGCGTATCTATTTCCATAAAAAAAACCTGGTTAATTTTAATAGGGACGTTCATGAATAAAAAAATCAAAAGGGGAAGTATCGACATTTTAATCAAAGATACACGCCCAACTATCGATAATGGAAGAAGTGACCATTGATCCAGTAATTTCGTTACTTTTGTCTTCATTCTTACATAATTTAAATCATAAAGTTGGGAAAACTGTGAGGAGACATAGATCCCTAGATATCTTATGGGCTTGGTCCTGGCTGCCTGTGGTTTTAAAGAGTTAGGGAAAGGATCGATATCCGTGTTCAAGGCAAGAACTTCAGTTTTATTTGCATTGATTTTGTAGCCACCTATCTTTTCAAATTGAGAGAATTCCCCCAAGACCTCCTCGAAATTAGTCCTATTAGGGGCCAGATATAAAATAATATCATCGGCAAACAACTTAAGTTTAGACATATCTGGGATAGGGGGATGAATAGCAGCATTATTGCGGATACTTAAAACCAGGGGTTTTATGAAGAAAGTAAAAAGTAGAGGGGAAAGTGGGCAGCCTTGTCTCGTTCCTCGCTTAATTCGTATCATTCCTGCACAGGTAGCATTTATTACGAGTTTGGCTGTAGCATCCTGATAGATATTGTTTAGCATTCCTACCACCTTAGAGGGGAACCCAAATTGACCTAGAGTAAAAAATAAAGTCTTCCAGTTTACAAGGTCAAAGGCCTTTTCCGCATCGACCATTATGATACTTGCGGGGATATGGTTTATATTGATATACTCTAATGCCTGTATTAAGAATTGGGTATTGGCAGCCATTGATCTACCCGCAATAAAGCCCGTTTGATCTCTGTGAATGACCTCCTGAGCAGCTGGTAGGAGGCGATCAGCCCAGACCTTCATAAAAAGTTTATAATCGGAATTTAAAAGACTTATAGGCCGGTATGAGTTCATGTCATCAGGATTTTTGTCTTTTTTAACGAATGAAATTATGATCGCTTCTTTGAATTCGCACGGGACCTGGCCTCCTTCTTTTATAAAATTAAACAGGTTTCTCAGGGGAACAAGTAATTCCTCTGCAAACACTTTGAAGAACTCGATCGGAAAGCCATCTTGCCCACAAGCTTTTGATCCTGGGGTTGTTTTAATGGCTGCCAAAATTTTGCCTCCCTCCACTTGACTTTCTAGCTTGAGAGCCCATTCTGGGGATATCTGAGGGAGAACTAGAGTTGAAAAATACTCTTCGATTGAATTATTCTGTATTTTGTACTCAGTGGAATAAAGTCGGGTATAGTGATCCTGAAAAAGTTGGGCAATTCTAGAGCTATCGACTATTTCCAGACCAGTAGAGGGATCTAATATTTTTGTTATTGAGGCTGATTCCTGTTTTTTTCTTGTAGAGTTAGCCAGGAGTCTGCCAATCAACTGACTCTCCTCATAGACCCTCTGTTGGAAGAGTTGGGAGTAACAAACCTCTTCGACGGTAAAAAAATCTTTCAATGCTGTTTTAGCTTGGAGATATTTGTTGGGAAGAGACTGTAGTTGAAGGGCGTACTCCTGCTCAATATCTAGCTGTAATTGAGATATCTTTTTCCTTCGGTCTTTAGATTGGGCGGTTGTATATGCAATTATCATACCCCGAGCTGTCGATTTAAATCCGCCCCAAACCGAGAAGGGAGAAGCAGTGTTTTCGTTTATCCGGAAGTATTCCCCAATCCAAATCCTAAAACCTCTTACCCATTCCTCATTCTGCAAAAGAAAGCGATCCAGCTGCCACCTGGGTCTCTCCCTATTTGCTTCATGGATTTTAATTTCCAAATTGATATAGGCATGGTCAGAGAAAGGGTTGCAACCTATGCCTATTTCAAAGATCTGAAGAGACCTGGAACTAAGGAAAAAGTCTATTCTAGATGCCGTATGGAAGCGATGAGAATAAAAAGTAAAAAATTCTTTCTCTGGATTCCTATCCCTCCAGCTATCCACCAATTGGAAGCTCTCAATAATAGTCTCCAAGGCTTTTTTAGTGTTCGGTTTCAATTGACCCCTCTGTTTGTTTGTCGTGTCTTTACTTGGATCTAATATAAAATTAAAATCTCCTCCGAGTATTTTCTGTCCCGGAGCACCAGATAATAAATTGTAGACTTGAATCAGTGGTCCCTCATCATCGACTATAGGGCCATAGTAGTTAACCAGATTGAGCCTCTTCCCAAAGAGCTTTACTGCGACCCAGATCCATCTCCCCTTCGAATCTCTTTGAACTTCTATAACCTCCCAGGGAAGTTTATTAGAAAGATAGATTGCAACACCCCTAGCTGCAAAACCTGAGGATGCAAAAAAAACTTTCGAGAAGGTTCTGGGTATAAACAATTTGGGGGAGTTGGATTTTAAATGGGTTTCTTGAAGAAACAGAATTTGGGGTCGCAGTGAAGCTAGCCATCTGATTAAGGCGCCATATTTCTTTTTATTCAATATACCGTTAACATTGGCCGATAGAATCTTGCATTTGTTGGACTCCCTAACCATCTATGCGTCTAATTATGACCAAATCTCTACCTTGTCTAGCTAAAAAAATCCTAATTGTAGCCTTACTCAAAAAAACCTCTTGCTCTGTTTTTTCCCTCTTTGCCAAAAATAAATACAAAACGCCCACTGTCCCACCCACCCCAAAGGAGAAAAGAACCCCCCACCCTACAATGTGGATAATCCCTACGGACCCTGCTAACCACATTTCTCCCACCCTACAAAACCCTGGGGTGTCTTGACCTTACACCCTTAGGGGCAGATTTATGTTTGACTTGCGCCACTTTTGCGCTGCCGTTGCGTCACTTTTGTGACGCAGCAGCGGCGCAAATCCTGCGCCATGGTGCGGGGTATTTACAACGTGACGCATCTGGGAGATGCGTCACGTTGTAAAGCCCTGCGCCACATCCAGGCGTTCCAGGGCAGGTGGGGGCGTTCCGGTGCAGGAACGCCTCCTAAAAGTGGCTGAGTGAAATCTACAAGATTTCACTCAGTCACTTTTAGGCCCATGCTGCGTCAAAACCCTGCGCCTGCTTGAAGCAGGCGTAAGGATTGACGCAGCATTGTACAGATAGGGCCCCCCAGATCATTGCTGGAGCTGCGTCGCGCTTGCGACGCAACTCCAGCAATGCGCCACTTTTCGGCACAGATGCGTCACGCATCTGTGCCGTTTTTGCCCCATGGTGCGCCGCATTATAAATGCGGCGCATCCATGGTGGCGCAGCTGTGGCGCATAATAACTGGCGCATCCCTGCTGATATGCATGGATGCGCCAGTCGTCATAAATCTGCCCCTTAGTGTCCTACATCCCCACGCCCATCCCGACCCTGCCTGTAAATTATGGATCATAGCGGGGTTTTTTTTTCAAATAAATTTAAACTCCCTTTGAAATTTCCTTTAGTAATGCCTGAGCCTCGTCCAGATCTGAGAACAAAAAGAACTTGCCCTTGACAAGGACTTTTAGTTTGGACTGTTGTGCGATAGAGGCTTGGGCACCATGTGTTTTAAAGAGCTGTAAGAGCTTAACAAATTATTTTCTTTTACGAGCAGCAGAGGCACTCATGTCAGAGAAAATTCGGCACTTGGTTGTAGCATTTAAGGAGAACTGCCTCTGCTGAATTGCTCTTGTTAAGATTCTCTCTTTTACTCGGTAGTCCATAAAGTTCACCAAAATTGTTCGTGGAATTGGAGAGTTCGAAAAAGGTTGTGCTGGTACTCGGTGAGCCCTTGCGATAGTGAGGTCTCCTTCAAATTCCGGGAGAACAGTTTGTTTAATAAAAGATTCCACCCATTGCATAGGGTGAGACTGTTCAATTCCTTCTGGAACTCCAACTATCCGCAAATTTGACCTCCGTGAGTGATTTTCGAGCTCCTCAAGCTTGTTTTCGAGATGTCTCTCTTTGATCGTAGCTGCTTTCATCTCTTTAGACACCGAGGTAATCTGATCCTCGAGAAGAGAGACTCTGGCTTCTGCTTCCTGGAGTCTGATGGGGAAGCCCTGCATCGCCTCTTCGATTTTCCCCAAACGTTGGTGGAGTGAGGCGGTCTCAATTTTCTGGGCCCTCTTCATTTCACGAATTTCATCTAGAATCAGATTAAGAAGGGTCTTTGATGTCTAATTGTCTTGCATCGCTGTTCTCACATTTCTCAAAGCTTAAGATGGAATTAAGCTGAGCAGCTGTAGACTCGGTAGCTTTGGGGGATGTAGTCGGAGATGAGATCTCCCCTTGGGCTGGGACTGGTATTGGTACTGATACTAAAGCGGGGACAGGAGCTACAAATGGATTTTCTGGCCCAAAGGAATCGTGGTGTGGGGCAATTGCTGTTAGTAAGCCTCCATTTGATTTTTCAACAGCTGTTGGAGTCGACGTCTCGCGGCCCGTATGCATGTTAGTGACCTGATTTAGGTTTTGGTCTTTTTCTTGTGCACGATTCGGCTTTTGTTCTCTTCTTTGCGCTTGAGCGGGAGCCAAGTCCCCCCCTGCTATTGAACGATACTCTGGAGATAGCTCCTGTCTTGCGGGTAGGATACCTAATGGTTCCGTTGTCTGGCCCCAGTCCGTTGAATTGCCTTTGGTTGTGGTCCTTATTGGTGGACTAGGGTTGGAGACCGGCGATGGCAAGGTTGCTTTTTTGAAAAATAGCGGAAATTGCTTAGAAAGGCTATTTTTATCATTAGGAACATCTGCGGCTGTACCTGCGCTACCGGACTCACTGGACTGCTGAAGTTCGTCTAACCTATGAAGCTCCTGGGGTTCCTTACTTTTTAACAATGTCTCCGGAGTGGGCTCCTCTTCAGAGCTCTCAAAAGTGCTGTCTTGGGATGGAGTACGTGCAGGCTCGTGCCTTGCTTCCTTCACTAGGGCTAAGCGAGTTTTAATTTTTTTTTGACAGGCTGTGTTGTCGTTTTTGGCTGCCCCGCTGTTTTTTAGAGGTTTGCCCATATTTTTTTTTTTTTTTTTGCCAAGCAGGGGTATCTTGAAGTCAGATCTTACTAAGCCTTAGCTAAGAAACGGCATTGTAAGGCGTTTTAAAAGTGTTCTGATAGCGAATACAGGCAAATATTGGCAAAAAAGGGCAAAGGCTAAATCATATAATTACGGATAGTATTTGTAATTATAATATGACGCCGATGCCAGTGCAGTCCAAGTGAAGTGCTCCAAAACGCACTTAACAATGGCAGGTCATTACTCACTCAGACACTCCTTCTGTCTCGATATCCAAGCTGGTGTGGCCCTGAAACGGCGCAGACAACTCCTGGCTCGAGGCTCCTGGCTCCAGTCTCGAATTTCCTGTCACGAGCACCGACCTCACTCCCGTTGATTTCAACATTCAAGTTTCCCCTGCCTCCTGCGCTCGCCAGCTCTGAGCTCCGGTCTCACCCGAGGAACGCCTGCATCAGCCTCGCTCTCCCAGGTTCCCACAGCAGCACTCCGGAGGCCCTCCCGGACGATGACGGCACTTTGAATCAAAGAGACGAGGAGAGGAGAGGAGAGACACCGCTAACGCCGTTCACGAGTCGCCATTACCGGAATTGGGCGTGGGGACTTTCGGACACCTGACTAGCCGGAGGCGGGGCACTCCGCTGTCAGCATCTTCCAGCCAAACAATCAGTGGGATTCAGCGGAGGCCCAGCCCCGTCTTTCGCCCCAATCCGTGTTTTATTGTCCACGGCTCCATCCAGGCTGATTTTGGACTGCTTCTGGATTATACGACAGGGGATTTGTTTCTCTGAGGCAGAGTAAGTTGATGCCAATTAAATCTCCTCTATACTTTTTGGATCTCTTAGTTGTGGGAGACTGTTATATTAATGATTACCTTAATGTCTTTAGGTGGCCATCACTCTCTCCATTCGTACCGTTGGGAGGCTTTGTAACCCCCTTATCTTTGACGACACCTTGCGCCTTAGAACCCTGACATCAGGCAGATACGGTAATTTCTTGGAACTTCAAATTTCTTGTGTTCCCCCAGATGAGTTGAGATTAATCAGCCTTACACTCGTTCTATTTGATTTTTATAGGTGCCCTCCTCCTTTTCCACACGTACCCCAGTCCTGAGGAAGACCCCATTTTGTAAGGTCCTAGTGAACACCTACACGAATCAAGGGGTCGAAACGTCGACATAACATTACTGCCAGTATTATCACCAGTACATGGTGCACTGTGATTCTCATTATACATGGCGTTTTGTAAGTTGTTTGTACTGTATCTTGTGATTGGATCTATGTTTAAGATGTGGCATAGATTTAATAATGCCGATCAATTTGATTGTTATTAAGTGGATATACTACTGTTTTCACTTTTCCCTTAAATTCCACACTCAATCACTGACCCCCCCCCTTCTTTCCCTCCTTCTCTGGGCACATTCATTGTATTCTGTTGAAAAGATTTTGCTTAATAGTTGAATCGAATATATGCCTATTATAGTTCAATGTGATTAAACAACATTTGAACTTTCTTCAGTTGTTCGTCCAAGTGTTTATTGATGTTTATTTCATATGGTTTACTTTATGCTGGGACCATTTTGTCTATACTGTCCTACACCCAGGTCCCAGTGATTTTAGGTTTACCCCTTCTTTAACCACTTTCTGTGAACAGCGGCAACAATGCAGTAGTTGACAGTGGTCTACTGATAAGTGGTAGCAATGATGCATGATATGCTGCCCAAGATATGTTTTCATCAGTAGAAATACTTCCAGTGTCAAAACTCTTTGAAGCCATTTATATTCATAGGTGTTAGCAGCATCAATTAGATCACTGTGGTGATCAACTACTACAGATAGTAATGAAGCGTGATAATTGTATTGTTCATTGAAGCTGGTTCGATATTTGTATACAGTACTGGAAGATTTGAAATATGTTTTGACTTTGCCATATTAGGATTAATCACCACAATGACACAATCAATTCCTTCTAGTTCTCGTTATCAGTGTTGTGTCAGAGTTAGTGCTGTTTTATGGAAGGAGTTTGAAGATGTCTTGGAATTTGGGTTGTGATCTCTGCTAACAATACTTCCACTGGAGAGTACTTGCAACATCAGTTTTGGTGGACACACAACTTGTTCACTCTCATACAGTGTGCAAATGCTATTTCCTAAGTCAGCAGATATTTGAAAAACCCTATCATATGAAGTACAAATACCTCGTTTATGGAACTTGTCTATAAGTTCTCAATTTCTCATTTGACTGTGAATAGAAAAAGCAATGTTTATGGGCAGAGGAGTTTCTTTGTTGCTGTTATGTCTAAGAACTGAAGAGGAGTCTGTTGTTGAATTCTTTACACTGTTAAACTTCAGTAATTCAGAAATAGACAACACTATTTTGGTAGTGGCTGTTTCACAGGAATACTGATCTCTTATGTCGGATCCATCAAGTATCATTTTAACAAAGGCAATAAGCGATTTTGGAACTTATCAGTTTCAACAATCATCCCCAAACTTTCCATTGAAGTGTTCAGATTTCTGCATTATATTCCTTCTAACAACGATTTCTGCATTGGCAATATTTACGACGTCAGGATGTTGTCGCAGGCAAATACTAATGCAGCTTCTAGGTCATCTTCAGAAGCTAACAGAACATCTCTTCCTTCATTGTATGCTTTCAAACACCTTGTATATCTATGAATTCTCTTTTCAAGTCTTGTAGAATAAACTTTACCTGCAATGGAATGGAGCTGCTTTACTCTCCTTCTGTAAAGGTTTACTAAGTCAGAGAGTTTGAAATTTGTTTCGACATCTCCCACTCATGAATCTTCAAATAAAGGACAAGTTCAGCTAGAGCTATTCCTTCTACTTAGGTCTTATTAGGTGATTTGTTTTTATTCTTTTGTACAGTGCGTGCTCTGTTATTGACTCCAACAAAAAATGTGTGATGGTTTTCATCTTCCTGTAAGTGCACATCACCCATAGCCACTATTGGAGTAAGCGCTGTATCTTGAACTAACTCGGCACACTGATGAACATTAGCATCCAATTCATCTGTTTTTGCTTTATGTCTTACAGATGTATCTGTTTTGTCGTAAAAGAAACATGCTTTCCTTCCAGGAATTTAATTCGGAACTGGAATTGCTCAGCGCGTTTTAACTGGGATACCATATAGACCCACATCACTATGTTTTCTTTTCTGAGCCTGTTGCAGCTTTCGATTATTGCACTTGTTAAAACATGATGTATACCAGACTACATTGTTAGTCCTTAATGTCTGCTCAATACCAGACCATCATTAAGCTGTTCTAGTTCGATATTCATAGGTACACATTCCAGTTCTTTAAAGTTCTTCAAGTTATAGTCTAAAACACTATATCCAGACCCATAATATTTGCATGTAGCATTTGCTGAGTTAATACATCTTTCTGAAGTGGTTTCCTGACAAAGAATAAAGATGGACCAATTTGTTGCAACAACATCATCCTGCTGGACAGCTTGACCACTGGTTGTCGGTGTTGCAATACGGAATTTTTTTGACACGCTACTCATTTTCAGGCATTACAGAACATGTGTTGAAGCTGAAAACAAAAGAAAAGTACATATTAATATAGAACACATATTAACAAATGTTGAAACAGGTCAATTAGTATGAATATTTAGACCAAATTTATAACAGATTTGAATTTTAAAGTTTCCTGCATGGTTTTGGTGGCCATTTTGGAATTATATTTAGGACGTCACAGTATAGATCCAATGCAGGCATGCACATGACATGCACTGACGAGTGCATATGAACTTTTGTGCCAAATTTGATGCAAATCGGAAGATTTTTTTTAAAAAATTCACATTTGTCGGCCATCTTGGATTTGGATTATATCTTATGGCGTCATAGGCAAAATCCACCTGGGGTCTTGCTTTTATATGTTTACTATTACAAAGACGAATGTCTGTGCCAACTTTCAGCTTTCCATCCCAAGGTGAACGATTTTCATTAGAAAACAGGCTTAACACCCGTATTATCAGCAGAATTTTAGTCCATTTTTTTCAGACTCCCTGTTGATTTCCTGGGATCCCTGCCTAGCCTCAGATATTCAAACGTTTTTCCTTTTTTGTTTTTTAATTGATGGTTTTAATGCTATTTTTTTCCAGAGTTTTGTTTCTGTTTTTCTAGTCTCCCTGTTTTTTCTTAAGGATTATCTGACTGGCCCCCAGATACTATTATTTGTCACATTTTTCTCAGACTTACTTACTTTGTCATTTGTTTTTGAGGCCTTATGGTGAGAGTAGGACACACATATTATCATGTTATTATGAGTCTCTGGCACTGAAAATAGATGATAATGAATCATTCTTGAAATAACCATATGTGTATTTGGTCAGATAAAAACATATAGATATAACTATTGGACTCCTCTTAGGGAATTGGCTTTGAGATACATATAAATAACCTAAGTGAGAAAAGGTTGTGATTTACAATTCAGGAACTTAAATCATGTGGATTCTCCTGAATATTGGCACCAATAGAAAAAATTGGAAGGACGGATGGAGTAGATTCATAATAAGAAGAATGTAAAATAATTAACATCTGGTCCATATTAAGTGGAGTACTCTTGTGCCAAAGAAAAATGGGTAATTAAGGAGGATAATCTATTATTGGTCACACAGGCCACCTAATTAAAAGTGTTTGAAAAGCATAAGAAATGAGAAACAGTTGTTATATGACTGATGTTAATTATGACCGTGCCATGAATATATATAAATATATGAATTAAGCATTTGTTCAGCAGCATAAGCCCATGAAGAACTAGAAATGTAAACATCTTGTGTCATGGAGTTTCACAAGTGCCTATTTTAAGTTTTAATGTAGGTCTTTGTGGTATTTTCCTTAAGAGGTCTACAACTCGATTAAAGACTGAAATGCATTGACAATTATATACAAAGCTCTTGAAAAGATAAGACTATTTGTGATTGACATAAAGTATGTAAAGAGACCAGGAAACATTGCACTTGTTTGTTGTTGAGAAATTGTCATTGTAATCAACAAACAATCCTTAAAGTAGAAAAAGAACTCTTTAGGGAATATTTGAATAAGTGTTTTATATGTGCACTTGGAAGAATATTTATGCTACGCTAAATGACATGCTTATGACCTCATAAAAAGAATAGCGATAATTAACAACACATAAAAGCACTTAACCAATAGACACCAGCACATGCTCAAAAAATAAATAACACTACATTAATTGTTGCCAGTGTTAATAGAAATGTGGTAAGTGATCTGAACAGTAACATTGTAATTACATGGGTCACCTCAAGGGTGAGGTCATGAGTATTGCCTTTATTTTTGTTTCACATGGCAACTTTGTGAGGATTGCAGAGCCAACCATAACTTTAAGTTGATTTTAGATTTTGTTCTGATATCATAATTTGACTTTGATTATGTTTTTTACATATTAAAACACACAAGGACGCATGCAGACAAACGCACACAAACACACATATTTATCTATCTACTCAAAAACAATGATTAAAGGGATGTTATATTTAGGAATTGTAATACGATCTTACTTAAAAAAAAATAAAAACATAGAAATTCACATAAGAAAACAAAGGTTAAAAGGACAAGGGACAGTATAGTTAGGTGGAAATGTTGGTTAAAACATACCATTGTAAACAAACAAAGCCACTGAAATTAACCAGTTATAGTTGTCTATGCAAATAATTATAACTCATGCCCTAAACTAAATATAACTTGTGTACTTGTCATGCACAGTGTTGTCATCAATTATCTTATTTGAGATGTTGCAGTGATGGTATCAATGGTGTTGTAGAACATCATGACTGATGTAATATGTGAGATAATTAGCAGTGCATGGTGAGGACATGAGTTATAGACTTTATGGCATGAGTTATATATACTTGAGATAACTATGACTGGTGAATTTCAGTGCTTTTGTTGATTTAAAACAGTATGTTTTAAAAGCGTCTAACCCCCGTGGAGCCCTATACCGCGGTGCACATAGCCTGTGACTGTGCGTGTTGTTGGGTTGTGTTGGGTGCAGGGCTTGGACCACCATGGGTGTACACAGCTGACTATGTGATGTAACAACATAAAGGGTGACATTTTAACTAAGGCATACTACTGGCTTTGTCAAAGGGCGAGAACATCAAAATATAAAAAGCAGGCCTATTGGCTTTATCAAGGGGTCAGCACATCAACATACATAAAGCAGACTGATTGACTTTGTCAAAAAGTCACCAGTACCTGTAATAAAATGTATACTTAAAAATGCACACATTGCAATGTTTAACAAATGTGATTGTCATAAAATATGTTAATAATCCATACAAAAATGTAAGCATATTTTTGAGTCTTTTTAAAATATTTTTCAGGCTACAAAGTGTAGCCATGAAAACAACCACAATGGGTCTCTGCACTCCAGCTGAAGCACATACAGCTCCAGTTTAGAGTACTAAAAAAAATATGATAAGCTCTCCTAGGGTCATGGATACAATGACCCAGGAGACTTACTGGATTTGTTTTAAGTCGGTGAGGGCTTCTGCATTTCCTGCACAACCCCACGTCATTAAAAAAAAATGGTCGGTGGTGCCCCTGCCTCTTCTAGCACAACCACTAGGAAAGAACAAGCCTAATGTAAATACATTCTTTAAAAGCCTAGGGCAGATCCATGGGACAGATAAAGATAAAAACAATTCGGTTTTTGGTTGGGGCAGGGTAGGTATCTCTAGGAACCTCTACCAGATCTAGGGGGCAAGAGTTTCTCTACCCTGCACCCCATATGTTTTTTTCTTTTTTATTCAGGACAGGTGTCAGACCTGACATCCTTGGTGTGCTTTCCCATTGACTTTCTTCCTTCTGATCTCCTGTTTTACTGATTTCATTTTTGCTGGCTTGAGGATTCTCTGAACTTTACCAAGGCTAACCAGTGCTCACGTGCATATGCTCTGTACTCAAAACATGGTAACATCGGATTACCCGCAGTTGGTATATTTAATTTACTTGTAAGTCTGTAAGAAAGTGCACTATATGTGCCCAGGCCCTGTAAATTAAATGCCACTAGTGGGCCTGCAGCACTTATTGTGCCACCCACTTCAATAGTCCTTTATACATGGCTCTGTCACTGCAGAACCGGTGTGTGCAGTTTTAAACTGCCATTTCAACCTGGCAAGTTAACCTCCTTGCCAGACCCAAACATTCTCTTTTACTACATATAAGTCACCCCTAAGGTAGGCCCTAGGCAGCCCCATGGGCAGGGTGTAGTGTTTTTAAAAGGTAGGACATGTACGTTTGAGTTTTATTTGTCCTGGTGGTTTAAAACTGCCAAATTCATTTGTCACTACTGCAAGGCTTTTCTCTCCCATAGGTTAACATTGGGCTTGCCTTAAAATATCTTTTCAGTTTAATTTCCAATTTTAATAGGATAGCAATTTGGAGTTTGGTGTCTCTGGACTCATAATTTAAAATCACAACTTATGGTGAAGTCAGATTTTAAATTGTAAGTCTGAAAAGGCCACTTTTAGAAAGATTGCATTTTCTTACTTTAACCATTCTCTGAATACACGCCTGGGTTGGGTGACAGCAGGTCCTTCTGCATTCCCTCTAGACAGTCACACAAAGGGAGCTGGGATGTATCCCGATGGCTCATCACCAGGCAGAGGGGCCTTCCTGAGGTAGATTGGGAGGGAGGAACTAACACTTGCACCTGAATAGGGCTGTGCCTGTCAACATACAAAGAGATGCAACCCCCTGTAGTGAGTCTGGAGCCATGTCAGGAAAGGCAGGGACCTTGTGATCTTCAAATGCCTCGTTGATGTCTCCCCCACTTCAAAGGCACATTTGAGTATAAGTATTGGACCCCTGACACCACCAAATCAGAACTGTACTGGAACCAAATACATTCCGCCTGGAAGTAGAGCTGCTGTGCTGTAGGAGGGACTGCCAATTTGCTACTTGCATTGCTGTGCTAGCCTGCTTCCTGCTGATTTATGTACTGTAGGAGTGACTGGCACTTTGCTACCTGCTCTGCCATGTTGACCTGCTGTCTGTTGCTTCTTGCCTGGGACTGAGAAGGACTGTACCTGTCATCTACACCCTTGAACTCAAGTTTCCCCAAGGGCTTGTTTGCTTGCCTCCTGTTCTCTGAAATCTCAGGTTCACAAAAGACGTCTTGCAACTCTGCTAGAGCTGTTGGCCTCTGCCATCTGTGACTCCTACCCTTGCCTGAAGTGCCACCCCTCCAGTTCTGGGCCTCAGAAGTGGGTTCTGCAGCTGTTTTAAAAAAAAAACGACGCAGGGACACCATCGCGTTGATTGGAACCAACGCATTGCCCTCCTACGCCGATGCAGTGCTGATTCAAGGATGATGTTGCATTGTGGGTCAGTGAGGCCCGCAGTTATGGGAAGGGCTGCAGAATGTAATACTATACAAAGACATTGGTGGTTGTTTTTAAAGAGCACAAGATATGTCCCTCAGGTCCCTTTATTGATAGCCTTCTCCATGTCACGGCCTGGACCATGGGAAATTGGTTGGAGGGTTGATCGTGGTATCACCCATCCCGTCTGTTACATAGTGGTCTCACCCACAAACTAAGCATAGCATTCCTTCTTTATCCCAAATGAAACAAACAGTGAAGCAAAACAAATAATGAACAACTGGTGAATGTCTTTTAGGGACAAAGTTTTGGAGGGCACTGGTGAGCGAGGGTGATAGTGAAAAATAGAGAGAGAGAAAAGAGAAAAAGAGAGAGAAAACACAGCACTAGTTAAGTGCATTAAGAAGTCTCTTTGGCAAGAAGATCGCGCACAATGTGGCTTGAGATGGTATCTATCTGTCCCTTGGCGAGTGGCTTCTTCTCTCGTCTCATCTTGACGCACCAGTGGTGGGGACATGCTGAAATCAGAGGGAAAATCAGGATTTTACTTAGAAAATAATGGACTCCCAGCTTCAGAGATCGCAGGCCCAGGCACAACCAACTCGGGTGGTGCAGGATACCCTGTTGGTGACATCTCTTCATCATTTTGCACCTCCACTCTGGGGGTTGTAGAGAAATCCTCCCTGGAACAACTGACCTGAGCACAATAACGCTTAAAGAAGGATATGTTCCTAGTGATGGTTTCTCCAGATCTCTGATCAGTGACCATTATTGTTCCATTGTCTGACTGCATCTTCCACGGATCAATTTCAAAAGGGAGCATGAATTTGCTCCGAGGATACCTATTCTTCACCATCACCAGATCGCTAACTGTGATAGAGCTACGTCTGGCTTCGTGGACCCTGGACATGCGGTCATTCTGCATCTGGCACTGCTGGAGTATATCAGCGACTTGCTTCTGTATTGCTGATGGCCCATCGATCAATGGAATGACATCACCCACGGGACGGTTCAAACACAGTGAGCTGGGACTGACTCGAGTCATTGTGTGAGGTGTCAGAAGGTATTCCCTGAGAAAAGTGTATAAAGCACACTCCATATTTTGTCTGATGGCCACAGTGATATTGAGCACCTTTTTTACAGTGCGCATGAAACGCTCCGCGTCTCCATTGGCTTGCATCCAGTAGTGCTTGACTTTCCAATGTTGAACACCACGGGAACATAAGTGCTTTGTGAACTCCTGACTTGAGAATGGAGGGCCATTACCAGTACATAGTTATTTGAGGAGCCCATGGATCGCTCTAATTTTATTTAAATGAGGTACCATCTGACTTGCAGTTGTTGAGTCCATGATATCAATCTCTGGATATTTTGAAAAGTCATCTATGACTATTAACATGTGTCTACTATCTGGGAGACTGCTAAAGTCCATACTGGCCCTCTGTCAGGGAAATGGCGGGATGTTCTTAGTGCTGGTGGTTCCATCGATCTGTGCAGCTTGGCATAGGGAGCGCAGGCAAACTCTTTGTTCAACAAGGTTATCAAGGCTAGGAAACCAGACTTTGCACCTCAGGTGGGATTTCGTCTTGACAATCCCTTGCTGGGCCAGGTGAGCGAGGTCAACCACCCACTGCTGTAGAGCCCCGGGAACTACTAGACTGGAGCCTCTCAGGAGACAGCCATCAGGGGACACTGCCAGTTCGGAGAGAACATTTTAACGTCAGTCTGGCTTCTTCAGTCCAATAGGGAGTCTTGCTGAGTAAGGTGCACCATTACCCTGGAGGGGAGGTGCCCAACTGGAGACATTCATAAGTGGGCGTGCCTTGACAATCTCAGCCAGCAACATGGGAAGTGGACGGGAACATTCTACAACCAGCCAGACATACTCTTCCATTTCTTCCGCATCCAACTCTTTACTCTTGGTGGCCTGTCAGGCATGTCTCAATACATAATCTGCAGGATTCTGAGTCCCAGGGTGGTAGACAACCGTATAAATATTCTCTTGTAGTTGCAAAATCTACTTTTCGATCCTCAGTGGGGTTTTGAGGATGATCATATGAACAGAGGGGCTTGTGATCAGTATGAACAACAAAAGGCTGGCCATATAGATACAGGTGGAAATGAAGGCAGCCCCAGTGCAAGGGAATGGCCTCCTTTTTGATGTGTGAATAACCTTGTTCAGTCTCTTTAAGCGAATGGCTGGCATGCATCACTTGAACCCATTCCCCGGTGTTCTGCTTTTGGGACCATACCACATCGAGGCCAGTGGGACCTGCATCCACCAACAGTTCTGACTCTCAGGCAGGATCGAAGTACACCAGGATGGTGTCAGCTGAAAGCGCTAACGTTGTTGCTTGGAAGGCCTTATCCTGATCGGGTCCCCAGTTCCAGATTGTGTTGGTTTTCGTTAGTTCTCTCAACGGGGCAGTGAGGTCCATTAAGTGTCGAATGAATCGACCACAGTATGTAACCATGCTAAGGCAGCTTCTCACTCCCGTAATGGTGGTGAGTGCCGGTGCTGCTTGAATGTCCTGTAATTTTACTGGGTAAGGCATGCTATTTCATTATGGAGGAAAGCACATTTTTCTCTGTGAAGCATGAGACCATTGGCTCCTAGGCGTTGGAATGTGGCTCCCAGGCAATCACGGTGTTCTTCCAATGTGGGGGCGTGCACCAAGATGTCATCACTGACTTTGAGGGCTCCTTCAAGACCAGCCAGCATGCCCCTTATAGTGTCCTGGAATAACTCAGCTGCACTGGAGACACCAAAACTGAGGCACTTGTACCTTCTCAGGCCAATGTTGGTGGGGAATTTGGTGATGGCCCAAGATTCGAGATCCAGCATCAGCTGGTGATATCCAGGCCACAAATCCATCTTGGAGAACCACTTGGAACCACTTACTTCCCGCTACGATGTTGTCGACAATCGGCGTCAGATGACATTCTAGTTTCATAGCTAGATTGGGTAGGCACATATCAACACATATCCAAACTGCCCCTGGTTGTTTGGGTTTGAGCTCTACGACAGTTGGGGACACCCAAGGCGTCGGTCCATTGACCTTCTCAATGATGTCGGCCTGTTCCAATTTGTTTAGTTCTTCCATCTTGGGCCTCAGATGGAAAGCCACTCCACAGTGTTTCATTGCCATAGGCTGGATCGCGTCATTGACATAGAGGTGTATCAGACAGTCTTTAAGGCACCCTATGCCTTCAAACAGAAGTACAAATTTGAATAATAGTTCATCCACACTTTCCTGATGTACACTGAAGGCGAAAGCGACGAGCTGAAGACTCACTGCAGTGCGACAGCTTAGCAACATGCCTGAGCCTCCTTTGGTAACATACACTTTGGTGCGAGTGGAGTAAAATTAATGGGCAATTTCAGTCATGAATACTCCGGCCAGTGGGAGTGGAGTCGTAGACCCATATGCAAACACCTCTGTAGAGGTGGGGCGCAAAGTGGGCTGAATGGGGACTGTCTGCATTACTGATTGTGCCATCATGTTGATGGATGCTCCCGTGTTGATCAGCGCCTGCACTTGATGACCACAGAGGAGTATGTTACACTTCGGGACATGTTTCCAGGGGCATCTCTGTGGCAGCATGGAATGAATGATGTGGACTGCCGTTTCAATATCCTCGCCAACCATGTCTCCCTCATCCTTTGGGACACGCAACGCCTGCAGCATGTTGACTGGTTTCGTCTTCTGGCTCCTCTGAGGCGTTGAGGAGCGGCATACCTTTGCAAAATGGTTCAGTTTGTTGCAGGTGGAGTATCTCTTTCCTTGTGCTGGACATGGCCTTTGGTGTGGATATGAACCTCAACCTCCATAGCATGCTTTAAGCACAGGATCGGGCTTGGTGCGTGCTTTCCTTTTTTCAGGGGTTCTAGTAGCAACTGTGACATGGCGTTGCAATGCTGCTTCCATGTGTGCTGCTCGTACCTTAGACAGCTCTTTGGACCTACCCATTGTCAGCATGTCAGCTATGGGCATTCCCAGGATCTGAAGGATGTTTTCTCTCAGCTTTACAGATGAACATCACTGGATGAACTGGGCTTGAATTTCATCGTTTTCATCTGGTAGCATGCACATGCTGGTTAGATCTCTCAGGCATGAGTAGAAAGCATCCACTGACTCATCAGGTAGTTGTCTGGCTTGGCATAGCAGGAAACGCTGGTAGCCAGGGTTTGCGAGTGGCTCCAAATGGACCGTTAGTGCACGTTTCAGTGTGCCATATGTAAATGGTGGTCCGGCTTCTGTGACAGATTTTCCCAGCTTGTGTATGGCTGCACCTCCCAACTACAGGAGCATGGGATATCGTCGGTCTCCTTCTAATGCTGCAGCTGCAGAATAGGTTTTGAGGCGCTCTACCCATTGTTTCCACTTCGCAGCTTTAGCTGATGGGGGATGATCGACTAGAAATAGCTCAATGGGGGTATGGCTGACATGGCGTTCTCTGTAAGAGAATTAGAGTGGGTCGATCACTGAACAACAGCACATGCTCTCCTCCCCCACCAGCAATCTTCAGGGTAGAGATCAACCACCACTGTAAAGGCTGTTTTACCATGCAGCAGGCAATTCCCATGCCAAATGGGCCTGCAGTATGCCCTCAAACCCCCAACTGTCCTCTTCTGACAGGGTGGAAAGAGTGCAGGGCTTCACATTGAGCACTCACATGCAGATTAAAACTTCAGACTGGCTGACCACTATCAATAGATACTGGGCACCGACAGGAGTGTTAGCACAACTCACCGCCTCATAGCTGCAGAGTCTGGTTCATGCTGCAAGGCACCCTCTTCACTGGGTCCAGCGCGAGGCCAGCAGCAGGTGGGCCGGTAACAGGGGATCTGCGGTGAGGCCTACCGACAGCAGCAGAGGCCGATGCACGGCCAAACACGCGCACCAGTAGGTGGCAGCAGAGCGCACCACTTGCCTAGGCAGTGCATGCGTCAAACCCCAGGGAGCCAGAAGCCAGAGCAGGAGGCCGCATAGCGTGCGCCAGACTGACGGGCCACCCAACTAGTGAGGCACAGAGGCAGGGAGCCACTCAGTCAGCACACCAGGTCGCAGGAAGCAGGAAAACACCACCAGAACATGGTGAACCCACAGGTGAGTCTACCCGTCGCCAATTGTTGCGTGGTGGGTCAGTGAGGCCCACAGTTATGGGAGGTGCCGCAGAAAGTAATAATATGCAAACACACCTGTAGTTGGTTTCAAAGACCACCAGGTGTGTCCCTCAGGCCCCTTTATTGACTGCCTTCCCAACCTCACGGTCTGGTCCATGGGGAAAGAGGTTGGAGGATTAATCGTGGGTTCACCCCTCCTGTCTGTTACATAGTGGGCTCACCCACTAACTAAACATAACAGACGACACAGGTACCAACTACGAGGCTCGACAACGATGCAGCGCCGATCTGGAGATGCCGCTGCACGGCTCGACTTTGACGCAGCGACGATCCTTTGACACTGCCTGCGAGGCTTGACTTTGATGCATCGACCTGACTGTGTGAATTGGAACCGATGCAGTGAAGTCCTCAATGCTGACGCTTGCTATGTACAAGGTACTTTTTCAGAGTGCCCTGCTTGGTTTCTGTAACCTGCCTGCCCTCCATCGCAGTCATCCTGAACTTTGCATTTACCCCAGTCTAGTGTGACCTCAAGTAACCTTTTAGCGCTATTGACTTCTAAGCATTGTTTTTGGATGTAATCTTTAGAAATTCATATCTTGACTTTTTGTTGTTTTGGTCTTGTTTTACAACGAATAATATACTTTATTTTACTAAGCTTGCGTGAAGTACTTGTGTGGTGTTTTCATTGTGTTACTGTAATTTAAGTGTTGCACAAATACTTTACACATTGCCTCTTAAGTTAAGCCTGACTGCTCTGTGCTAAGCTACCAGAGGGTGAGCGCAGGTTAACTTAGGTTGTGTATCTGACTTACTCTGACTAGGATTGTTGTCCCTACTTGACCAGGGTGTACTTCTGCCAATCAGAAAACTAATTCCTAACAACAGGAGACTGAGTTCCCGAGTCTGAACATAGCTACTACCACATTTTTGTTGATGTGGTGGAGGCCAATCAGATCATATCTTTTGAATTGTTAGATCAGCGGATTGTCCACGGCGTGAAATATACAATTATTTGTACACCCTAATTTCTCCAAAATTACTCAATAGATTGACAACAAATCACAAAAAGCATGCTTCCTGGATCAAGATCTAGATTTCTGCAAATTTGCTGCAAATTCCAGTCAGCCATTTTGGCTGTAGCTGTGTCTAATTTTCCCTATGGAATTTACATGCGGAAAACATATTGTTTGAGACTCCCCTTTTTCTCAGCTTCCTCTTGATGGACCATCACTAAACTTTCCAGGAAGGAGCTAATGGTGGACAAGATCATTTTTTAGGAAAGCTTTGCTAAGATTAGTCAAAATGCACCAAAGTTATTAGGAAATCAAAACATCAATGTTTTATGGAAACATGGTCCTAACTGTAACTACCTAGTGATGACGGCCAATGGCTAAGATCTTAATGAAAGTGCAATGCTCAAGTTGGTGGGGAGGTAATGTGTCTTATGTGGGGAGAACTCCAGGTAAGTTCATTTATATATTTGGGAGAGGATGGGGTAAGGTTTTCAGAGTGTTGGGCTTGGATGGAAGCACACATAGAGTTGAGCTGAGGAAAGTTTTGTACATGACTTCTCCATGATTCATCTACTACTGTGATGCTAAATAGGATTGGGTTCCATACATGCGGTACCTGAGAAGTTGGGAATAATTCAACTTGAGCTTGTAAATCACATCAACTCTAGCTTTGATCTTGTTGTTTATTTGATGTCACCTGGAACATCTCAATGGATAACAATCCCCTAAATGCTGTGTACCTATCTATAATACTATATAATATACCTATATAATGATCATAACATCAGAAGATTTAGGGATGAATTTAGAGTTCTGCGGAGAGTGTAGTCCTTGCACCAGTGATGGAGTATCCTCTCCGCCAGAGGCAGGCAGGCTGAAATTATTATAGAGCCTATTCCTGCTCCATCGCTGACATACTCCTCTGAAGGACCAACAGAGTACCACCGGTCAGACATTAGCCTTCCGACCACCCGCCAAGTAAAACCCATTGGTGAGGGACAGTAAAGAAAAATAATAATGACTTCCACACCCTCGGAGAAAACTCCCAAGCTGTCTGGGTCATTATTTCTCATTTTTCTGAAAAATTAAAAACCCTAATAGCTTGACGGGCGGCAGTCTTGTTTGTCAAAGCCATGGTCAAGCTTTTATGGAATTCACAGCATCGACTGTAATAGTGGTTCCTTCCAATGTTAAGCAATGTCCACAGGGGCAGTGGATATCTATAGATTTGTGGGAGATGTCTGTCAGGGCGACAGAGTTATTTACTCTGTCGCCCTGAAAGACACTACTCTGTCCTCCAAACTTTAAACCAGGCCCTTAAAGAGGTGAATGCACCTGTGTGTTATTCCACTGACGTTTAAGGGCAGCTTAAGTGAGGGTAAACATTTGATGCAATAAAATGGTCCCAGAAAAAACACCTATGAAGTTTTGGTGCATTTTTGTGCAACATATTTTCAACATGCTTTTCCAGTTCTGTAGAGACTTTCATACAGTATTATGTTTCATTTCAATAATGTTACCGAACGCACATAAAACTAATTTTTTACCACTTCTGTGTTTTTCCGTTTCTCTTTTTAATATATTTGAAACCAAAATGTATTTTTCCACCCAAAAGTATGTGGCAATGTCTGGTAAGGAAGTACTTTATTGTGTCTTAATTCAGCAGAGGCTTCTACAATTATCAAGAAACAAAAGAAAGACATCTATTTGAAGAGTTCTACAGTTAGTTACGAAGAAAACGAAGCGAAGAGTTTAACAGAACGAGGCGGCATAATACATTCTGCGCTTCTATTGTACATGGTATCCTAGCAACGTGGGTTGTTCTCCATTTATTTCAGTGCGCGTGACCTGTTACCTCTCTTTTTTAGTCTTCCCATCAAAGGTTGCCTCTTTTCTCTCAGATTCCTCTGCGGCCCCATTGAACGTGCTGCTCTTTGGTGTTCTGTTGAGTTAAAGACCATGTGTGAACATTGCAATTCCTCGCCCCAGGAAGAATCCCAGCTCTCATCTGCGGAAACAGGAGCATGGAGGCGAGAGTGGATGGAAATTGGCTGCATTAAGTCTATTTCTGCACATACATTTTGTGAAATAAATCAGGGTCTAGAGGAAATGGAGTAAATTTACTGATTTGGTGCAGTATGAGAGGGTCACTGTTCTTCTTTGCAAATAGAGATTCGAGTTTCCTTTAAGGGCCCTAATGGTCCCTATTTTGAAAATGTTCCCTTCTCGTTAACTAATGGTTTAACATTCCCATTCTTTCCAGCAAGTAAAAATCTTAAGAAAAGGTGTCACCAAATACACGTCACGGGTCATCCTTTAAGCCTTATGCATAGCTCTGGCTGCAAAGTCAGTGAAAGCAACACAATGGATGCGACTTTTCATTCTGATAAATTTATGAGGGCCCATTTCTACTCCAGCGTGAATGATAATTAGCAGGCTAAGTTCTATTCTTCCCTGTAGCTTCAAAAAATAGATTGGAATGAATCCAAGCCTCAAGAAAAATTGGCAAAACGGTGCACAGTGCCAATGTGTGCAGAAGCAGAGATGATGATGACGATTATACACTGAGCATTTTTAAAGTTTTGATCAGTGGAAAGACTATTCACGTTCATTAACAGAAAAAAATATGCCTCATTGAATGGATGCTAAAAATAAGGTGCTGACCTAGTCCTATCTGCATCTATCTCAATTCAGAGAATAAAATAAAATGCCAACCCCACGCATGTCAATTTCCATGTTCTCGAACAACTGGAAGAAATAAGACAAAGTAGCATCATAAAAATGGGACAAAAACAGCATAAGAAAACAGGTTTGGAGAAAGGGAGATTGCAGTAATGGATAGGAGAGGGTAACCAGAGTCTGGAGACAGTGGGATTAGATAGATCTAGCTGTACTAGGGTACAGGTAGCCATAGAGTTAGTCGGGCATTGGCTTGGAGAGATATGATAGAGTAAAGCCAGGTGAAGCTGTAATAGGCTAAAGGCATGGTTAGTGGTACTAGTGAATACACTAGGGTGGAAGTACTACAGTATATGCAGGGGTCATGGCACTAAGATGTAGGGAAGGACAGAGGGCTAGTGTCAAGGCAGGGGTATAGGACCTACTTACCTAATACTTACATTTGAAACGCATATCCCTTTACCATGTTGTGATGCAATGCTATGGAATGGGAAATCTTGAGAGGGGACTACATCTCTCAGATTGCAGGAGTCAGGATGACACTGAAGCATACACTCCGAGACATTGAATTGGAGGTGATGAAACTTGAATAAGAGGTGTTTTTAGCTCACCAAAAGCACCACTTTTGCTAAAGGACAAAAAGCACTTCTATTACTCCTTGAACAGACTGGACAAGTTCCTCAAACCCGGTAAAGACAAGGACTACATAGAGAGTGTGATAAATCAACCTGGATGTTGGCTTGTCTTTTATAAAAGGAAAGTCATCATTCACATATACTTTTGCTACAGAAGGAGAGAGGTGTGGATATTATTATCAGAGAAGGGATTAATAGTAAATGTAAAGATCACCTTGAAATGAATTGTACACAATTGGAGGATATATCTATTGATGATGTCAGCAGCTATTTAGCACATCTGAGACAACCAAAATTGTTCCTTGACCATCGAAGTGAACTTGAGGCCCCACTGACCACAGACGAGCTTAAGGAAGTACTTGGTGGAATGCATAGCAAAAATCACCTGACGGCCTGCCAGAAGCCCTGGGACTTGTCCAGGAGTGGACTGTGCAGACGGACTTGCCTTTGGCACGCCTTTGGCGCACCTGCAGCGTGTCCGTGTGAGCATCTGCTTATGTAGTGGACCAAGCACCATTAGACTGCTAACTACCCTCCCTCAGGCTAACAGGAATTGAGAGCAAAAAGTAAGCGAGAAGCTCTCTCCACTACAAACAGCAGTGGACCGGAGAGTGTTCGCCGCCTTAGACGGTAATAAAAATAAACACAAAACACCACTTTTAAAAGTTGTCTAAAAATGACATACATAAAAATAATAAATACACCATGAAATCCAGTGCGCTTCTGTTGTGACTTCAAGCCAAGTCAAGTTTGAATTTTATTTGGACCTGGGCTGAGGTTGAGCTGTCTGACTGTTGTTTTACTACATCGCAGCACAACTCCAAAATGTAGTATACTGGTTTGGCATGAATGACAGTTAGGAGAGGGCTATTGGTGTGGGCTCACACCACTAATTTTCTGAACAAAGCTTTTATAATGGAAAAATACATTGCACATGTTCCCATTCTTGGTCAGACGAGTGGGTGTGGTGTGGAGAGAGTTGTTAAAGTAGTACTTAAAAGTCCATCATATGACACTGACATCCCGCTGTGGAAACTGAAACTACAAAATGACATTCACAAGGCTATACCATTGATTAAATGGCAGGAAGGAGTTTCTCACACGATAGGGGATCTAGACTTTACCTGAATAAGCATTTACATCTATATATGAAAAGGCACAGGGCTCTTTTAATCTTGGCTTGGGTCAATGTTTGCATCATTTACAAATAGCAAAAGTAATCCAAAAAATGTGGACTGTGTTCCCAAAGGAGCCTCTAGAAAGCGAAGTAATGACTCAACTTCTAAATATAGCCAGATGCAGATTATTGATAACCAATGTATTAGTGTGCCTTGATCAATGGTAGCGGTAATGACAATAGGTTGCAGGAATGTCCAGAGCCATTACCTAATTCAGATTGGAGAATGACCTCTGCGCAGGTTCAATAGATCTCTCCAAATACGATTTAAACTGATTAAATTTTGCTATCTCCATAAAACTTACCTGTCACCACCAAAATTGACCAGGATTTACCTGGGTAGGACATTATCATGTCAGAGATATAGTACTACTGGAGCAGACTATTTGCATATAGTCTGGGCGTGTCATATTTAGCAGAATGCTAGGATAAAGTGGTGGTAGATTTATAGATAATGAACAATAAACTACACACTAACTAAATCCAAATGGTCGCACACTGCTGACCTACCTGCGTGTTACCCCAAAGAACTGTGGTCCCTGTAGTCAGCGTCGGCGGATACACCTATGCTCGTGTCGTGAGTGCAAGTGTGAATAGCGTTAGCCATCCCTGGACACGTGTTTTGAGGTAGTTGCCTCTCGTCAGCAGGGAGTAGGAAAGAGTGCAGGGTTGCTGTGTAGGCTGCTAAAATCATTATCAGGTATGTACCTCTCGTAGCAACGCAGGTGCGTAACCTGAGCCCGTCGACTCCCCGGCTCAAAGAGCCACTAAATAACTAAATCCAAATGGTCGCACACTGCTGACCTACCTGCGTGTTACCCCAAAGAACTGTGGTCCCTGTAGTCAGCGTCGGCGGATACACCTATGCTCGTGTCGTGAGTGCAAGTGTGAATAGCGTTAGCCATCCCTGGACACGTGTTTCGAGGTAGTTGCCTCTCGTCAGCAGGGAGTAGGAAAGAGTGCAGGGTTGCTGTGTAGGCTGCTAAAATCATTATCAGGTATGTACCTCTCGTAGCAACGCAGGTGCGTAACCTGAGCCCGTCGACTCCCCGGCTCAAAGAGCCACTAAATAACTAAATCCAAATGGTCGCACACTGCTGACCTACCTGCGTGTTACCCCAAAGAACTGTGGTCCCTGTAGTCAGCGTCGGCGGATACACCTATGCTCGTGTCGTGAGTGCAAGTGTGAATAGCGTTAGCCATCCCTGGACACGTGTTTCGAGGTAGTTGCCTCTCGTCAGCAGGGAGTAGGAAAGAGTGCAGGGTTGCTGTGTAGGCTGCTAAAATCATTATCAGGGATGTACCTCTCGTAGCAACGCAGGTGCGTAACCTGAGCCCGTCGACTCCCCGGCTCAAAGAGCCACTAAATAACTAAATCCAAATGGTCGCACACTGCTGACCTACCTGCATGTTACCCCAAAGAACTGTGGTCCCTGTAGTCAACGTCGGCGGATACACCTATGCTCGTGTCGTGAGTGCAAGTGTGAATAGCGTTAGCCATCCCTGGACACGTGTTTCGAGGTAGTTGCCTCTCGTCAGCAGGGAGTAGGAAAGAGTGCAGGGTTGCTGTGTAGGCTGCTAAAATCATTATCAGGTATGTACCTCTCGTAGCAACGCAGGTGCGTAACCTGAGCCCGTCGACTCCCCGGCTCAAAGAGCCAGTAAATAACTAAATCCAAATGGTCGCACACTGCTGACCTACCTGCGTGTTACCCCAAAGAACTGTGGTCCCTGTAGTCAGCGTCGGCAGATACACCTATGCTCGTGTCGTGAGTGCAAGTGTGAATAGCGTTAGCCATCCCTGGACACGTGTTTCGAGGTAGTTGCCTCTCGTCAGCAGGGAGTAGGAAAGAGTGCAGGGTTGCTGTGTAGGCTGCTAAAATCATTATCAGGTATGTACCTCTCGTAGCAACGCAGGTGCGTAACCTGAGCCCGTCGACTCCCCAGCTCAAAGAGCCACTAAATAACTAAATCCAAATGGTCGCACACTGCTGACCTACCTGCGTGTTACCCCAAAGAACTGTGGTCCCTGTAGTCAGCGTCGGCGGATACACCTATGCTCGTGTCGTGAGTGCAAGTGTGAATAGCGTTAGCCATCCCTGGACACGTGTTTCGAGGTAGTTGCCTCTCATCAGCAGGGAGTAGGAAAGAGTGCAGGGTTGCTGTGTAGGCTGCTAAAATCATTATCAGGTATGTACCTCTCGTAGCAACGCAGGTGCGTAACCTGAGCCCGTCGACTCCCCGGCTCAAAGAGCCACTAAATAACTAAATCCAAATGGTCGCACACTGCTGACCTACCTGCGTGTTACCCCAAAGAACTGTGGTCCCTGTAGTCAGCGTCGGCGGATACACCTATGCTCGTGTCGTGAGTGCAAGTGTGAATAGCGTTAGCCATCCCTGGACACGTGTTTCGAGGTAGTTGCCTCTCGTCAGCAGGGAGTAGGAAAGAGTGCAGGGTTGCTGTGTAGGCTGCTAAAATCATTATCAGGTGTGTACCTCTCGTAGCAACGCAGGTGCGTAACCTGAGCCCGTCGACTCCCCGGCTCAAAGAGCCCCTAAATAACTAAATCCAAATGGTCGCACGCTGCTGACCTACCTGCGTGTTACCCCAAAGAACTGTGGTCCCTGTAGTCAGCGTCGGCGGATACACCTATGCTCGTGTCGTGAGTGCAAGTGTGAATAGCGTTAGCCATCCCTGGACACGTGTTTCGAGGTAGTTGCCTCTCGTCAGCAGGGAGTAGGAAAGAGTGCAGAGTTGCTGTGTAGGCTGCTAAAATCATTATCAGGTATGTACCTCTCATAGCAACGCAGGTGCGTAACCTGAGCCCGTCGACTCCCCGGCTCAAAGAGCCACTAAATAACTAAATCCAAGTGGTCGCACACTGCTGACCTACCTGCGTGTTACCCCAAAGAACTGTGGTCCCTGTAGTCAGCATCGGAGGATACACCTATGCTCGTGTCATGAGTGCAAGTGTGAATAGCGTTAGCCATCCCTGGATACGTGTTTCGAGGTAGTTGCCTCTCGTCAGCAGGGAGTAGGAAAGAGTGCAGGGTTGCTGTGTAGGCTGCTAAAATCATTATCAGGTATGTACCTCTCGTAGCAACGCAGGTGCGTAACCTGAGCCCGTCGACTCCCCGGCTCAAAGAGCCACTAAATAACTAAATCCAAATGGTCGCACACTGCTGACCTACCTGCGTGTTACCCCAAAGAACTGTGGTCCCTGTAGTCAGCGTCGGCGGATACACCTATGCTTGTGTCGTGAGTGCAAGTGTGAATAGCGTTAGCCATCCCTGGACACGTGTTTCGAGGTAGTTGCCTCTCGTCAGCAGGGAGTAGGAAAGAGTGCAGGGTTGCTGTGTAGGCTGCTAAAATCATTATCAGGTATGTACCTCTCGTAGCAACGCAGGTGCGTAACCTGAGCCCGTCGACTCCCCGGCTCAAAGAGCCACTAAATAACTAAATCCAAATGGTCGCACACTGCTGACCTACCTGCGTGTTACCCCAAAGAACTGTGGTCCCTGTAGTCAGCGTCGGCGGATACACCTATGCTCGTGTCGTGAGTGCAAGTGTGAATAGCGTTAGCCATCCCTGGACACGTGTTTCGAGGTAGTTGCCTCTCGTCAGCAGGGAGTAGGAAAGAGTGCAGGGTTGCTGTGTAGGCTGCTAAAATCATCATCAGGTATGTACCTCTCGTAGCAACGCAGGTGCGTAACCTGAGCCCTTCGACTCCCCGGCTCTAAGAGACACTAAATAACTAAATCCAAATGGTCGCACACTGCTGACCTACCTGCGTGTTACCCCAAAGAACTGTGGTCCCTGTAGTCAGCATCGGCGGATACACCTATGCTCGTGTCGTGAGTGCAAGTGTGAATAGCGTTAGCCATCCCTGGACACGTGTTTCGGGGTAGTTGCCTCTCGTCAGCAGGGAGTAGGAAAGAGTGCAGGGTTGCTGTGTAGGCTGCTAAAATCATTATCAGGTATGTACCTCTCGTAGCAACGCAGGTGCGTAACCTGAGCCCGTCGACTCCCCGGCTCAAAGAGCCACTAAATAACTAAATCCAAATGGTCGCACACTGCTGACCTACCTGCGTGTTACCCCAAAGAACTGTGGTCCCTGTAGTCAGCGTCGGCGGATACACCTATGCTTGTGTCGTGAGTGCAAGTGTGAATAGCGTTAGCCATCCCTGGACACGTGTTTCGAGGTAGTTGCCTCTCGTCAGCAGGGAGTAGGAAAGAGTGCAGGGTTGCTGTGTAGGCTGCTAAACTCATTATCAGGTATGTACCTCTCGTAGCAACGCAGGTGCGTAACCTGAGCCCGTCGACTCCCCGGCTCAAAGAGCCACTAAATAACTAAATCCAAATGGTCGCACACTGCTGACCTACCTGCGTGTTACCCCAAAGAACTGTGGTCCCTGTAGTCAGCGTCGGCGGATACACCTATGCTCGTGTCGTGAGTGCAAGTGTGAATAGCGTTAGCCATCCCTGGACACGTGTTTCGAGGTAGTTGCCTCTCGTCAGCAGGGAGTAGGAAAGAGTGCAGGGTTGCTGTGTAGGCTGCTTAAATCATTATCAGGTATGTACCTCTCGTAGCAACGCAGGTGCGTAACCTGAGCCCGTCGACTCCCCGGCTCAAAGAGCCACTAAATAACTAAATCCAAATGGTCGCACACTGCTGACCTACCTGCGTGTTACCCCAAAGAACTGTGGTCCCTGTAGTCAGCGTCGGCGGATACACCTACGCTCGTGTCGTGAGTGCAAGTGTGAATAGCGTTAACCATCCCTGGACACGTGTTTCGAGGTTGTTGCCTCTCGTCAGCAGGGAGTAGGAAAGAGTGCAGGGTTGCTATGTAGGCTGCTAAAATCATTATCAGGTATGTACCTCTTGTAGCAACGCAGGTGCGTAACCTGAGCCCGTCGACTCCCCGGCTCAAAGAGCCACTAAATAACTAAATCCAAATGGTCGCACACTGCTGACCTACCTGCGTGTTACCCCAAAGAACTGTGGTCCCTGTAGTCAGCGTCGGCGGATACACCTATGCTCGTGTCGTGAGTGCAAGTGTGAATAGCGTTAGCCATCCCTGGACACGTGTTTCGAGGTAGTTGCCTCTCGTCAGCAGGGAGTAGGAAAGAGTGCAGGGTTGCTGTGTAGGCTGCTAAAATCATTATCAGGTATGTACCTCTCATAGCAACGCAGGTGCGTAACCTGAGCCCGTCGACTCCCCGGCTCAAAGAGCCACTAAATAACTAAATCCAAGTGGTCGCACACTGCTGACCTACCTGCGTGTTACCCCAAAGAACTGTGGTCCCTGTAGTCAGCATCGGAGGATACACCTATGCTCGTGTCATGAGTGCAAGTGTGAATAGCGTTAGCCATCCCTGGATACGTGTTTCGAGGTAGTTGCCTCTCGTCAGCAGGGAGTAGGAAAGAGTGCAGGGTTGCTGTGTAGGCTGCTAAAATCATTATCAGGTATGTACCTCTCGTAGCAACGCAGGTGCGTAACCTGAGCCCGTCGACTCCCCGGCTCAAAGAGCCACTAAATAACTAAATCCAAATGGTCGCACACTGCTGACCTACCTGCGTGTTACCCCAAAGAACTGTGGTCCCTGTAGTCAGCGTCGGCGGATACACCTATGCTTGTGTCGTGAGTGCAAGTGTGAATAGCGTTAGCCATCCCTGGACACGTGTTTCGAGGTAGTTGCCTCTCGTCAGCAGGGAGTAGGAAAGAGTGCAGGGTTGCTGTGTAGGCTGCTAAAATCATTATCAGGTATGTACCTCTCGTAGCAACGCAGGTGCGTAACCTGAGCCCGTCGACTCCCCGGCTCAAAGAGCCACTAAATAACTAAATCCAAATGGTCGCACACTGCTGACCTACCTGCGTGTTACCCCAAAGAACTGTGGTCCCTGTAGTCAGCGTCGGCGGATACACCTATGCTCGTGTCGTGAGTGCAAGTGTGAATAGCGTTAGCCATCCCTGGACACGTGTTTCGAGGTAGTTGCCTCTCGTCAGCAGGGAGTAGGAAAGAGTGCAGGGTTGCTGTGTAGGCTGCTAAAATCATTATCAGGTATGTACCTCTCGTAGCAACGCAGGTGCGTAACCTGAGCCCTTCGACTCCCCGGCTCTAAGAGACACTAAATAACTAAATCCAAATGGTCGCACACTGCTGACCTACCTGCGTGTTACCCCAAAGAACTGTGGTCCCTGTAGTCAGCGTCGGCGGATACACCTATGCTCGTGTCGTGAGTGCAAGTGTGAATAGCGTTAGCCATCCCTGGACACGTGTTTCGGGGTAGTTGCCTCTCGTCAGCAGGGAGTAGGAAAGAGTGCAGGGTTGCTGTGTAGGCTGCTAAAATCATTATCAGGTATGTACCTCTCGTAGCAACGCAGGTGCGTAACCTGAGCCCGTCGACTCCCCGGCTCAAAGAGCCACTAAATAACTAAATCCAAATGGTCGCACACTGCTGACCTACCTGCGTGTTACCCCAAAGAACTGTGGTCCCTGTAGTCAGCGTCGGCGGATACACCTATGCTTGTGTCGTGAGTGCAAGTGTGAATAGCGTTAGCCATCCCTGGACACGTGTTTCGAGGTAGTTGCCTCTCGTCAGCAGGGAGTAGGAAAGAGTGCAGGGTTGCTGTGTAGGCTGCTAAACTCATTATCAGGTATGTACCTCTCGTAGCAACGCAGGTGCGTAACCTGAGCCCGTCGACTCCCCGGCTCAAAGAGCCACTAAATAACTAAATCCAAATGGTCGCACACTGCTGACCTACCTGCGTGTTACCCCAAAGAACTGTGGTCCCTGTAGTCAGCGTCGGCGGATACACCTATGCTCGTGTCGTGAGTGCAAGTGTGAATAGCGTTAGCCATCCCTGGACACGTGTTTCGAGGTAGTTGCCTCTCGTCAGCAGGGAGTAGGAAAGAGTGCAGGGTTGCTGTGTAGGCTGCTTAAATCATTATCAGGTATGTACCTCTCGTAGCAACGCAG
The DNA here is from genome assembly GCF_964204655.1 of Triturus cristatus. Taxonomy (NCBI): domain Eukaryota; kingdom Metazoa; phylum Chordata; class Amphibia; order Caudata; family Salamandridae; genus Triturus; species Triturus cristatus. The sequence goes on from NC_140591.1 coordinate 1,265,417,842, forward strand.
GTGCGTAACCTGAGCCCGTCGACTCCCCGGCTCAAAGAACCACTAAATAACTAAATCCAAATGGTCGCACACTGCTGACCTACCTGCGTGTTACCCCAAAGAACTGTGGTCCCTGTAGTCAGCGTCGGCGGATACACCTACGCTCGTGTCGTGAGTGCAAGTGTGAATAGCGTTAACCATCCCTGGACACGTGTTTCGAGGTTGTTGCCTCTCGTCAGCAGGGAGTAGGAAAGAGTGCAGGGTTGCTATGTAGGCTGCTAAAATCATTATCAGGTATGTACCTCTTGTAGCAACGCAGGTGCGTAACCTGAGCCCGTCGACTCCCCGGCTCAAAGAGCCACTAAATAACTAAATCCAAATGGTCGCACACTGCTGACCTACCTGCGTGTTACCCCAAAGAACTGTGGTCCCTGTAGTCAGCGTCGGCGGATACACCTATGCTCGTGTCGTGAGTGCAAGTGTGAATAGCGTTAGCCATCCCTGGACACGTGTTTCGAGGTAGTTGCCTCTCATCAGCAGGGAGTAGGAAAGAGTGCAGGGTTGCTGTGTAGGCTGCTAAAATCATTATCAGGTATGTACCTCTCATAGCAACGCAGGTGCGTAACCTGAGCCCGTCGACTCCCCGGCTCAAAGAGCCACTAAATAACTAAATCCAAATGGTCGCACACTGCTGACCTACCTGCGTGTTACCCCAAAGAACTGTGGTCCCTGTAGTCAGCGTCGGCGGATACACCTATGCTCGTGTCGTGAGTGCAAGTGTGAATAGCGTTAGCCATCCCTGGACACGTGTTTCGAGGTAGTTGCCTCTCGTCAGCAGGGAGTAGGAAAGAGTGCAGGGTTGCTGTGTAGGCTGCCAAAATCATTATCAGGTATGTACCTCTCGTAGCAACGCAGGTGCGTAACCTGAGCCCGTCGACTCCCCGGCTCAAAGAGCCACTAAATAACTAAATCCAAATGGTCGCACACTGCTGACCTACCTGCGTGTTACCCCAAAGAACTGTGGTCCCTGTAGTCAGCGTCGGCGGATACACCTATGCTCATGTCGTGAGTGCAAGTGTGAATAGCGTTAGCCATCCCTGGACACGTGTTTCGAGGTAGTTGCCTCTCGTCAGCAGGAAAGAGTGCAGGGTTGCTGTGTAGGCTGCTAAAATCATTATCAGGTATGTACCTCTCGTAGCAACGCAGGTGCGTAACCTGAGCCCGTCGCAGCCAGACTCTGCATCACCTGACGAACCCACATCACACCCCACCTCAGGAACCTCCACTGACTCCCCGTACAGAAGAGATGCCAATTTAAGCTGCTGACCATGCACACAAGGTTCTACACATCGAAGGACCCACCAACATTAACCACCTCCTGAACTTCCACCAACCATTGAGAAAACTACACTCTACCTCCCTTACTCCCACATTGCAGCAAAGACCTGGAACAACGTCCCCAATCACTTCTGGACCAGCACCTTACTTCCAGAATTCCGAATGGCCATCCGAAAAAGCCTCCGGGCCATCAAGCACCTGGATACCCTATCGGGTGATTAGCCGCGCTTTACACATCCTGATTGATTGATTGATAAGGAGTACACAGACCCAACAGAAAGACACATCGGTAGATTACTTTACCCACTGACACACAGTTAGAGATCCATGCATACATACTGAGAAACACAAAAATATACATTTATATCGTAAATTTTAAGCTGTAGTATTTCCTTAAGTTTACCAAAAACACGAGTTCAACCCCTTTTTTTCAGAGCACAAGCTAAAACATAATGTGATGAGTTGAGTGCAATAGGAGCAGTGAAGTGAAATATATAACACAATACAAGTAATTTGATTTAAACTTCATAGTCCAGTTCGGAGTGCTGAAACGTGTGCTTCTAGTTGCGAAATATCCGCCATCCATGGACACTTCCGCAAATCCACACCACCCACGGGCACGAGGGATGCGTGTGCACAGTGAGATACTCTAAACAAGGAACGTCTCATGAGAGAAGCGGCCTCCCTGTTCATGCTTCGGTCACTTCCAGCTTTGTGTTCCACGATCTATAATGTATGACGCTTTTCCGTTGGTCTACTTCAATTACTTCTGCAGCTGTAAACTCGGCCAGGAGCACCCTTTGATCCTCCTCATCACCAGTGGCGTAACGAAACTTGAGGGGGCCCCCCTGCAAAGTACATGGAGGGGGCCCCCCATTCTCCTCGCCAGTCAAGAGCCCTCAGGCCAGCGACCCGCCATACTGCAGGGGCTCACCCCAGCCATAAAAAAAGGATTCTGGTTCCTCTATTGGTCACATCCGCCCTCTCATCGAGCGATTTACATACATAAGTAAATGCTGCTGCGCCCTCCAGCAAAGTGACATAACACTGCCTCCAGCCGGCCCACCAAACACATCCTCCTACTTGATGAGCCACCTTCAAGCGAAGCCCGCTCAGTTAACCACCTCCAAACTCAGATCACTTCCGTCGTGCCTGCTACTAACTCATCCATTACACTCTACTCTCACCCCTATGAAACCCGCAATTATGCTTTTCTGCCCGCCTTTAAAACCACCCCTCGGATGTCACTGCAAACCTGTGACCGCCGCCTACTGCTCCCCTGTCCATCACCCACAGAAAGACTGATGACCGGTCACCATCTAACCACTGCCTACCAGTAAAGACAGAGCCTTTCAGCTGCTGGCCTCCCCAATGCCACTATGGAAGTTTTAAAAATGTTGAAAAATCTCTGCAACTGACCACCTCAAAACATTTCTTCCTGCTAGCCTATACGGCATCAAAGCCGTTCCTGCTACTTTTCATCCTCTGCATGATGCACACAATAATATCAAATGTACAAAGGGTCAGATTTTTGTTTCCTCACGCCAACATTAATTTACACTATGTACCCCACTAAACCATACCTGCTGTCAAAGGCAAACCAGATCCCATATGTAGCACCAGTCAACAAGTACCCCAAGGACAAACACCAGAGAGAATGAGCGATTCATGAATTAAACCTACAATGACAACGTAGCATTTCCCCACCAACTGTCAGCCCAGCGAAGTCTGCAACCGCACAGTAGCCATCAATACCAGCAACGTCTAAAGCGCATTTCCACTTCCTTTCTTTGGCAGCTCCTGATACATATACGTATGCCTTCTGGGCGCCATCTACCACAGACCACAGCATTCTTTGTGTCCCTAAGACTAACCGAATGCTGTCGGTGAACGCTTCTCTTCCCCCTTCCTTACTAATAACTAATGGAGGATAACGAAAAAAAAATATAGTATTTTCTTATGCAAATAGCGTATCAAGCACTTGCTGCCCGCAGTCCTCGCCAGATCCACCCAAATCAATATTCTGCTATCGCACCATCCTGTCACCCCTATTATTATCTGAAGATATTTTTTTATCCCTTCCTTGAACTGGGAAAAGCAATACTTTGCACAAAAACAAGTCCCTTTAAAACCTTTGCTACTTACAGACTCGCAAAGCACTTCCTTGTTTTACTAACTGTTGTAAAGCTAACGGATAACTCATTCTAGGATTGGGATTATTGTTTAGAGGTGTGGAAGTTAATACTGAGACATAGGATGATTTTTTGCATACACTCGTTCTTCCCTGCATGCGCACACAAAGCAACATTACAATTTAGCTAAACAAATTGTTCAGAAATGTACCGGAAGGTAAAGAAACAGCCCAAATAATTTTTACAAAGAAAAATAGACAATCGTCAACTTTATACCCCATGACATAAAAGCCTTAGCATGCACAGCTTGCTCAAATCCACGCTACCTAATTCTACCAAACTCAGCACATTTGAACATCTCATAATTCCATGCCACACAATTCAACTGTAAATAATTTAACCCTACATTCCATACCACATAATCACAATCCTAAAAATGAAAAAACATATATTTCTACTTCACTCCATACCACATAATTCCACATCACATAATAACATTCCACACAACTTAATAGCACTCCAAACAACATAATTACACTCCACACAACAAAATTTAAGTATACATAATTCCACTTCAACCTATATAATTATACGTCACACAACATATTTACACTCAACTTTAAAACACAGAATTACCCTCCACAAAATACAACTCTGCAACATGCTACATAATTCCACTCCGCACAATTATACACCACACCATGCCACATAATTCCACACGTCTCACAATTCCACAATTCATCCCCACACAATTCATCACACATAATTACTCCACATAATACCACTCAGCACCACATAATTAACCTCCACATAATTATGCTCTCATCCATATTGCATAAATACACTCCACATAAATCTAGTCTATGCCACTTAGCAACATTCCACATACACTCGTTCTTTCCTGCATACGCACAAAAAGAAACATCACAATTTAGCTTAACAAATTGTTCAGAAATGTACCGGAAGGTAAAGAAACAGCCCAAATTATTTTTACAAAGAAAAATAGACAATCGTCAACTTTATACCCCATGACATAAAAGCCTTAGCGTGCACAGCTTGCTCAAATCCACGCTACCTAATTCTACCAAACTCAGCACATTTGAACCTCTCATAATTCCATGCCACACAATTCAACTATAAATAATTTAACCCTACATTCCATACCACATAATTACAATCCTAAAAATGAAAAAACATATATTTCTACTTCACTCCATACCTCATAATTCCACATCACATAATAACATTCCACACAACTTAATAGCACTCCAAACCACATAATTACACTCCACAATTCAAGTACACATAATTCCACTTCAACCTATATAATTATACGTCACACAACATATTTACACGCAACTCCAAAACACAGAATTACCCTCCACAAAATACAACTCTGCAAAATGCTACATAATTCCACTCCGCACAATTATACACCACACCATGCCACATAATTCCACACGTCACAATTCCACAATTCATCCCCACACAATTCATCACACATAATTACTCCACATAATACCACTCAGCACCACATAATTAACCTCCACATAATTATGCTCTCATCCATATTGCATAAATACACTCCACATAAATCCAGTCTGTCACGTAGCAACATTCCACATAACTACACTTCACACCATGCCTCATAATACCACTCAACATAATTTTCACCCAGCAGCGAACACTTCCACGTCACACATTTCAACTCTACACATTTCCATTCCACACCACATAATTCAACAACAAACTACATAATTCAAGCCAACAACAGAATTACATAACACACCACATACATCCAATCTACACCACAAAATTCCACATCATGCTATAATATTTAACAGCACACCACATAAGTAAACTCCACTACATACTACTCCACAACGCAAAATACCATTCCAGATAATCTCATTCCAAGACACACAATCCCACTCCATGACACACAATCCCACTCCACATAATTCCAGTACACTCAATACCACACAATTACTATCCACATAATTACATTATTTCGCTACACAGATCCAATCCACACAATACAATTCCACAACTAACAATTCCAATCCAAACCACATATATGTCCACTTGACACCACACACATTCACTCCACTCCAAGCAGAAAACACATAGGTAAAATACACTGTCCTTTACAATGTCAATAGCTCTAACTCTCACAAATGCGAGACCAATTGCATTGGAAATGCTTGTTTACCTTCCAATGCGACCGAGCAGATCCTGTTCATTTTTTTTATTTATTTTATGGAGTTTTATATAGCTCGAACTTGACCCGTATCGGGTATCATAGCGCTTTACATGAGCACCAGTTGCGTTACATGAGGACACATTCATATTTGTTAGGCACAGGTAGATTAAGTGATTTGCCCAGAATCACAGGATGTTCAGCGTCATTGTTGAAACTCGAACCCAGTTCCCCAGATTCGAGGTCGACCGCCCTAGCCGTTAGGCCAACTCCTCTCCCAAGTATGAGTAAGAATAGGCATAAGAAGGGCTAAGCAGAAGAGCTGAAGTATTTAGATGTAAAAGTAGTGGAAGGTAGGTTCAATTGGAGTATGCAGGAGTAAGAGTGCAAGTAGGAGTAGGTAGGACTAAGTTAATGGTAATAAGGGCATTGGTAAATACGGTAGGAAAAGTAAGTATAGCAGTTAGAAGACGTAAAAGGAGTAAGAGGAGAAATGAGTAAGAGCAGGAGGAAATAGGCGTAATAAATTGTAAGTGGAAGCAAGAGTATGTTGGAATAATAAAACGTAAGAGTGGGAACAAATATGAGGTGTAAGAGAAAGGTAAAATTAAGAGGTTACGTAGCACAGTAAGAGGAAGTATGCAACATATGAGTAGAAACAAAAATAATCAGTAGGCATAAGTAGGAAAAGTTAGTAACTTAAGTGCAAGATTAATGAAAGTAAGATTGAAAGAGACCAAGATGAGAAAAGACAGACGAAGACAGCAAATCCTTCCATATTCTTCTACAACTCCAGTGCTAACAAAGCATGACATGCTTTTCCTTTTATGCACACATCAGATGAAGAGCAAGGACCTTCCATTAAGCACTATTGTAACACGCTTCAGTTGGTAACTTGCGTGCAGCTGAAATAGGTACAATTTATGTGTTTTATAGCGCTCACAAACAGCATAAGCGTGTTTCTTGGCACTATTTCAACAAAAGTTAACACTATGCCACTGGCAGAGGTGCAATTTGTTTTATTAATGGGTTGCACACAGACCGGTCTCTGTGACGTGCTGTTCGACGAAAAAGTGCAAGAAAAGACTTCTTAATACCACGTGAGCAGCACTTCAGAACTGTTTGGATAAAGCTTAGCAGATGCCCGGGAGCCGAATAGTGATTTTTGTGTGTCTCTGGCGCCCAGTAGCAGTGCGTTTACCCCGAGGGCCACATTTGGCATGTTCTGATTTGAACTCACCATTATAGAGAGAATGTAATACTAGGTCATTTATTGTCACATGCAACAAGGGTTGTCAATCCCGGCCCCCTTTCTCTGTAGTTCCCGGCACCTGTTTAGAGGTGGACAGGAAGGAGCCCTCTCTCCTTCCAGCACAGCAAGCAATACCACAGAACAGCGCCAAGGCCAACACAAACGGCTCCCGGTAGCTCAGCTCATGTGCCCCGGTAGATGTGAGGCTGTGAGCTGATGAGTAAGAGGTTTAGGAGCAGGGTGAAGAGCTGGCAGCCTACACCAGGGTGGAGCAACAGCACCGAGGCGTCTACAGCAACAGGGGATGGGTCTCCTCAGCTCCGAAGTGTGAGGCCAGCACGTGGGAGCCATGCAGTGGCAGCCAATGCTTGTGAAGCAAGTAATCAAGCATTGGCAAAGGTAAAATAAAACCAAGCTAGTGCCAACTAACACGAAGGGTGGGACGGGGAATGGTAAAATTGGGGGCAGGAGGCAGGCCCGGCTCCAGGAATTTTTATTTGGGTGGGCCAAGGGTACATTCGGGTGGGCCACTGCTGGCCCAATTTATCGCTTATATATCTAGCCAGGCCTGCTTCTGGGCCCTCCTTTATCTCTCCTTACTCTTACAAGGCACAGTAAAACGCACTCTTTTCAAAGTCTCTCTCTAAATGTTATCACTCTCAAAAAGTGCTTTTCTTCCATGCAATGTCCCTTTGATGGGAGGAGGAGGTTTCTAAGGTGGGAGTATCAAGCAAGTGACACTACCCGGGCTTCCTCTGTGCGAGCCTTCAGGGAGAAACCCTCTTCATTACTACCTCCACCTGACCTCTGACTCTGCAGCGCACTCTCTTACAGGCTTGATTATCCACTTTTCTACCACCCTTCTCCATTACACCTTATCTCACACCTGACCTTGGGCCCTAGCCCCATATCAGCCACCATTCAGTTCCACTTTCACTATTCCCAGTAAAAAACAATAGTAAAATCACCTTCAAACTTGAAACATTGAATATAGCAGTAAAAATAATTAGCATGCATGTTAAAGTATGCTCCACAGTTGTCCTAATCACCTGACTGTTAATTAAATAAATGAAAACAGAAAGGCCATGACAGGGCCGGCTTTAGTGCTGGTGCAAACGTCTTTTTGACCTCTTTTTTGACCTCTTTCTCTGTAGATAGCTTAACTACCACCCTCCAACAGTACCCTTCATCTCGCCATAGCCACTCCCCCTCATGGCCTCCTCCTCAGACTCCCTAACTACCACCCTCCACCAGTGTCCCCCATCTTTCTGTAGCTCCCCCACACCCCATGACCTCCTCCTCAGATTCCCTCACTGCCACCCTCCACCAGCGCCCCTCATAGATTCGTATTTCCCCCCACTCCATGACCTCCTCCTCGGATTCCCTGCCACCCTCTACCAGTGCCCCTCATCTCTCTGTAGTCCCACCCCCCATGACCCCCTCATCAGATTCCTTCACTGCCACCCTCCACTAGTGCCCCTCATCTCTCTATAGTTCCCCCACCCCATGACCTCCTCCTTGGCTTCCCTCACTGCCATCCTTCACTAGTGCCTCTCATTTCTCTGTAGCCCCCCCGCCCCATGACCTCCTCCTCAGATTCCCTCACTGCTCCCTCAACCAGCACCCCTCATCTCTCTGTAATTCCCCCCGAGCCCCATGACCTCCTCCTCGGATTACCTCACTGCCACCCTCCACCAGTGCCCCTCATCTCTCTGTAGTTCCCCCCCACCCCTGACCTCCTTCTCAGATTCCCTCACTGCCACCCTCCACCAGTGCCCCTCATTTCTCCATAATTCCCCCCACCCCCATAACCTCCTCCTCAGATTCCTTCACTGCCACCCTCCACCAGCACCCCTCATCTCTCCGTAGATCCCCCCACCCGTGACCTCTTTGGATTCCCTCACTGCCACCCCCCACTAGTGCCCCTCAGCTCTCTGTAGTTCCCCCACCTCATGACCTCCTCCTCCGCTTCCCTCACTGCCAACCTCCACTAGTGCCCCTCATTTCTACATAGCCCCCCCACCCCATGACCTCCTCCTCAGATTCCCTCACTGCTCCCTCCACCAGCGCCCCTCATCTCTCTGTAGTTCCCCCCCACCCCATGACCTCCTCCTCAGATTTCTTCACTGCCGCCCTCCACCAGTACCCCTCATCTCTCTGTAGTTCCCCTCCACCCTGTGACCTCCTCCTCGGATTCCCTCACTGCCACCCTCCACTAGTGCCCCTCATCTCTCTGCTGTTCCCCCCACCCCGTGACCACCTCCTCTGACTCCCTCACTGCCACCCTCCACCAGTGCTCCTCATCTCACTGTAGCTCCCCACCCCATTACCTCTTCCTCGTTTTCCCTCAATGCCACCCTCCACTAGTGCCCCTCATCTTTCCGCAGCTCCACCCCCACTCCAGGACCTCCTCCTCGGCTTCCCTCACTGCCACTCTCCACTAGTGCCCCTCATCTCTCTGTAGTTCCACCCACCCCGTTGACCTCCTCCTCTGACTCCCTCACTGCCACCCTCCACCAGCGCCCCTCATCTCTCCGTAGCTCCCCACCCCATGACCTCTTCCTCGGATTCCCTCACTGCCACCCTCCACTTGTGCCCCTCATCTCTCCATTGCCCCTCTCTCATATCCATTCCATTTGTTGTACAGCGCTACTCATATGAGTGTAGGGCGTCACAGTACTTTACATAACAGCACGCATTATACAGAGACAATAAATCAGTCTATGGGGAATGTCACATAAGCCAATGAGGATTACAAGGTGTAGAAATCACGTCATCCATACTGGTGGGCAATATATTTTACGGGGGTTTGGACTGGAGAAGCACAAACTCAGGATTTAAAGAGTACTCCAGTGGTTGGGGGTCAGCTTTACTGATTAAAATGTATAACTGCCCAAACAAACTCTTTTTGGCAACATTAGAATAATGAAGGAATGGAGAAGTTCTAACTATATCACAATACAAAAAAGCGAAGTTTGTATGCAGCTCTTTAGAGACAGTTCATAGGTCACTGTCCTATGTTAGGATAGTAACTTCTGAACTGCAAGTAACACAAGAATATCTGTGAAAGAGGTAGTAACCCACTGAGCTATTCCCATCAAATTCAGTTTATCAGCACTTAAAAACTACCAACAGACAAATGGTTACTCTGCAGCAGGATCGTAAATCACCAGTTATCTGCACAGTTTTTATTGTAGTTGTACATCGGTGGCAGATTCACTGGGAGGGCCATGGCTCATGTTTAACCGGGCCAGGGCCTGGCAAGAGGTAACATATCCTGCACTTGTTAGTGGTGTGAAACAAAGAAAAGGGTCAGCGACAGGAGGATATTTACAGCTGGGACTAATTAAAGTCCCAGATAACCTATCTGTAGAAATGTAAATGCTGCATTTTAAAACATATCATGCATTTGTTATCAACCCACAACATAGCATGTTTTTTGAAAGAGCTCACAATGAAAACTCACAATTAAAACTGCTAGACTTACCGACAAGGCTGCAGAATGTTATCTGTCCTGCTCTGTACAAGTCTAACCTCTCTCCCTGAAAGCCCCGGTGTTTCTGAAGAGTGCGGGGCCCCATCCTTTTTCCGCCGGGCTCTGACTGAAGAGAAACAATGTAACTTGTTACTTTGTTTCTCTTCAGTCCTGCCCTGGGTCAGCGCAGGAGCTCTGAGCAGGCTGCAGCTGCAGCTGCACCTGCTTTCTAGAGCAAGCAAGCCTTTCACACAGCTCTTTACCGAAGAGCTGAGGGGGCCCCCTTCACCTAACCGAAGACTGGGGGCCCCCCCGCACCGCGGGGGCTGCGGGGGCGTTTGTTACGCCCCTGCTCATCACGCTAACAAAGATGGCGTTTTGAATCCTCACGACTGCTTTCACATATCCTGACTATTCCAGGCACGCGGAATCACCTTTATCTCTCACAGAGGAAATGAATAACCCCTAAACGTGATGCTGTGAGCTAGAGCTCTGGTAAACTGTACATACTGGGGCCGATTCACAAAAGCATTTACGTAAGGGGAAGTCGTAAAGGGGTACCCTTCCACGTACTCTCACACGCATTTATGAATCAATCCTCGAACATTCAGCTACTTATTAGTAAAAGTGCAAAGAAGACACATTCCTAGGGCTTTAAGTGGGATGAAAAAACTAGGGTGTCCCTCAAAGGGGCGTGGCCGATATCATTAATGGCGTGGCCTAAATAATGTATGCTATACACCTACAAGTCAGGAGTATTGGCTTAGTCAAAGGTAGTTAGTTGCATAAGATAAATATACTACATGCATACGTACATCTATGGCTTCTTGGTATATAATGTTAAAAATGCTTTAGTTCTTGCACAAGAGGTTGTGGCATAATGGCTAGTGCTGCCATTGTCGAAGCTGAGAAAGCAGGTTTGAGTCTCAGCTTGTGCTCAACATCCTATGTTTCTGGGCAAATGACTTAATCGCTGGTGCCTACCAAAAAACCAAGGAATATGTCCTTGTTGGTGCTTATGTAAAGCACTACGGGGCATATTAGCAAGGAAGTGGCGGAGAGAGGCGTTAGCCTTCTTGGCTTAACGCCTCTCTCCGCCACTTCGGAAACGCGAGGCTGCACTATATTATCAAGGATATGATGCAACCTTGCGCTTCCTCCTGCGATGGCGCTAAGTTTTACAACTTAGCTCCAACGCAGGCACACTTGCACCAGAGTGCAAAGGTGTCTGCGAGCAGGGAGGTTTGTTTATGTGCAGGAAGGTGTCCCTTCCTGCACATAAACAAACCTAAAATGCCAGTTTGTAACTTACATGTGTGCTGCTTCAAGCAGCACACATGTAAGTTACAAAATGGCATTTTTTAAAAAGGTTTGTTTATGTACAGGAAGGGACACCTTCCTGTACATAAACAAACCATGGCATTTTGTTTTTTCCATGTGTGCTGCACAAGGCAGCACACATGGAAAAGCAAAAAAGAGGAGAAAAAGGCATTTCTCCTCTTTTCGCCATCTTAAGACCAGGATTTTCCTGGTCTTAAGTTTGGCGCTGCCACCTATTATCGCCACCCTTGATAATAGGTGGCAGCGTCAAATTCAATGGGTGTTGCGGTGGAACGCCCACCGCAACACCCACTGCATGCCCCCTTTCACGCTAAGTTTAGCTTGAAAGGGGCACTATTATCAAGGCAGCGTTAAGCCACTTAACATGGCTTTAAGCCACGTTAAGTGGCTCAACGCTGCCTTGATAATAGGAAGCTGAACCTATCGCCACCACAATGTCACAAAAAGTGACGTTCTGGTGGCGATAGGGGCTTGGAGTTTTGCAATATAGGACTGCAAACAAATAAAAGTTACATCAAAAACAGTGAACTGCTGCAGAGTTAAGATTTTTTTTGCATTTTGAGAGTGAGGGTAAAAATGGAGAGCCTGATAGGGACCCATCTCAACACCTGCTTTTAAGAACTGAGCACCGGCAGGACCTGGCTCACTTAAAGCCCTGCACATTCCTCTCTATTTATACTACTAGTACATGAATATGATCTGCATATTCTAATTTTATTCCCATTTTGGATGTTTTCGGGGTAAACTTAATGATGGCAGTAGTATTCTTTTACATATTCTCACATGCCTTTCTGAGTCGCCTCTGAAATGTTTTCAAGGATATGTGGGCATGTGGCTAAACCACCGATGACCATTGCTTTATCGATGGACACAAGAGGACATTTTGGCCTTAGAGGTGAGTATTCCTCTCATTTTGCTATTTTAATTCGGGCTGCAAATAAACTTGTTTTCCAAGCAGTAGTCAAAGGAAAACACAGATCTTGCACCTATGAGATATGCATTCCACGAGGTACAGAAAGATCATATTGTTTGCTCAATAGGCAAGGAAGCGAAAATTCTTCCTGCTACATTCATCCATGGCAAAAAGTTTCGCTCTTCCAACTTAAAACGCATTTAAGGAGTGGAATAAACACCCCTTTGAGTGGGAGTAATGGACAGATTAGAAGGAGACGAAGGTGGGAAATATTGCATCTGACACACATGGTCGCGCGTTTCCTAGATCGCTCAACATGAGATAGCGCTTGAAGGGCATCAGAAGAAGCGCTGTAGTTCATTGGATAGGTTAGTGGGATGACTAGTAAACTCTCATTTGAATCACTGGTAGACCTTGACTAGCCTAAGTAGTGTGTGAGAAAATTTGACACAGTAGTAGTTCAGTGAAGATGAATCCTCTACACCCATTGCATTTTTAATCCCCACACAATTCTGATCTCCCTTAATCCAGTGAAACAGTGGTTGATCGAGCATCATATGAGGGGATTTTTCTTCCTTTCCCAAGTGTGTTGATATCTTAAAAAGTGTGAGGGCAGAGGATGTGCAGGAGCTGTTGAGGAAATGGATGTGTTGGAGACAAGGAAGGTGGTCGAGGGGGAAATGTATGGGGCAATGGAGTTATCAGAGACAAAGAGGGAAGGGAAGCATGCAAGAGGAGGAAGAAATGACCAAGGAGTACCACACTAAAAGGGCAGCATGGACACCTCTTCCTATGCCATCTGCAAAGACTGGGGTGTAGTTATTGTATGCAGTAATTGTTTCAGCCCCTCACCCTCTCCTCCTATGATACAATGGACAATGCCTTCAGAGCATGCCCCCTTGGTTCTGTATGCCTCTCTAAGGAAGCACTCAGACATAAAGGAGTCAGAATAGTTGCATGGGTCCAAAAAAAATGCCCATTTCACCGGACAAAACTTATGGACACTGTGTGGAGGAGAGCAGGGTGAGTTGCATGAGTGAAGCGTGGAAGGAAGAGTAAATTGCTTATACTAGTAGTATGGTGACATCATAAATATCTGAAGAACTAGTAATACACAACGAAGTGCTAGCCTCCCTCGTCTGATTCTTTTTTTTAACCTTTATGCATTTCCTGATTTGATGACTATTGAAATGGTAATGGTTCCTGTAAGAAACTGGGTTGTGAGCTGACTGGGGTGTGAGCCCAGGTCAAGCCACAACCACAATGCTTGCCAAGGTGAGGCACAAGCCAACCCTAAATTAACCTGTGCTCAACCCTCTGCTAGCTTGGCACAGAGCAGTCAGGGTTATCTTAGGGACAATGTATAATGTATTTGTGCAACACTTCAAACAGTAATAAAGTGAAAACACCTCACAAAAAAGATCCCACGCCAAGTTGGAAAATAGAGTGATTTTTATAATTAAAACAAGACCAAAATGACAAAAATACAAACAGTAGAACCGGAGATATGCAATTTTGAAGGTTTTAGTAAAAATAGCACCTAAAAGCGCAAAGTGCTAACTGTGGATGTCTGGTCGCGCTGGAGCAAGGATCGGCTACAAGAACACAGTTAGGCCTGCTGAACAGAATACATTAAAACCTGGTTTGGTGACCGTTGCGATGATCCACATCGAAGGTGCGCGGCACAGCCGTAGCTATGCATGAGTTCCGAAACGCAGAGAGGCTGCAATGCAAGGGTCTGCATCGTCATTCTGGGTCCCATTGAAGGAGCTTGCATCGAAGATGCAGCCCACAGTCAGGGCGATGTGTTGGCTCTGAGTCGCTGTGAGGCTACGATGTGGAGTCCGGCTTCATCGTCAAGGCTGCCGTTGACAAGGAATGCGAGGGCCTGCACAGAAAATGTGTTGTGCAGCGGCGGTTCCAAAGCTATGGTGGGCTGCAGAGTTGGTGCGGGCCTTTACAACTGGTCCAATCCATGCAGCAGCAGAGATGCATAATTTCTGCATGCGTTTGTGCGATGCAGCAAAGGAGAAGCATCGGTTCCGCTGGATCCAAAGGGCTGGCAAAGCACCTTAAGCCCCTTCCAAGGGTCCAGAACTGGGGTGGCACCACTTGGCAGGGTAGACTCACTAATGGCAGAGGCCAGGTGCAAGGTTGTTGGAAGCATGCAGTGTCCCTGAGGCTTTGGATCAAGTGAATAGCCAGCTAGCCATGGAGTCACTCTGAGTTCTGAGTTCAAAAGATGCAGGTCCAGTCCTTTTCACCCAGGCAAGATGGCAGCAGGCAGCAGGTTTGCACAGTAGAACACAGATGCTCTGCCTTCCTGGCTCCAGACTAACTACAGGGGATATTCAGCCCTTTGTGTGGAGGCAGGACACAGCCTATTCAAGTGTAAGTGAGGCTGTGCCCAGCTCCTCACTTGCATCCTGCCGTTGATGGCCCATCCAGATGCACCTAATCTCCCTATTGTGTGGAGCTGTCATTGAAGAATACACAGAGCTCAATTGTCAACTACACCCAGTCATGTGACCCAGAGACAGGCTGCAGGCATCAAATAGCTATGGCAGGAAAATGCCAACTTTCTAAAAGTGGTATTTCCAAAATTGTAATTTAAAATCCGAATTTACTATACGTTAGGATTTTTGGTTACAATTCCACAGACACCAAACATGAACTGGATACCTGGTCACCTGATCCCATTTCTAAATTACAGTTATAAAATGTAATAAGGTAACTCCAATGTTATCCTACGGGAGAGGTATGTCTTGCACTATTGAAAAATGAATGTAAGAGTTTTTCCCTACTAGGAAAGGAAACTTAATATTAAATGTCCAACGTTTCAAATACACTGCACCCTGCACTCTGGGAAGTCCAAGGCCTACCTTAGGGGTGAGTTATATGTATTAAAAAAGAAGGTTTGAGCCTGGCAAAAGGTTTATGTTGACAAGTCAACATGACAGTTTAAAACTGCACGCACAGGCTGCAATAGCAGGCCCGAGACATTTTTAAAGTGCTATTTAAGTAGGTGGCACAATCAGTGCTACAGGCCCACTAGTAGCATTTAATTTACAGTCCCCGGGCACGGGTATTGCCACTTTACTAGAGTTCTACTGTGGTAAATAAAATAAATATTACCGGACTGAATTTCATGCGGAATCTTAAATTAAAGTAAATAGCTCAAAATAACAAGAGGCAGAATCCGTGGTATAAGAGGTTTTCTAATGGGCTTTATTCCATTCAAAATGGCCGACTCGAGTCGCGGCCCTCAGGTTCCGTCACCACGAAGGTTCAGGAAGTGAAGTACAATAATTTATTAACAGACATGTATTTTTATAATAAGTACATTACAATGAAACGAATGTAGAAGGCGTAACATTTGATAAGAAAAATGACGTGACAGTGACATAATCGAAACTAGGCGTAATAAGGAATAAAAGAAACATGATTGGTTAGAATTATCAGACATAGGTGGATCTATAAGATAATACTTGGCATAGATGCGCGCGCGGCAGCATGACGTGTAATTGACGTGCAACTAGGGGGTGAAGGGGACTTGACATTTAACTCTACATGTGGAGACGAGAAGTCTGGGGTCAAGTCATCCTAATCCCAAATCATATCTAACATCCTATGTTTAAAGAACTATGTTATCCACAAGGAAGGACTCTCGGACAGAATCTATTCTATACTGACTGTGTGCGTGTACAAGCGTCTAAGTGTCTATATGAGATGCGAGGGATAGAAAACTTTCCATGGCAACAGGGCTATGAATCACTTGCAGGAGGACGGAAAGGCTGAGTCCTTTGCTTGTGAGCTAAAGGAAATGTTTACCTAAATCACTGGACAGGAATGCATCGGCTGGAGAGCAAAATAGATAATTCGAAGGTGAAATACAACTTCTTGGCAGACAGGCGAAAACTGGCCGAGGCAGGCACCGTTAGCTGCACAGGGAGTAGGACAAAGTTCATGGATACAGATGCGAGCTCAAGCTGAAGCTGTCAGAGACAGAGAGCAGGGAAAGGCTTTGAGGACAGAATCGGGCCTACTCGCCTGAACTGTAAAAATGAAGTAACTTAGCCATATAAAGTCGGTGGCCTTTCATACTTAGGAATCGAATATCCAGCCCATTGATGGCGGATCTGACAGAGAACATGTTGACGGTAGACACACATATGTTTGCGTCTTAGAAACTGGAACTGGAGGGAACATACATGTACTTGTAACATGCATATAGAACCGTTGGGGTCCAAGATAGGGGACATAACTGATCAGGAAAATCCACATTTCCACATTCCCTCCTTGTCCCCTTCTTGCCCTTCACGAGACATCAATCTTCATCATTCCATTGATTTGCTCATGGAGCATCATTTCTTCTTCCTTCTTCTTCCGGTATTTTGAACGAGAACTGTGATGTGGAATGCATGATGTGGCACACAGACCACAAATCGCTGGTCCACATTGTAGGCATAAACAACAACTGAAGAGCATAAGAAGGCCAATACCTAGGAAGGATAGAACTCTCCATCCCCAGGCTGATATCACACTCCAAAACCACCCGGACCACGTCCAAGTGCCTGGATTCTCGTGTATCTGGCTTACAATCTTATGAAGGCGTGTTATAGCTTTATATACAGATGGCGAATTTTCTGGTATGAATATACAGCAGCTGGATCCGATGACCCTGCAAGCTCCGCCCCTATCGGCCAGGATGACGTCAAGGACAAGACGATTCTGGAGAACAACAATTCTCATCACTGATTGTTCCTCTGTCAGATTGCCTAGGGCGGCTATAGTCTCGTTTACTACAGCTTCAAGAGTCTTGGTGAGTCTGCGTATCAGCTTACTATTTGATATAGTACCTATATAGGGAAAGATACCTTTATTGAAATCTACATACTTGTCCCATGCTGTCTCAGTATAATCGACAACTGGGAGATCTCTTTTCTCTCTATTGTGTACTAAATGAACATTTCGATAATAATCAGGAGGAGCTAGGAAAACAGGTGGCAGAAGGAATGCTATGTAACAGGTACCATCCCAATCTAGAGGCAGACGCATATATGCCGTCTGACCACATATGAAGTAAGAATGGCGAGAAGCTCTAAATGAAGATTTACCTTGATCACTATATTCTACTGTAGTAACGCATTGGCTATGGCCCATATGTATGGAACCAACTTTTCTTACACATAATTCACCCTTAACTGGAAATACTGACATAGTGGGCAGAATTAGTTCAACTTCGGATTTGACATTCAGAATCATAAGATTAGGCGTAAAATTACCTAATTTATACACTTCATTTTCTAAATCAGTTCCTGTTCTACTGAGGTGACCCTCCTTATTAGGGTGACAGACTTTGAATAAAACTAGATTCAGATTTCCCCATATCCAATGTTGTTGATAAACTGCTGTGTCTGGGTCTATGGAATTTAATAAACTAAACCATGCTCCACAGGAGCCATTGTGTGTGAATGGATGTGGAAAGAAAGGCAGAACTCCTTTGTTATTCTGATAGGGAGGAAGTCGGCCACACACCCAACAATTGGTCGCATTACTAGTCTGATGGGAATGATGTAACATACTAATGAATGTGTTATTGCGCAGCGCAAGTCTATAAGATAATTCATGTGGCGGTAGGTCACTAAAAGAATGTTCATCAGTTATATTGAAAACACGTTTAGAAACAGGATAATACATATGCAACAATATACTTGCAGTAACTATTAAAAAACTCAAGGAAGACAAAATTAATAAAGTCACAATACAGTGGTTACGCAGTAATTTACAATAAGCATGTCGTTTCATTATGATTCTGGACTCTACATGATTCAGACCTAAGGGGTACATGTCGGGACAGATTCAACCGCTTCACCTTGGAGAGGACTTAAACAATCAAATCGTCCGACAGTTTAGATCTGGACCTGAGTTTCTGTTTATAGAGTTCGGTGCTACTGGCCTCAGCCAAAGGTAGCTTTGAGTCAATGGGGGAAGACACACGGGCAGTACTGTCTGTGTCAGGAGGAAGTCCATGAAATTTTTTGACGTGACTTGAGTGAATCCACCCTTTGCGTCCCTCGATCTTCACGGCTGTTCTTGTGGTCAACAGGACCAACTTGGGTGCTTTCCACCTGGGCTCCAATTGACTTTTCCTGTCGAAGTTTCTCACAAAGACAAGATTACCCGGAACAACGTCATGGGGTTTCGCCTCAGTGTTGTCGGGAAAGGCTGCAGCTACCTGTGAACGAGAAGATTGTAGTGCAGACATCAAGGAAGCCAGGTAATCTGTCAGCATATTACAATCAACATCAGTTATTTTACGTGGTATAGGCGTCCCCCACATATTCGGTGGTCTACCAAAGATCACCTCATACGGGGATAGCCCTGTTCTAGAGTGTGCTACCATTCTCATGTAAAAGAGTGCAACTGGTAATGCTACTATCCAGTCGACACCTTTCTCTCTACATATTTTGGACAATCTGATTTTCAGTGTCTGGTTATGTCTTTCTACGAGACCTGCTGCCTCGGGGTGTCGGACACAGTGGAATTTCCACTGATATCCCAACAGGAGTGAGACATGTTTCATTAATTCGGATGAGAAAGGCTGACCGTTATCTGAATATACAACACGTGGTAAACCGTACCGTGGGAAGAATTCTCGAACTAGCTGCTTGGCAGTAGTCGGGGCAGTGTAATCTGATACGGGATACGCCTCTGTCCAACGGGAGAGAGCGCAGACAACTACGAGGACATATTTGAATCCTCGACAACGTTCCATCTGAATATAATCCATCTGGAGGACTTCAAAAGGATGGTCAGGAGGCTGAAATCCACCCTGCTCTACGGGAACACTCTTTCCTGGATTAAACTGACAACATATCATACAGGTACGAACTTTTTGTTTAGCTGCTGCTCGTAAATGTTTGTTGAACCAAATGTGCTGAATGCTGTCTAGCATAGCCTTCTCTCCTAAATGTGCTGGACTGTGAACTGTAGCTATAATGGCTTGAACCATGGAATCGGGGAGAAACCATACAGATTTCTCCTTCGTCATCCATCCTTGATCTGTCTGGATCCCTCCTAGTTCAGTCCACTTCTTTATTTCTTCTGCTGTGGCATGTGTCTGTATGTCAATTACGTCAAGTGTGGGATCCTTAATCGTCATACACTGTGTTGGTGTCTGAACTATTGGCTTTGTCATGTCTAATGTGCGATTCTGAGCAGTCTGTTTAGCTGTTCTGTCAGCTAAATCATTGCCTTGAGAAATGGTATCAGTAACCTTCGTGTGTGCTTTACATTTCATAATCGATATAGCAGCGGGTAGATGTATTGCGTCTAACAAAGCATGAATGAGGGGCCCGTGCTGAATGTGGGCACCATGGGACGTTAAATAACCTCTCTCTCGCCATAGCACGCCGAAGTCGTGTACAACTCCGAATGCATAACGTGAGTCAGTGTATACATTAACTTTCTTATTTGTGGCTTGAATACAGGCTTGCGTTAGAGCAATAAGTTCTGCTGCTTGGGCTGACAGAGTATCTATACAATGTGTCTCAATAACTTCAGTGTCTGTTGTGACTGCATACGCGGCCACTAAATCTCCTGTACTTGTTCTCATGCATGATCCGTCTACATACAACGTCAGGTCTGGATCTAACAATGGAACGTCTGTCAAGTCTTGTCTAGGTTTCGTCTTTATTTCAATGATTTCAACACAATCATGAGCTAGTGGGTCTGTTCCAATTACAGGTAATAGTGTAGCAGGATTCAATGTATTACACCGTCGGATCTCTATGTGTGGTTGAAACAATGTCAGTTCATAACCGGTAAGTCTTGCTATGGTCAAGTGTTGTGTTTGTGTTCGGTTCACAAGAACCTCTACTGCATGTGGTACTTGTACTGTCAATGGGTGTCCTAATACTATGGCATCGCTTTGTCTGATTGCTAAAGCTGTCGCTGCCACTGATTTCAGGCATGCAGGCAAAGCCTGAGCTACGGGATCTAATGTACTGGAAAAATAAGCACATGGCTTGCGTGATCCTGCTTGATCCTGAGTGAGTACTGACAAGGCAGTACCTTCGCGTTCTGTAACAAAGAGTGTAAAAGGTTTGCTATAACATGGTGTTGCTAAAACAGGTGCTTGACATAAAGCTTCCTTTAAGCTTTCAAAAGCTTGTGTATGTTCCTGAGTCCAAGGGAGAACAGTCGATGTGGCTGCCTCCTGTGTGGTTAACTGAATGAGTGGTTTTGCTAGAAATGCGTACTGAGGGATCCACTGCCTACAATATGAAGTGAGGCCTATGAAAGCCCGCACCTCCTTCTGTGTCTGGGGTATTGACATATTAGCAATTAACTGGATGCGATCTGGTGTAAGCTGCCTTCCCTCCTTGGACAGCGAGTGACCAAGATAAATAACTCGCTGAACACAGAATTGCAGCTTAGAAGGGGACACCTTGTGCCCCTTGTCGGCTAGAAAATGTAAAACTGTCAGAGAAGCTTTTTCACATTCTGGCTCGCTTCTCGCGGTGATCAGCAGATCATCGACATATTGAAGCAGTGCAGTATTGACTGGCATGTGGATACTGTCAAGTTCTCGTTTCAGTGCTTGGCTGTAGATGCTGGGGCTTTCTGTAAATCCTTGAGGAGCGCGTGAGAATTTAAAGCTGCGCCCATTTAAACTGAATCCGAACAAGTATTGGCTTTCCGGATCTATTGGGACGCTGAAAAAGGCATTCTTGAGATCAATTACAGTAAAGAATGTTGCTTCGGAATCAATTGCTGTCAACAATGATGATATATCAGGGACCACAGGGAATTGTGGTACAATACACTTGTTTAGTTCACGCAAATCAATAACCAATCGGTACACTGGTGGAGCAGTAGGATCAGTTCGTTTAAGAATCGGAATTATCGGTGAATTACATACATTGGAGTCTGTTTCTACAACTACTCCCTGGGCAATTAGCTCATCAATGATTTTCAGCAAAGCCACTACAGCATCATGCGGTAACTTGTATTGTCGCATTCGTGGTAGTACCACTCCTGCTTTCAATGTAACTCGATAGGGTGTAATGTTCATGCAGCCAACGTCCGTAGGGCCTTGTGCCCATAGATGTACTGGTAAAATCTGTAGTCGGGGATCCATGTCTCTAGACACATAGTGACCTTTAAAATCACGCAAAAACAGCCTTACTCCTTCCGGAGAACAACATATTATGGCTCCTAGTGCTTTCAGAGTTTTAATTCCTAACAAATTTTCTGGACATGATTTAGTAAGCAATAAATCTGTAGTTCGTGTCAAAGGTCCTATCGTAAGTGGTAGAGGCTGTGATACTTCATTAACAATAGGTTTTCCTGAAAAACCAAGGGAAACATTTTGAGAGCCTGAGAGGGGTGCCCCTGGAACTTCACTACGTTTTATGGTTGTTCGACTTGCCCCTGTATCGAGTAAGAATTTTCTATCTTGACCTAATAATTCACTATGTACATAAGGTCCTTCTTGATCTACCGGAATCTCGATAAGCGGTAAGTCAACTTCCCTCTCTAGGCTGGTTCATGCGTAACGCTGATACTCAGGGTATTCATACTGTGCAGTCTGATACATTTGTTGTGTTGTGGTTTGTGTGGCAGTAGCAGGCAACGGTGGTGCAGCTGGCACAAACTGTATGGGTTGCTGTGAGGCTGGCATAGACTGTTGCTGAACTGGCACGGACTGTCCATGCTGCATAGCTCCTTGTTCATTCTGATCTTGTCTAACTAATCGTGGTCTCTCTTTTGCAATACCTGTAGCTATATTACGTTTCAGGACTTGACAATCATGTACATAATGGCCTAGTTGTTTACAGTAATTGCAGGTTCCTTTTACAGGAACTGCAGAATCACCAGAATGTGTCACACCCTTTTTGTGACCATCTGCTGGTACTGTCTGAGAAACTAGCATTTTCATTTTTGTATCCTTCATGCGTCTATGCTCGTGTTCTTGTTCATCCCTAATTCTATTGTGATGATACTGTAACATTTGTAGCATTTGCGACGGAGTGTTACTTTGCCAGGTACTCTCGAATTTCAATATTCTATTCTTCACTGGAGGCAATGCATTTTCCACTAATTTTGTCACAAATAGATGTGGATATGAGTCACTACTTGCTTTTATACCACTATTTATACCAAAACATTTTTCAAATCGAGCATAATAATCGCTTGTGTCTTCATCTTGCTTTTGTTTACAGGCTGTGATTGCACCCCAATCTTCCTTTTTTGTAGTTAATAAACGTGGCAGTACCTGTACTAGTAAACCTGGTAATAGTTTAACTTTATCCCCGAGCCCTGAACCTGCAGCTCGGCCCCTTTCTTCCTCTGCTAATGCTGTCCAGTCTATCTTTTGGTCTCCCACTTCCCACTCTTTTTCTTTCAGTTTTTCATATATGCCAGCAGGCAAAAGCACCTTTAATATCGTCATAATATCAGGAAAGGTGTACTCTCCCATCAGTAACATGTCTTTAATTTCTCGGTGGAAACCCGCTGGGTCTTTGTCATGACTAGGTACTACTTTCTTCATTTCTAATAATTCCATTTTTGATATGGGTGTGTAAACAAATACACGGTGAAACTCATTGTCTTCGCCTTTTATTGGGTGCACTTCCCGTAAAGGATTTTGTCTATCCATGTAGTACGGTGCTCTTTCTCTGGGGGGCAAGGAGAGAGAATCTGGATTTACAAAAAGGACATACTGCTTACGTGACACTAATATCTCTTTAATTAGCTTGTTACTAGAACCTCTCCATCTGTTCGTGAGTAGTTCCGTTAATATATCAGGTAAAGGACCAGGGTCAGCATGTTGGCTCTTATATAATATGAGGAGTTGCTGAATCATATAGATTCCAGCTAAACGTTGTTCATCTGTACTGAGGTTGAGAAACGTGTGTGCTACGGTCTCATCACCGTATTTTTCAGGACTAACAACCCAGTGCACGGCTGATCTGGCTAATTCTTGCTCATCCATGGAATCGAGGAGGTGGTAACCTCTTCGTTCTCGTAGTATTTTATCTGCGGCTTGAAACGAATGTTCAGGAGACTTCAGATTTATTACAGGCGTCGGATACGTTCTGCTATTATTTGGACATACAGAGTGTATTGGATCAGAAAAACATCTAGTATTTTCACAAGATCTTCCTCTGCCTACATAGGCTATGGTCTCTGACTGTCTTGCAGAGTTCCCTGATTCGGACACTTCATCTTGCTCAAACTCGTCTGTTCCCAATCTCTCTTCATGAATACGCTCTATTTCTTTACGTATTTTTCGGCACATGGCTATTATACAATTTTGCTTATCGTGTCTCCCTTCTGATATATTCTGACTCCATCTTGTAAGAATAAGCATTGCATTCGGGTCTACCCCCGGACGGTCTTGATTTCTGATCACACAGTTTATGAGGAAACGTAACAGTTCCCCCTGTATCTCTACTTTCTGGAATTCCATAGCTCTGTTAATACATCCTGGATCTCGTCCTGTTTGAACAAAATGGTATATGTTATCTAGATGCGTAGTCATTCCTGGTAACCTTGCTAAATACTCTGCGGCTCGTCTGATGCGTAATGATGCCAGGACCATTTCGTCCTCTTTACCAACCACTGGGTCATATCTACAATTTACAAGGAGTTCCTTAAGCGTACGTTCATTTACGAATTTAGGTGTACGTGAATGCGCTGACTCTTGAAAAACAAGTTTATTTATTCTAGGTGGTGTGAAAGTACTGCTAGCACCTCCCGTGGCCCCATCTGGGGCGTCGGGTGTGAATGGATTCGTTGAACGTGACACAGCAACTATGGGTGTCGATACCTCTGTAGAGTCGACTGCGGAGACAGATGCGGAAACAGATGTGCTTGCCGAAGCTTGTATCGGGACTTGCTGTTGCACGGGGACAGATACCTGATCCTGACGTTGAACCCCTCCGCCAGACGGTCTATGTGGTGCAGCGTTAGCATACTCGGGAGCTGCGTCATCTAGATATGAGGAAAGAAAAACATCTTCTGCGGTTCTGGGATGCCCCTTTGGATGTACCTTAATTGGAAATAACGGGGGTGGCAAGTCTTTTGGCACCTCTGTAACAGCCTTAGGTAGTCCTTCGGCTAGAAGGGGATACATACCATTCATAAGAGCATTTCTTTGTCTATTCACTTGTTCTGATTTCACTCGGATACCTTCCTCAATTAATAGATTTTCTTGAACTTTATTTGAACTTTCTTTACTCCTCTCTTCTTGTCTACGTGCTTTTTCTGTTCGTCTATGAGATTCTTTACGCCATAACTCAACAGCGTCTTTCTGTGACTGTCTGACCTTTCTTTTCCATAACTCTTCCTCCACTTTCATGATGCACTCTGCATCCCAGGTTCCCGCTATGGGCCACCTTTGACTTTCCGGTAATCCTTTGGTATAATCTACCCATAGATCAAGAAACAATATGGCATCTAAGCCATGCTTATGGTACATGAAATGTCCTGGAGTGTCTCTAGGAGGAATGGGAACTGCTTCTTCAAGCACCCCTTTTCTGGTGGTAATCTGTCTTAACTTCGAGAAGAGCGGCATATTGACAACTGATCTGATACTTACTCTTGAACTTGCTTAATACGAGAAACACAATAATGAACAGTGAACAATGAACAGTCATTCATACCACAATATGCAAGACATTTTCTGAATACTTTAAACATTAAACATTAAACATTATAACAATGATCGACAATGATGACAGTCTGCCTAACTAATCACCACGCTGAATTCTTGACAATAACTGAATACTTCGGAATACTTGATATACTGCTAAACAGTACATATACACTGCTAAACAGTGCAGACCGGATTTGTGTACCCAAATCCGTCTTGACCGGCACAACCTATGTGCGCGTCAACACGCCTCCCCGGCGATGGTACTCACCGAGTAGCTCCTTGAAACGGAAGGCCTCAGAGAATGGACAGGACTCGATAACTGCGGACATCGGACCCTCTGGACGTCGGGATTTCGGAAAACCTGGTGGGCCTCTGTATACCTCGGATCTTGCTCTCTCAGCTAGGCTCTGGTCGGGATACTTCGCACTTCTCACCGCCTCGTCTGGGTTGATCGCAGCCTCAGTCGCCCCCGCTTGACCGGAGGGAGCTTACAGGAAATCCTGCTGGTACGCGTTTATGGTCCGTCCAGCTGTGGCAGGAGACCGGGCCTGCAACGCACCGCCGGCGCGTGAGATGAGAAAGTGTCCCTATTCGGGCGCCATTATGTGGTAAATAAAATAAATATTACCGGACTGAATTTCATGCGGAATCTTAAATTAAAGTAAATAGCTCAAAATAACAAGAGGCAGAATCCGTGGTATAAGAGGTTTTCTAATGGGCTTTATTCCATTCAAAATGGCCGACTCGAGTCGCAGCCCTCAGGTTCCGTCACCACGAAGGTTCAGGAAGTGAAGTACAATAATTTATTAACAGACATGTATTTTTATAATAAGTACATTACAATGAAACGAATGTAGAAGGCGTAACATTTGATAAGAAAAATGACGTGACAGTGACATAATCGAAACTAGGCGTAATAAGGAATAAAAGAAACATGATTGGTTAGAATTATCAGACATAGGTGGATCTATAAGATAATACTTGGCATAGATGCGCGCGCGGCAGCATGACGTGTAATTGACGTGCAACTAGGGGGTGAAGGGGACTTGACATTTAACTCTACATGTGGAGACGAGAAGTCTGGGGTCAAGTCATCCTAATCCCAAATCATATCTAACATCCTATGTTTAAAGAACTATGTTATCCACAAGGAAGGACTCTCAGACAGAATCTATTCTATACTGACTGTGTGCGTGTACAAGCGTCTAAGTGTCTATATGAGATGCGAGGGATAGAAAACTTTCCATGGCAACAGGGCTATGAATCACTTGCAGGAGGACGGAAAGGCTGAGTCCTTTGCTTGTGAGCTAAAGGAAATGTTTACCTAAATCACTGGACAGGAATGCATCGGCTGGAGAGCAAAATAGATAATTCGAAGGTGAAATACAACTTCTTGGCAGACAGGCGAAAACTGGCCGAGGCAGGCACCGTTAGCTGCACAGGGAGTAGGACAAAGTTCATGGATACAGATGCGAGCTCAAGCTGAAGCTGTCAGAGACAGAGAGCAGGGAAAGGCTTTGAGGACAGAATCGGGCCTACTCGCCTGAACTGTAAAAATGAAGTAACTTAGCCATATAAAGTCGGTGGCCTTTCATACTTAGGAATCGAATATCCAGCCCATTGATGGCGGATCTGACAGAGAACATGTTGACGGTAGACACACATATGTTTGCGTCTTAGAAACTGGAACTGGAGGGAACATACATGTACTTGTAACATGCATATAGAACCGTTGGGGTCCAAGATAGGGGACATAACTGATCAGGAAAATCCACATTTCCACACTACAAGTAAATTAAAAGTGCCAATTCAGAATAAGCCAATTTTACCACGTTTTAAGGAGAGAGCACACACACTTTAGCACTGGTTAGCAGTGGTATAGTACGCAGAGTCCAAAGGTCAGCAAAAATGAAGTCACCAAAACACAAGGTCTGAAGGCAAAATGTTAGGGGGAAAACCACGACAAGGAAACCAGGTCTAACAGTTCCATTATACTGGACCATGGAATCCTGTTCACAAAAGCCCTAATAAATATTCTTGTACACTGGGAGACTCGGAGGAGTTATATTTCCCTGTTCAAGCCTGGCATCTGAAAAATCCTCCTCTTTACACTTGTCATGAGCGAGATGTCGCTGTTGAAACCTGAGAAATTGTTTCCAGGTCTTTTGTAGGAAACGTGACTGAGGAATGGAAAATAATCCATAATGCATTATTGAATCAAAATTGAGGAGCAAAATTATAATTAATTCATGCAATGCAACAGAGCAACTAAACTTACAGTGCTGCATTACGTGAAAGGAAGAGAGTAGAACAGCGGCATATCTAGTAAGATATGGCACTGATTTTGTCTCTCTCTCTCTCTGTGCCTGTGCTGGTGCATTTTATCTTGTCTTCTGTATATGCACATGTTTGCACCGTGGTGCAATGGTGTGTGCATGATGACAAGCATTGATCTTGTATTGGAAAGTGATGCTTACAGTACAAAATACTATGCTTTGACACAGTTCAAAACACATGTTTACACAGAGAGTAGTAAAGTTCTTTTCTTTATTTTTGTCTTTATTTTGATTAGGGTATCAATCAAATAAGTTGACAGAAATCTCATCAAAGAAAATGGTTAGAATAAAGCATCAAATGATAAATTGCATTAAGCACGTTCCATAAAGGAAATAAGTTCCCTTTTCTATAAATCAGGATTAGTGTTTAGATTTCAAGAACCCATGAAGACCTCGAATTCGAGGAAAATAGAGAAATCAAAGGATCATAAAGCTTCAAAGCCAAATTATAGTAGTAGAACGTCTCATAAACAGTATTTCATAAGACTCAGCCGAATCTCAGTAAATTCAAGTAAATCCAATCCTAGTAAATCAGTATAACGTTACAGTAGATATATGTCGAATCAAATAGCAAAGTAAGTCAAAACTAGACAGTGGGGGTAGCAGTCATAACTATCAAGGGTCTGGGCAAGGTAAAGGGAAAAAGACAAAAGAATCTGACGTGAGTCTATTCAGGAACACACACTAACATAAAAGTCAAGAAAGCACGCCAAAAATATTGTAACATGCTTTTTCCTCCATGGACCAATCAGTTGGCAGGGTCCTTTGATAAGCATGTTCAGCTCCACTGTTTCCATGGAAATACATGCAGCTTATACATTTTATCACATGTTTAGCTACAGACATGGAAACATCAGACTTGGCTCCTATAGGCCTTAAACATCAAATGACCTTCTACATCTCTACTTGTTTCACTGGGAGAACAATGAACTACTAACTGACAGGCAAAATCAATGTTAGGTAATACAGTCTTTATACTACAAATCAAGCATTATTGTTTATAATGCACAAGTTATTGTGTTCAAACGTAATATGAAAATAAAAAAATAGGAAGTTCATGACATACAAGAATAATATATTGCTTATGAAAATAATACATTTGTTAAACCGTAACATTCTGCAGTTATGACAACATCTCTATGTATGTTGCCTTAAGGTCAAGCTCCTAAATCATATTGTGCACATTTCAGCAATATTAAGTTCACATTTAGTTAGGAAAGCTTTCTTAATAGCCTTTCTATGGCCTAAAAGGATAACTCTGACTGCTTACTGCGAATCAGCACATTTCAATTGCATGTCAGTTTAACATTAAGTTTTACACTCTTCAATGCACATTTAGCTCACCGAGTATTTTTTTTTTCTCATTCTAATTAATACATTTTTGGTGCATATTCCTTTCTACTGATGTTAGTAAATAGGGGTTTGTGTCAAAACACATTGGTGACCGGATGCAAATGTCCAATTATCACCCATGGTACACCCCTTTGACGCAATGTAAAGGAAAGCATTGGGGTTATTTTCTAGCATAAAACATGTTTTGCACTGGAAAGTAAATCCCAAAATCAACACTTTGCACCAGTGTGCATCGGGTTTGTTCTGAAAACCAAACACAAAATCTTGATAAATCTGACCCAATACTTAGGCAAAGCTTGCTTCCTTTGTGGAAATTACACAAAGTGCCTGGATATTTCATGAAATTACATGTTATTCTAAAATGCTGTTCTGTCACTTTGCATCCAAAATATGTGCGAGGACTGATAATGCAAAATTGCATGTGACACAAGCAGCCATTTTGAAGTGTGTGACACTCCTAGTTCTAGTGTGCTGCAGTCTGCCTCTTTTCTTAACCATCCCATTTGAGTTTGACCCTTTTCCTATCTACCTGTTCTCTTCTTTTCTGTCTTGTTTCCTTGCACCTGTTCCCATTAGTTTTCATTTTTGCCTACCTGTCAACATGTCATGATAATATGTGGGGTCATAAAGCAGTGCATGGCGGGGGTGCGAGTGATAGTTAACTGAGTAAATTATGACTGGTGAATGTCAGTGTTTTTGAAATGTTAGTATTTATTTTATTTCAGCACCTAACCATAGCATTGTTTTGAACTTTGGGGTTTTCTGTGAGTTTTTAGGGTTTTCTTTAATGTAAGCTAAGATCTTATTACCATACCTAACTATAATGCCACTTTAACATTTTTTTCAGGGAATTTCTGATTTTTTTACCTAAGCTTCAATCTTATTCCTATACCTAACTATAACATCACATTAACCTTTTTTTCCAGTGAAATTCTAGGTCTTTTAATTATATTCAGCAAGGGGGGGTGCGGGAGGGGTTGTGACACTGGGCCTACCTTCTGGGCTACGGGTGTGTAACCCCCACTCTGCATGGCCTTCAGCCATGTACCATGGAGGGGATGGATGCAGGGCCTGAGACCCAACGATGGATGGCCATCCCTCACTGTGCATGGCCTTCAGCCAGAAGTGCCAGCCCTGCAAAGGCCGGTCAAGCCACTGCTGTGATTTGGTCTTGGGCCATATGCCATGGCCTCTGGCCGGTCCTGCGCCCAATACTGTGGACGCTCCTGACCAGGCCCTGTGACCAACCCCGTTGCAGCCATCCAACCATCCTCCCCCGCTGTGCAATGACTTTGACTGTGCATTGCATTTGATTGGCCACAGGGTCTGGCCTCCTCTAAAGCGCTGCTCCAACTGCCTATGGCCACCCAATCACTCTCTGCATGGCCTTTACCCTTGCACAGCAGGGAGCTGGCCTGTATGGCATGGCCTCTGACCTGGCCTAACACCCATCCCATCCTACTGTGGATACCAAACCCAAATTTAGATTTGTTTTATTTTTATTGGGGTACCGTGGCCCCTGCTCGATTGATTAACACTAAACTTTCCATGAAGGAGCTAAGGTGGATGAACTTTGTTTTGGAAAGTTTCATGCAGAGTTGTCGAATTGTGCCACAGTTATTAGCAAAAGAAAAAAAAAAATATATATATATATATACACACATATTCACTGAAAACAATCAAAGGTTACAGTGACTTATAGTTAGGAAATAGAATAAAAAAATACCCATAGAAATTCACTAAAAAAGCAAAGGATACAGAGATGTTACAGTTAGGTTCAGATTTTACTCACACAAAACCATAGAAATTCGGCTTTTATAGATCAAGTTATTTCAAGTAACTATAACTCGTGGTCTAAGGTAACTATAACTTGCACCCTAGCCATGCACAGTTTTGTCATCAATAATTTTACTGCAAATGTAACAGTGATACTATCAATGATGTCATAGAAGATATCATGAGTGATGTAATATCTGAGGTAATTAGCAGTGCATTGTGAGGGTGCAAGTTTTAGTTACCTTAGGGCACAATATATTACACTTAGGGAAGAGAATGTGTTGATACGGCAAGAGCTGCAGACTTTGTGACTGGGGATCCAGGTTCGAGTTTCAACGTCAGCTCGACATCCTGTGATTCCGGACAAATCACTTAATCTCCCCATGCCTAAAAGCAAAATTAATGTATCCTTGTGTAACGTAACTGATGCTCATGTAAAGCACTCCAATACCTTTGGGTCAAGGATGCACTACATAAAACTGTAAAAAAACAAAAAAAATAAGTGTTTTGCACACTTCTACCATTGGCCTATACTTTGGCTATATTTGGGGGATAATTGTGCTACATTTGGGCTCTTTTTCTCCTGTGGCCATGTTGAGAGACTTGTTTGTTATGCAGCTCCCTAATTTCATAATTTACTGGTGTATCCTTAGTAGAAAATGCTTTCAGTTTTCCACTTCGATTCCATCAAGATGGCATTCCGAATTGCCACACTTTTGGCATAAATTTAGAATGTTAGCACTATAGTTGCTCATTAGAACACTGTATTAAATCTGCTGATCACCAGGGAGCTAACTGGCAGCCTGCTGCTGGTGTTGAAAGTGCATGTTTCAGTCTGCATGTCAGAATGTTTCAATGAAATGGAAGAGAAAGATATTTGAGTACTCATCTAAAATGTGTCCTAATTTTTCTTTTGACAGCACTAACCATAATTTCTTTGGCAAAATGATTCCCCTCATTGTGTTCCTTTTTAAATTGAATGTTGTAAGTTTTACCAGTTTAGGTCAATTGAGATGGCTTCAGGTGTGTCACACGTTTGTCATAATTTAGACTGTTAGCGCTCTAGTTGTTCTTTAGAACACTCTGGAAAGCTGTAGCAGAACACAAGGGAATCAACTGACAGGCTGCTCATGTTGGAAGGACATGTTTTACTGAGAATACAAAAAATCCTGGTTAACATGAAGGAAAGTTTCAATTCTATTAAGGACGTGGAGGCAAGGATTATGCATTTCTTTCTTCACTCTTTATTAACAGCACGTTAAAAGATAAATTAAAAAACAACATATCACTGAACTACAACTCCCATGAACATTAGGAGTAACCATGGCCACCAACAGTCCAATCACATAGCAGTCTGACGGTTCATATAATAATGCCGGCATCACAGTCCTTCCTCTTTCTTTGCTGGAGGAAGTTAAGCCCGTTGGATTTTATTCCGCTTTAGATTCTGAACCTAGGAAGATATGGATAAGGTGTTTAAACTCTCCTTTATACAGTTTACCCATTGTAACCCATATTCAAGGCAAAGAATCGCACATCAAAGAATATCATCAGAGGAACTGGGAACAGTAGCAAGCAAAGTCAATACATCCTAAACAATCATAGCAATAAGCCACCTGAGAACATAATTCATTACTTTTCTGGCAATCACCGGAAGTTGTTGATCTATCAATGTCTCTGCGTAAGTTCTCCGAAGGACGGAGGCATAGGTAGAGAATGCCAGGGGGAATAATCTTCGCCTCCGCGTCCTTAATAGAATTGAAACTTTCCTTCTTGTTAACTAGGAAATTTTTCATTCTATGTCAGGACCGGAGGCAAGGATTATGCATTTTTAAAGCTTACATACCACAAATTCGGCTGTGTCATGGGTTGGTTGAAAATAAAACTTTTTGAAAGTGGCATCAGATGACCACATTCATAATATCTTCCAATCTACCCCTACCTGGACAGCTTGGGAAGCCATAGCCGCTCGAATGGAGTGTGCCCCGTACTCACTAGTATC
This sequence comes from Triturus cristatus, assembly GCF_964204655.1. NCBI lineage: Eukaryota > Metazoa > Chordata > Amphibia > Caudata > Salamandridae > Triturus > Triturus cristatus. The sequence goes on from NC_140591.1 coordinate 1,265,450,606, forward strand.
GATGCCAGCCTCTGCCATGATCCATCTCATCCAACTGGCAATGGTCAGGGATGACACCGCCTTGAAGGTTTTTTTTAATGGCAATCAACAGTTGCTGCCACCCTGGAGGCCCTACCTCCAATGTCACATCTTCGTAGGCTTTTAGACATCTGACCACACACAACTTAGGAGATTTGGGAAAAGCTGGTTAGGATACCAACCTGGTACTCGTTTTCGTTCTCCTTGAGATGGTAAATGTGACCCCCTCCAGGGTAACAATTCTGGCAGATAGGTCCAAGGCACTCACATCTGAAGATCTCTTGCACGAGATGAGGCAGAGCAGCATTGCCAACTTTGCTGATATTTCCTTCCTGGACAGATACTGATTGTCCTGCCAAGATGACTGACAACAGGCAGAGGACCAGATTGATGTCCCAAAGGCCCGTGTAGTGAGGTTTGGGGGTACGAGAAATCCTGATGCCTTTGAGGAGTTTACTCACCCAGGGGTGTTCCCCCACCGAAACGTTATTCACCGGTGTATGACCCGCTGAAATGGCCGATCTGAATGAGTTGATGGTACAATAAGCCAGTCCTTCCTGAAAAAGTTCCGCTAAGAAGCTCTAGGAGAGAGGGGAACCATGCCTGCGAATGCCAGATCGGGGTGATCAGTATTACCAAGGCAGTCTGGTGACGAGCTTGCGCTGCCACCCATTGGATGAAGTGGAAAGGTGGGAAGGTGTAGGCTAGGTCTGTCGACCAGTCCTGAAGGCATCTACTGCTTTCGCTCCCTGGTCCGGTCTCCAGCTGAAGTATCAGGGCAGTTGTGCGTTCCATCTGGAAGTGAACAGGTCCATCTGGTGTAGTAAGGACTCCCTTAATACGTACATACATTGTTAAGTTAGCATAACCGCGTTAGAAGTTAGAAAGCCATCTTGCTGCTTTTGCACACGACACTGCATTTACATGTTATTGCTTAAACGAACTGCTGACTCGAGTTTTGCCTCACACGAGAGCAATCTGTTGTTACCATCCCGAGCTCTGCGAAGCGACCTTGGTCTGCACACGATGTGACAAACAGTCTGAGTTGTTAGACAATGCATGTTTTCCACTCTAGGTTGATCGACCCACTATTTAGTCATAACACACGAGCAGCTGCACATACCTGAAAGTTGGTGCTTTTAATATCACGGACATCATGTTTATTATTCAGACCGAAGACGAGCCTTCCTGCGAGAAGTCTCCTGATGCTCCTGTGATGTGATTTCACTAAGCTGATCTTTGAGGTATGGGGTCCCCTATTCAAGCCTAAGAGACCTTCTGTTAGACTAATAATAATATTAGCTTCTTAGTAAAGGGAAAGTGGTAGTATCCACTGTCATTATAACATGATCACCCCTTTTATATTCTATGGAATTGTAACTATGTTAATGGTTTTGATTTTAATCATTTGTCTGCTTGTATTAGCCAAAGTACTGCATATTAGGACACGTGGTCTATAAAAATAAACTCTTTTTATTTTCACCGTGTCTCTGTTGATTCTTGTTGTGGACTGATGTGAGAATAATATACGAACAGGTATTTCCGATTCCCACCAATCCTGAGTATGTACTGAGTCGCGTGTTCTGGGTTGTCTTTTCATTGGGACCGCCGAGCTAAATCTCGGATAACGAATGGGACACTTATGCTAGCCGGATACTGGGTTCTGGGTTCTGAGGTGAGTTTCTGGTACACCACAACTCACTGAGGTCCTGGGGTTCTACGCATAGTTCTGTGTATAAGCAGAATCCCTGCAACATGGCGCACCTAACGTTTGGTCTATGAGTTGAAACGCCTTAGTAGTGCTCGCGTTTGTCCACAACTCCCTCATTCTTGTTTCCGGATAACAAGTCTGACGGATTTAAACCTACCTAGGTCTATTGATATAGGTTCTTTCAAGCTTGATAATTAAAAAGGTTAGTGAACCCTTGTGCTACTGATAGTTTCACGTGTGTTGTCCTAATGTCGGTGGATATTGCGGCGCATAGCCGTGCGGCTCTAAAACGTCATTTGACGCAGTATGGGGTACCGGACACTGGTATGAACGTCATCTTTGTGGTAGGAGCCGATGCGGCTCATCCCTATGAGTTGTTCTACTCTTGGGTGACGATTCCAGCGGTGGGGGATGATGACACCTTTCATTCTTACACTGCCGCTGCAGTGCCGGCGAACTATACGCCGTATAGGACACAGGAAATACCAATATCTGCTTGGCAGCATCTTATTTGGTTTAATGGCGCCCTTCCCCATGTGGTTATACCGCCGAGAATGGGCCCTTTATCAATTGCAGGGGCCACTTGGCCGGTACTAGCCGGATTTACGCCTCATCCCCGTTACCTCACGGTGACGGTGGCTGAGCTGCGTGTACTACACACTGCCCTCATTACGGTATATAGGGCGTTGGTGCAGTATGTGTCGCGCAATATGCAGGCGGGGGCGCCTGCTGTTGCGGGACAGCCTACTGATCATCACGCGGTGGTCATTAGTCCTGTTATGGTCAATTCTGTTATGGGCAAGCGCCCCCTAACTAGGGATGATTTCCCCTTTTGGCTTGCTGAGAAATTTGACCAAATAGAAGCGGTTTACCCGAATACTTCACCTGTGGAGAAACACAGGATCCTCACCATTAGTTTGCCTAAGGACTTGGTCCCCCACATTGATGATTGTACAAATTGGGGCAAGGTCTTTGCAGCGACGTACGCGCAGTGCTATGGCACTCCGTCTATGTTGCAGCTGCCCTCCGTAATCAAAAGAGTTCAAGAGAACCATGGTGCGGAGTCTGCGATAGAGTTAGGGATGCGGCTCCTCGGGCAATTTGACCTGGTGGCTACCATGATAATTGGTAACCTGAAGGGTGATGCTTTGCATTTCCAGGTTCGTAATGAACTGAAACGAATTCCTGAGGAGGACAAACCGCAGGAATTTGCGAAAATAATCGCAGAGGCATATCGGGATTTGGGTCGTAGCTCTTTAGGAGTTAAGCCTGTCATAAAGAATCCCGATCTAAAGCAGCAGGGTAAGGCAGAAACGTCTGGTAAGGACGACCGGCCCTTTTTTCCTAAACAAAAATGGCAGGTTAAACAACAGGGGAAGCAGCAGCAGCAGAAACAGGGCTCTCGGCCTGCCTCTCCCGTACAGTCTAGTAGTGAACGCACTTATGATCTGCGCGATCGTGCTGCTATAAAGTCTCCTGATAGATTTCAGGTTTCTGAACAGCGCTCTCCTCGTTCTTCACAGGAAACATCGGCTACACAGTCCGGTGGCGGAGGCGGTGGCAAAGGTCGGGGTGCTCCACAACAGCGTGACCAGCCCCGACAGACTGAGGGTAAAGGCAAGCAGGACGAATTTGCACGACAAAGACCCCCGTTTCAGAAGAAGAAAGTGGCGGCTCTGACGGCAAGGTATGCCTCAGATAGTGCGGACACAGCTTCGGAACCGGACATGGGCGCTGACGCTCCTGGACAGCGCAGCGGAAATTACCATAGTCCGTCAAGCTCTGCGTCCATTTCTGGCGGTGACAGCAACTGATATTTCGGTTACTGTGGAAACAGCTGACACCAGAGTGGCTCCCCCTGATAGACTTTATAAAATAGTCTTATTAATTGAGGGTGACATACAACGTACAATAAAAGGGATTTTTTGGGATAATCTGACCACTACCTATGATATCCTCCTAGCGGAGGCAGATTGGCCCCCAGCTTTCATTTTAGAGGCTCCTAGAGGGGAGGAAGTAATCCTCCCGTCCTTTGCGCACACAGTGCCTAAGGACCAAGCTGAAGTGTATGCTGAGGAGTGGGCGCTTGCGCTTGCGCCGTCGGTGTATCGCACTCAGGTGGGATGGGACAGATTGTCCCCCTGCCATGAGATTCCATTGCGGTCTATGCCCCAGCCTCAACCCCAATATCCTATGCGTTGTGAAGCGAGACCACACGTCGCGGCAATCCTTGAACAATTGGAATATCAGGGTGTTATTGAAACATGTGTGTCCCCTATGAATAACCCTTTATTCACTGTAACGAAGCCTGACGGCTCGTACCGTTTAGTTTTGGATTACCGGCACCTAAACTCCCACTGCCGGACCTGCGCGGTACAAAATACACATAGCTCGGCTTTGGTCGACAGTCTCGTGCGTAAAAGATTTAAAACGACACTTGACATTTCCAATGGCTTTTTTAGCCACAACCTGTCCACACTGAGTAGCCAGTGGACAGCGTTCACTTCGGGCGGAAAACAAAAACAGTTTACAAGATTAGCCATGGGTTACAAAAATAGCCCTGGCGTCTTTTCTGCTCGCGTGGTTTCTCTTTTAGAAAGAATAGACCCCGAAGCATACTCATATGTTGACGATATCTATCTTACGGATGATGAGCTGTTGCCGCATCTGTCTCGCGTTGACAATATTATCGTGAGTTTTGCAGACTATGGCTACAAATTCAATTTTGCGAAGTCACACATCGCAGAATATACGGTGTTGTTTTTGGGCTACGAGCTCAACAATGAAGGTAAGGGGTTGGCCCCCCACTTTCTGGAAAAGTGTGCACGCTTGAGTGCTCCTACGACACTGAAGAAATTACAATCTCTGCTGGGTTTTCTGAATTTCGGCCGTACGTATATTCCTGATTATGCCCAGCGTATCAAGCCGCTTTACGCCTTGGTACAGCCTTCATTTTCGAAGTCTAGCTGGCAGCTAGAACACTCTGCTATTTTACAGTCTTTACAGGCTGACCTTCTTGCTTCACAATACTTGCTGACACGTGATACCCGCACTAACCTGGTAATAAGAATAGTACCAGGCGCCGTGGGGTTCACGTATTTGACGTTTAATGAGGGCGACACAGTCCCCATTGCGTACAAATCCCACTTGTACACCTCTGCTGAATTACGTTTTTCCACGGTCGAAAAAGTTCTGACTGCTGTGCAGATGGCGATCCTCAAGGAACGCGCACTGTCGCATGGGAAACAGATTCTGGTTGTAACTCCATATCCTGCTTTAGAGGCAGTGACTAAAGCAAGTGTACCCAATTCTAAAGCTTTGCATCCACGGTGGATACAATGGGCTACAACACTGACGTCGCCCGACGTCACTTACATCTTTGATGCCTCATTACAGACTCAAGAGTACTTGCAGTATGAATTCGTTCATCCGGCACCTCTGTCTTTGCGCCCGCTCGAAGAATACCATTGTGTCATATACACTGACGGGTCTGCGCAACCCGCAATTGGATCGAAGCACGCTTATTCAGCGGCTTGCGCAATTGTCGTAGGTACATTCGTAAATGGTGAATTCCAATCTGATGCAGTGCATACGCAGTCATTGGGTGATTGTACCGCGCAATTGGCGGAGCTCCGGGCTCTAGTGCTTGCACTGGAGTTTGCTGATCCCCGAGTCACTACTCTTATAGTGAGTGACTCCTTCTACTGTGTCCAGTCCTACAATGACAATTTACACTTCTGGTCTCAGAATGATTACCGTGACGCTAAAGGTAGCACAATTAAGCATAAAACGCTTTGGGTTCGAGTGGCAGACTTTAAAGACCGTCTCCCACTCGTAAGTGTTATACACACTCTTGGTCACCAGCGGCTTGGTGTCCATGCTGTCGGCAACAGCTTAGCTGACGAGGCAGCGAAAACAGCAGTGGCTACATACTTAGTGGCAGCAGTTACAAGATCCAAAAGTAAGATTGATGATGACATCTTGGCAGCTATTGCTGCTACAGAGAAGGGAGGAGATTACCCGAAGGGTTTTCCCTCTCGGTATATTTACCATTTAAGTCCTGATAACGTCCCGTTAGTGAGGATTAACGACGTTGGTGATAGAATAATTCCCAACGCGGACTGCAGACCAGCACTGATCTTGGCTGCACATGAGGGGTTGGCGTCTGCCCACGCCGGTGTGTCAGCTACAATATCTCTGCTACAACAACGTTACTGGTGGTTTGGTTTATATAAACAAGCGCGCGCTTATGTTCTTGATTGTGACATTTGCCAACAGATTAAACCTTCTACTGTTGCGCGCCCACCACAGACACAGCTGTACATCTCTAATAAGCCATTTGGTTGTGTTTATTTAGATCACTGCGGTCCTTTTTCTTCTGATACTGCGTACAAGTACATCTTGGTTGCAGTGGATTCGTGCACACGTTTTCTATGGGTGTGGCCACAAAGGAGTGCTGACTCGCGGACTGTCATCAGGGATTTGCGTGTCTTTGTGGGAACTTTTGCGTGTGGTACCTTCCATTCTGATCAGGGCCCTGCGTTCGCCTCTAAGGCTTACAAGGAGGCTATGAAAAATTTGGGGGTCCTTGTCAAATTTTCGTCTCCCTACCGACCTGAGGGTAATAGTGTGGTGGAGCGAATGAACCGTGACTTAAAGCAATCATTGACAGCACGTGTTTTAGGCACAGGCCGGAACTGGCTAGCCCATTTGTATAACGTTCAACGTGCACTAAATAATCTCCCTAGAAGGTCTCTGGGTGGGCGGACCCCGTACATGATGCTCTTCGGAATCAGAATGTTTGTTCCAGACCTTGATGGTCTAGACATTGCGGCGTCGACCGCACCCTTTGACGTAGATGATCACTGTGCTGTTTTGCAGACTCTACAAGAAGCCAGAGACTCTCTTTCGAAAGAACATTTGCCCTCCACGTCTGAAGCTGAGGTTCAGATTCCGGTAGTCGGCTGGCTACCCCGAGTTGGTGATCTGGTCCGTGAGAAGGTGGAGAACAAGAAGGAGTTCGGCCCCTCTTATCGAGCACCAGTTCCAGTGCTTGGAGTGCAGGGTACAAGAACAGTCATTTTACCTCCACTTCCTGGTCGCAAAGAAAACAGGTACATCTCTATTGACAATGTCAAACTTCAGCGAGTGGCCGATACTTCTTAGTATGACTCCGGCAGTTTCATGCCAGACAATGCAAAGAAATTCAATGATGGTTCCTGCTACTACCACCTTGTCTGATGTTGCAATCGAGATGCATTCAGTTACCGATCCCTTGCTGATGCCACCGGCTGGTGGTTTGTCCGTTGAGACTGAGTATGCTTATCCTACACGTGGACCTTCGCCTGTTTTACAATCTACAGCGCTTGGCCAGTCCCGTTTTTCCTTTGACACTAACTCTTTGCCCTCACCTCCCCCATCAAACATTGCTGTTTTTGTGAGCTGGTTTAAGAAGCATTTTTTGATAGCTCCTTGGACATACATCTGGTTGATGCTTTTTGGTATTTTTTTGTTCATGTCCATTGGATTTGTTGTAGTGTTCTTCCGTTTAGTGGATGGCCATTATCTCAAAGAGAGATCGACAATTAGACTTATCAATGGAACTTTGGCCCCCCACTCCTCATCCCACATCATGAAAAGGGACCAGACTTTTGTGAATATTACTGCCTGGCCCGTCATGGATGGAATCGCATGGGATGCTGTTAAATTTCAAATTCATGGGCCTACAGAGGTCATTAATGTGCCTAATGTATTTCGTGTTTCTATGGGTGATGTAGTTAAACAGAACATACGTTCTGATGATTGGGATGTACACGCCATTGAAGCACTGTTTTCAGATTTGAAATATTATGCCGCCTTTGATGCAGAGGATTTGTATGAAAATGCGGCTAATTATGCGGAACAGTATTGTTTTCAACATTATGGCAATCACTTCTTGCATAAATCAAATTCGTTTAGAAATTTTGAAAATTGTACCCAGTGGGAACATTGTCCCACCCCCTCGTTTGGCAGTTCACACACATTAGTTGATAAGTTTACTTATTTTACTGATTTCAGTGTTTCAGCCCCGGCTTCCTTTTATTTTAAAGTTAAGCCTGAGTCTACCTCCAAGGTTAGACTGACACACACCAAATTGCTATATTCTAAGTCCTTTATGGATGAGTTGTCAATCAAAGGTTATGATCTATGGAAGGCTACTGTTGATCTTAAGTCGGTTTGGGGTTCCAAACCGTGGCAGGTTCAGGGAACTGAAGCTTTACACCGTGCCTGTCTAGTACCAAATCATATGTTGTTTTTAAATGCAACCATCTTCCAAACCACCTGTTTCGGATTGGCCACTTCTAAAAAACTAAATTCGCCTTCTGTGCCGGATCTGGGTGCTTACCCAAATTGGGATAATCACACAGATCTGTCCCTTCCTGCTTTGCAGTTATTGGTTTCCAATTCGTCCTTCAACATTTCGAAATTTAATAGTGAGGGATGGTTAATTTGGCAAAGCAGTTCTGATACCTGTCAACGTCGGTTTCTAGGACTGAAACCGGGGTATACTCAAGATCGAGTGGACCCCCGGTTTGAGTCGTCACATACAGTAACTACATACTCTGTAGGGAAATTATGTCAGTCCTGGCTGCGACATTCCACCTTGGCATCTGTCAAAGTTCATTTATCAAAGTTACATGACAAAATAGATTTGAATGATTTTGTTAAAGGTCCTGTGGGCGGCAGATCCAAGAGATGGGCGTATGCTATTTACAACGAAGTATGGAAACTGTCGCAAATTGAGGCAGCTTCGAGATTGAGGGCTATTGATCAGGCTAATATGGAAAAAGTATTGGCAGTTATTGATAACAGCATTAACACTCTCTCTTCTCGCATTTATACATTAGATAATATTGTATCTTCAATTGTTGATATTGTGCAGGATGATATGTCTGTGTTGTATCATGGTCAAAACCAGTTGCGTTCTGTTATGCAGTTTGCTTGGACATTACAAACATTGAAGGCAGGGAAGGTCCCTTGGGACTATCTGAATACAACATCGTTATTTCTTCCTTTTAACCTTACTGACAAACAGCAGTTCATGTCCATGAAAGATGCTACATATTCCCTGCTCCATATTGAGAAATTGGAGCCGTTACCTTTTTCTGTTGCGGAAGTCGATTCCGCTGTGTGGCTCTTACACGGATTGATAAGTCTACCGTTTGCGCTTTTTAAGTTTACCTCTTGTATGAAACACTATGCTCTGGGTAGATATGAACAGCTGGGTACCGCTTTCATACATGAAGTCTGGTCCCTCCCCTTTACGTATAGATGTACAAGGGACGGTACTGAGGTTTATCTGAAGGGTGAAGAATGTACAACGTCACCTGATCATTCTGTTGTATGTAGGCACATTCAATTGCACGGTGCTTGTAATGTACACGCTCCGAATTTGGCCTGCGTCCTCAAAGGTATCCCGGTACCAGTGATTACGCCATCTTTCACGCTGCTTGCAAACGGTAGTTATTTAATTTTAAACAATGAAGCTTGCTGCGGGATGTTAGTAGGGATCCCGTATATAGTAACTGTAACACAGAGGGTTGTCTGCTGCAATAACGTCCTGTTTCCACCCCCGCATGGGAGGCTGGATGCTTCTATCTGGCCTTCAATTCCAACCTTGAAAGCAGAGTTCGACAAAATGAGCAGAATAAGAGCGCTATCGTCCCAAAAGGAGGTGCCATTGACTTCCTCCCGGGAAACATTTGTCCTTCACGTAGCAAATACGCGCACCGAGGTACAGGTGCTTTTGAATACTGACCTCCCCCTGCATTTTGGTGCTTTGATCCAAACAATTTTCAATGCCTCGTCTACGACTGGCCTGGCTCATTTTTTTAAACTTGTGGGCTCGGGCCTCGTGACCTCTTTCCAAACTATTTTTGGTGTGATTCCGGCATTTTTTCATTCTATTTTCTCCAGCGTCTTTGGAGGTGTCCCGTTAATTCTGGCTCTAGTGGCAGGTGTGCTACTTTTACTTTTCATCTTGCGGAATGGCTGCTCTTTCTGTGCCACACGTCAGCCTGTCCCGTCTGCAGCTTCTTCGTGACAGGATGCTTGATTACTATGGTGTCCTGCCGTTGGCGACTTTGTGCCTGGCATATGGATTATCCTTCCGGTATTCCTACTTCACCTGCGTGCAACCTGTCTTCCACTGCCTAGATTGTCCCTTTGAATGGCCTATGGATTTGTGTTTAACCAACATGGTGTCTCCGGACCCGGATTTTGATCGACTGATGAGGCCCTTAGTGTCTCACGAGTCTGCCTGTTCTGGTGTTCGGATTATGGCCTGCGGTGCGGCACATGGTATCCTGGGTAATTGGGACATCGTGAGAGCGGCATATGACTTCTTGAATATGAGTTACTTGGAAGTACACGCTGGTTGCCCTCTGATGGTGCTAGAGGCTCCGCTGATAGAAGAACACGTATGTTCCTTTTCTTTACTTAACTGGATGGCTGAAACCTTCAGTGGCCGTGCCAATGATTTTCTGCTGGAAACAGTGGCCACATATGCTGCATATACTTTTATGGATTAAGTGAACTTTCGTCCACAGTGTTTTCCTCACGTGTCTTGAACTGGCCCTGTACGTCTGCACTTCTGCCCGGTGAGGCGTTTTTTCATTTTTTTCACCTCCCCAATTCAAGTTTGAATTTTTTTGTTTTTCCTCTCTATTTTTGAGGTTTTTTCCTGTTCGAACTTTGCCTGAACTGACCAGTTCCTTTTTCAATTGGATACGCCTTGTTCTGCTCTGTCGCGCTTGAACTCTGCGTTCTCTCTTTTCTTGCATACTAAGTAGTGCTTCGATCAAGGGGGCATGTAGTAAGGACTCCCTTAATACGTACATACATTGTTAAGTTAGCATAACCGCGTTAGAAGTTAGAAAGCCATCTTGCTGCTTTTGCACACGACACTGCATTTACATGTTATTGCTTAAACGAACTGCTGACTCGAGTTTTGCCTCACACGAGAGCAATCTGTTGTTACCATCCCGAGCTCTGCGAAGCGACCTTGGTCTGCACACGATGTGACAAACAGTCTGAGTTGTTAGACAATGCATGTTTTCCACTCTAGGTTGATCGACCCACTATTTAGTCATAACACACGAGCAGCTGCACATACCTGAAAGTTGGTGCTTTTAATATCACGGACATCATGTTTATTATTCAGACCGAAGACGAGCCTTCCTGCGAGAAGTCTCCTGATGCTCCTGTGATGTGATTTCACTAAGCTGATCTTTGAGGTATGGGGTCCCCTATTCAAGCCTAAGAGACCTTCTGTTAGACTAATAATAATATTAGCTTCTTAGTAAAGGGAAAGTGGTAGTATCCACTGTCATTATAACATGATCACCCCTTTTATATTCTATGGAATTGTAACTATGTTAATGGTTTTGATTTTAATCATTTGTCTGCTTGTATTAGCCAAAGTACTGCATATTAGGACACGTGGTCTATAAAAATAAACTCTTTTTATTTTCACCGTGTCTCTGTTGATTCTTGTTGTGGACTGATGTGAGAATAATATACGAACAGGTATTTCCGATTCCCACCATTCCTGAGTATGTACTGAGTCGCGTGTTCTGGGTTGTCTTTTCATTGGGACCGCCGAGCTAAATCTCGGATAACGAATGGGACACTTATACTAGCCGGATACTGGGTTCTGGGTTCTGAGGTGAGTTTCTGGTACACCACAACTCACTGAGGTCCTGGGGTTCTACGCATAGTTCTGTGTATAAGCAGAATCCCTGCAACACTGGCATCAACCCCAAAGGGTCGTTAGTGTATGGAAAACTGTTGGGTTGAGTCTCCATTCGCTGGCGTCTCTGAAGTGTCTGGAGTTCCAGTCCGCTATGGAGTTCTGTGACCCGGTGGGATATTCTGCCATCACAGAGATTTGGCGGTGGAGGGAGTAGTGCCACAAGTGTTTGGCAAGCTCCGCTTGTGCTCCTGATCCGGTGCCACCCAGACGGTTGATGTACTGCACCACTGTCGTGTTGTCCATCCGTAGGAGCACGCAGCATGAAACTTTGCCCATTGTGAATGACCGAATAGCAAAAGAGCCTGCCAGCAGCTCTAGACAGTTGATATGGAGGGCAAGCTCCTCCTCTGTCCACCTGACTCCCATGGAGGTCGATACACATCTGGCACACCAGCCCAGGCGACTGGCATCTGACTCTATCACCAGATCTGGTTGCGAGCCAAAGATTGCCCACCAGTTCCATGTGGTCGATCCACCACTGGCTTTTTGTGTCAGAGAGAGTAGTTCGGAGTAGGTTAGTCCCCTTCGGAGATGGGATGCTTTCAGTCTCTGCAGGGCTCTGTAGTGTAGTGGTCCCGGGAAGATGGCCTGTATCGAGGACGATAACAAACCAACAATCCTGGCCAGCTGATGTAAAAAGATTCTGTCCCGCCTGAGAACCTTCCTCAGTTCTTTATTGATCTTGACGATCTTCTGCTCCAGTAGATTCAGAGTTGCCGACCTGGAATCCATCCTGAAGCCCAAAAACAGCATGTTCTGCTGCATGACCAGGTCCGACTTCTGTTGGTTGATGGTGAACCCCAGACTCTGGAGTAGAGTTATAGTGATATACAGGTGGACGATCAGTTAAACTCAGGACTGATCCATCAACATGATGTCATCCAGGTAAATAATCAGCCTGATGCCCAGGGTCTGTAGGTGTTCTACCACTGGCTTGAGGATTTTGGTAAAGCACCATGGTCCTGATGACAGGCCGAATGGGGGGTCCAGAATACGAAGACCTGCTCCCTCCACGCAAATATGAGGAACCTGCAGTGAGGGGGGAAAATGAGGACAGACAGGTAGGCGTCTTTGAGGTCGAGACGCACCAACCAATCATCCTGTAGTAGGAGGTCCCTGAGGAGAAGGATCCCTCTATCTTGAAGTGGCAGTACACCAGCCACTCGTTGAAGGAACTAAGGTTGATGACGGTCCAAAAGCCCTTGTCCTTCTTTTCCACTAGAAACAGGTTGCGGTTGCTTAAGAAACCCCTGGGATGTAGCTCTCAGTGGCAGATTGCCCCTTCTGTCAGAAGGTCCTGGACCTCTAGGTCTATGAGAGATTTGTCCTGAGAGGAAAAAAACAATGGATGGGGTTTGACCAATTGAACTGGAGTGCCATAGAATTTTAAGTGGTACCCATTTACCGTCTCCAGAACCCAAGGGTCTGAGGTGATTTCTGCCCACTTTAAAAAAAATAAGGTTATTCTCCCCCCCAACTGAAGGGGTGTTAATAGATTGGTGCTCACCACAGTATCCACCGCAGGTGTTGTGGGCCCCTCTGCTGCCCTGGTTGTTCTTTCCCTTCCCGCCACGGGAGGGGTAGAAGGTTCCTTTTCGACTGTCCTGCCAGCCATTGTTTTGTCTTGCCTGGACTCTGTTAGGGCCTTGATAGGATTGCCTCTTCCGGCCCCACCAAAAACCTTCCTGGGGAAGATCTTTTTCATCGACGCCTGGGCTTTATCAAGAGCAGAGAACGTCAAGACAAACTTCCCAAGCTCCTTGACAAAGGGGTCGCCGAAGAGTCCCTGGGCTAAGGGACCTGCCTCAGATGACGAGAATTCCCCCAACTTAGGGTCTATTTTCAGGAGAAGAAAGCGACAACGTTTTGCTGAGAGGGCACAGTTGGCGTTGCCGAGGAGGCATACCGCCCTCTGCACCTAACCCTGCCAATTCGTCCATGGGAAGGGGCTTATCTCACTCCCTTGACCACTCTATGATCTTCGTTAATGGTTCCACCACGTCCAGGAGCTTATCCTGGCAGGCTCTCCAGGATCTATCGATCCCCTTCTTCGGGTCCCTCATTTATTCACTGAAGAAGGTACACAGCTTGGGATCTATCTCAGGGTTAGCTGTGACCTTGTCAGCCAGTGATGGTCCAGAACATTCTGATATGACGCGGGCTCTCACCTCCTTGCTGAGAGGCTGTCTAATTTTGTGGCCCATGTACTCAGCCACCTTTCTGTCAGGGACCAACTCCATAGAACATGGCCTAAAAATACCCTTGGGGTCAAACACGTCAGAAGGGGCACCCTCCCCCTCACCAGGGTCGAAGTTGGTAGACTGTGGGCGCCAAAACCTGCCTGAGTTCTGTGTTTGGGAACCCCTCTTCAGGTTCGGAAATTTGTGGCGACCTCGTCGCTATTAGCACTGGGCATGTCCTCCTCCCCGTAGGGTGCTTCTTTAAGCGTTCGCGCACTCCTGTGAAAGATTTCAGCCAGCTGGCTATAACCCTCAAGGTGCCCTGTGTCACGCTTACCAGCCTTTCGTGGGTGAGCCGAAGTCACCATGAATTAATTGCCCCATTTATGGTTTGCACCCGGTACCGACAGTTGGTGACAAAGGTTAAAAGGCTATGAAGCTTGATCCATATACTTGGCAATATTACATCGTGTTCTTTCAAATAACAGGGGACTTTGAGTGATGCGGACTTTTCAAATAGAACATTTTTAGAGTGATTGTAAACAGCATTTATGACGCATTCATTTTATAATTTAGAATGTTCAACACACACTGCATAAATACATTGATTTTTAACTAGATATCGGGTTAATGTATCGCAAAGCATTTTGGTAATTGTAGTAGGGATTAGGTGCTTAGCGGCGCAACTGTGTTTAGGTGATTAATTTGAACACGTGATCATTAGGGAGGGCTTATGTGCCAGGTTTCAAAACCGAGCGCGGTCATGGGCGGGTGAATACCTTTTTCCTGAGACGAGGATGTTGAATCGTTTAAGCTCCTGGGCAGGTATGTGTAGAACTAGTTGAAGGCAGCTAGAGACGTTCGTTTGTAAAGTGGTATACACGCTGGTAGTTTATAATGAGGCTGGGATCGTGGGGGCAGGAAGCCAGAATGGGGTTTGGAGGGATTATTGGAAGAGTGAAGACATGGGTTTCTAATCGAGTGTTAGACACAGGGGCTGTTGACAATGATTTAACAGGATTGGTCGGTATGACAGAAGGGTATGATGACAACTAGTAGACTAGGAAAAGTGGGTGGCCAATTTAATAATATCGAGCTCATAAGTCTGATACCACGTAAGGGTGAGGTTTTTTGGGGAGTGCAAGACAGAAGGGGATTAGGCATTGTTATAGAATAAGCGCAACATTGTGTATATGCAACAAGCACAATAAGTTTAGAGTGCAGTTCAGCGTCGCTGTTTACCAAAGTCTATTTCAAATTGTAAAGCATCATGAGACTGCATGAAGTGGATATTCATTATAAAATGTTTTTATTGCAGTTACCCCCGAAGAAGGACTCATGTAGTCCGAAATGCATTGGGTTTTAATAAAGAACATGCCTGGGAAGAATTATGCGTTGTTCGTATTTGTGATAGAAGTCCGGAGGGTCTCATCATAAGTATATGAAACTTGGAAAATTGCATGGTTCTTTGTGTGGATCAAGCGTCAAAGAGTTAAAGACAAACAATGACGAGTTGTGCAAGATTGGACAAGCTTAGCAGCATGAATTAATGACGCTGTGCGCCTGGCTTGGGGTGTTAAGGACGCCCCAATCATTGTTTGATGTATTACCAGTGCCACCGGGGCAAGGCACTATGCCAGTTCACGCACGCACGCTTGGAGGATTATTGGACTGGAACTTGGATGAAACAAACGGTGTGCATCCCATTATTCACGCACCATGAACCATGAATTAATTGCCCCATTTATGGTTTGCACCCGGTACCGACAGTTGGTGACAAAGGTTAAAAGGCTATGAAGCTTGATCCATATACTTGGCAATATTACATCGTGTTCTTTCAAATAACAGGGGACTTTGAGTGATGCGGACTTTTCAAATAGAACATTTTTAGAGTGATTGTAAACAGCATTTATGACGCATTCATTTTATAATTTAGAATGTTCAACACACACTGCATAAATACATTGATTTTTAACTAGAAATCGGGTTAATGTATCGCAAAGCATTTTGGTAATTGTAGTAGGGATTAGGTGCTTAGCGGCGCAACTGTGTTTAGGTGATTAATTTGAACACGTGATCATTAGGGAGGGCTTATGTGCCAGGTTTAAAAACCGAGCGCGGTCATGGGCGGGTGAATACCTTTTTCCTGAGACGAGGATGTTGAATCGTTTAAGCTCCTGGGCAGGTATGTGTAGAACTAGTTGAAGGCAGCTAGAGACGTTTGTTTGTAAAGTGGTATACACGCTGGTAGTTTATAATGAGGCTGAGATCGTGGGGGCAGGAAGCCAGAATGGGGTTTGGAGGGATTATTGGAAGAGTGAAGACATGGGTTTCTAATCGAGTGTTAGACACAGGGGCTGTTGACAATGATTTAACAGGATTGGTCGGTATGACAGAAGGGTATGATGACAACTAGTAGACTAGGAAAAGTGGGTGGCCAATTTAATAATATCGAGCTCATAAGTCTGATATCACGTAAGGGTGAGGTTTTTTGGGGAGTGAAAGACAGAAGGGGATTAGGCATTGTTATAGAATAAGCGCAACATTGTGTATATGCAACAAGCACAATAAGTTTAGAGTGCAGTTCAGCGTCGCTGTTTACCAAAGTCTATTTCAAATTGTAAAGCATCATGAGACTGCATGAAGTGGATATTCATTATAAAATGTTTTTATTGCAGTTACCCCCGAAGAAGGACTCATGTAGTCCGAAATGCATTGGGTTTTAATAAAGAACATGCCTGGGAAGAATTATGCGTTGTTCGTATTTGTGATAGAAGTCCGGAGGGTCTCATCATAAGTATATGAAACTTGGAAAATTGCATGGTTCTTTGTGTGGATCAAGCGTCAAAGAGTTAAAGACAGACAATGACGAGTTGTGCAAGATTGGACAAGCTTAGCAGCATGAATTAATGACGCTGTGCGCCTGGCTTGGGGTGTTAAGGACGCCCCAATCATTGTTTGAGCCGAAGTCACCCCACTAGGCCCAGCCCCCCGTTCCACAGTATCCCCGTACCCTTGAAGACCTGGGCAGGCAGCTTATCAACGCTTTCCTGCAGGGGGGCCAGTGCCTGGGAAATGGCCCCGAAAGGAGCTTGTCCACCCCTGCAGGAATGCGCTGTTGGGGGAGCCATTCCTCCTCTGAGGAAAGAGAGGGAGCATAATCGTGGTCCCGCTGGAACTGCATCATTAAGGATTGTAAGAGTACCAGTAATATACACCCCGAAAATTAAGGAGGGCAGCCCCCTCACCGGTGCTCTAAAAAGTATACCACAAATTGCCAATTTAGAAAAGGTAACCTGTGAAACGGCAATGCGTGAGAGGATAATGCATGTAAAATATGTAAATGGGCTACGCCCTTCTTTCTTGCCACTTTGCGGTGTCAGGCAAGGGTTGGGAGGGAAGTACTAGACAACAAAAATCTCCAGTATGGTATTTGAAGCTGAAGCCAACGGCTGGATCAGCAAAAAGGAGGCGGATTTCCACACAACAAAAAATCTGAGAACACCGTATTTCTGTACACTGCCTAAAATTCACAAGGGGACCACACCAGTTCCGGGGAGGCCCATAGTCTCAGGCATAGGCTCTATATTAGAGCCTCTTTCAAAATTCTGCGATCACTTCCTCCAGCCACTGGTGAAATCTACTCCCTCCTACAGGCGAGAAACTATAGATATTCTACGCATATTAGGAGACGCCAGAAACACAGATGAAATCAACTTATTGGTAACACTAGATGTGGAACAACTCTACACTAACATTCCCCAACAAGCCACATTGACAGTCATTGAAACAGCACTAGAGAAGGTAACATGGACCTCTCCCACTCCAGTGCCATTCATAGTAGAATGCGCCACTTTGGCATTAACAGAAACATTTTTGAGTACAAAACCCAACTCTTCCACCAGTCTCAGGGGAATTCTATGGGGAGTAAGTACATTTTACCCTAGTGTGGCCTGCCTTTACATGGCAGCATTTGAAGAGAGTCACCCTAGTAATCCCTATGCAGAAAATCTGAGACTGTGGAAGAGGTTTATAGACGACGTACTAATTCTATGGAAAGGAGACATGACCATGTGCAATGAATTATGTTGGTGGATAAATACCCAGAATGAATTTCTGATATTCACCCACACTATTTCATCCACCAGCATACCTTTCTTGGACCTGAACATCAGACCCACCATATATAAGAAACCAACTGATCATAATCGTTTGCTTTTATACAGCAGCCACCATCCACGAGCCCTAAAAGATAATTTACCATTTGGTCAATTTCTTTGCATTAGGCAAAACTGTAGTTCTACCAGTGACTACAAGACGGAGGCCGAATCCTTAGCAAAGAACTTAATAAGGAGACAGTACCCACAAAAACAGGTGGCACAATCGATGAAAAGAGCCAGGATCAATCCTCGAGAGGCCCTATTAGAAGTCACTCCTAAAGAGCCTACTGACATACTGACCTGCGTCACCTCCTATACACCGGATTCCAACCGGATAAAGGGTGTCATCAACAAGCATTGGGGAATTCTGAACACAGGGTCTCTACAAATTCCCAAACCCTGATTTGCCTTCAAAAGCACAAAAAACCGGAAAGATATGCTAATACATACAAGACCGAAAACAATAAGACCAAATGAACAGGGATCACTTTGGGACCATCCGCCAGTCCAGGGCCACTACCCTTGTGGCTCCTGTGTGGTATGTCCCCAAACCAAACCAGCAAAAGAGATAACCCTTTCGGACTCCTTTACATGGAAAATCATGAAACACACCAACGGTAAAATCGCTCATGTTGTGCCCCTGTGATATGATGTATATAGGCATGACTTTGAAGATGGTCAAAACTCGAATCACAGAACACAAGAGTAACATTCGATGCCAACGTACAACCACGAAACTATGCACTCATTGCAAAGAACTCAAACACTCCCCTGACAGTCTACGGTGGATAGTCTTAGAAACCCACCCCAGACAACACAGGGGGCCCTTTTTAGGATTGAACAAAGATGGGTGCACCAACTTAATACTGATCAGCAGGGACTGAATGATGAGATTCCTTAGGGTTCCCTTGCCAACAACTAACTAATGGCAGGGGCTAACACCTAGGACTATGTGGTGATATGAGTCACACCGAGGGAGCATTTTCTCATGCATTGCACAAGAACCATACCACACTACCATACGGTAACTCTTCTCTGTTCCACATGCCTAATGGAGTATGTAATAATAAACTCACTGACTCCTTTCAATTAAAAACACTCTCACCTGTTAAAAAGGGTAATTCATTAGCTCCCATGACCTGCCCAAAATAACCACGAACCCTTAACACTCTGCTACCTATTTCCGCTTTAATAATAAAACAACCCTCTTGGTAATAGGCAGTCGCATCACTCCAAGATGGCCGACGTGTAAATCCACCTATTTCCGCTTTAATAAAAAAACAACCCACTTGGTAATAGGCAGTCTCACCACTCTAAGATGGCGGACGTGTAAATCCACTACACTCTGCCTTCTCATAACGCCGCAGAAAACGTCGAACCAGCATCCTATATGACTAGCTTGCTGTCCACACTGAACAATAGAAACTTATGCAGTAAGCGTATCGAGTGGCTATCCTTGAAAATATGTAGCCTGGACTCTTGGTCAATAGCACAACACTCTAAGATGGCCGATGCTTTGCCCCATCTCTCCCAGCGGTACTTGAACATCATGTGACACGCCCAGTACACAGCTGAAACCATTTGGCTCCCCACGCCCGCACCTGCAGGAACACCATCAGGTATAAGAAAGACCAGTTCTCAGAGCTAACTACCATCCCGGGTCCAGTGGTGTGGGGTAGGTCTACCACTTGCTTTCTACTTGAACCAGGTGAGTCAATGGAATACTCTCTAAGACTCCTTCGAGTATCAACAACAGCAGAGGTAAGCGGCGGGGGCTATGTTTGTTCGAGTCTGCTAATGAGTGACTGTACCTACCTAGTGAGAAAAAGATACCTTTATATCCAAGCACGGCTCCGTAATTATGACCACAACTCCATAGCTCCTGGGAGACAACCCATACATGCTTGGGTTCCCTGACGACCTGTGGGAGTTGTGCCATTTTTTCTGGAAACCGGAACCGCGATAGGGACTATTTCTCTACAAAAGCAGGACAGGTGCTCTACCAGCCGCACAACCCCTCCATGCTCAGCACCACTGTCTGGCCTCTGTATCACAGGGCTTTTTAGAGGCCTTTTGAAGGAAGGTTTTATGATGAGCCTCACTGAAATGCTTACCCCTTTTTACATTTTCTAGACACATATCTCCAACGTGTCCAGAGCCAGCTGGAATTGATGAGGCACTTACTAAATAGCGATTAGGTGAGTTATATGACTGTGGACTAACTGTTACAACTGTGACACACACTCAGCCAATTCTTCACCATTTTTAACCAGCACCATGTTTTTAACTTGTGCCAAGTTTTTAGCTTGAGTCACATGATTGATATGATTTACACCACTTGGTATGCACATACAATGTGTATTATCAAACAGGCACTTCTGCTCACCAGAGCAGTCATCTTCACCTAAGTATGACAGCAGAATGCTAGTATAGGCTCACAATTGTATTTAAGACCTATCTTGTTTTTGAAATGTTGTATCTCCCCTGCAGTTTGCCCATTGAACTCGCGGGCACATTTCCCGCTGATCCACTAAGTGGTAGGTAGGTTCTCACCGTACCACTGGGTGTAGATAAGTTTTACATTAAGGTCCTGAAGAATCGCCACTGATCCCCCAGACAAATAGGCGAGAAACATGTTGACCCACCAGGAGTAGAGCGCCCTTATCGGGACCCATTATAGTCAGATAGTCGCTTCTCCCCCCCTTTTTAATCAGGCAGGGAACCTGCTAGAATAAAGTTGGTTCCAAAGGACCCCTGACCTGTTTTAATCATCCTACTCACTACTACATCCAAACACACTGGGGCCCTCACACCCATGGCACCAAACGGCAAGGATCAAAAGATCTCTGATAAAGAGTCCCTTTATGGGTGCCCGTCGGCTATTGCAGTGCCGACCCGATGAAGAGCAGGCCCATATGATGAAGCATGACACCTCGCTTGCTGGGTGTGTGAGGGCACTAGTTCCGAAAGGAGGAATTCCTCTCCTCCCACTACTCAACTGACAGGTCAACCTGCCTCAAGTGACTATAACTAGGTCTCTGACCAAGATTTTTAAGGCACCAAGGAACTTCGTACCCTTCTTCCTTTTGACAGTCTAGGGCATGTACACTGGACCTTACCAAAAGCCCATTGTTGCCTCCCCTTGAAATAATTGGGAAGGAAGTAGGCACAAGCGGGAGGCCACTCTAATTCCCCAAGTGCGAACGCGACCACCAGAGCGCTCCTAGCTGCTCTGTGGTGCGATTAGATACGTTGGAGGAGCGAACTAGCACCACCTAGCACACCCACGCAGAATAAAGAAGAGACGCGCTCGGGCCAAAGAGCCTCCCGAGCGGGAAATTGAAGCGGAGATAGACCGCTTAGCCGAGTGCACTCGCAGAGCGTGAAACAAATCTTACAATCAAGCACAGTAAAAACCATCAATCAAATCCCCAAACTAACTAACCAAGGCAGAAATAAGGAGTGAAGGGATTTAACTGACGGGGCAGCAGTGAAGAAAGAGGAAGGACTACGATACCAGCATTATTATATTGACTATCGGACTGCTATGTGATTGGACTGCTGGTGGCATGGTTACTACTAATGTTCATGTGAGTTGTAGTGCAGTGATATGTTGTTTTTTACTTTATCTTTGAACGTGCTATTAATAAAGAGTGAAGAAAGAGATGCATAATCCTCTGCTCCGGTCTTGACATAGATTGTCAGACTTCATTCTCATATGGCTGAGAAAGAGTGTGTGAATTTACAGAAAATATGCATTTATTTTAGCTTCTGGAGCCCCTTTCCTTAACCTCTATGGGAAAATCATGATAAAACAGTTTTCTGTAAAATTCCAGCAGGAGGCTTTTTCACCAGGTAAAATCACCTTAGAACACACCACAGTTCCAAAAATGTGTATGGTACCATCAACAAATAATTTATATTGTAACTAAAATCTGTTATCACCCTTCATACGTTCTCCTTTTTGTGACCCTCAAAACTTGCTATTCAGTACAGCGCCATTCAAAGGGCACTATGCCTCAGAGCTCTGGAAGTGCTGCAACAGCATGTTATCCATTTTGAGGCAAGAAAATAAAGGGGGGAGGGTCCATTTGGATCCCCATATATGACCCTTGTGGTCTGGGTGTGCTCACCATGTCCACTTACATATATTTTTTTCATTTATTTTCAGGAAACAGAGACCAAGTCCCTGAGTCTTGTAATAGCTGCCAAAAGCATAATGTTCAGGTTGCCACCAACCAATCAGGATTGACTAGTCTCCTATAAAGTGGCCAATCAGAGCATATCTGAACACTAACTCTCCAGATATACAAATTTATTTTTCTTTTAAATAACTCAAAACTACTGAATAGATTTACACCAAATCCATCAAAAAAGGGGTCTTTCTGGATAAAGAGCTACCTTTCTGCCAAATGTGGATCTGTGAATCTGCAGAAACGTAAAAAAAAAAAAGAAGTGCGGGCTCGGCACTTGTTTCTAAAATAACTCTGAGTGGGGTGCTGCGTGATCTTCTTTGGAGGAGGGGGTGTGTGGCCCTCTTCTCCAAGCCTCTGAGAGTACCCACGGACCCCATACCCGGGGCGGGCTGAGGTAAAATAAAAGGGAGGGGGCGCCCTCTCGGAGACTAAAACATTAAAAAGGGAAGGGGGCAATGCGGGCCCTTCTCGAGCTTAAAAAAACCCAGATACCCTATCCCCAATGGCTGAAAAATTACATGAAGGGTGGGAGGGCCTGGGAGGGCCCTACTCCCAGAGTCTAATTAGGCCCTGGAGACCCCATTCCCGTGGCTGGAATTGTAAACAGAAGGGGAGGGCACGCATGGCCCTCCTTCCAAAGCCTAATTATGCCCAGGGGACCCCATCCCCCAGGGCCAAAATATATTAAAAAGGGGAGAGGGCCTCACCAAGCCTGAACAGGCCCCATGTACTCCATCCCCCGGGTCTGAATTGTAAACAAAAGTAGAGGGGGCCCCATCTCCTGGGGCTGGCTCAGTGACTGTGTCCTGGGGAATCTACCCTCGGGACACAATAGTTTCCCTGGCCTCACTATAGGGGGCAGGGAAATGTATGTTTGCTCCTGCCTGGTGGGAGCATTTTTTAAAATACCATTAAAAGGGGGCAAACATGGAAGTCTGCTCCCAGCTGACAAGAGCTTTAAACATGCTCTCACCTGGTGGGGTGGGCCGTAAAACAGAACAGGCTCAGGAAGGGGGATGCTGTCCCCTGTTTAATTGTATTTGATCAAGGGGAATGGGGTCCTTGGGGCCTAATGAGGCTCAAGGAAGGGGATCCTATTGGCCCCTCCTCTTTTTTAATACAATTTGGCTCCTGGGTATGGGGGTCCCTGGGCACGCCGAGGCTTGGGGAAGGGGGGGCCACGTGGACGACTTCACTTTTGTCTGCAATTGGGCCCTGGGAATGAGGTTCCCGGGGACTGATAATGCTCGGGGAGGGGAGCCACATGCCCCCCTCACCTTAGTATTCAGTCCCGGGGTATGGGGTCCATGGGCCTATTTAGGATCAGGAAGGGGGTCTTGCAGCCTCCTTCTCCTTAATATACATGTTTTGTCCCCCGGTGATAGGGTCCTTGGTGCCCAAGAGAAAGTTCAACCCTACGCTGCGCCACCAAAGGCTGTGTGGTGTGGGGTTGAGAGTCTGCGGGAGGTTGGCTGCGTTCAAGTGTGTTGGCCAGGCCCTGTGACCAACCCTCTGCCTCACACAGCTGAAGGACGTATACAGCATAGGGTTGGCTGCCTGCAGGGGGTTTGGCCACAGGGCCTGCAGGCCAGCCTTGCAACATGGGGCTGCCTATTGGGTTTGCTTACTTATTGCAACAAAATATTACTTAAATGGTTTTAGTAATGCTATAGTTAAGTAAAAGACTGAGAAACAGATATGCAAAGGGGTTGATGTACTTATTCTAACGTCACTCTTTAACTATTTTTAGCTGCTATAAAAAAATACTTTGAGCCTCAAATTCCAAAAACCTCACACCTCCACTTACATTTTTAACCCTCTGGTTTCATGCCTTCATTCATATCTCAATGCTTATTTACTTCAGCCTGCTCTTCAGTAAAAGTTTTAAATTTAACAACTCCCATTCCAAGGAATTGGTTTTCAGAAGGTACTTCTTGTCTTAAATACAACATGTTAGGGTTGTAGTTGCTCGTCAGTACTCTGTGGTGATGCTGTAGTTGATTTGAATATGGCCATGTCTAAACTGGGGTGGTGGAGTGAGCTAAAGAATGATGGTGAATTAAACACAGATCAGTTGACTGGGGTGAGTGTTTGATTTGCTCAAACGCTCCGTCCATCATCCCCTTTGGTATCGCGCCATTGATTTAACTGACAGACTGCTGCTGATGTTGGAAGTACGTTTGACTCTACATGTCAGATTATTTTACTGACATGGAAGAGGATGATATTTGAGAACTCATAGAAAATGTGACCTCATTTTAGCTTTCAGAAGACCTAACCATAATTTCTATGCAAAACATGAATCACTCATTTTGTCAATCACTGCAGTATCCTCTGTAGAACATGCTTTCAGTTTCACAGCTTTTATTCCATCAAGATGGCTGTCCAGTGTGCCATATTTTTCCATAAATTCAGAACGTTAGTTCTTTAGATACTCATTACAGCTTTCGGGTAAATTTGCAGTTTATTACACATGAGTTGACAGAGAGGCTGCTTCTGGAGTCGAAGTACATGTTTCAGCCTGTCAGAATGTTTTACTGAAATTGATGAAGATATTTGTAAACTCAGAAAATGTGTTCTCATTTTAGCTTTCTAGAGCACTACCCATAATTTCAATGACAAAAAAGAACCCTCTCATTTTATTTTTTTACTTTTTACAGCTTTGATCCCAAAAAGAGGGCTTCAGGTCTGCCACACCTTTATCATAAATACATAATGTTCGTTCATTAGAACACTGTGGGATAGCTGCAATAGAATGCAGGGGAGTTAACTGACCACGCACTCAGCAGGTCACACCCTTGACCCCCTCTTCACAACAGGAAACTCCATCACCTTCAGCCACACCACCGAACTCCCATGGACTGACCATCAATACGGCCACTTCACCCTCAGAACACCCACCATCCACAGACACCAGCACCTGATCCCACGAAGAAACTGGACCAGAATTACCGAAGACCAGCTAACCTCATCACTCAGCAACTCCACCCCAACCATCGCGGAAAACGACAACGCCAATACCGCAGCCCGAGCCATGCACAGATTGATCTCCGACAGCGCCAACACCTTAGCCCCTCTCAAG
Source organism: Triturus cristatus (assembly GCF_964204655.1). Taxonomy (NCBI): domain Eukaryota; kingdom Metazoa; phylum Chordata; class Amphibia; order Caudata; family Salamandridae; genus Triturus; species Triturus cristatus. The sequence goes on from NC_140591.1 coordinate 1,265,475,746, forward strand.
AAAAATAACGACACCCATGCCAAGAAAGCTAGATGGTTCACCATCGAACTTCGAGAGTCCTGTTGCACTTGCCGCCGCCTCAAAAAGGCCTGGAGGAACACCAAATCCACAGAAGCCCACAACAACTTCAGAGCCGAGACCAACACCCACCACCATCTCATCAGAAAAACAAGGAAAAAAGCGATTGAAGCGATTGAAGACAGAATCTCCACTCATGCACACAACAGCAAACAACTCTTCAACGTCATCAAGGAGTTCGCCCAACCCACCAGCGAGTCCACCGACATCCCTCCCTCACAAGACCTCTGCGACAAACTCAGCACCTTTTTCCACCACAAAATCAAGAGCATCTACAACAACTTCAACGAAGACAACCAACACACTGAACCCTCACCAACCACCCCGACACCCTGAAGCCAGCGATCGACAACTGGACAGCCCTCACCACCGAAGACACTGAAGACGATGAAGTTAATCCACTCCGGGGCCCCCACGGACCCCTGCCCCCGCCACATTTTCAACAGAGCCGCCAACACCTTGGCACCCATGCTCTGCCACACCATCAACTGCTCCCTGGCAACCGCATCATTCCCTGACGACTGGAAACACGCTGAGATCAACCCCCTCGTGAAGAAACCCTCGGCGAACCTCACCGACCTCAAAAACTACAGACCCATCTCCCTGCTCCCGTTCCCAGAAAAAGTCATCGAGAAAGCCATCAACAGCCAACTCGCCACATTCATCAAAGAGCACAACATCCTCGACTCCTCTCAATCTGGCTTCAGAAAAAAAACACAGTACGGAAACCACCCTCCTCACCGCAACAGACGACATCCGTACCTTACTGGACAAAGGAGAAACAGCAACCCTCCTCCTCCTCGACCTCTTAGCGGCATTTGACACAGTCTCTCACCGCACCCTAATACGCAGACTCCAAGACGCAAGGATCCAAGACAAGGCCATCAACTGGATCCGCTCCTTCCTCTCTGGCAGAATTCAGCGGGTCAGACTCCCCCTTTCCTCTCGGACCCTACACCTACCACCTGCGGAGCCCCCAGGGGTCCTCCCTCAGCCCTAAACTCTTCAACATATACATGGCTCCGCTCGCCCCCATCGTCCGAACCTACGGACTCAACATTGTGTCATATGCAGATGACACCCAACTCATCCTCTCCCTATCCAATGAACCCAACATCGCCAGATGCAACTTTCGAGAAGGCATGGAAGCCTTCGCCAAATGGATGAAAAACAGCTGCCTACAACTAAACACCATCAAAACGGAAGTATATCATGGGCCCAAACCCAGATGCCTGGTACAACACCTGGTGGCCCCCCGCCCTCGGACGCCCACCCACCCCCACGGACCATGCACGCAACCTGGGAATCATCCTGGACTCAGAGCTCAAAATGGACCGCCAGATCAACTCCGTCTCGTCCTCCTGCTTCCACACCCTCCGGCTCCTACGTAAGACCTTCATATGGATCCCCCTCGAAAACAGAAAGACCGTCACTCACGCCCTGGTCAACAGCAGGCTCGACTACGGCAACACACTCTATGCCGGAATAAACAAAAACCTCACCGCAAGCTACAGAACATCCAAAACGCTGCCACAAGACTGGTCCTCAACCTGCCAAGACACTGCCACATCTCCCAGCAACTGTGCACACTCCACTGGCTCCCCATCGAAGCTAGAGTCACCTTCAAGATGCTAATCCACTCTCACAAGGCCCTCCAAGACACCGGACCAGCATACCTGAATAGCAGACTCAAATTCCACGCACCCTAAAGGACCCTACGATCAGCCCAGCTTTCCTACGCCAGGGTCCCCTGCACAAGAAAGACCAGATCGGGAGGCCACTCCTTCTCCTTCCGTGCAGCCATAGCCTGGAACGACCTTCCGCTCCACCTCAGACAGATAACATCGCTCCCCATCTTCGCAAGAAACCTCAAAACCTGGCTCTTCGACAGACCCCCTCCTTGATGGACTGGAACCTGCGAACCCCCCCACGCCCCCCAGCGCCTTGAGACCCTTACGGGTGAGTAGTCACGCTTAACAAACACCTGATTTGATTTGATTTGATTTGATTTGACAGACTGCTGCTGGTATTGAAAGTACATGTTTGGGACTGCATGACACAATGTTTAATTGACATGGATGAGAAAGATATTTGAGAACTCATGGAAAATGTGTCCTCATTTTAGCCTTCTGGAACACTAACCATAATTTCTGTGACAAACCAACCCTCTCAGTTTGTTCATTTCTAAAGGACATTATTTAAGTTTTATGTTTGATTTCATCAAGGTTAAAGGTGTGCCACAGTTTTGTCATAAATGGAGAATGTTAGCACTCTAGTTGTTCATTAAAATGACTGTGGGAAGCTGCAGTAGAACACGGGGAGATCAAATGACAGGCTTCTGTTGCTTTTGGAAGTACATGTACATGTTTTATTCAAAATATAAGATTTTTTTCTCACATGCTGGAGCAAGATAGTGTGAACTAATAGAAAATGTGCTCTCATTTTAGCTTCTCGAGCACCTTCCATAATCTCCATAACGTCTATGAGAAAATCATGAGAGAAAACTGTTTTTTCGCAAACGTGGGTCTACAAATCCCAGCGGAGGATCAGCATTTTCTTCACAGGGTAAAATCACCTTAGACCACATCACAGTCCCTAAAATGAGTATAGTACACCAACAAATTATTTATATTGTGATTCAAATTTGTTATCACCCTTAATATGTGCTGCTTTTTATGACCCTCAGAAACAGACTTTCAAAGTATGCATTTCAATGAGGATCATGTTGTGGCCAGCAAATTAAAAGGGGGTCCCTTTGGATGCCCCCACATATTTCCCTGGGTATCTGGGTGTGCTCACCCTGCCCCCTTATATATTCTTAACTTCATTGTGAGGACAGAGAGACCATGCCCTTGAGTCCTATGACAGTGGCCCAAAAATATTGTTCAGGTTGTGGCCTGCCAATCAGGATTAACTAGTCTATTTTAAAATGGGCATTCAGAGCATAACTGGACACCAACAGTACAATATATATCAAACTTTTTAACCCCTTCAGGGCCAACTCCGAACACCTGTTTAAGCACTAATATCTCAAAAAACGCTGAATGGGTTTACACCAAATCACAAACTAAATGCTTTCTGAGAAAAGTTCTACCTTTTTGCCAGATTTGGTGTAATTCCATTCACCTATTTTTTCCTTGGCTGCAGTAAAATTGACCTTTGGGAATTAACATGGTAATACAATGTTTTGATACGCCTCCTTTCTTTTGAACAAATGAAAGAATACATAATTAGAAAGTGTGCTAATCTTCAGAAAGAGGTGGTCAGGTGCTTCCAAACCATTCTTTAATGATTGTGGGAAACAGAAACACTTGCAAGGGAGTGAAATTCTCGAGTGAACAAGTACAATTTCAGTCTTTTCCTAAAGCTTCCATAGCTAGATTGAGTATGGAGGAAAATAGGCATGTCTTTCCAGGTTTTGGCCATCCTTATGGTCAGTAATCAACCTCCCTATCTAGTTCTTTTGAATGTAGCAATATTGACCAGCTGTGATTGTAGAGGACGCACAGGGAATGCAAAGAGAACATGGTGACCATATAAGAATCAGATGCTACTCAGTAAAATATTTTGTGGCATAAACAAAGTGCTTTAAAGATGCTTCTCTGGGTAATGGGTAGCTTGTGCAGTGATTTGAGATATGTGAACATCTTTTTAGACCTAGGATAGTTCATGCTGCAGCATTTTGTATAAACAAATACTTTGAATGTAAGGTGGGTAGAAAGTGCCACCAAACGTGAATTGCCTAGTTCCTTCCTAGGGGATGCTGGAAGAAGAGGAAGGATTTTCCTGAGGGCTGGCAGGAAAGGAAACAGGACGTTGAGACGAATTTTTGTGTTTGTGAAATCTGACGATTCCCTTGGCCCCTGCTTGACAGATCGGGTCAAATTGTTTCAAGAAGGAGATGAGATGGATGAACTTTTTTGGAATGTTTCATGAAGATTCATCAAATGTCGCCAAAGATGTTCATGGAAAAAGTACTCTTCCAAGGGAAACTCCGATCTAACTACAACTACATTGCTGCACTAAATACACATATATTGATAGAAACATTCATATACATTTGTTTATATTTTTCAACAGTAAATGCTTAAATATATATACAATGCTATGTACACATATAAAATATGTTTTACGTATATTGCAAACATTAATGAATGAAGTAAGTTTTCTTGAGACTCGGTCTGTAGGGACTAGGAAGTGGAAAGTGCTCGTGGTCCAGAGAGGAAGGCGAGTCGGTCACCTTAGAGAGTGTGTCAGGAGTAGACATTACTTCATGTCAGATATTTAAAAAAAAAAATCAAAGTTGAGTGAGGGGTCAGCTAGGGTGGCAGCAAGCAGAATGGGAGATGCATATGCTTAGGCTTAGATTGATGTACAAGTTGTGAGAAGCAAAAAGGGAGTATTTCAAGGGTAGTGGGGCTCCAACAAGGCTCCTCTATCACTTTCCAAATGTGCAGATAACTTTAATGTGACAATAATGAAAATATATGAAGGTAATCAAGGAAGAATATCATTTGTAGTTATCTGTAGGTATGGGAATAACCAAAGAAGACCAGGGCGAAGGTCGAATTGTGCCATGTCACAGCCATCGCCACGATGCATGAAGACATTTTGGGCCTCATTTACAAGAAATGCTAAATTACTGCAGGAATGCAGCGATGTGTCAAAATCACTTGCGCCTGTGTCAGAAATCCTTACGATGCCATGGATGCACTGTATTTACAATACGCTACTCCATGGCGCAAGAATTCTTGGATGCATCAGAAATTCTGATGTATCTGTGGGAAGGATGCCACAAAGCAACAGGTCCAAAAGTGGTGCATTGCTGTAGTTGGTCATAAAACTGACAACTACAGCAATGTGTAAAAAAACAGAGACGATGAGTCAGTGATTACTGACACAATTAGCCTACAGTACAGAACAAAAGTTATAGTGTTAAAAGATGAAAAACTCACCTTGCACTCTATTACATTGGTTCTGTATGTCACGCATACAAGTGGGCATAAAGTGTACTTATGTGTACCACTATGCCCATGTGTGTGCGACATAAGGCATTAATGTAGTTGGTAAAAATGTCATAAATACCATGCATCAGTTTTATGGGGGAATGCCTACCTTGCATATATTAAAACTAATGTGCACAGCCGATTCGGACAGAGGAAAAAACTGACGCAGGCCAACGAAAAGTGACACATTCTCAAAGACACGTCACCTTGTAAATATGGAGCAGTGATGGTGCTGCTAATGCGATTTGACGCATTGGCGGCACCAGCTCCTTGAAAATAAGCCACTTCCTGTGCTGCTAAGTCATATTTATTTACTATTTTTCTGTTTAACAATACAAAGCATAGCCTTCTATAGTTTTCCTTAAGGTTCATTACCCTTCAACGCCTTCTTGTGTTTACTTTAATATTTATTTTTGGTTCATTCGTTTATTTATTACTGTCTTCTTTTTTTCACTTTTCCTGTTTTTGTTTTACTGTGGCGATAACTTATTTCTTACCCCTCTTGTATTTTTCTCCTTTCCATTCTTTTCCTTCCCTTATTCTCACCATTTGCTGGGTTTTAAAGGATTTGGTGAAATATGTGGCAATTTTGCGACAGGCAACCAGTACATTTTGGATACTTCTTTTATGAGGAAGTCCTGCACAATTAGCCTGATGCAATGAGCCATCTGCCCTGGCTTTGACAATATTAGTGGCATTGTCCGTTACAACAAATCCAATGCTGAGTCCACTGGGCTGGAGCCATTCAAAGACTTTGGCAGTGAATTCTTCCCGATTGTTGGCAAATGTGTTTGCTTGCTGATGTATATTTCAGTAAACATGAGCAATTGTGGCAGCCGGGTGGGGGGGGCTTAGCTTTACCCATTTAAAAGAGACTCAGTGTGCAATAATGCATGTGTAGTTAGACTTGATATTATAGTGAGTGCAATAGAAGTCATCCTCATAAAAAATGTACTTCCCATGTTTTATTTGTTATACTGGTCACAACTTAGATAATAATTAGTGAAAAACTGCATAATAAATTCCTGGCCCTTATCACACATAGGGTGAACTTTTTCTGTTGGCACTACAGCACAGCTTTAAATAGGTGCACCATGCACAAACAGGGAAAGTGTACACTACTACAGAGAAGGCACTGGCCTCAGGGCAGCTGCAACTTTGTGCTGTCCTGGGGGCAGCACATTCAAGTGAAATATGGAGCAGCTGCTTCAAAGCCGCTCCATATTTCACGGTGCAGGCGGTAACCCACCTTAATTCTGAGGAGGGATTGGAGATCCGTCTGCAGGAGACTGCACCTGCCTGCAGGGAGTTGTCTGAGTGGTCCATGGGACACTCTTTACCCAATGCAACTTCAATGCGCCTCCTGACAACTTCTTTGTTTTTGCGCTCGCGTCCATATTTGGGCACAGGCGCAGAGGCAAAGAGGTTCTGTTATTTGCATGGGGGCATGCCCTCATGTGAATGAGGAAATGTCCTCTTGAGATAGCGCTGGTGCTACATGTGTGACAGAGCTATCAATATTACAGCAGGGGCCACACAAGTGTCTGCAAGCCCTTATGTAATACCAAAGTGGGTGCACAAAGTGGGCGCACTGCCTGTTGCAACTTAGGGGCACTTTTCGTAATATGGACCCTGGTGTCCCTACAGGAGTCCATGGGTCCCTTATGGGTGTAAGGTTGAAGTTGGCAAAAGTAAATGCAGTTAATTAGAAAAACAATAAAACCAAGATGGCGCCGGCTCGCCGAGTGACCTGACATTAGCCAGGAGCCAGGAGGTGAGGAGGCAGAGAGGAGGCGCTGATGTGCCTGTGACGGCCAGTGGAGGAGTTCTGGGCTCCCCGGTGAGCGTGAGTATAGCGCTATACTGTGGGAGTCACGAGCACTGAAGGCTCACTGGCCGAGTGCCGCACCGACCCCATGGGGGTGAGGAAGCTGCAGGGGCCCCCCCTGGGAGTTGCAAATACTGGTTTCTGGCCTGCAGAGTGCAGGGGGACCTCAGACCCGGCCACAGGGAGGCAGAAACAGCTCCCATATTGGCCCACCTGACCCTAAGATGGAGGATGTGTCTCTCCACATAAAATACAATGCAGGGGCCTCCCTGAGGCTGCTGAACGGACATGGGAAGAATATTGAGGCACTCTGAAAGATCCTGGGAGGACGTGAGGACACTCTAAGCTCAGTGAGTCACCAGAGCACACAGCCTATGCCTGACCCTAAGATGGCTGCCATGAGATGCTCTTGCCTCGGGAAGTCCCACCAGTTCAGGCTCTTGGAAGGTTCGGGGTGCACATCGGGGACACATCTTTACAACCACGTCTGACCCTCACCATCGCCAAGAAAGATCCCCTGGCATTCGGAGGCGACCAAGATCACCTGGTAGTGGACAATGACCGCATCTATGCCACCTAAAAAAGCAGTTTCCAAGGTGTCAAATTACTTTACACCGGCAGAGAAAAAACAGACGGGCGAACAGGGGAGCGTCTACGCAGAGGCATTGACCAAGGAAGACCTGCTGGCATCCCTGAAGGACTTCAAGATGGAATTGCGCAACAAGCTTAAGAGGGATCTCCAGGCCTCAATGGACCAATTGAAGTTGGATCTGTCGGAAAAGATGACTTCTGTGCAGAAAGATGTGGACTTTATTGGGACGCCGCTGTTGGAGACAGAGGAACGCCCACATGATCTAGAAAAACGAGTGACTGACACACACAATAAGGTACAGCGCTTGCACACCCAACTGCAAATGGCCCTATTGAAAAACGAGGACCTGGAAAACAGGTCACGAAGGGCCAATATCTGTATTAGAGACCTGGAGGAAGGGGCAGAAGGGCCTGACTTGGAGGCTTTCGTGGAATACCCCAGTTTTTTTTTCAAAATCTCCCTTTTACCAAGTTCAAAATGTTCGCAAGTATGGTATGGATCATGGTAGGCAGGAGGAATTGGGGTAGGGACATGAACTCGGATAACAAAGGACAGGAGGGACATGGAGAGGTGCACCAAACTGACCCTACAGGGCAGGCATCAGGCATCAGGGTGTGCAGCAGCACAATACACCACACAGGGCATGCCGGACGGGAGTGCAGCACAACAATCCATAGAAAGCAATAGGGAGGGGACAGGACTATGCACATGGACCACAGAGAACAGAGGGGAAAGATGCAATGGTAGCTAGCTGACCATAATGGACAGACAGGAGAGAAAGCTGCAGCATAACAGACCATAAAGGGTAGGAGGAACGTTTCAGGGGCTTTACAATGGAACAGACAAGCCAGGAGGGAGGGAATAGGGGTCTGCACATGGAAACAGAGGGCTGGGGGCAAGGGGGCAGGGCAGGAGCAGCAAGATGACCATGGAGGTCAGGCAGGATGGGCACTACAAACAAGACACACCATGGAGAGCAACAGTGAGACTATAATGGCATACACACAGACAATGGAGGGAAGGTGGGAGGGGGTCAGGGGCAGCTAGCTGACCACACAGGGAAGGTGGGAGGGGCCATGGCAGCACAGAAGACCATGAATGGCAAGCAGGAGTGTTAGTGGCAGCACAATGGCTTTGATGGGCAAGAAGGAGGGTGCAGGGGCATGCACATAGAACCATGGAGGATAGAAGGGAGGGTCAGAACCTGGGCACAGACAAGAGAGTTCAGGGAAAGGGGCCTCACAACAGACCGCGTGGGGCAGGCAGGAAGAGCAGTTGCAGCACAACAGACCAGGGAGGGCAGAAGGGTGTGGCAGTAAAATGGACCATGGAGGACAGGAGGAAGGGGATAGGGGCATGGCATGTGGACAGGCAGAGTGGAGGTGGCAGGGACAGGTTACAGTCATCTGACAATGCTAGGCAGGTGGGAGGGGAGTGGCAGCTGAACAGAACACTCAGAGTAGATAGGAGTGGCAGGTCCATGGAACATGATGGGCAAAATGATGGAGCAGGGGCATGCACAAAGACATCGGAGGGCAGGGGGAAGGAGAATAGGGGCAGCAAGCTAAGCACAGAGGCTAAGCAGGAGGTCAATGATGGGCCATAGAATTGGGCAATGGAGGGCAGGAGGAGTGGACTGGTACATCATGCTAAATGGAGGGCAGTGGCAGCACATCAGACCATGCATGGCAGGAGGGAGGAGGGTAGTCCATGGATTCAGACAACAGAGGATAGGGAGGAGGTGGATGGGGCAGCAAGCTAACTGTTCCGAGATGGTGGGTATTAGGAACTTTATTGTTTTTAAAATGTGTGTCTGTGCGAACTACTTAAAATATGAACAAGTATGCAGCATAATCTCACTTTTATTCAGGAAGAAGAGGACGTTTGTGACTGTGACTCCGGGCTCACTTGGCAGAAACACCCCCTGACCCTCCACCCCCCATCGCAAAATGTAATGCCTGTGAAAAGGGTATGTGGACGCAGTGGTATATAGAACATAGTCCTGAGAGCACGATTGAAAATGAAAACCAGATATAGTATATGGTATAAACTATGCACCAAAAAGTATGATATAAGATGAACCGGGGCGTGAAATATTATATGCATTACATTGTGCGCAATGACAGATTCATTGGAGAGCACGAGATAGCACAGGCACTAGCGCGTGCTATGCGATAGCGATATGCGCCTTGGAGTGTAATATGCACAGGGCAGTGTTGTGTAACCTAACTAGTCTCTAAAGTTGTAATATAAAATATGTGCTGGGGAGTGTAACGTTGCATATGCACTGGGACAAAGATATGGATCCCAGATTGTAATATGTATGGCATAGCGCTGCGCGTTATAACATAGGCATCGAGGAAGACACGTTAGATGGGGCAATATAACCCGTGCGAAGGCAAGTGTGGCATGACATATTCATGGGGTGGTGTTACAGTGCACATGGGCTAGAGAGTTTCATAGCATACGCACTAGCGGGTGGAATACAACAGAGAGGTGTGTGGCACTCAGCGGGCACTGGTGGGTGTAACACAGCATTGGACTCACCCAGGAGCACGCTGTGACTCTCAAGTGAGGTTCGTCTCCTTTCCAGAGAGTAAAATAAAAAGTATTACACATCCGGCGGTGGATGTGTGTTTTATTAACCGTGAGGGGGGTTTCTTGCATAGTTTGGTCGAATTTTTGTCGAATCCTCTTTGAATGGCTTGGTGTGCGGGTGTATTAAATGTGCCAGTCAATAGCTACCCATGTTTGTATAAATAAACAACAAGGGTGTCTACTTGGAGAGTACCCACCGGCGGGGGCACCGGGATTAGGCACGGTAGGGCGTCAGACACGTCTGAGCTTCACTAGCGGTGTAAATACAATCCACGTGGATTCACTGTATGCATCGTCGCCTTTTAATGAATATCACGCAAATCGTCATGGTGATAGGTACATACGGTTTGTCCAGGATGTCCTAGGTGTTTCTATAAATATATATATTTTTTTTAAATTAAAAAACAACGGCCGGCCCCGGGGGATGGGGTCCCCGGGCCCATAAGTGGCCTAAGGAGGGAGGCAACGCAGCCCCCCTCCTAAAGATTAAAAACAAAAGGCCATGACCCGGGGGTTGGGGTCCCCAGGGCCGATTAAGGCCTTGGGAGGGGGGCCACGCGGCCCACTTCCAAATTTATTTTTTTCAACAAAAAACAAAATTAGGGTGCAGGCCCTGGGGGATGCAGTCCCCAGGGCCAATAAATTAGAAAAAGAAGGGGGGCCACACAGCCCTCCTTCTTAAAAAAATAAAATAAATAAAAGACCGGAATCGCGCGGAGGCCACACCCCCTCCTTGCAGCACTCTGCAAACGCGCCCCCTGGCCAGTTATAAGTTGGGGAATTAATTCCCCATCAATACTGAGGCTCCCTGAGGGCCAACTAGCCCAACAGGTATTTCCAGTATGCGCCAGGGAGCTGCCTTGCAGACAGGTGTTCTGAGGCCACGCCCCTTTTTACCCCTCTAGGCAACGCAGCTCTGTGGCGCTTACTGGCGGTACCTAGTGGGCTAGTTTGACCCCAGGGACCCTTAGGATTCAAGGGGACTTAATCTCTCAACTTAGAACGGCCACAGGGCGCGTTTACACAGTGGTGAAGGGAGGGGACGGGGCCTGAGGTGACGTGTGCAAACACACCCTGTGGCGCGTTTTAAGTTGGGGAAATAATTCCCTTTCAATCCTGAGGGACCCTGGGGGCCAACTAGCCCTCCAGGTGCTTCCAGTAAGTGCCACTGCTCTGCGTTGCAGAGAGGTGGTGCAGGCCGTGCCCCTTTTTACACCTCTCTGCAATGGCGCTTACTGGAGGTACTTAGTGGGCTATTTTGCCCCTAGGGACCCTCAGGATTCAAGGGGACTTAATCTCTCAACTTAGAACGCCCACAGGGCGCGTTTACACAGTGGTGAAGGGAGGGGACGGGGCCTGAGGTGACGTGTGCAAACACACCCTGTGGCGCGTTTTAAGTTGGGGAAATAATTCCCTTTCAATCCTGAGGGACCCTGAGGCCCAACTAGCCCACCAGGTGCTTCCAGTAAGCGCCACTGCTCTGCGTTTCAGAGAGGTGGTGCAGGCTGTGCCCCTTTTTACACTTCTCTGCAATGGCGCTTACTGGAGGTACCTAGTGGGCTATTTTGCCCCTAGGGACCCTCAGGATTCAAGGGGACTTAATCTCCCAACTTAAAACGGCCACAGGGCGTGTTTACACAGTGGGGAAGGGAGGGGACGGGGCCTGAGGTGACGTGTGCAAACATGCCCTATGGCGCGTTTTAAGTTGGGGAAATAATTGTCCTTCAATCCTGAGGGCCCCTGGGGGCTAACTAGCCCACCAGGTGCTTCCAGTAAGTGCCACTGAGCTGCATTGCAGAGAGGTGGTCCAGGCCATGCCACTTTTTACACCTCTCTGCAACGCAGCTCTGTGGCACTTACTGGAGGTACCTAGTGGGCTAGTTGGACCATAGGGACCCTCAGGATTCAAATTAACTTAATCTCCCAACTAAAAACAGCCACAGGGTGTGTTTACACAGTGGGGAAGGGAGGGGACGGGGCCTGAGGTGACGTGTGCAAACACGCCCTGTAGCGCGGTTTAAGAGGTAGTTTTAATCCCCTGCCCTATTATATACTAGGGGCTTACAGAGGAGGTCATGCTAATCACAGCGGGACCCCAATGCATAGTGCTCCCTAGTGTATGTAGGTGTTTTCACTGTATTCTGAGTGTCTTTTAACATAGCACTGGCTCTAGGACTGGTTAGTCAGACTCAGTTACCACCAGTATCCATCTGAAAAAGTTGAGGGTACAGGATGATTTTGCAACAAGGCTTCTTTCTTCTCTTCTGTTTGTTCTTTCTGCACGTTATCCTTCTTCCTTCACTTTTCTTCGTCTTTGAGGACTTCTGTTGCTTCTTTCTGCATTTCTTTTTTTTCTTTCTGCGCGTTTTTTCTTCTTTCTTCACATGTCCTATCTCTGTAGGCATAGTTAGAAACTAGCATTTAAAAACCTTTAAAATTCACTGAAAAAAACATAGGTTTCAGGCACGTTATAGTTAAGAATTAGCATTTAAAAAACCTTAGAAATTTACTGAAAAAACCATAGGTTTCAGGGGTGTTATAGTTAGCTGGACTTTTCACTCGTACAAAACCATAGAAATTCCCCCGTTATAGTTAGTTCAGCTAACTATAACTTGCGCGCCCGCAATGCACTGCTGATGATGTCACATATTACATCACTCATGACATGGTCAGTGACATCACTCATGACATCACTGATGATATCTCAAATGACATCACTGATGACATCACATATGTTTTATATATGTATATCTCAAGGTCGATGGAAGAATAAATGGGTATATAAGTGTCTAAATGGATGATTTGTTTTTGAAAAATTGATTGTATAACTGACTGATTAAGTGTATCTTAGTGAATACATGGCTTAGTGAGTAGTAAAGCAGTAGCTTTACTACAGTGATCTAATGAGCAACTAGAGTGCTACCATTCAGAATTTATGGCAAATGTGTCACATCTGAATGTCTTCTTGATGGAACCAGTGGCATTGTGTAACAGGATGTATAGGTGTATGAGTACATATGATGAGTGAGTACATGTATGAGTGACTGTATAGGACTGTTGGTGAATGAGTGGATGTGTATGTGGATCTTAGAATTACTGAAGAGGTTGTTGTAACTGGTATTGGTATGTCCATTGTTTTGAAAATTTTAGTCTCTATTTTTGAATGTGTGTATCAAAGGTTATATTAGGGTGAGAGGAGGTCTGCCACTCTATCACAAGGATGATGTCATCAGTGATGTCATCAGTGATGTCATTTGAGATGTCATCAGTGATGTCATGAGTGATGTCACTGACCATGTCATGAGTGATGTAATATGTGACGTCATCAGCAGTGCATTGCGGGCGCGCGAGTTATAGTTAGCTGAACTGACTATAACGGGGGAATTTCAATGGTTTTGTACAAGTGAAAAGTCCAGCTAACTATAACACCCCTGAAACCTATGCTTTTTTCAGTGAATTTCTGAGGTTTTTTAAATGCTAATTCCTAACTATAACGTGCCTGAAACCTATGGTTTTTTCTGTGAATATATATATGTGCACATTCCCATGGAAACATGGTCCTAACTGTAACTATCTATTCTGTAGGTTTTGAAAAATTAAGATTTAAAAATATATGTATATATATATATATAGAGAGAGAGAGAGATAGAGAGAGATGTGGAGGATCCATGGATGCAACAGATCTAAAGATAATATCTGATTAGCTGGCGTCATATCACCAAAGATGTAGCAGCCACCATTTTAGGACTCAGGGGCTATATTTTGTCATTACACTGCCAATTTTAGACGGTAATGCGATCTGAACAAAAGAAAGGAGATTGGGAATACTTCAACTATGAATCACTGCCATCCTAAAAAATGTGGAGTGGAAAATCAGCTCACTTTATGCACGCCACAGTACTGCTTGGGCTCCGACCAACCCCCTCTCTATAAATTATTAGTGTTCATTCCTGCTGGATGAAACACTCGACATGTCCCGAGATGCTCTGAATTATTCAAAGACAATACATACCAGAATTAGTCAGGGCATGACTTGAACCTAAACATCTGACTTACTGCAGGTGAGTGCGGTGCAGGTGACTGACAGCTCTTCGGGCGGTGTAGAGGAAGAGCAGCGCTTTGATCTCATGCCTCATTGAGCGATTCGCTGGCGCTCATTGTCGGGTGCCTGCACATAATGCGCGATTAAACTTTCATTAAAGGAGCTATTTGAAAGGAATGCGCCCTGTGTGATTAAAAAAAATGAAATATATATTAACTGCTTGTGACCGTGCCACTAAATTTGAGGGGTGGATAATGAGGCTGTTTGTAAAAGGCATACATTTTTCCATCGAACGTTCATTGGAGAAATATGCAGCGAATTTGGGACCAAAGTTTCGTGGTATTTCGTTTTTTAATTCAGCTGATAATGTAGCTGACATTGACCTTTCCTTGGCATTTTACCTTGAGAAGCTCCCCTTAAATTATGAAATCTGGTTCGCAGCAGCTTTCGGTTTAACATTTACCTCAAATGGTGCTAAATTATTTGGGAGGTTTTGTGGACCTGTTTCTCTGTTCTATCCCACCTTCCTTTATACATTTACTTAGTGAACAGGCGTCAAGCTGTTTCCACTACAAAAGTAGGAATACAGTGTGGGAAGCAGTGTCACGTGATGAAATGCGAATTATTCAAGCAATCAACACTGGAGAATGCTAAGTAAGCAGGTGTTAAATGCAGTGCTTATAACCGTTATTTCATCGTCATTCTCTTTAAGAACACATCATATACGTTTTTGTATTATTTGTATGCCTTTAAATACCGTAGATCAGGGCGCGCGACACTGCAGAAATTAAGCCACTAACGAGCGTCGTATAGAGGCATCGCCGCTGGAAATAGCAGTGCCGTTAGTACTTCAGCACTCCCAGAAAAAATACCATGCTAGAATTCAGAAGGTGAGCGAGCAAAAAAGATGCATTTACATTTTGTCACATTTTCTGTGCGTTTAAAGAGAGATGCTGGCATAAATAGATGGGCGGGCACAGGTAGTTTTATCAGTAAAAGTGCATGTTCGTGCAAATGTAGTGACTATTTTCATGAAACATGTGCGGTCTGTAAATGGCAGTGAACTACCACACCATGCTTTAGCAATATATTCTCAAGACTGTGCTCCAAAGTGCACCACCAGCTACATACCACACCCATACCACGCTCCTGCGGAAGGGGCGTGGCTCATTTTCTGGACTTGTTTGTGTGGTGCTCGGATTTTTCACAATCCTTATGACTTGGGTGTTGTAACATTGATGGCAGCATCCCCACTCTGAGAATATTTTTTGCACCACTGGTGTGGGGGGATATATTTTTCTGTATCACTCTCACTGAGCGTTATTATTGTGAATATTAGATTCTAATTTTTGATATTCCCTACAGATCTGAACAACCTGCTCCATTACGGCAGCTTCCATCCAAAAGCCCTCAGGGACAATTTACTGGTAGGCCAGTTCCTCAGATAACCATGAAACTGCACAGAGAGACAGACATATGAGAACCGTGCAAAAAAATTGGCTAACAAACTAGATGAGTACTTGTCCTACCCAAAGCGGCTGGTTAAGAGAGCCATTAAAAATGCAATGAACAACCCTAGAGAGTCTCTCCTGGAGACTCACCCAAAACCCAAAAATGACAGACTAGTATGTGTCACCACCTATGGCACACACACCAAAACAGTGAAAAAAATAATACTGAAACATTGGAAGACCCTGAACTCCGCTTCCCGAAAACTAGAACGCCCTATGTTTGCCTTTAAGAGGAGGAGGTTACTCAGGGATTTACTGGTACACACCGACTCAGACAAACTAGCTCCGGAGACCGCACAGGACGAGCAATGTGGAACCTACCAGAGGTAACAGGTCATTACCCTTGTGGTAACTGCAACATCTGTCCATTGATGCAAGCGAGTAAAGAAATAGATTTGGGATTACGTACACCATGGGTGCTCAAAAAACGTACCAATTGTAACAGCAGCAATGTTGTGTATGTGATCACATGCAAATGCCAACTGAGATACGTGGGCATGACTTCACAGATAATCAGAACCCATATCAATGAACACAGGAGCACCTTCAGATGCGTAAAGACCGTCACCAAACTGATGCGCCACTTTCACACCAGAGGCAATACAGAAAACGATTTCATGTGGACAGTGATCGCGAAATTACCACCAAATGCAAATGAAAACCAACTACTGAAACTTGAACAGAGATGGATCTACCGCCTATTCAGTACAACAAATGGATTAAATTAGTAAATCCAGTGGACCTCCCTTTAATAAAATTGAGTATGTTAAATGAACATCACACTTCTTAGCCCCCCTAAAAAAAAAAAACACACACATCCAAATGTAGCGATGATAATGGACCTGCCAGGGATTGTCAACATAAGTACGCAAGAAATTAATGGTACACACACCCCCGCCCAAGAAAGCACATCAAATGTACCAGAGCAGGGGGGAGGAGCCAAGATGGCGACCGGGATGGCAGCGTAGGCTCCCGGCTCCGTGAACCTCCGCATCCCGCACAGATATCCTGCATGAGATCCTTAGCCTGCGCTATATGCCCGTGTTGGTGAATGAGAGCGGCAACCGATCGTGTGACTCCGAAGTTTCTGGCGGCGGTATCGCCGGAGAAATGTCCATTTGAAGTTTGCGGCCTGTGCAACCCTGGAACCGGGACCTCGAGTGGATAACATGGCCGGGCGGCAGTTCAACAACAGCGGCCTTTGGTGACTGGGTGGAGTCGGACTAATCGGAGCGGTGCGAATATCGGCCTACATTTCGCCGTGGTCGTTCCTACCACTAAGCGTAGCGGAACGAGTGCATGCCCGAGGTGGCTAATCCAAGATTCCCCGGTGATTGCCTCAGCCTTCGCCGGTGAGCTGCCCGGCCGCCGCCCGTAACTCGCCCTGACTCTTGCGGACTGCTCCCGGATTTCCGCGGGCGCAGGTCCGTGGTGGGGATGACTGTTGCCCGGGACCACACACCGGATATATTTTTTGCCTGCCCCCGAAACCTTGATTCCAGTGACATGGAACCTGAGGCGCTTGTCCCTGAGTCCTGGTCCCAATCTGGGTTGGACCTACCCGGCGGCCATCTTGACAGGACGAAGTCTACCATCCTGTACACTGGGTCGCAGCACGATTGGAAGTGTGCGACTATGAGGAGCGTAGCGGAGCGAGCGCCGAGAGCTGTGCTGGGGTATGGTGATCTTCTCGAGGCTCTCGGTGCCCTTCATTCCACCTTGGTTCACGGCGCCTGGGTATTGGGGAGTAAGCTTGATGGGGTGGCATCAGCGTCGGAACAGTTGCTGCCTGCCTGTCCCCAGGTACACGGGGACTTCCTACACTGCACACAGGAGGACAGTGTCGTGGCCGCCCCTGTGGATAGTGACCAGCTGGAAACTCCGGACAGTATATTAACGTGTGATCGGCTGGCTGTGGGTCTGGTCAGTTCCGGAGGTCTTGGACCTGAGTGGGGGGTGGTGGCCTTGTCCCGTGCGCGGCCTCCGGCGACCCAGGCAATATTCAAGCAACGGTCGCCTGCTCTGGCTGATTTCGCCTTCTTGGACCTTGTGTGCAGTGCAGATCCTGGGGCAGCTCTGGGAAAGACGACTCTCCATACTGCTGACTGTGTTGGTGTTCAGAGACTTCCACCCTGCCTGTGTGTGTCGCTTCCTGTTCTTTTTTGGACGCTCCTCTTCTTTGTAACATTGGACATGGCACTGGGACGATGGGTATGCATGGGTAGATTCGCAAAGAGTGGCCAAGGATAGGGCTGATCCTTCAGAGGTGGTCATCTAATAGGCGGGCGGGCTCAGGGGTTCCGTGCTCTCAAGGCATAACTGTTAGTGTAATAGGCGCATAATGCTCCCCATTCTTCTTTGACTTGGTCGATTTTGTGTTGCTTATTGTTTGCCTTGGGGGAAAACATATTGTGCGGGAGGGAGAAGCCGGGGGCATGTTTTGAAGGCCCTCCTCCAGTTTATTAATATTCTCTCTACCCCCCCGTCTGGTGGGGTTTCTTTTCTTACTCCTCTTTCTCTGTTTCTTCTATATTTCGGGTCTGGTTCCGGGGCGACAGGCACACTGCTGGGGGGGGGGCCGTACTCATCTGCAGAGGTGCAGGGTGGGGGGTTGGGGGAGGGGATCCTTTAGTCTTTAACCCCTTTTTTCCATGGCCTCCTTTTTCTTCTCTTACTTTTCTTTGTGTTTCTTTTCTGGGATCAGCATGGTAGAACTCCTTTGTTGTTAATCGCTGCGTTTTCATGTGTGCCACAATTTCCGTGGTGTTTTCTGGGTCTTAGGGCAGGGGACTGCAGGCGCAAATGGCCGTGATATTCCTCCACATCCTGAACTTCTTGTTTCAGCGCCATTGACTAGATAAATTGCTGTTTATTGTTGACGTTTATTATTCTGCCTGCCATTTCTTGCTGCCGGGAAACTGTTTGGCACCTGATCCTTCCATCCTCCCTTACTATAAAATGAAAACCTTTTGTATCCTGGTCTCCTACTTGGGCTGTTCAGTGGCCGAGAGTATACTAGCATGGAGATTCTGCTCCCCGAGGTGCTGCCTGTGATAAATATTGATTTCTGTTACTCTGACTGCTTAGCGGCCGGCCCCGGGGGTTGTAGGCCCATACTTGTTATTGGTTGAAATGTCAATAAAGGTTTTTCAAAAAAAAAAAAAAAAAAAAATGTACCAGAGCAAACACTGTAAACACTGAAGGCAGCCTCCCAACAGGAAGTGCGGCTCTGACATCATAGAAATTAAATTTATTTAAAATAAGCGTGGCAACCCCAGTGTCAAAACATTAATTATCATCGGGACTATAGCCCCATAAAAAAATTAACACATCTCCTTCTCCCACAAAAGAGTAGATTAAGGATGGGGAAGCCAGAACCCCCACCAACAGACAATAAAGATTTGTATTCAATACAAATGGCCTAGACACATTAGAATAACATGAAAAATCTGATATTGATGTCTTGTCAACAAACTTTATTGTCCGACGACGGTAACACACAACATTAAAAAACTACAGCATTCAAGTATTATCTTAACGATTTTAGCATAGACAAAAGCTCTATCTTTCTTGAGTAGTTTCTACCTATAATCCTATTTGCATAATCCACGGAGGTTATGGATATCGGAATTGAGAGATGGATCCCAATTGTGAGGACTCCATCGCCCAGCATGCTTGCCACGTGGCGCGGTCGCCTCAGGGTGATGCGGCGATGATGTGAAGCAGACATGTGAAAAACAATACGCTAATGGCAGATCCTTCACCAGCGGCGGTTGTAGCAGCAGGACCTAGGTAATCCCAAGGTGCCTGTACTTTGAAGAAGTAAGTTCGCATGCATGTATGTGAGTTGGGGACTCGGTGGCATGGCCCACAAGTTACCGGCACATTGGAAAGTCTTGAACCTTTTCTTCCCCACCGCCTGGGAGATAATGGGGCACCCACCAATAGTGAGTGAGCATGTATATTTAATGTTTTGGGCACATTCTTTACAGAAAGGGTCACAACCATGAAAGCTATCCACACTGTGTAACATGTTGGGGTTCAGGTGCTTACGAATCCGTCACTTTGAAACATATGCCAGACTAAATGCCAAAAAACAACTTAACAAAACACAGCATCTGTGTGAGGGAGGAAGCCTCCCCACGGGCACTGTTACGTTAGGCGTATACCGACAAAATCTTCAATACGTAACAAGCACCTCAGGCCTTTGGGAGTATGATAATAAGAGAATGCAATGGAAAAACACTACTACAGGTCAGACGGAGGTGGGCTTTCCATGACCATGAGCTCCCCCGTAGCCACCAGGCAAATTGGAGATGGCCCCTCCAGGACCTTTTTCTCTCATAATAGCAATAAGGGGCCACAAAAATATATGACAATAAGAAAATGGAGAAAATAAAAAAACAACGCTTGAGGTCTAATGGAGGTGGCCTCTCCACGACCACGATCCCCATTATAGCAACTGGTTGATTGGAAGTGGGCTCTTCAAGCCAGTGTCCTTGGGATGACAACACAGACAATCAGGACGAACTACTCCCGGATCTCAGAGCTGGGTGCCCATGGGCTGACACATCAATGGATCACGTCCTTCCTGTCAGGTCGGTTTCAAAGGGTCCAGTTGGTTGACTGGGTGTCCAGCATCGGCGCACTAACATGCAGAGTCCCCCAGGGTTCAGTGCTGTCCCCCCTTCTCTTTAACATCTATCTCCAGCCACTTGTGCCTGCTTTGGCACACAAATAATCATCCAGATTGACAATTACTCCCTAGTCCACATGCATGTGCAAAATATACTTAGTTATACGGTTAACTGGATGACAGCCAATTCACTTAAAATTAACCCTGACAAGACCGAGGTTCTTGAAATCAACACCAGAAACAACCCCTCTAGTGACCTTTTCTGGCCACAGTAGTTGGGTACTACCCCTATACCAGTTCCGGTCATAAAAAGCCTTGGTATAAAAATAGATGTCAAGCTCACCATGTCGAACCAAGTGTCCACCGTGGTTGGGACCTGTGTGGGCTTACTGAGACAACTGCGGAAACTAGCTCTCCTCTTCTCTTTACCACACTGCAGACGGTTGTGTCGGCAATGATTGTGTCGCGGTTGGACTATGGCAACGCCCTGTACATTAGTCTCCCTGGGAAATTGCTAACTAAACTACAAGTAGCCATGAACGACGCAGCTAGGCTGATCTTTAGGCTCCCAATACGGGTAGATGCTACACCCCTACTGCAGCAGCTGCACTGGCTCTCCATGAAACAGAGAGCCAGGTTCAAAGGTCTCTGCATTGCCCAAAAAGCCATTCACGGCCAGGCCCCAGCCTACATCAAGGAGCGCCTCAAGAACTATGTGCCAGGACGTACCCTCCGCTTGTCCGAGGCAAGCCTACTGGCCTGCCCGCGCTTCAAACCTACCTCCAAAGGGGGCAGAACCATCTCTGTAGTGATCCCTCAACTGTGGAATGGGCTACCAGAGAGCTTACGCAGGAAACCCGTCCTTCTTGCCTTCAAGAAAAACATAAGACTCTTCTTTTTATAGAAGCCTTCGGCACTGCATAGGCCCAGACTAGGTGTTTGAACATCTGATCTTTGGCGGGGTTTAGTCTCTCTCTCACAGCGCAAAGAGACCTGTCGGTGAACATGTGTTCTATAAATCCCAGTTAACAATAACAATAGCAACAAGTAATGAGGGACCATTAAAATGTACCCTAGTTCCCTCCCCCCCACACCCAGACCACCGCCCTGAACAGGTGGATAACTAAGAAAGACAAACTACAAAGTTCAGACAGTAATTCTAAGCATGTATTCATCTACTAAAAGTGCTTATACTTGACTTTCTCTTCTTAGGTGTGTGACTACAAGACGGCACCATCCCGCAAGAACCGCATGACCCCTGATGGGACATACTAGAGGGAAAGCATAAACAGGACAAGAGTGAATGACACAGTATGCAGGTGGCCATGAGTGACCGCACTAGGTAGACCGTCCACTCCACATTCGAATCACTATGATATCTGTACCTAGACACTGTATCATGATATAGGAAAGGCATCAACTGCCTGAATTTTGTTTTGTTGGGGATATGTGATCATATCTCCAAAAACGGTATGTTCACCGGAGAGCACATAAGCTTTAATGGTATATAATACTGATCCAAAGAAACTAAAAAAAAGGAAGAAAAGGTGAGACATAAAGATTAATGCCTAATGCTATTTGCTTAGTACATTAATATGGTCCACCGTTAGTAATGCATTGAGACACATGTAATGAGTCAGGATGGATGACCGAAACTAAGTCCCCTCTCCTTTTATTTTGATTCTTCTGTTTTGCAGGAAAAACCCCTATGAAGCAAAGAACCAAGACAGATGAGAGCATTAGGCCTCATGAGTGTGCATGGTGTGCGTGCACAAGAAAGGGCAGGGATAATGACTAGCCAGCCCTGATGAAGGCCCCAAACCTGACTGGGCTCATAGAGAGGGCCGAAACATGTTGGCACAAAAACTAAGGGTATAATTGAATGATCAGATTCAATAGAACACACCAAATTCACGTTTTTATCCATACCTTAGATACCCTCCTAATAAAGTAAAACCTTTGGGTTTACCTTGAGGTATTTTTTAATGTATCACCCTTCTGGGTCCTGGCTTATCCAGTTTGCTTTATCTAAGAACTCCCATTTCCACCTATGGATGAGTATGACCTGGTAGTACCATCTTACCAGGGAGCGGATAGGCGCCGAGGATGCCGCATGTCACGATAAGTGAGTGAGGCATCTACTCCAATATGTTTGGATACCCCTTTAGAAATAGAGGTGACACTTGATATAATAGGGAACCGGATGGTTTCACAGGGAAATCTCTGAGTAATCAGTTGCTGATGTGTGTGTGAATATTGACAGTGGGAGAGTTCAACTTATTCCATTATCTCTAGCTCTCCGGTGGTGAACACAAACAAAAGTTGTTTGCATCTGTTTCTGATTTACTTCATAAAGGAATTCCAGGCTTTTCTCACAGGGCTCTCTGCGAAACTATCAGTGTAGCAGTGGCTCTAAAAGACACCAGAGAGCACAGCTTTGGGTGGGGAGGAAGTGCAGAGAGGGTGGTGGGTGCTAGGAGGACAGATATGTTTTTTAGTTTTGGGACAAGAAGGAGAGACCATGTTATATATGGCTCCTATGGTCCTGAATAGCAGCTGAAAGTAGGGGCAGGTGGATCTGGGGCTCATGTATGTAACATACCATTAAAGATGTATAAAAAGTGAATGAGAGGGGTGTTTTTCACTGCAAAGGTCTGTATGACACCATAAATAATTCAAGCTTCACTCTCATTGTTTATTTGATATCACTCACAATCTATTGGTGAAAAACATCCGCTACCCGTAGACTCTCAATAGAAGTGCCAGTTGAATTTGTCAAGGAATACATTTCTGTACATACAAGCAGTCAACAGTATTTCTGTCCTTCCTATAAACAGGTGTCAGTTAGATTCACTATTTGTGCACACCTACTATATTTGATTGACTTCTTGGTCACAAACCACAATACAAAATTATCAGAGGTCAAGTACAAATTTCAGCATTATTTTTCCTATCTCCCACCATGATGATTATATTTCAGCATTAATCCCTATAAAGGTTCAATGCCTTGCAATGAAGACAGCAATATTCACTCCTCACTCACTCTTTGTTGGGGCAGGAAAAGTCCTCTACATGGTGGGTGATATGTACCCCTGCCCTGAGTACCCAATTGTACTGTTGTCTAGATCCATAATGTTGATTTTTGTTTCATAGCAATAAATGGATCATGAGGGTGCGCCATGACATAGGCCTGTTTCACATGTTGCGGTCTTCTCGGACCAGGAGGGGCACACAAAGCACTTCCTTTATAGTGGTGGAAGGCTACCACCTTCACCAGGGGTTAATCAGTGCAAGCGTTGTGGTGCCACTATACCGTGTAGTGATCAGGCTCACTCACCTTTTTAAAAGTTCGACTGCTATGTGCTTAACACACCCATGTCCTACTTCAGGTAGATGTGGAGTGTTGCACAGTGCAGGAGTAGTGACTCTGAACTAGATGTGTGTATTCCTTTCCTTGAAAGGGCCCAGTACTGGGCTAGAGCAGTGCTGTGCAGTATATCTGTGGTTGGTGAATGTACTGGGTGTATGTATGCCTGTGAGGAATAGATTACATGTGAAATGTAGTGCTGTGCAGTGAGTGCACAGTAGAAGCATGTGCTGGGTGTAGATTTGCTTGCGTGAAGTACAGTACATTAAGGGTGAACTGTTGTGCTGTCAGAGCATGTGTTTGCAAACAGCACACCATGGAACAATACAGAAAATCTACAGTACTGAGAAGTGCGCACTGAATGAATGTGTGTACTGAATGCAGGTGTGCCTGTAGTAGCACAATGCATGGAGGTATCAGTCCTTGAAAGCACATGTGAAAGTACACTGAGTGCAAGTGTGCCTGCAGTGGTACATTACATGAAGGACCCTGGGTTCCATTTTGGGATGCCCAGGCCTGCCTGGTGAAGATAAGAGGAATCCCCCAGAGAGATATGTGTGTTGCTGCATTCTTGTGAGATGGGTTGGGCCCACACTGTAGGAATTCCAGGAGTGGGCCGCTGTGATCTGAGCCATGAAAGGAGCACTGTGTGAGAAGTGCTAGGCCCAATCCGCCTTGTTGCAGTGACCTCGTGTGCCAGAGGGGGCCACGGTTGAACTTATTAAGCCTGGAATATTTAGACTTGTGTCCGCCTTTGTCGGTGACCCCGTATGCCGTATTACTGTGGTGAGGGCGATCGCACAGGAAGAGTCTGCACATGACTGTGAATGCCGTGGTAACCCCATATGTACTACTGTGGCCAAGAGTTCGGGTCTTTGCTCAGACATAAGGACTGCGGCGGTCATCCACACACCTGAATCTGCCACTACTGACTGATTCCCCGAGGATCACAAGGAAACACCAAAGATGACACATCCTCGCTGGTTTCAAAGGGTCACATTTCTCCTCCCGTAAAGGGTAGAGTGACTTAACTTGTGTTTGCCATGTAGGAGCAGTTCTGATCACTAGAACAAACTGGGCACTGCTCGAAGAAGAAAGCCTGCACCTACCCGGTACTACCACATGAACCGAGAGCAGCCCAACTTGGGTGAACAGGATCAGGACTGGGGAATGTCTGCTGGGAGTGCACTCTCTGCACCGTTGAATACTTCCATACCGCCAGAGCAGGTAAGACTGGAATTGGCTCTGTGGGGCCCTGTGGGACTTGCTGCTAATGGTGCTGTGGCACCATGGACACTTTAAAGTAATTACTAAAGGAGTCAAAGGGGGACTCTTAAGTATGACCTTCTAGTACTTATTGACCACTGGGAGGGAAACAATGAGCAAGACTAACAGAATTGATATTACCAAAGTACACTGAGGATACAAGTAGTACAGATATGTCAGACTGTTGAAAAGCTTTAAAAGTATATAATTGTCAAATATCAGAATTTGCTATGGCATTTTATCCAAGCTTAGATGAATCACTTCATGGTTCTACACAGGTGAAATGAACCTAAAAAAAATAACAAGATGGTGGCCATCAAATCATAAGGAGCTTGGTCCGTCTTTTATGTTTTTCACTTCTAACACTGTATATATGGAGCACTCATAATGCTTTGCCATTAGTGTAGCCATGTCTAAAGGTCCTATGGGTATTAACATGGGGAAACCGTGCTTTTAAACACCCCCTGCTTCTCAGACCCTGCTTGATGGATCACCCCAAAACTTTCAATATAGCAGCTGAAGTGAGTGTCATATTAGTTTTGAAAATTTCATGAAGATTCATTAAATAGAACTAAAATTATTGTCAAAACAAAAAATGCTTTTCCTTTGGAAACTAAGTCCTAACTATAACTACCTACTGGTGACCGCCAGTAGGTATATATACATCATCAGTGTTGTCATCAGTGATGTCACTGACCATGTCATGAGTGATGTAATATGTGAAGTCAAAAGCAGTGCATTGCGGGAGCATAAGTTATACTTAGCTCAGGTAACCATAACTGCTGAATGTCAATGGTTTTCTACAAGTGAAATCTGAGCTTAATGATAATGTCCTAGTAATCTTTAGTTTTTGCAGTACATTTCTAAGGTTTTGTTTATTCTGTTTCCTAACTGTAACATTCGTGTAACCTTTTTTCAGTGAATTTCTACAGTTCTTTGAATTTTATTTCCTAACTGCGACCTGTCACCTTTGAGAGTGGGTGTGTCATTGACTGTATAGGTCAGTTAGTGGGTGTGTCCGTGGTTGTATGGGTCTGTGAGTGAGTGTGTGAATGGTTCTGTGGGTGTGTGAGTGGCTGTATGGGTCTGTGAGAGGATGTGTAAGTGGTGCCATGGGTCTATGAGTTGCTTTATGAGTTCCTGTGTGGGTCTGTGAGTGGGCATGTGAGTGTTTGTGTGGGTCTGTGAGTGGGTCTATGAGTGGCTGTGTGGGTCTGTGAGTGGGCCTCTGAGTGGCTGTGTGGGTCTGTCAGTGGGTTTGTGAGTGCTTGTGTGTCTGTGAATGGGTGTGTGAGCAGTGCTATGGATTTTGGACATTTGCATACTTAGGAGATTTAAAAGGGAGAACCATGGACTCTGCTCTCACCTGGAGAAGATAAGAAAGAAACCAGTCACTACGGATCATATTGTGCTCCAATAGATCAACAAAGCATTCACCTCCATTAAGGATTTAATATCATTTTTCAACATGGAATACAAGAGGAAACACTTACTTTACCTTTGAGAAGCCCAAGAAAATAGGATCATTTGTGCATTACAGAAGTGGAGCTTCAACTGAGTCACCTTCTTTGATTATATTTGTAAATGCTTTCCATTGAGGTTTAATTTCTATGAAATGGGCATCTGGGCCATAATAGAACTTCAGTGTTTCCCAGTAAAGTCCACAGTTTTGCCAAAAATGTCTACCCAACTGGAGCACTTTCTACAGGTTAATTAGCAAGTGCTATTTTGTTGGGTAAATATCTAGTGCATATTCTACACTACAGCTGCATAAAGGACCAGGAGGTAATGTTTCCAATAGCCTTGTGTGCATGTAATTAAGGCAATAGAATTTATCCTCGAGCATCTTCACCCACAAATCTGTGATAGCATGAATACTCATCAAGAGAAGATGACAAGACTACAAATAAGTGATTCTCCATCAAGGACGGGTACTTCCTCTTAACTTTATTAAGGTAAAGGTAGGCGGGCCATGCACTCACCTCCCAGGCTGACCTCAGCCCCAGGGACCCTATCCCCCCGGCTTATGCCTCTTTCTGCTCATTTCTGGCCTTTATCTTGCCTCTTTCTGCTCATTGCTGGCCTCTATTTTGCCTCTTTCTGCCTGTAGCTGAACTTTAGTTTCCCTCTTTCTGCCAATATCTGACCTTTTTTCTGCCTTTTCCTGCTCGTTTCTGACCTTTACCGTGCCTATTTCTGCTTGTTGCTGACCTTTATTTTCCTCTTTCTGCTCATTGCTGACCTTTATTCTGCCTCTTGCTACTCGTTTCTGACCTCTATTTTGCCTCTTTCTGCTCATTGCTGACTTTTATTCTGCCTCTTTCTACTCATTTCTAACCTTCATTCTGCCTCTTGCTGCTCGTTTCTCACCTATATTTTGCCTCTTTCTGCTTGTTGTTGACCTTTATTTTGCCTCTTTCTGCTCATTGCTGATCATTATTTTTCTCTTTGTGCTCACTTCTCACTGCTCCTACCCGATCATCAGAGAGCCTCTCTCCCTTGCTGCTCCTGCACTCCTCATAGAGAGCCTCACTCCCTCACTTCTCCTGCACTCTCATGAGAGAGCGCCTATTCCCATCACTGCTCCTGTACTTTCATGAGAGAGTCCCACTTTCCTGTCTGCTCCTGCACTCATTATAAGGAGCCCTGTAACCCGGGCTGCTCCTGCACTCTCATGTGAGAGCCCAGCTAATCTTATTGCTTCTGCACTCTCACAGGCTCTCACAGCAGGTGCAGCTCATTCTGACACCTCACATGGACTCTCGTAGCCAGTGACAGAGCACACACTCCATGATGGGGGAATGCGCCCATGATTAGATGGTGCCTCTGCTCCTAATCTTGCCTGCTTAGCATTTTACGGTCCGAGGATGGTTGGAGGCACATCTCGCAGCACCAAGTTAGAAGGAGTGTTTATCAAGAGGCGAGCCAGCCACCATCAGCAAACGAGTCATGTCTCCCAGGAGGGGTTAATCTTGAAGTGACAGCCTTGCGGGCTTTAATGCACCTGAGTGATTGGACCACCCTCCTCTCTAAGCATCAGTGATATTATTAAGAAGATTTACAAACATTGGTTAATCCGATCTCCTGCTTTCAGAAGTTGAATGCTGATCTGTTTAGCTGGATCCCAGGAGCTGAGCTCCATCCTGCACATGACTCCACTGATCGCAGGTAGAGTGCTGGTGCGTATGCGTATGCTGTGAGCTCTGGGCGGGTCGTGGAGCCATGCAAGTGTCCATCGCCAGCATGGACCAGAAATTGAAGGGCCGCAATGGGACAAGCGGCACAGCACGCAGAACTCTGATGCCCCCATAGTGGGGAATTCCACACCTTGGCTATCATTGTGCGCAGCCTGGGCACCTTCATGCCCCTGCACCACATCTCCCTGAAGAAGTCCAAAACCAAGCAGACTGGCATGAACTATAAGTAGGAATATGCCCTCGTTCACACCAATTGCTCCAGCTCGTTACTATATAACACAGCGCTGGGTACAGGTTAACTGCTCATGAGGTGAGGGAAGACCTCCAGGCTGGTCTGGAGAATTATTGCAGGCTATAGAAATTGCTGCCTCTGCCCGAACTGCGGAACAGAATTACACCACATTTGGCAAAAAAAGGTAGCTCTTGTTTCAGAAAGCACACTTTTTATAAATGGTGTAAATCCATTCAGTAGTTCCTGAAAAATTCAATAAATAAAAATATCGATATCTGAGCACCGAGGAGATTTTGCGAACCCTCCCAAGCACAAGCTCGATTCTGATTGGCTGCCAACACTCCAAACCAGAATGTGTTGGCAGCCATCTTGTGACTCGGTAACCGAGTCACAAGAAAACAGTGGAAAAAAGGTTAAATAACAAGATAAGGGGGCAGGGTAGAAACACCCTGACACCTAGGCCTGCTCAGGGGGACCCCCAGGCCCCAAAAAAGAATTTTTTAAATAATTTCAGCTGAATTTTCACTGGATGCGCAAATCCGGCCGGAAAAAAAACCCGAAGCATGGGGTCCTGTGCTTCATTTGTTAAAAAGCCCCCGGGTGGGCCAAGTCGCGGGGGTCATTGTAAATTATGGTGTGGGGGCCCCCAAAATACCGGGGACTGCCACCTCCCCGGGCTTTATGATTTATGCGGGGGAACCCTCTTTCTGCACCCCTGTTCCTTCTTTCTGCACCTTTTCGGCCTGTTTCTGCACTTCTCTTGCCTCTTTCTGCACCTCTGTTACTTCTTCCAGCAATTCTCTTGCTTGTTTCTGCACCTCTCTTGCGTCTTTCTGTACCTCAAGTGCCTCTTTATGCACTTCTCTTGCCTCTTTCTACACTTATCTTGCCTCTTTCTGCACCCCACTTGACACTTTCTGCTCTTGTCTCTTTCTGAACCTCACTCTCTTCTTTCTGCACCTCTCTTGCCTCTTTCTGCACCACACTTGCTTCTTTCTGCATCTCTCTTGCCTCTTTCTGCACCTCTGTTGCCTCTTTCTGCAACTCTGTTGCTTCTTTTTCCGCTCCTTTTGCCTCTTTCTGCACCTTTTTTTTGTTTTTTTGTTAAAGTCCTCATAAGCCTCTTTATCAAGAAGAAAAAACATACGTTCATTCCCTTTGCACATCTTTTTTTTTTTAATTAATTTTTATTGAGTTCTTGGCAACCCATTAGGACAAATAATACAATTTATCATACATAAATAATGTGCTGGATCCAAACATGGTACGTCAACAACAAAAGAAAAAATCAAGGAAAAAGAGACCCCCACAAACATACATAGAAAGAATTCAACGATTTAAATTATAGCAACAAATATAATAATGATCTACCACAATCCGGAAATAGATTTAGTCAAAATAAGATTCCCAGATTTTGGTAAATTTACGCAGTGCCCCAGTCCTTTGAGCAAAAATAAATTCAGATTTCCTAACATTCTTAATTTTTTGATAACATTCATCAACAGTTGGAACTATTTCTGTCTTCCCGTATTGGAGAATCAGTGATCTAGCCACTGCGGTTAAAATATACAGAAGTTGCGCCATAGAATCGGCCAATTTTAACTCTGAATCCAATCCAAATATAATTAGGTTTTCATATCTAGTGATCGAGAAATGTAAATGAAGAGAAAACAAAGAAAACATTCCTTTCCAAAATATCTTAATTTTAGGGCATAAAGCACTTATATGAGACCAGTTAGCCAAATCCGATTGGGTACATCTGAAACAAGTAGGCGGCGTAGTGCTATACATTTTAGCCAAAGTTGCAGGAGTGTAATATAAGAGCCATTTACTAAAGAAAAGCATTCATCGCCAATTGGCACCTCTCAAAACCGTAAAATTAAATTTATTTAAAGTATTCCAAAAATTTTCAGTTATTTTAATGCCTTCCTGCTTCTTCCACTTTTTTATTGCTTTGGCGCTCACATCCTCCTCCCTACTTTGTGCTAAGCTTTTCCTCCATTTTCCGGGATTTTTGAAAAGTGGGGACCAGAAAAGGTCATTTGTTAAATGTGATAGTTGACTATTTTGTGCTAAATTGAATTGAACCAAGGATTTATACAATAAACCATATGAACCCATAAGAAGAAAGTTCCCACAAATTAAGGTGGACATCTCATCAATAGTCAACCATGCTCCATCTTTCACAAAGTTCGATAAAGTTGTAAACCCAAATCTGGCCCAGTTATATATAACTTCTGGCCCGATATTAATTCCGAATCCCAGGACAGCGTCACTCAGGGGAGTTATTAAGCTCAAAAAGGGAAGCGAGTACCTTTTCAGCATGACGTCACGTTTTTTTAAAAACCAGCCCAGAACCTTATATCTGACTAATTTGGGTGATTTAAATATCGAAAGAGGAGAGGGAATTTTGGTCTCTTTACAAATTAAGTCGAAAAAGAAGTTTATAAACAAAACAACTCTAGGTATTGAATGTTTAAATCTTGAGAGATATTGTGAAAAGTATGCATAATAGTAGTCCTTCAGATTTGGCAGACCAAGACCACCTTGTTCCTTATCTACATATAAAGTACTCATAGCTATTCGAGGTTTTTTTTTTAGCCCAGAAAAAAATCTGAAAATAAAGATTCAACTTTTGAAAAAAAGAAGCCTGGGAGTGAACAGGAAATAGTAGAAAACAGGAAATTAAATAAAGGGAGTACTGACATTTTAATTAAAGCCACCCAACCCAAAATGGATAAGGGCAGTGGATTCCATCGTAGAAGCATATTACGAAGTTTTTGAATCAAAGGCTCGAAATTCAATGTGTACAAATCACGTACAAAGGTGAGAAAAGAATGCCCAAATACTTTTTGGGTCTATTAACACAGCTCTGAATATCTAAATGCAATTCAGGATTATTCTTACCACAAATCAAAATTTCAGTTTTCTTCTTATTAATTCGATACCCCCCCAATGCTTCGAATTCTGTAAAGACTGAAAAAGCCTGTATTTGCATATGTATCTCAGGTTTCAGCAGCAACATAATATCGTCTGCGTATAATTTAATTTTGTCCATACAAGGAATTGGCGGAAGAATATCCTTACTTTTTCGAATTGCTACTGCTAAAGGCTCGATAAAAAAAGCAAAAAGAACGGGGGATAATGGACATCCTTGCCTCGTCCCTCTTTGCACTGAAATCGAGCCTACAATTAATGAAAGTCCCTTTGCACATCTTGATGGGCACCAGACACCTTTGCTCCCTTATGCTTTTGGCAATACGGGTAGGTATAGATGGAAATAGAAAACAGAGAAGGAGGAATCATGTGAATTTGCTTTTTTTCTCTCTCACTTTCCGCCAAGCAGAACCAAATCTCCAATACCAAAAACCCGAATGCCGAGCGAGGCTAATAAGGCATAATCATAGGACCATTAAGAAACTACCTGTTATCATTTAAATTATTACACCATTCAGTAAAAGGGAGCCAAAAATGTACATCTCTAGTACTCTTCCCATCTAAAGTGGCTATATAATTAGCTGAGCTTAACAGACTATATAAATTTGGGGAGAGAGGGGACACCCATAATTTACAGATTTCTCTCCGTGCAAGCAATGAAATGTAAAAGATAAGTCTCGCCTGATCTTTAGTAATTTTTACTTCAGGCTCTAATTGCCCAAAGATGACAAATAGAATGCATACCTTAACTTGCAGCTTAAGCATTTGGGATAACACCTTGGTTACTTCGTTTCAATAAGTTTACAACTCTACACATTCTAAAAACATGTGGACATCATCTGCCTTCATTTTACCACATTTTGGGCAAGGGACTTCACCTCTCCTCCCAAACTTTGACAGCTTCCAAGGTGACCAGTATGCTCTATGGATAGAAAAGAGATGGTTTCTTCTCAGGTGCGCAGGCTTAACTGATTTAAATAGCATAGCCATAGATACTTGCCAGTACTTTCCCAGCGATGATTCCAGCAAGTATTCTCCCCACAACTCCATTATAAGCGTGAAATCTCCATCTTCGGATTCCACCAGTAATCAATAGATTATCGCCACCTCCTTTTTTGACGCAGTTGCAGCTTCATTCTAAACTCTAGCTCATTTTGTTCCCCTATCTTTGTTTGTGGATCAGCAAACCAGCTCTGAATTTGCATGTATTTAAAACTGGAGAGTCTAAAGTTTGTAAGCTGGCTACAGCTCTCCCAAGAGATAAGTCTCCCATCATTTATTAGCTGATCCCATTGTCTGAGGCCTCCCTGTAATAGGGGTTTAGCCAAGCTGTCTTTTGTCCACTCTGGAGAACCGGGGCTGTCCCAAATAGGGGCTAAAAGACTATGGTAAGGAATTTTCAAAGTTCTTCTCACGTTATACCAAGTCTCTGCAAACCCCTTCAAGATCTTCAGCCTGACCTTTTTAAAGAATTTGAAGTCAGCATACTTAAAAATGAACCCCTCCTTACCTCTCGGCTCTAGGTTCGCTATTGTGGACCACAAGCCTCCTGCGATTGAGGGATTAGGTGAGTTAAAAAGATACTTTCCATTCTTCAAAGGAAAAGCCCATGAATAGAAGAGGAGATCTGGTATGGCAATTCCTCCTTTCTCAATCCTTCTTCGTAGCTTTTTTCAAGCTATTCTTGGTCCTTTACGTGCCCATATAAACAAACCCAAGTCCCCTTGTAGTTTCTTAAGCCAAAGCGTTTTAAAAGGTAGGGGTATTGCATCGAAAAGAAAAGTAACCTTTGGAAGAATTACCATTTTAATCAAGTTGCTTCTTCCAAAAATTGATAATTGAAGGTGAGACCAGGATTTCAAAAGTTTAGTAATCTCCTTCCGAACTTTGTCGACGTTAAGTTTCACTATTTTGTCGATGTCATGCGATATCATTACTCCCAAGTATCTAATCTCGTCCTTCCCAGATGCCCCCTCTATATTCCAAGTCATGACTTCGGACTTATCTTCATTAACCTCATACCCTGAGGCCATCCCAAAGTCAGTTGTTAAGGTCATTAAACGCGGCCAGGTTTTCCTTATATTTGTGGAGAGGATCACTATATCATCGGCGTAAAGCCCCATTTTATTCTCCCAGCCTGCAAACCTAAAAGGCTGAATTTCTAGATCTTCTCTGATCTTCCTTGCCAAAGGCTCTATATATAAGTTGAAAAGCAGAGGCGATAGAGGGCACCCCTGCCTCGTTCCCCTTGATATTTTTACTGGTTGAGACAAGGAGCCATTAATTAGAATCCTAGCCTGGGGAGCTTTATAGAAACCAGCCAGAGCATTACAGAAATGTGTACCTAAGTTCAGGGGTGTAGTCACTTCCTTCAGATATATCCAATTTACCCGGTCAAAAGCCTTGGTAGCCTTGGTAGCATCCAGGGCCACCAAGGCTAAAGGAAGATGGTAAGTAGATGCTAGGTCAATCGTGGCAATCAGTGAGAAGGTCAGATCTTTCAAAAACCTTCCCCGAGTAAAACCTTTTTGGTCCTCATGAGTTAAATCAACCATCAGCCCATTTAGCCTATCCGCCAGAATCTTATAATCACTATTTAGCAAGGAAATGAGTCGCATTTTATTGAGCATTTTCCAGGTTTCAATATCAAGGCTATCGTGGCTTCCTTCCAGGAGGCTGGCATGACCTTATGTTCAATATATAGCTCGTTGAACATTTTAGTTAAGATGGGAGCTAAAGTGTCCGCCAAGATTTTATAAACCTCTTGTGGAATGCCATCTTGCCCTGGGGCCTTGCCCTTCTTTAAGTGCACCATTATATTACCCACTTCCTGAACCTTTATTTTAGCATTGAGAAAGTCTGCTTTTTCCCTTGACAAGGAGTTTCCCATACCTGGTATTAGTATCTTCAGATGGCATAAGATCTTCCTTATATACTCTACTAAAATGCTTTTGAAAAAATCGCTCAATCCCTTCGCTATCCTCAATTAGGCTGCCTGTTTGTTCACAAATAATTTCCTCAGCCCTATTTCTCAGTTGTTCTTTTTTTGCCTTCCATGCTAAAAGTTTACCACACCCTCTCGCTGTATTCAAAGTGTGCCATTTGACTGGCTTCCCATCTCTTTCTCACCCTCTCTTGCATTACCGCGGATAAATTGACCTTCTGTTGTATCAGTTCCTGAAGCATTCTTGTCCTCATCTGCTCGTCTATGCTAGGGTCCCTTAATTATTTTTCTAAGGAACGGATCTTTTCCTCCTGTGCTGTTACTTCTTTATGATAATTTCTCCTTTTCTCAGCCGCTAGAACCCCTAGCCTCCCCCTCTGAAACGCCTTAAAAGCATCCCAAGCAGTCCCAGGGGCCACTGATCCCCAATTGATCTAAAAAAACTCTTCTGTATCTTTTTTAAGAGCTTGTACTACCTCCTCCTCCAATAGAATTGTGCGGTCTAAAGTCCATCTGGACTGGGCCGCAACCCCCCTGGCCTCTAATGTAAGCATTACCGCTGAGTGGTCTGACAGATGGGCTCCTATATGCTCAACCAGTTGCACCTCATCTTTAACCTTACAATCCACTAAAAAATAATCTATTCTGGACTGGTGTCTATACTTTTTGTTGAAGAAAGTAAAGGTCTTTTTTCCCCCTGCTTTCTGCCTCCAAATATCAAGCAACCCTAGTTGTTCCATCATTTGTTTAATTAGTCTAAGCATATTAGGGTTGGTCTGAGCTTTACTACATATAGACCTATCCAATACATTATTCAATACAACATTAAAGTCCCCAGCCAGAATGATTGGGTCAGAAGAGTTTAAAAGCCTCGCCCAAAGATCTTGCAAGGGTATCACATCATCATGATTTGGCCCATAATAACCTGCTATCGTAAATGACCTAGCTGAGATCTTAACTTTAGCTAGTATCCATCTGCCTGCTTTGTCAAAAGAAAAGGAGTCTAGACTAGCTTGAGCCCCATGCTTAAATAGGATCGCCACCCCTTTAGTTACTGCTGTCTGAGCTGTACATGCATACTGTGCCACCCATTTCACGGTCTTAAATAACTCTACTGCCTCCTTCTCAGTCAGATGGGTTTCCTGAAGTATAATGATACAGGCTGGAGAATCCTTCAAATACTGAAGTATTTTCATCCTCCTACTTCTGACCCGTAGGCCATTTACATTCCAGGACAATATTTTTGCATTTCCGCCTTTCTTACTACCCATCTCCTAATACTATTAAGAAACCAAATCCTATAAAAAAAATTAAAAGAGGTTATAGAGGACTTATTTTTTATGATTTTTTCCCACTGCTCCCCACCCTGTGCATTTCCCTCAAATGGAGAACCCCCACCCCACATCCTCAATGACCAATAGGTCATCTGGATTTTCCCCCAGAGCGTATACTACCAAACATGAAAAAAGGTATTTTACCATGTCCTAAAGAGACCCTAAGAGAAAGAGAGACCTGAGCGGTGGAAATTTATTATTATTATTGTTTTTTTTTTTTTAAATATATGTTTATACTGCTGTATACATTTTTTCTTTTTACACAAATCTCCTATAAAGTTTTTTTTCTATTAGTTTACCAACCTATATATCTGGTTTTTTTCTTTTTCTCCATCCCCGAAAGCATTTCTCTTCCCTTTCTCCCTCTCCATCACCATTCTTCCCTTACAGCTTATATTAATGCTTAGCCTAGCTAAAATTATGCATAATTGCCGACATAGCCAATCCTTATACAATATTTTTGAAGAATTTGTTATTTTCTAGTCGCCTGAAAGTCCTTTAAGAACTCATTTACTTTTTCGCCAGAGTGGAAAATGAGCATTTTGTTATTCATCATCACTTTTAAATAAGCTGGAAATCTTAGCTGAACCACCGCTCCCAGGCCTCTCAGTTGGTCGATCCTTTTTCCTAGCTCCCATTGCCTGTTTGAAGTAGCAGCTGAGACATCCGAACGGAATTCATACTTTTCCCCTTCAACTTCTACCAATTTCAGACTCAGTGCTTTAGAGAGTATTCTCTCCTTTAGGGAAAATGTTAGGAAATTAATCAAAATATTTCTAGGCTTTGTCCTATTTGTGTTTAGCCTAAACGGATCCCTATGTACGCGCTGGATGTCCTTACGTATTTCCTCTTCAGACTCTTCCAACTGTATTTCTTTCTTAAACATGCGTACTACAAAGGTTTTAATATCCTCCCCCTCGCTACCTTCAGGGAGTTTCAAAATTTTTATATTATTCCTTCTCTGGAAATTTTCCAACCTCTCAATCCTCTCTAGATACTCTGACTCCGAGGACTTTAACTTCGTAATCTCAGTTGTATTCAAAACAACCTGCTCCCTAATCTCCTTTACTTCCCCCTCTAATTGGGCCATTCTGCTGCTGAGATCGTCTATCTTTTTTTCCAAATTGTCGCAAGCTTGTCTTATTTCTTTCTGGTTCCCTTCTGATGTCTCAAACCTAGACCTCATCTCCACTGTGAGAGCTTTTAACAACCCACTCAGCAGCTGCTCCTCACTCGCCGTCCCTCCTGATCTTGTTCCAGGACCTTGGAAATTAACGATTGCTGTCATTTATTTTGGGGCACAAGGGGCATCTGGGTGCTCATAGTTTCATCTACATTAACAGGAAACTAAGCCAGGATTTGATATCTATTAGGAGAGATATTTTCACTCCAGTCGCTGACCTCTGTAGGCACTTTGTTGGAATTTACATTTTCTATGATCTTGTCCTTATTAATTACCTTATCTCCCTTCTCTCCCTCCATCCTGCTCTCCGCTAGAAAAACTGTTTGAGGTATAACCTTAAAGAAAGTCTTGAGGGAGAGAATGACCTTCAGATCCTGCTTAGATTTTCCCTTTTGAACAACAGTCTTCCTTTCCTTTATTCTCTTTACTGTGTTTATTCTCACCCCCTCTTCCTCCTCGTTTTCTCCCCCTGTTACTGTCTTGATTTCTCTTCCCTTACCCCCCTTCTCTCTCTTAATCTTTCTTAAAAGATATTGTGGGTGTGGGTGTGGAGGCACAACCGGGGGAGATTTCACCTTTTCTGTAAAAACAGTATACTCGGGGCCAGTACTGGAGCAGGGACTCACACTTCCAAGCAGCACCCCCTGGGCCCGGCCTTCATTCGACTCGCCCGGCTCACAAGTGGCTGTGTCCAGAGTCTCTTCTGCTCGCTGCACAACTCTTCTCCCAGGCAGACCTTCCAGCCCGCTGGCTCTGCGACCCCCCTTCCTCCAGAAGGAGATTCTGGCTGCCGCGCCTCTTCCCCTTCGGAGCTCCAGGGCTGCCCTCCCCCACGGCCGCTCCGCTACCTCCGCTACCTCCACCCTGATGCCGAAAGCACCGCCGCCGCCGATCTCAGAAAACCCACTCCTGGGGTGGGGGGGAGGGGAGCGCTCCACTGCTCCGCGTCTCAAGCCGCAGCGAAACCGCCGAACACCAGCGGTAGGGAAACAGTTATGTAAGTAAACAAAAAAACTGGAAAAAAGATTTAAACTGAGACTAAAACGCGGGTCTCCATAATGCTCTAAATTTGTTCTAATTTACTCAGGATATGGCCGGTAGCTATGCTCTTGACGCTCTGGCGGTGTCTCCGCGACCTGCTAAACGCTGGCCGCCATGTTCTCCCTCTCTTGACGCTCTGGCGATGTCTCCGCGACCTGCCGCCTTTCTGCACCTTTCTTGTCTCTTTCAGCACCTGTTGCTTCTTTCTGCACTTTTCTTCTTTCTTTCTGCACCCCTCTTGCCTCTTTCTGTACCCCTCTTGCCTCTTTGTGCACCTCTCCTACCTATTTCTGCAGCCCTCTTGCCCCTTTTTGCACCTCTGTTGGTTCTTTTTGCACTACTCTTGCTTCTTTCTGCAGTTCTCCTGCCTGCTTCTGTACCTCACTTGCCTCTTCCTGCACGTCTCTTGCTTCATTCTGCACATCTCTTGGTTCTTTCTGCACTGCTCTTGCCTCTTTCTGCACCCCTCTTACCTCTTTGCACACCTCTTTTGCTTCTTTCTGCACTTCTCTCCCATCATTCTGATTTGATTTGATTTGATTTCAGATTTGTAAAGCGCATAGTTACCCTAGGGTGTCCCAGCGCTGTCGGTCAACCTGTAGCCTTCCGAGAGGGGGAGCTGTATGGGGGATTTATGCGAAGAGCCAGGTCTTTAATTGCCTACGGAAGGCCAGTAGGTTGTGTTCTCTTCGAATGGGGAGTGGGAGGGAATTCCACAGCTTTGGAGCATTATATGAGAACAGTCGCCCCCCTGAGCGAGCCTTTCTTATTCTGGGAACACTGGCTAAGGAAAGGGAGTCTGATCTGAGCTGTCTGTTGGAGTGATGTGGTTTGACGAGAGATCTCAGGATGGGAGGACCTCTGCCTTGAAGTATTTAGTGTGAGATGCAGAGGGTCTTAAAGGTGATCCTTTCCTTGATCCCGCTTGCCTTTTTCTGCTGTTCTCATGCCATTTTCTGTACCTCTCTTGCCTCTTTCTGCACCTCACTTGCCCCTTTCTGCACTTCTCTTGCTTCTTTCCACACCTCTTTTGCTTTTTTCT
The DNA here is from genome assembly GCF_964204655.1 of Triturus cristatus. Classification (NCBI taxonomy): domain Eukaryota; kingdom Metazoa; phylum Chordata; class Amphibia; order Caudata; family Salamandridae; genus Triturus; species Triturus cristatus. The sequence continues at coordinate 1,265,514,580 of NC_140591.1, forward strand.
GCACTTCTTTTCCTTCTTTCCTCTTCCTTCTTTCTGCACCCCTCTTGCCTCTTTTTACACCTCACTTGCCTCTTTCTGCACTTCTCTTGCTTCTTTCTTTACCTCTGTTGCTTCTTTCAGCAATTGTATTGACTCTTTCTGCACTGCTCTTCCTTCTTTTTGCACCTCTCCTACCTCTTTCTGCACCTATCTTGCCTCTTTGTGCACCCCTCGTACCTTTTTCTGCAACCTTCTTGCCTCTTTTTGCAACTCTGTTGGTTTGTTCTGCACTGCTCCTGCTTCTTTCTGCACCTCACTTGCCTCTTTCTGCACTTCTCTTGCTTCTTTCTAAACCTCTGTTGCTTCTTTCAGAAATTCTCGTAGCTCTTCCTGCACTTCTCTTGCTTGTTTCTGCACCTTTCTTGTGTCTTTCTGCACCTCTGATGCCTCTTTCTGCACTTCATTTACTTCTTTCTGCACCTCACTTGTTCTTTTGGCACCTCTGTTAATTCTTTCTGCACCCCTCCTGCCTCTTTCTGCACCCCTCTTTCCTATTTGTGCAAATCTCTTGCCTCTTTCTACACCTCTCTTCCCTATTTCGGCATCACTCTTGCCTCTTTCTGCACCCATGTTTCCTGTTTCTGCACCTTTCCTGCCTGTTTCTGCACATCTCTTGCCTCTTTCTGTACCTCTGTTGCCTCTTTCTGTACTTCTATTGCTCTTTCTACACCATTTGCTCCTCTTTCAGCACCTCTGTTGCGTCTTTCTGCACTGCTCTTGCTTCTTTCAACACCTCTGTTGCTTCTTTCAGCAATTCTCTTTCTTCTTTCTGCATTTCTCTTCCTTCTTTCTGCAACCCTCTTCCCTCTTGCTGCACCTCTCTTGCCTCTGTCTGCAATCCTGTTCCCTCTTGCAGCACCCCTTTTGCCTGTTTCTGCAACTCTTCTGCCTCTTTCTGTAGTTCTCTTGCCTCCTTCTGCATCTCACCTGCCTCTTTCTGCACTTCTTTTGCCTCTTTCTGCACATCTCTTGCTTCTTTCTGCACCTCTGTTGACTCTTTCTGCACCCCTGTTGTCTCTTTCTGAACTTGTCTTTCCTGTCTCTGCAACTCTCTAGCTTCTTTCTGCACTTTTCTTGCTTCTTTATGCACCTCTCTTGCTTCTTTCTGCACCCTCCTTCCCCTTTTTGCATCCTCTTGCCTCTTTCTGCTGTTCTCTTGTCATTTTCCGTATCTCTCTTGCCTCTGTGCACCTCTCCTACCTCTTTCTGCACCCCTCTTGCCTCTTTTTGCACCTCTGTTGGTTCCTTATGCACTGCTCTTGCTTCTTTCTGCATCTCACTTGCTTCTCTCTGCACTTCTCTTGCTTCTTTCTAAACCTCTGTTGCTTCTTTCAGCGATTCTCTTATCTTTTTCTGCACTTCTCTTGCTTGTTTCTGTACCTCTCTTACGTCTTTCTTCACCTCTGTTGCCTCTTTCGGCACCTGTTAATTCTTTCTACACCCCTCCTGTCTCTTTCTTTCTACACCCCTCCTGCAACTCTCTGCCTCTTTCTATACCTCTTTTCCCTCTTTCTGCACCCCTGTTCCCTGTTTCTATACCTTTCCTGCCTGTGTCTGCACATCTCTTGCCTCTGTCTATACCTCTGTTGCCTCATTCTGCACTTCTTTTGCTCTTTCTGCGACCTTCCTGCCTCTTTCAGCACCTCTGTTGGTTCTTTCAGCAATTCTCTTGCCTCTTTCTGCATTTCTCTTCCTTCTTTGTGCACCCCTCCTGTCTGCCTCTTTCTGTACCTCTCTTGCCTCTCTGTGCTCTTTTCCTACCTTTTTCTGCACCCCTCTTGCCTCTTTTTGCACCTCTGTTGGTTCTTTCTGCACTGCTCTTGCTTCTTTCTGCGCCACACTGCATATTTCTGCACTTCTCTTGCTCTTTCTACACCTCTGTTGCTTCTTTCTGCTATTCTCTTGCCTCTTTCTGAACTTCTCTTCTTTCTTTCTGCACCACGCCTACCTCTTTCTGCACCTCTCTTGTCTCTTTTTGCCCCTTTGTTAGTTCTTTCTGCACTGCTCTTGCTTTGTTCTGCACCTCACTTGCTTCTTTCTACTCTTCTCTTGCTTCTTTCTAAACCTCTGTTGCTTCTTTCAGCAATTCTCTTGCCTCTTTCTGCCCTTCTCTTGTTTGTGTCTGCACATCTCTTGTGTCTTTCAGCACCTCTGTTGCTTCTTTCTGCACTCCTCTTGCCTCTTTCTGCACTCCTCTTCCTTCTTTCTGCACCCCTCCTACCTTTTTCTGCACCCCTGTTGCCTCTTTTTGCACCTCTGTTGGTTCTTTCTGCACTGATCTTGCTTCTTTCTGCACCTCACTTGCCTCTTTCGGCACCCCTGTTCCCTGTTTCTGCACCTTTCCTGCCTGATTATGCACCTTGCTTGCCTCTTTCAGCACCTCTGAGTTAGAGGTAGTTTTAATCCCCCTGCCCTATTATATACTAGGGCCTTACAGGGGAGATGCAAATCACTGGAGTACCCCAACCCATGGTGTACCCTAGAGTATGTAGGTGTTTTCACTGTATTCTAAGTGTCTTTCAGCATAGAACTGGCTCCAGGCCTGGTTAGTCAGAGTCAGTTACCACCAGTACCAGTCAGTAAAAAGTTGGGGGTACAGGATGATTTGGCACCAAGGCCTCTTTCTGCACCCCGTTGGTTCTCTATGCATATCTCTTGCTTCTTTCTGCACTTTTCTTCGTCTTTCTGGACTTCTGTTGCCTCTTTCTGCATTTCTCTTGCTTCTTTCTGCACCTTTCTTCCTCTTTCTTCACATGTCCTATCTTTGTAGGCATAGTTAGAAATTATCATTCAAAAAACCTTTCAAATTCACTGAAAAAAACCATAAGTTTCAGGGACGTTATAGTTAGAAATTAGCATTTAAAAATCCATAGAAATTGACTGAAAAAACCATAGGTTTCAGGGACATTATAGTTAGAAATTAGCATTTGGAAAACCATAGAAATTCACAGAAAAAAACGTAGGTTTCAGGTACATTAAAGTTAGTTGGACATTTCACTCGTACAATACCAAAGAAATTTGGCCGTTATAGTTAGTTGAGCTAACTATGACTCACGCCCCCGCAATGCACTGTTGATGACGTCACATATTATATCATGACATGGTCAGTGACATCACTGATAACATTACTGATGACATTACTGATGACATCTCAAATGACATCACTGATGACATCACTGATGACATCATCCGAGTGATGATCTGATGCACGTCCTCACACCCTAATATAACCTTTGATACACCCACTCTAAAATACAGACTACCTTTTTTGAAATCATAGACACACCAATACCAGTTACTGCATACTCACTCACTGATTCCTAGGTTTACACACATGTCCACTGATTCACCCATACAGTCATTCATTCATGCAGTTACTTATCAATACAGCACTATCATTTGCATTCATACACCTATACAGACACTCACATATCGCCACTCATCCATAGAGTTACTCGCACACCTAGTCAGTCATGCAAATAATCAATTACACTCCCATTTACTCACCTATACAGTTATACACAAACCACCTCACTTATTCATACAGATACTAACACATACTTGCTCTCTTATACAATCACTGATACAAGCACACACTCATCCATACAGCCACTCTCACAATCACTCACTCTCACATAGTCATTTCTATACTCCAACACTCATATACTGCCTTTCACATATGTAGTTACTCACACATGTACCACTGGGACATCCATTCACTCACCAACACACACATACACACACTCACCCACGCATTTAGACCTTCACAGATGCACTCTTGAACCGATACATCTAGTGAATCACCCACTCACACATCTATGCACAGAGTGACAACACAGACACTCAGGCACACATACAGATACTCAGACAGCTAATCAATAACCCATATAGACACTCATGTAGCTACTCCCCAACCCATGCAGCCGCTTACACACCAACTGACAGACCTAGTCAGTCATGCAAATAATCAATCACACTCCCATTTACTCACCTATACAGTAATACACACACCACCTCACTTATTCATACAGAAACTAACACATACTTACTCTCTTATACAATCACTGACACAAGCACACACTGATCCATACAGCCACTCTCACAATCACTCACACTCACATATAGTAAGTTATTTACTCCAACACTCACATCTACTGCCTTTCACATATGTAGTTACTCACACATATACCACTGAGACATCCATTCACTCACCAACACAGTCATGTGCACACTCACTCACCCATACAGCCCCTTACAGATGCACTCATGAACCCATATACCCACTGAATCACCCACTCACACATCAATGCGGGAAGTTACATCCCCCACCCACCCACACATACAATCAGGCACCCATACAGATTCCCAGAAAACCAATCATTAACCCATATAGACACTCATGTAGCTACTCACCAACTCATGCAGTGAATTACACAGCAACTGACAGACTAATACAGACATTCACACAGTTTAGTCACTAACCCATGCATTCAGTAAGACATGTTTAATCACTCACTTATACAGTCAGTCACACACCTACTAAATCATCCATTCAGACACTTATTCTTCAATACACCTTGGCCTATATATACCCGCTCATTCTTCAATACACCTTGGCCTATATATACATAAAACATATTTAAACTGTACAAAAACACACAGTCACTGGATGATGTCATCAGTGATGTCATTTGAGATGTCATCAGTGATGTCATTAGTGATGTCACTGACCATGTCATTAATGATGTAATATGTGATGTCATCAGCATTGCGGGGGCTCGACTAATAGTTAGCTCAACTAACTATAATGGCTGAATTTCTCTGGTTCTGTACAAGTGAATTGTCCAACTAACCATAACGTCCCTGAAACCTATTGTTTTTTCAGTGGAAAAAAAAATATAAAATGTGCAAAGCATGCCAATATGGTATACATAAAAAAAGTTACTGCAATGCATTCAGCAAGCAGGAGATAAAAATCAACAAGCCTTTGCACTGTAAAACAGAATTTGCAATATATGTCCTGGAATGTACATGCCCATTAAAGTACATAGGCAGTACCAAACTACCGGTGAACAAAAGAATCCTACAACACATTAGGGCAATCAACAACAATGATCCCACTTACCCTGTAGCTAGGCATTTTTCAGAAGTCCACAACAAGGATTTAAAAGACTTAACATACTTTGTGATAGATGCCATACCTAAAACCAAACGAGGGGGAAATAGGGAATACTGGCTGAGAAGACTGGAAACTCGCTATATTCTCAACATGGATAGTAAATCTCCGGGAGGTCTTAAAAATATGGAAGACCTATACACCTGCTTATAATAATGACCCATGCAATTCCCAGAACCCTGCGCGTCCTTGTTACCTATTGGCACAAGCTGTATTATATATTTTCCTTTGATGGAAAATGTTCTAAATATATTTACGTCATCCCAATCAAACTACCAGTGTTTTGAAATATAAATAAACTTGAGACCAAAAACCTAATAAAAAGTGGGACACATTTCCAGGCGTAAATGGAAGCTGCTATATCACTCAAAACCAGTTAACATTATGCTTTTTGAACACACCACATTTTTTGCACTTTAATAATTTTTTATCACTTAAGATTTTTTAACATAATCAGCATACAGCACTTTCTTCCTCAAGGGTTTTTAGATTACCAATTGGGAACCTTTGATCCTTGCACTCATGCCAGTAGAATCTTGCTCCAAACAAAAGTTTGTTTTTGGATTTAACCAAATATTGTTTATATTGTATGAATTTATACTTATATGGGAGTCAATAGAACAAAACTAAGTTCTTTAATATCATAATATTTATTAAGGTTTTTATAATATTCTAAAAACGCTTTTAAATGATTTATTATGACTTTTATAAAATAATCTCTGTGTCTTATTATATTTAAGGTTATTTATGTATTTATTAACATTTTTTAACCCTTCAGATCAAATTTTGATAATTTGTATTTGTCGTGTATTGACACTTAATATTGTGATTATTATTATTCATACTCCTGCTATTTAAAATCGCAACAATGAGCAATACTGAAAATCCATGACGGCATGTTAAACTTGTTTTCCATATCTATTAAGTATTAGCAATCACGTGCAAAGTGTTAGCGTTTTAAATGGTCTGTGAACATTGACGGCGTTGTCATGTGATCAAGGTCCTTCCCGGACTGAAACGCGCAATGGCCGACATTAAACTGCTATTGTAAGCACACAAAACTGGGTCTGAGTCTGCTTGCCGAGCAAAGGATAATCGACTTTGGTGGAAAGCAGTTACCATCCGTTACAATCCTGCTTTTCTCCCTTCTGGTTCCCTAAGCAGGCACTGACACCATGAAATTGGAAGAACATTCTGTTTTATTTGAGGTAAAACGACAAAAGACAACGCTTATAGCTGGCAACTCCCACCTTGTTCACAATATATATATATATATATATATATATATATATATATATATATATATATATATATATATATATATCTACTGGCGGTCGCCAGTAGATAGTTATAGTTAGGATCGTGTTTCCATAGGAAATCTGAACATTTTATTTTGAATAACTTTGCCACCGGTTGATGAATCTTCGCAAAATTTTCAAAACTAATGGGGCGCTCCGCTCAGCTCCTACCCTGAAAGTCCCGGGGTGACTCGTCAAGCGGGGGCCGAGAAAAAAGGGGGGTCCCAAAATGCGTTTTCCCCATGCATTTTTCCATAGGACCTTTAGTCGAAGGTACAGCCCGAACGGCTGAACAGAATTACTTGACATTTGGCAGAGAGGTAGTCCTCAGGTCAGGCATGTGCCTTTTGCATATATGGTGTCAATCTGTTCATTAGTTCCTGAGAAAATAGCATTTAAAAGCATATACATATCTATATGCGCGCACCGTGCGTGCACCGTAAGCGTACGGAGCGCGCACCCTAACGTGCGCGAGCGTAATTCTGATTGGTTGTTATATGTCTGTAAACATTCGAATCGGTCGAAATCAGGAAGTGTCGGCCGCCATTTTGTCTGTCACACTGAAAAGGAAAGGTGGAGAACATGAAAAGGGGGCAGGGTAGGGAGTTCCTGACACCCTAGCATTTGTCAGGGGGTCACAGTGGGACCCCGAAGGGCAAAAAAAAAGATTTAAATTTTTTTTTTAATTCGCGAGGTGCGCATGGTAAAAAATGTTTTTTTTAAAAAAAGATTTAAAAAAGAAGATTAAGTGTTTAGATATTAGGTGGCTCTAAAAAGAGCCGTTGTGTTTATAGAGTGTTTTTTGGTACCTACAAGTAAGTACCGATGCAGAGTCTAAAGTTCAAGAGGAAGACTCTGTTCCCTTCATCATTGAAATGTACACCGTCTCCTCTATAAATGTCTTGCATGTTGTAACGCAAGTTGTTGTGGTATATAGAACCCATACCATAGTCTCTGAGGAAAGCAGAAACAGACTTATTCTGATGATGCAGTTTTATCATTCATTGAAGAATATGCAACATGTGCTATACCTAAAAGCACAGAAGAAAAAATTTAAAAGAGCAAGTTTTACGTTTCCAAAGACATCGGTGTGGAGAATACTGTCGACGAAAGTACAAGAGTAAAGATAAATTCTACACAAAATGTCGATTTGGATTTCCACGACCTGTTCTTTCAAAAGGAAGAGTAAACAGTTTCATGTCAGCTGTGCGACATAGTATTACAAGAAAATCGTCTAAGAATACCTACAACCTAAGAAGAAAAGAAGAGTCAAAATATATAAATGACTACAACCCAGTCATTTTATCCATGTGGAATGCTAACATGGATATACAGTATGTTGCTGACAATTCTATTGCTGTTGCTCGGTATGTCACATCTTACATCACTAAATCTGAGAAAACGGAATTGAAAGAAATGTTGGAAGAGATTTCTCACTAGAAGACTGTCAGTAAAAAGCTATACAGTTTCAGTTTAAAGATGTTATCGCATCGAGAAATTGGATCCTACGAATGCTCAGATAGGTTATCATCTGCAAGTCTGTACTCCAAATCCAGAAGAATAATTTGGGTAAGTTTAGGCCTTGCAGGAATGAGAAATCGGGTACTGAAATCTGTTCGAGAAATTGAATATTTAGCAGAGTTCGAACCTGAAAGTACAGACATTTTAAGAACAAACATGTTGGACACATATTACCCACAAAGAAGTCATCATCTTGAGAACATGTGTCTATATGAAGTGCTGCAGAACTACATTTATAAACGGAATACCACAAAAGACATCAACAATGGAAAATATAAAGTCACTGGTGAGGAAGGATGTTTGGTAAAACAAACAAAAGGAAGTTTGATTAATCACCGGAAGTTGAGTTGTGACACTACTGACAAAAAGGAATTTTACTACTTGGCACTTTTACAGCTGTTTAAACCATGGCGTTCAGAGGGCGAACTACTTGGAGATTTTCAGAGCTATGAAGATTTCTTTAATGCTTGCAAAGATAGCATAGAATGCAGTACTTTCTCAACTTATGTTCAAATGTTAAATGAAGAAATTGAACAAGAAGCAACAATTGCAGCTGAAGTAGCTAGAGACAGTTCTCAAGACAGTCAAAGATTTGGGACGTTCAGTCAAGATCCTCTAGGACAACCAATCATAGAAAATGAAGCTGCAATAGCCATGACTGAAGTCGAAACAGCTATGAATCAAGCTCAGGAAGATTTAATAAACTTACCAAATATGGAACAACAACTGAATGATGAACAACAACAAATTTATGAGGAACTCAGAAAAAAAATTGATCACGGATTACTACATGAAAATAAAGAGTGCTCATGCACATCGTTTGAACCAATCAGAATGTATGTGAGTGGACAAGCCAGAACTGGAAAAAGTTTCTTGATTAAAGTAATTAGAAGCTACCTACAGCAAAAAACAGATTTAACTTTGTCTTGTGTTGTTACTGCTCCAACTGGGTTAGCAGCATATAACATAAAAGGAATTACCCTCCATCGTTTGCTAATGTTACCAGTAGAGCACGAGAACAAAATACAATACCACAAGCTAACAGGAGAAGCATGTTTTGAAGTTGCTGGAGTATTGAAAAAAATGAAAGTTCTCATCATTGATGAGGTAAGCATGGTATCAATCTTAATGCTTGCCTTTGTGCATTTAAGAATGCAGCAAATTCTAAAGACAAACTATGACGTGCTATTTGGAGGAAAACATGTTATAGTTTTGGAGATCTTCTGCAGCTTACTCCGGTTAAAGGACAACCAGTATTTCAAACCCTTACACATGAAGACACGAAAAAGTCATTAGGAAGTATAGGTAATGTGAATATTTGGACATACTTTGAGTATAAAGAACTCATTACCAATATGCGGCAAGCCAATGATGAGGATTATGCAAGTATTCTCAAAGATATCAGAATTGGACTACTCACAGAACATGGCAGAAAAGCTTTACAGAGTCGATTGCTATGTAATGTGTTTCCAACAGAACAAATAGTTCCAGAGAAAATATACAAGAACATTGCTGGAACAAATACTGTAATCTGCTTAATGCCAACACTACATGAATGCTCTATATTCAATCAAGAACTTTTGAAATTGGAAAATGAAGAGATTGTCAAACTGGAAGCTGTGGATAAAATACAACATGAAGGAATAACTATTATATTGACAAACAAATTGACAAGTAAATTGGATTCTCTAGAGAAAAACATCTTGAAAACAGCCGGATTAGAAATGAATCTTTATGTATGTATGAACTGTCGAGTAATTTTAAGACGTAATTTGGATGTAGAGAAAGGTTTAGTGAACGGAGCTATGGGTAAAGTTGTGGGTTTTGTTAATTAACAGAAAAAAGTTGGAATTGAATTTTTTAAAATAAAATTTGATCAGATTGAAGAGGTTAAAGACATTTGTCGTTGTACAGTTCGTTTCTTGCTTGTGAAAGACTTATATGTACGTAGGAAGCAGTTTCCGTTTTCTCTAGCATATGCAGTAACTATTCACAAATCTCAAGGATTAACTGTAGATAGTGCATTTGTAAACATTGGATCTACTGTGTTTAAAGAAGGTATGGCAATGTTGCTTTGTCACGCGTGAAAAAAATATCTGGTTTGTTCATGATAGACTTTGATGACTCAAAAGTAAGTGCTGATGCAAACTGTGTAAAGGAGTATAATAGATTAAGAAGAAGCTATGCTCCTCATTTAGGTCAGTATCCTGTGTTTGAAAAATGTGTTGTTTGTCGGAAAAGGAGAATTGAGAATATCTGTAATGAGGATGTACAGAAGAGAAAACAAAAAGAGAGTGATGTGATTGCAAGCAAAAAGAAAAAGGACAATGTTGAAGAGGTTGTTGGTTGTCATTTTGAAAATAGCTCTGGTGTCAACTGCTACGCTAATGTAGTGCTGAATGTTGTATTTTATCTTGAAAGTTTGCAAGAGCAGATAATACTAAATCATGAAAAAAGATTCTGTTCTCTGCTGAGTTTCCTTTATGAGAAGCTGAGTAATGATAAAACTAAAATAGAAAGTGCTTCTGATGTTAGAAATCTTTTAGATGTATGTTCAGGATGTACACAGTTTACTCAAAATGTCCAGCAAGATGCACAGGAATTCTTAATGTATATGTTTATGGTACTGGAAGATGAAGGGGTAGAAATAGAAAATATGTTTGGTCTCTCTTATAAATGGGAACATAGTTGTGAAAACTGTTTGAACACATGCAGCTCGAATGTTGATTCTGAAAGGTTCATATATTTAACATTATCAGAGAGTAAATCAGTGACTTTTAGTAAATTAGTTAAAGATGCAAATCACAACATGAATGTTCTCAATGTAAATCAGACATGTTATCAACGTTATTTTTAAATAAATATGGACAGTATGTAATTTTAATGATGCAACGTTGTAGAGCTGATGTTACAAAATTGGACACTTTAATAAAGAAGTTTACAGGACATCACTTATCAATATCTGGAAAAACTTTTGTTGCAGTTGCAATCATTTTTCATGATGGACCTTCTATAACTTCTGGTCATTAGATGGACACTGTGTAATGATTCTCAATTGATTTTCAAGCAACGTTTGAACCATCTGAACAAACCATTATTGCGATTTTATTGGATTACCATTGGATATTTCATCAAAAAAGAATTTAAAAATTACCATTTGGCCTCATGGAAAGGAAAAAATTTCTCTTGTGGACTTCTTTGACAGATATTATTTTGGTGTATGTGCTTAAGCAACAAGATTTACAGACGATATTTATTGCAAAAAGTTATTGTTCTTACATGATATTTTTATTAAATATGTTACATTTCTATAAAGGTATGTTTTACTGAGAAGAGATGCTGGGCTTTTTTTAAACAATCTTTCAGATTGTTAATTTTTTTGCCCGCTGTTAAGTGATGAATGCAATTGGTTTCCCAATTTGCAGTGAAATTCAATATATTCTGAAAACAGCAAAAAAAGGGCAAAAAATTACTTTGTTAAATATGAAAATATGTGCACTGTATTCTAAAATGTATTATTAAATATTAATACTTTTTATCTTTTTTTTCAAATCGAGAAAGTAAATTTAGGAAAATGAATCCTTTTTTCTAGCAATTAAAAAAAAACATTTATTTATAATTAATTTATTTTTTTGGTCAGGTAAGTTTGAAATATCTGTATTTCTCACCCCTTTACTTTCATGCTCCCTTTTTTTCACTTTTCCTCACTCTGCTTTTCTCATTCCCCTTGTGGTCCCTCAAGGGCCATGAAGGGTGAAAAAAACATTTTATTTTTAAAAAAACACAAGGGGTGCGCGCAACGTGCGCGCACGGCGGGAAAAAAAATAAAAAATTAAAAAAAATAAAAATAAAAAAAATAGGAGGTAAGGTGGCTCTAAAAAGAGCCGTTGTGTTAATACAGGGACAGAGGAAGGAAAGAATGGCAATATTATAAGGTGCCGCACTTGTGCTGCTGTATCTTATTATCAATTAGGGGAATACTAGACTCCCCAAAAGCAATAAGAGCATAGCAAGTATTGCACCTTATATGTACACTCTGAAACCGAGGGTAAATGTCCAGAGGAGCAGAAGAGGGTGAGGCTCCCACCGCAGAGGAAGTGCTCGGCTGAGCTGCCGATGATGTACTCGGCTGAGCTTCTGCGGATGTGCTCGGCTGAGCTGCTGGAGGGGTTGCTCTAGTAGCTCGAGCAAAAGTCTTAGGATGTACATCCCTAATGTGCCTGAACATAGTGAAGATACTAAAGTACTTCTTCTTAGGATCTCCTCTAGATAAGACACGCCCACAAAGTTTGCAGGTGACTAATGGAGCATTGACTTTCTTCTGCCCCTCTGGAAATGTAAAATATTGCCAGACAAAAGAATCTTTCTGTTTCCTCTGTCTCTGTCTGATAAGGCTCTCCTGCTCACTCCCAGAAGATGATTGCTGCTCTGCCATTGTATCACAAAAACAGTTCAGCTCCTTCTCCCAGGGAATCAGAAGAAATAATGAGGGGAATGGGTGTGGTGTTAGAAGTTTCTGGAAAAGAAAGAACTTTAAACCAATGAAAAGTGTTGTTTCTTGATCACATGACTTACCGTGCGCGCACCGTACGCTTACGGTGCGCACGGTTCAAGTACGCATGCGCGTACGTAAGACGTGCGCATGCACGTAAGGAGCACGTGCGTACGACGCACGCGCGCATGCGCATTAGGGCATGCGCGTATGGCGGTTCCGCGTAAGGAGTATGCGCGCATGCGCAAAAAGAAACGCGTGCGTACAGAGGCCGCGCGTACGCATCGCACACGAAGTACGCATGCGTACGTAAATCGCGTACGCATGCGCACACGGAGCACGTACGTATGCAAAGTATGTGAGCGCACCGTACTTGTACCGTACCGTGCGCGCACCGTAAGCTTACGCACGGTAAAAATCCCTTAAAAAAAAAAAAAAAATGTTTAGAGGTTTGCAGAAGATATTAACTATGCTGTTCACCTATATCTAAACATTTTTTTTTAAAAAGGTGAGCCATTCCATATTGCAGGATACAGTAAATCTATAATTATATACATAGGTAGCATATTGGTAAAAAAAAAAAAATATATATAAATTCTAAAATTAGCATTTAAAAAACCTTGCAAATTCACAGAAAAAACCATAGGTTTCACACACGTTATAGTTAGGAATTAGCATTTAAAAAACCTTTGAAATTCACTGAAAAAACCATCGGTTTCACACACGTTATAGTTAGGAATTAGCATTTAAAAAACCTTGAAAATTCACTGAAAAAACCATAGGTTTCACACATGTTATAGTTAGCTGGACATCAGTGATGTCATTTGAGATGTCATCAGTGATGTCATCAGTGATGTCACTGACCATGTCATGAGTGATGTAATATGTGACGTCATCAGCAGTGGATTGCGGGCGCGCGAGTTATAGTTAGCTGAACTAACTATAACGGGGGAATTTCATTGTTTTTTTACGAGCGAAATGTCCAGCTAACTATAACATGTGTGAAACGTATGGTTTTTTCAGTGTATTTTCAAGGTTTTTTAAATGCTAATTCCTAACAATAACGTGTGTGAAACCTATGGTTTTTTCAGTGAATTATATATATATATATATATATATATATATATATATATATGTCCGCTCCCAAAGTTGCACCGGCAGCCAGGTCACTCGCAGGCGGGTGCTTTAGCGTGGCGGTGCCCCACGTAAATATACAGCTCCCAAAACTCCCTTATTTTTCAAATAGAGTTAAGCACTCACTGGAGGGGTTGAGTATCGGATTTTCTTTATTTCAGCAGAAAAATCGAACAGCAAGACAGACGCGTTTCGAGATAATCTTCATCAGTGTCTCATTAACAAAACCGCGCGCAAACATTAAATAAAATTACGTCATGTTAGGCGCGACAGCGTGATCAAAACAAATGATGGCAGTAATCCCACGCTATCTCATTACCTGTGGGGCGGCCATCTTTGAGTGGTGTACTCTAAGCACAACAGAATGTGAATAAGACGTACATCTTAACCCTCATGGAGCCATGGCAAAGAAAATTATCGCATTTGCAATGATTCATTCGATATTTCTCTTATATACAATCTAAATGTGTCACAATCAAAACAATTCATCAAAATATGTATATAACAATGATGGCCTCCAAATCTGGGGAAAGTGGTACACATAACCATAACTGAATGTATAGTTCTATTGCTATGTGACACGCAACCGACATAGCGCCATGTATTGGCTATTCCTCAGCATATATCTGCAAAACTTGTTTTATAACATGGCTCCATGTTCCAAAAAGTCAATATCACAGTGCCATCTATGATATGAGGGAACAGAGGGTGAATAATCAGTGGGAGAGAGGTAAGGGAAAAGGGTGCGAGAGAGACAACAAACAGAGAAGTAAAAAAAGTAGCCCTAAAAAAGGCTTAGATAAAGTGTATGAGAAGGGAATAGAACATATTGAGAGTTTCACGAATTTTCAAAATTCAAATTTCAACAGTGTCACAGAAACTACAGAATTCAAAGAGTTTCTGATACTTTGACCAACCATATGATGGCCCAACATCCACAATCACTTGTATATTCCAAATTTAAACATTGCTTGTATTGATAGTATGGAAGCTACCAAATGCATCCATATAACCTTAATAACAACTCCAAGATGGTCTGCAGCATATTTATCTACCCAGGTGTACATTCAATTCTTCCCCACTATTGAGACCGTGGGTTGCCTTCGTATGCAAGTCTATAATGTAGCGGGACTCTAATCTTCGCAATCTTTGGACCCTATCACCCCCCCTGATATTGACGGGCACGTGGTCCAGACCAAAGTACTGTAAAAGCTCCCTATTGCTGTGATGATTGAGAGCAAAGTGCCTGGCTACAGGGTAATTGGTGTCTTTCTTATTGATTGCGCGTTGATGTTCTAAAATGCGCATTTTGATGCTGTTGATTGTGCTGCCAATGTAATTGAGCCCACATGGGCATATTAGGCAATATACTACATGGGTGGTGGAGCAAGTGATGAATTTGTCTATGTGTCTTGGTTGACCCACACCTGGAATGTTATACGTGAATACTCTTTTGCAGTTTTTACAGGCCCTGCACTTTCCACATGGGAAAAATCCATGCAGTGCTTTAAGCGTGCCTGTAGGTTGCGCCAGTGGTGATAAATGGCTCTGCACCAATTTGTCTCGGAGTGATCTAGATTTCCGAAAAGTGATCATTGGGACTTTCGGAATGTCCTTACCGATGACTGTGTCGGTTTGGAGGATATGCCAACTTTTTTTAAATATCCTCCTTAATCTGTTGGCATCATCCGAGAAAGTAATTATTAGACGAAATTTGCCTTCCTGATCATCTGAGTATCTGTTGACTGACTTTTTGTATACCAGTAATTCATTTCTGGGTATTTTTCTGACTTTGTTGAGTGTTGAGACCAATTCCTCATAATTGTAGCCCCTAACCTGGAATCTTTTTATACTCTGAGTTGCTGCTTTTTCAAAATCGGCTTCTCTGGAACAATTATGTTTAAGGCGGAGAAGCTCGCCGTACGGGATACTGTGGATAAGTTTAGGTGGATGATTACTGTGGGCGTGCAAAATAGAGTTGCCCGCAGTAGGCTTCCTATACAGCTCGGTCTCAAGGACTCCGTCCCTGACAAACACCTTAAGATCCTGATAGTTAACTGTTCAGGGACTCATTTCATATGTGAACCTAAGATTCAATTTGTTGTTATTGAGATCAGATATAAAATCCTGGGCCTGTTCCGGCGACCCGCCCCATACCAGGAAAAGGTCGTCTATGTACCTGTGCCATGCTACCACAGAGTTGGTCCATTTACGCATCTGATTGCTTAGGGCGACCTGCTCCTCCCACCAGCCTACGAAAAGATTCACATAGCTGGGGGCGAAGCAGGTCCCCATGGCAGTCCCTGATAGCTGTCTATAAAGTTGTTCTTAAAACAAAAAATTTTTATTTAACAGGCAAAATTGAATAAATTCAATTAACATTATGTTATGCTCAGAGAATTTCAGTGGCCTTTTTCCGAGAAAATGGGCTACCGCCTCTAGCCCTTTACTGTGTTCAATGCATGTGTACAGGCTGGTTATGTCCAGGGCAATTAATTGATAAGTGGGTTCCCACTTAATCTTATTGATCTGCAGAATGAAATCCGTAGTGTCCTTGACATACGACTTTAGCTGTAATACCAATGGAAAGAGAAAGGAATCAATGTACACGGACATGTTCTCGGTAAGGCTTCCTTTAGAGGAGACAATAGGCCTTCCAGGTGGATCATTTGTGTTTTTATGGATTTTTGGCAGTTGGTAGAATGTTGGTATTGTAGGGTCAGGGTTGCGCAAGAAGAGAAATTCGTTTGTTCCCAACATGCCTCTGTTACGCCATCTCTCTAATAGATTGTGATATTGTAAAATGCTTAAGTTGTATTGCTCAATGTTAGTTGCCTCATACAGTCTCTCATCATTCAATTGACGGTAGGTTTCACGACAATATTGGTCTCGCGTTAATAGTACGATGTTGCCTCCTTTATCGGAGGGTTTGCAGACTATTTGTTCATCCTTAGATAAGTCTTTCAAGATGGACCTTTGTTCTTCAGTGAGGTTGGTGCCTCGATTTCTTCTACTGGCAACCTTAGTTCTAAATTGTAGAAGGTCCTGTAGTACAGCATCCGAGAATGCGTCGATCGCATCGTATGGCATTTGTGGGATGAAGACAGAGGGGGGCTTAAAGATGGTAGCCGGTGTCTCTTGTTCTATGCCCACCCGAATTGCTCTTGCCGCCAGGTCATCAGTACGGGTGGTGGCAATTTCTTCTTCATTCCGTAAAGCCTCCAACATCTCAAGCAGATCGAGATCACCAGTTGTAAGCAAATCAGTTGCTTGTAGTTGTCCTTGCTGTTTGAGTCGTCTAGCTTCCGTCATTGTTGGTTTTCATTTGAAGAACTTATGAAGCTTCATTTTGCGTGTGAACTTGAATAGGTCAATGCGCGTCTGCGTGTACTCCATGTGATTGTTGGGGCAGAATGATAATCCCAATTTCAGAGCGGACTCTTCGGCAGTTGTCAACACTCTGGGTGTCAAATTGACGATGGTGAGATCGTCCACGTCATTTACCATCTCCTGCCCCTGTTGTTCCGGGACCCTCGTGTCATAGATTTGCCCCTTCCTCTTCCTCTTGCCCTTCCAGCCGCTCCTTCTGGTCGGTCTTCGCTTTCGGGTGGTTTGCTCTTGCCACCTCTGAGCCAAGATTGGCGTATGAGGTTGAACTCCTGGTGAAATGGAGTCTTTGCTGGATCGCTGACAGGGGCCAATGTTTCATCTCCAGAGAGTTCACTTTCTGTGATCTCTGATTCCGAGGTCTCAATTCTGGTTGCCGATTCTGGAGGTTGCTTCCTATTCAATGCTCTACGGGGTTCGTCGAATTTTTTCTCGAAGGTGAGAATCCTCCCCTGTAGGTAGTCTCGTTCATCACGAGCAAACTTCTCTTGTTTGCGTTGTCTGATTACTAGTTCATATTTCTTTAATCGTTTTTTCATTTCCTCCCTTAGGGCTTCTTGCGTACTAGCGTCAGCGTCTTTGGAGAGGTCCTTCTCGAGGATGGCTATCTCAGCCAGAGCTTTGTTTCTGTCACTCCACGCAAATGTGACCAAAATGGCCAACATTCCTTTGCATGACGCTGCCGTGTACTCTGCCCATTCCTCCAGAAGTTGGGGTCCGGGTTCTCATAGGCAGGTACGGTGTATATCCGTAATCCTCTTGGTACCCTGTCTACATCCATGTAGTTCTGGAGTGAGGTAGCCTCCCACCATTTCCTGATCTCTCTCTCACACAGTCTTTCAAGTTTGTTGTACTGTGTACGTAGGGTAATTCGAGTACCGGACCCACTTGGTGTTTCATCGGATCCGGTAGTGCTTCTATCCGCAGTTTTTTTGAAAATATCACGTGCTGCTTCATGGCGGTCTGCTTCGTCAAACATGTTCGTTACATCTGCCTTGGGCAAAGCGTTATAGACTTGCATACGAAGGCACCCCACGGTCTCAATAGTGGGGAAGAATTGAATGTACACCTGGGTAGATAAATATGCTGCAGACCATCTTGGAGTTGTTATTAAGGTTATATGGATGCATTTGGTAGCTTCCATACTATCAATACAAGCAATGTTTAAATTTGCAATATACAAGTGATTGTGGATGTTGGGCCATCATATGGTTGGTCAAAGTATCAGAAACTCTTTGAATTCTGTAGTTTCTGTGACACTGTTGAAATTTGAATTTGGAAAATTCGTGAAACTCTCAATATGTTCTATTCCCTTCTCATACACTTTATCTAAGCCTTTTTTAGGGCTACTTTTTTTACTTCTCTGTTTGTTGTCTCTCTCGCACCCTTTTCCCTTACCTCTCTCCCACTGATTATTCACCCTCTGTTCCCTCATATCATAGATGGCACTGTGATATTGACTTTTTGGAACATGGAGCCATGTTATAAAACAAGTCTTGCAGATATATGCTGAGGAATAGCCAATACATGGCGTTATGTCGGTTGCGTGTCACATAGCAATAGAACTATACATTCAGTTATGGTTATGTGTACCACTTTCCCCAGATTTGGAGGCCATCATTGTTATATACATATTTTGATGAATTGTTTTGATTGTGACACATTTAGATTGTATATAAGAGAAATATCGAATGAATCATTGCAAATGCGATAATTTTCTTTGCCATGGCTCCATGAGGGTTAAGATGTACGTCTTATTCACATTCTGTTGTGCTTAGAGTACACCACTCAAAGATGGCCGCCCCACGGGTAATGAGATAGCGTGGGATTACTGCCATCATTTGTTTTGATCACGCTGTCGCGCCTAACATGACGTAATTTTATTTAATGTTTGCGCGCGGTTTTGTTAATGAGACACTGATGAAGATTATCTCGAAACGCGTCTGTCTTGCTGTTCGATTTTTCTGCTGAAATAAAGAAAATCCGATACTCAACCCCTCCAGTGAGTGCTTAACTCTATTTGAAAAATAAGGGTGTTTTGGGAGCTGTATATATATATATATATATATATATATATATATATATACACACACATGTCAAACTAATTTAATTTATTCAACATTAGCTCTTATGCGCATTATTTGCATTCCCTGCCTCTAATGTTTCCTATGAGAGTGTGCTGCAGTACCAGTGTTATGCAAGGTGGCTGCTTGACTTACTCCAAGACTGTGCTGGAATACATTTGAGCCTGGGTTGACAGCTGTATAACAGTAGTAACTTTAAAAGTGTATTTTGTGTATTTTGTGAATTGAAATTATCTCAACCTTTTGTGGATGTTTGTATGGATTACCCCGAAACTTTGCATACACAACAATACTTACTATGACACATTTATGGGAAAATGTTAGGAAGAATCGCCAAGCGGCGCCTCAGATATAGGCAAGTCAAAAAATGCTTTTACCATGGAAACATGATCCTAACTATACCTACTGGTGACCGCCAGTTGTAAGCATTTTGAACATCCTACTAAAGTTTTCAGTAATTAATGGATCCATTTAAAACATTTCTGGCACAGGATACAATTTTGAAGTGACTTTATGTATTAGAGCTCTTTAAGGCACTCAGAGCAAGTTGCCTGAAATAATCCCTGTTTATTTCAGAAATTAACTTTGTTGTACCTATACAGCATACTGCAAAAGAAAGTGACTAATTCAATTGCTTTTTTCTCCAGCAGCATGTCTCCCAGTGATGCATATTGGGTAAGCAACGTGAACAATCTAGTTCTTTAAAAGAAATCTGTGATCTTCACAGACAGCTGTTAGCGGAAGAAGGCATAGTGGTATATGGGTTGATAATATAATGAGTCTTATCTCAGGTACTAGATATAGATCTCCCATGTAGATATTGACCTCCTGAGCTCCAACAAAAATGCAGAATGGTGTTAGTGTATAGTTATCTCATTTACAATGTACACCTACAAGAACACACATTTGTGTATTTTGCATGTTGAAGAATGTTGTCCTCCTACATGTAGATGTCACTTATTTTAATGATAGATTAAATATTTGACTATGGCACCAGTGCACCTGTGAGCTGCAACTTTCCTCAGAAAGCATACATGTATGGCTTCAGGACACCAGGGGCCCAATTACACATAGGGCGCACTTCCCCGTTTGCGCCACGGTGCACCTTAAAACAAGTGCGCAGGGTGCAAACCAGGAAAGTTCACCCTATTACAATGAACTTGCTGCTCCCAGAGCAGTTGTGAAGTTGTGCTGGTCTGGCGTCAGCGCATTCAAGTGAAAAATGGAGCGGCTTTGAAGCAGCCACCCCATGTTTCAGTGTGCAGGTGGCAAACCATCTGTACTTTTAAGAGGGCAGAGAGATCTCCTTACAGACGGGTGCAGTGAATGACTGCACCTGCCTTCAAGGGGATGTCTGTGGGGTCAATAGTACCCCCTTTCTTCCCTCCAGAGGGCTACCATCAGGGAATGGACTGATAGGGCACCTCCTGACAACTTCTTTGCCTCTGCGGACAAGTCTATAATACAGCATGGCGCAGAGGCAAAGGGATTCCCTCATATGCAAGGGGCCACGTCCCTAAGCATATGAGGGAACACCCTCTGGTAATAGCCCTGGTGCTATAGAGGAAGGCGGGGCCAGCATCGGCCCCGCCGCCATTATGGTGGTCGGCCGTGCCCCCACCGGAACTGTGCCCCCCAATCCTGGTCTCTCGCTGACGGACATGCCCCGGAAGTGATTGAATCACTTCCGGGTCACGTGAGGCTCCCCCGCGCCCCGGAAGTGATCTGATCACTTCCGGGGGCGTGGGCGACCATCGGGTCCTTAAAGCCGGGGGGAGCCCAGGAATCGATCTCTTTTCTCCCCCTGGTAGCACATCAGGTGCATGTGCGTCACCTCCCTCGGGATTTTCACCTCCTGGGCTTTCAGTTTGGGGGCAAGTTTTTCATGGACATGTGCATGCCAATGGGGTGTTCGGTGTCATGTGCCTACTTTGAAATGTTTAGTACGTTCTTGGAGTGGGCTTTCAGACAGGTGACAGGTCATGGGCATGTGCTGCATTACCTTGATGACTTTCTCTTCCTGGGGCCTCCAGGGGGCGCAGGGTGTGGGCAGGCGCTGGAGCAGTTCTGCACATTAATGAGGAGCTTTGGGGTACCCCTAGCGCAAGGAAAAACCGTGGGCCCCTCCCCGGTAATAGAGTTCTTAGGGATTGAACTGGACTCAGTCGCGGGGTGCTCGCGGCTTCCCGCTGACAAAGTGGCTAGGTTTGGGGAGACACTGAGGCAATGTCTAGAAGCAAAAAGGGTAACGTTGCACCAGCTACAACAGATGGTAGGGCAGTTGAACTTTGCACTACGCATTATACCTATGGCACGCCCCTTTTCAAGGTCCATTGCACAGGCGATGTCAGGCCTTAAACAGAAACACCACCACACCAGATTGAGCGGCGAGGTCAAGCAGGATATGCGGATTTGGCTAGCATTCCTGCGGGACTTCAATGGCTCTGTCCTGTGGCCCGGCCCTGTCACTTCTTGCAAGGAGTTGGGTTTAATGATGGACTCCGCGGGCAGTGAGGGGTTTGGCGCCATTCTGGGCGTTCAGTGGGTGGCGCAGCGTTGGCCAACATGGTGGGTGGACAATGGACTAACGGCTAACATTGGTTTCCTGGAACTATTCCCCATTTGGGTGGCATTGTGTGTCTGGCCGGAGCAGCTACGCAATAAAGCAGTGGTGTTCTGGTCTGATAACATGACAGTAGTGGAGTGTATAAATAACCAGGCGGCAAAATGTAAAATGATCTTGCGTTTGATTAAGGAAATAGTGTTAAAATGCCTCCAGCTGAATTTGCATTTTAGAGCGAAACATGCCCCGGGGGTGTTGAATCATGCTGCTGACGCTCTGTCTCGTTTCAAGATGCAGGTGTTCAGAGCACATCTCCCGGGAGCAGCACCATGCCCAACGCCGTTTCCCGAGCAGCTCTGGCAGATTGGTGCCCACACTTACCAGACTTGGTGGCAGCGAGCCTAGCACCAGGAACAAGAAAGGCATACAAAGGGGCGTTTGGTGCATATTGTAATTTCCTACAGAGTCAGGGTGGCACACATTGGGCGGATTCTGCCGGGGTTTGCTGCTTCTTGAAAGCCATGCGGGATGACGGCAAGTCGGTGGGGGTGGCCAGGAGACACATAGCAGCAATTTCATTCTTTGCACAGCTGGCCGGCGGACGGGACCCTACGCAGTCATTCATAGTGCGTAAGGCATTGAAGGGCTGGCAGCGTTTGCAGGGGACTGCGCCGGATACTAGACGCCCTATAGGTTTGAATACCCTGACTGCAGTCTTGGCAGCGCTAGAACAGATCTGCAACGGCGTTTTTGAATGCTTATTGTTCAGGGCAGCCTTTACGTTGACTTTCTATGGGGCCTTTAGAGTAGGGGAATTAGTGGCTAACAACAAAAGGGACCTGGAGGGTGGTTTACAGGTGGGTGACATTCATCTCCATAACGGGGCATTGCAGGTTACAATCCGGCGTTCAAAGACCGATCAGCAGGGCAGAGGTCAGGTAGTGTTTCTCAGCCGGGCACCGGGCAATCCCTGCTGCCCGGTTTATCATGTGGAGGCTTTCCTGTCATACAGGCCGAGTGATAGGGGGGGGGCATTGTTAATACACATGGGGGGGGATCCACTGACAAGGTTCCAATTTAGGCGGGTTTTAGACAAGGCAATAGGCAGGGCGGGTCTGGACCCCGGTAGTTTTGGGACACATTCGTTCAGGATTGGTGCCGCCACCGAGGCGGTTGCGCAGGGTCTCGGGGAAGAGGCGGTGCGCAGGATTGGGCGGTGGGCTTCCAATTGCTTCAGGCGTTATGTGCTTGTGGATATGTTGTGACTCCATATGTTAACGGTACTGATGGCATTCTTTTCTTGTCTACTACCAGTTCCCTCGGCCTGCCACGCAGGTAGAGTGACGGCGACGTCCCACCAAGACAGCAACACAGTCAAGTCAACAAGGATTTCCCCGAAGGCACAGCGGGAGCGTCATGCATGTGTTTTTGGCCATTCTTATGTGTCCCGGTTGGGCAGTTTTTTCAGGGCAAGCAATGGGGCAGCACGGGCACAGCGTTTAGGCTTCAGGGTTTCCTTTTTCGGCCATGGGGGCTTACGTTTTGACAGGTTCAGGGAACGGGTAGGTCACATGCTCACCTCTTTGGATGCCCCTCCCGACGCCATAATTTTGCATCTGGGAGGCAATGATTTGGTACACCTCAATAGGAGGGTCCTGATAGAGACGGTGCTGTCGGAGTCGGCATGGCTGGCCAAGCAGTGCCCTGAGACGGTTATCGTGTGGTCACACATGATACCAAGACTTGAATGGCGTGGGGGGGTATCAGTGAAGGCTCTCAACCGCTCGGTGCAGAGGGTCAATAACAAAATAGACAGGCTGTTAGGACCCCTAGATTACATGTAATTGCTCATGGATGCATTAAGGGGGACATGTGCTACGTGCAAGACGGAGTCCACCTCTCTCGGTTGGGTAACGAGTTCTTCCTGGGCAATATTTTAGCTTGGCTGGAGGGTTTTCATTGGTAAGTATGACCTTGGGTTTGGGAGGGGGGGGCCTGATAGTCGGTCTACTATGCAGGCCTGTGCGGTAAGGTCATAGGTTGCACAGACTAAATTGACTCATCTTTTGGGGCGTCTCATTACGTGGGCCGCCCAGAGGGGAGGGACATTTGGTTCTCACCAGACTCCAGGGGCAGTTACAACCGGTTGGTTAGAACGGTGCGGGGACAAAGGGGGGGTTACGCTTTTCATTGGCTGGTTGGCCACCCCGCACGCGGGCGTAAGTAAGCTGCGCTGTCTGCATGGCCCCTTTATGGAGTAAGTCCTGAACGTTTGGGGGTTGCCTGGGGGTAAGTACTTCCGGGTCAGCTGGGCCTCCGGCGCATGCGCATCCCGGTTGGGGTGCGTGGGACAGTTTCGGTGTAAGGGGGAGGGGCCAGCATTTTGACCTTGCCGTAGGCTCAGAGGAATACGCAGAAATGTGAACAGCAATGTGTTAGACTAGGATAGGAACATTTATGTATTAAGCAAATGGATAGGAACATTTATGTATTAAGCAAATGTACCGAATCCTGTCTTGTCATTTCTGCGTTATGGTATTTTATGAATATAACTTGTTTTTGTATGTTAATAAATACGATCGGGGGTCAACGACCCCCTATTCCAAAAACAAGAACGTTATCTTGGTTTTTGTCACAGTCAGGGGAGGAGGGGGCGTTAGGCCGTACCAGACCATAGAAGAAGGCGGGGCCAGCATCGGCCCCGCCGCCATTATGGTGGTCGGCCGTGCCCCCACCGGAACTGTGCCCCCCAATCCTGGTCTCTCGCTGGCGGACATGCCCCGGAAGTGATTGAATCACTTCCGGGTCACGTGAGGCTCCCCCGCGCCCCGCAAGTGATCTGATCACTTCCGGGGGCGTGGGCGACCCTCGGGTCCTTAAAGCCGGGGGGAGCCCAGGAATCGATCTCTTTTCTCCCCCTGGTAGCACATTAGGTGCATGTGCGTCACCTCCCTCGGGAGGATCTTTAACCGCTTTTTTTACCCCACCCACCATCCCTGAAAGAATAGAGTTTGTTGTAAAAATGTATGTTTTTTCTGTAAATTTTTTCCACAGGTTTCCAATTTGTAGATATGTTGTTGATGCCTTTTTTGTCGTGTTTTTAGGCGATATTCCATAGGTGAGCGGTAAGGTCATAGGTTGGACAGACTAAATTGACTCATCTTTTGGGGCGTCTCATTACGTGGGCCGCCCAGAGGGGAGGGACATTTGGTTCTCACCAGACTCCAGGGGCAGTTACAACCGGTTGGTTGGAACGGTGTGGGGACAAAGGGGGGGGTTACGCTTTCCATTGGCTGGTTGGCCACCCCGCACGCGGGCGTAAGTAAGCTGCGCTGTCTGCATGGCCCCTTTATGAAGTAAGTCCTGAACGTTTGGGGGTTGCCTGGGGGTAAGTACTTCCGGGTCAGCTGGGCCACCGGCGCATGCGCATCCCGGTTGGGGTGCGCGGGACAGTTTCGGTGTAAGGGGGAGGGGCCAGCGTTTTGACCTTGCCGTAGGCTCAGAGGAATACGCAGAAATGTGAACAGCAATGTGTTAGACTAGGATAGGAACATTTATGTATTAGAGTTTTGTTAAAGCTAGGATCTAAGCAAATGTACCGAATCCTGTCTTGTCATTTCTGCGTTATGGTATTTTATGAATATAACTTGTTTTTGTTTGTTAATAAATACGATCGGGGGTCAACGACCCCCTATTCCAAAAACAAGAACGTTATCTTGGTTTTTGTCACAGTCAGGGGAGGAGGGGGCGTTAGGCCGTACCAGACCATATGTGCGCTAGTACTATCTGTATTACAGAAAGGGTCGCACAAATGTTTGGTGCGCTTGCTGTAATACCAAAGTACTCAGGGGCATGCAAACTGGGCGAACATGCCCAATGCGCCATTTTCCATAAAATGTCTCCAGGTGTAAAATGATAACAATTAATACATTTGTCATTGGATTTAAGCTATTTTAAAGGAAGGCACATTCCATTGAACACTAATAATGTTCCAAAGATATAAACAGGGCAAAAATGGCAAAAAGTGTGTATGATGGGAAAATATGCATGAAGAATTGTTATACGAATCACAAAAGTAAATCGTTGATGGTGGTAAGAAATAATAATTCAACAATTCATTGGTACGTGCAAAGGTGCAGAGGGAATAAAATAAGCTGAAAAGCAAACACACTTAATCTGATGAAAGAATTACTGTTGTATAATAAATAATTTGAGTTCTTTAGTAACAATCAGTAACTATTCTTTCAACAGCATTCTGACCCCTTTGGAGTAATGGATGAAATCATCCTCAGGAAAGATATTATGTAAAACGCATTTGATTTGATTTTGGGATTCAAAAAATGTAATAGGCTAAGACAGATGATATACAATAGATTAAAAGTAGGTACACTTCGAGAAACAAGTTAAACCAGTAGTGTGGCACATCACTGAAACAAATTAAGGTGCACATGCTATTACGGGATTTTTTTTTTTATATTTAGTATTACTCAAACAAACTTTGGACCACTGTTAACCATGCATCCGTACTGCAGATCTTGTGATAAGTACTGGGTGTCAATGAAAGTCATGCAGGACTGAACTGGAGTAACAGAGTTAATTCAAGGAAATGCAGCATTGATTAAGCATCTCTCAAGGTATGCAGATCATGGAACATCCTGCAAAGAAAAACAGCCTTTACTTCGCAGTCAGAACCACGCAATGCCATTATCATGCATCTATACCCATGGAATGCCTTTACCATGCATTGCCTTTACAACATGATCTTTTACCACAAATATGCCTTTACCACACATGCCTTTACATTGTAAGGTAATTATAATTAAGGTGAGTATGTTTCTGTTGTGTGTGTGTATATATATATATTTAATGGACACCTGCTGGGACGTCGTGGTTTTACATCTAGGGGCTGTGGCGAGGGGTTCAGCTCACGGAGGACTGGTTACCCCCAAACAACGGATAAATGGCAGCTGGAGTGAAATGTTGCACTCACGGCATGGGTCGGGAAAAGGTGCAGACGCCATGATCCCCCGGTATTCCCATCGGGGAATGGATTTCTGGATTGTCACCATATGGACTGAATGTGTCATGCGGTGGGGAAATCATGGTGCGCAAACGGCATGAAAGCCGTAGGAGTTCCCAAGCATACTAGTCTTCCATTGGCTTACAACTCACCAATGGCAGTAGTGATTCCACCTTTTATAGCCAACCAGACTCCGTGTTTCATTTTCTGCAATTCCAGCATTTGAAGATGTGATTATGCCGAGACATAACTTTTTCCAGCACTTAAGAAAGGCAATGACGCTGAAACATGTTGTGGAGGGAATAGCAGAGGCAGAATAAAGATTTTATAACAAAAGTGACCCCGTGAGTGCTCCCGATTTTTCTTGGAGGTTACTGACTAGCAAGCGAGTTTCTGCCCTCGCTGTGGGGGAGAGCACCCGCCCTGAGTTCGGAGCTAGTGGCAGGAAAACGTGAACAATATATATATATATATATTTATATATATATATATATATATATATATATACATACATTATCTACTGGCGGTCGCCAGTAGATAGTTATAGTTAGGACCGAGTACCCATAGGAAATCTGAAAATTCTATTTTGAATAACTTTGGCGCCGGTTGACTTATCTTCGTGAAAGTTTCAAAACTAATGGGGCGCTCCGCTCAGCTCCTTCCCTGAAAGTCTCGGGGTGATTCGTCAAGCGGGGGCTGAGAAAAAGGGGGGTGCCAAAATGCATTTTCCCCATGCATTTTCCCATAGGACCTTTAGTCGAAGGTACAGCCCGAAACAGGCTGAACAGAATTACTTGAAATTTGGCAAAGAGGTAGTCCTCAGGTCAGGCATGTGCCTTTTGCTTAAATGGTGTCAATCTGTTCAGTAGTTCCTGAGAAAATCAAAAGTAAAATCACATATATATCTGGGCGGAGCCTAACCACACATCTCATCGTGAGATCTGATTGGCTGTCAGCACTTCATCCAAGAAGTGTTGGCAGCCATCTTGGAACCAATATACATGATAGCACCTCATTAAAAAGCATTGCAGTTAATAGAAGGTTTTAAGACTTTAGTTACATTATAAATCATTTGTTGATGGTACCATACTCATTTTAGGAATTGTGGTGTGTTCTAAGGTGATTTTACCATGTGAAAAAGCCTTCTGCTGTGATATTATGAATCATGCTTGAGAGAAAACTATTTTCTCATGCTTTTCCCACAGAGATTTGGAAGGTGATCTATAAGCTAAACTGAGAGCATATTTTCTGTAAATTCACATTATCTTCAGTCTTGTGAGAATGAAGTCTGACATTCTCAGTAAAACATGTACACCCAACAAGGGCAGAGACTGTCAGTTGATTCCTTTGTGTTCTACTGCAGCGTCCCAGAGTGTTCTAAAGAACAACTAGAGCGCTAACAGTCCTACTTATGACAAACGTACGGCACACCTGAAGCCATCTTGGTTGGAATAAAGTGGTAACTCTTAAAACATTTAATTTAAAAAGGAACAAAATGAGGGGGTTCATTTTGCCATAGAAAGTATGATTAGTGCTGCAGAAAGAAAAATTAGGGCACATTTTGAGTGACTTCTCAAATCCTCTTCCATTTCATTAAAACATTCTTGACATGCAGACTGAAACATGCACTTTCAATACCAGCAGCAGACTTCCCTGGTGACCAGTAGCTTTACTACAGTGATCTAATAAGCAACTAGAGTGCTAACATTCTGAATTTATGGCAAATGTGTGACACATCTGAATGCCTTCTTGATGGAATCAGAGTAAAAAACTGAAAGTATTTCCCACTGAGGAGACTGTAGTAAATGAGGAAATTAGGAAACATCATAACAAATAAGTCTCCCAAAATGGCCACCAGAGACAAAAGAGCCCAAATGTAGCCCAAATATCACCCAGATGTAGCCCAAGTATAGCCCAATGACAGAATGTCCCAGAGTGTTCTAACGAACAACTAGAGAACAACTAGAGCGCTAACAGTCTTACTTATGACAAAAGTATGGTACACCTGAAGCCATCTTGATTGGAATAAAGTGGTAACACGTAAAACATTTAATTTACATAGGAACAAAATGAAGGGGGTTCATTTTGCCATAGAAATTATGATTAGTTCTGCAGAAATAAAAATAGGGCACATTTTGACTTCTCAAATCCTCTTCTATTTCATAAAAAAATTCTGACATGCAGAATGAAACATGCACTTTGAATACCAGCAGCAGACTTCCCTGGTGAGCAGTAGTTTTACTACAGTGATCTAATCAGCAACTAGAGTGCTAACATTCAGAATTTATTGCAAATGTGTGACACATCTGAATGCCTTCTTGATGGAACCAAAGTAAAAAACTGAAAGTATTCCCACTGAGGAGACTGCGCAGTAAATGAGGAAATTAGGAAACTTCATAACAAATAAATCTCCCAAGATGGCCACCAGAGACAAAAGAGCCCAAATGTAGCCCAAATATCACCCAGATATAGCCCAAGTATAGCCCAATGACAGAATGTCCCAGAGTGTTCTTAAGAACAGCTAGAGTGCTTACTGTCTAACTTATGACAAAAGTATGGCACACCTGAAGCCATCTTGATTGGAATAAACTGGTAACACTTAAAACATTTAATGCAAAAAGGAACACAATGAGGGGGTTCATTTTGCCATAGAAATTATGATTAGTGCTGAAGAAAGAAAAATTAGGGCACATTTTGAGTGACTTCTCAAATCCTCTTCTATTTCATTAAAAAATTCTGATATGCAGACTGAAATACCAGCAGCAGACTTCCGTGGTGAGCAGTAGCTTTACTGCAGTGATCTAATGAACAACTAGAGTGCTAACATTCAGAATTTATGGGAAATGTGTGACATATCTGAATACCTTCTTGATGGAATCAAAGTAAAAAACTGAAAGCATTTCCTACTGAGGAGACTGCAGTAAATGAGAAAATTAGGAAACTTCATAACAAATAAATCTCCCAAGATGGCCACCAGAGACAAAAGAGCCCAAATGCAGCACACATATCACCCAGATGAAGCCCACATGTAGCCCAATGACAGAAGTGTGCAAAACACTTATTTTTTGTGTATTTGCAGTTTTATATAGTGCAGACTTGTCAGGTATTGGAGTGCTTTACATGAGCATTGGTTACATCACACAAGATCAAATTCATTTTGGTTGTAGACATGGGGAGATTAAGTGATTTGACCAGAATCACAGAATGTTGAGCTGAAGCAGAAACTCTAACCTGGTTCCCCAGTTGCAAAGTCTGCAGCTCTGGAAGTAACACCATATCCTCTCCCCTAGGTGCAACATTTAATCAAGTGGTCAACTGGCTAAAAAACATAAAGATTACAAATAATTTAACAGTTCTTTGTCGCTATTTGAAAACTCAGAAAATATGTCCTCATTTTAGTTTTTTAGAGCACTAACCATAATTTTGATGCAAATAAGGCCCTCTCATATATGTAATTTCTAAAAGAAATACTCTAGGTATTACAGTTTTGAGGGGGGTCATATCTCCTTCAGCTTGCGATATTCCACAGACTTACCTGAACTCCTCGCTGTTGGGACCAGAGCAGCTTAACACCGACGGGGTCCCCACGCTGGGTGTCTCCCTCGCCGCCATACTACATCGTTGGCCGCTGTGGGGGGAGACTACAGCTCCCGTGATCCTTTGCGGGCCGGACTCCTTCCGCATTCCAGCGCGCCCGGAGGCGCTTCAAAAGCGACAGCTTCCTTGGTGGAGCGGGGGTCATATCTCCTTCAGCTTGCGATATTCCACAGACTTACCTGAACTCCTCGCTGTTGGGACCAGAGCAGCTTAACACCGACGGGGTCCCCACGCTGTGTGTCTCCCTCGCCGCCATACTACATCGTTGGCTGCTGTGGGGGGAGACTACAGCTCCCGTGATCCTTTGCGGGCCGGACTCCTTCCGCATTCCAGCACGCCCGGAGGCGCTTCAAAAGCGACAGCTTCCTTCGCGTCGCGGGACGCGCGCGGGCGACGCCGGGCTGAGCCCGGGCAGAGGGCGGGCCGTCTGTGGCCATCAGGGGCCAAAGGAGGCCGGGCCGGGCCACCCCTCGTGATTTCACTTTCAAGTAAGAGATGTGTTTGTGTTTTTGACTGTGGGCACGGACCCATTCAGGTTACGCTGTATACTGCAATAGGCACCTAAATTGTGGTTTGATATTGACTGTTAGGCGGCCACGTGCACTACTTGCGCCAACATCATGGCAAGTAAGATGAAAACTCGGGCGGCTAGGGCGAAACACAATTCTCTGACCTTGAGCCAGTTACAATCACCAGAAAATTGTATAATCCCTTCTCCAGCCTCCAAGCCAACGGCCATTGATCGAATGCTGCAGAAAACCATTGGGGCTGTATCATGCGAAATTGAGCGAACAGAGAGACGCTTGTCCCTAATCCCGCAGCCGGACTCCCCTACTCTGTCGCTTGGTCCAGCAAGCAAAGTTGTGACTATTTCTCCTTCTTGCTCATCAGAAATATTGGATGTAGATCTCCCATGTGCGCAGCTGGATACTGGGATAAACACGGGGGTATCAGACCCCAATAACTCACCTCAAAGGACTGGGACACGGAAGGTATATAAAAAAAAACGGAAAGAGAGGAAAAATAGAGCCAGTATCCCCCTAAACAAAACAAGAAGAATAGCAAGGGAGGAGCAGGTAGACAAGGTGGCCCAGACATCAGTTCCACCCTTATGGGCGACACAGATTGTGTTAGATTTACAAAATTACCTGGAATCATTTATAGTAACCCAAATAAAACCTCTGGCAAGCAGGCTGGACAAAATCCTAAATGAGGTAAAAAATAGAAGTAGGAACTTGGGAAACACAGGGGAACCGCACAACTGTATAGTAACGCACGATACCAACACAGGCCCACAATCGGCCATTCAGCCGATGGGGCAGAATGTTGGTCAAAGTCAAGGGAGTTTGGCCCCAGAAGTTATGATCCACTTGGTGCAACAGGACAGAGACTTTAATTTAAATACTAGGGCACCAAAGAATGATCAGGGCCTTCCTGAGCAAATGCCACCAGCCCCGCAAATAACAAATCAGCAACGCATAGAAAGGGTGCAATCACCAAAGCAGCTCAATGTTGATGTCCCTACGACATTACCCAGGGTCCTGTCGACAATTAATCTTCCACCGGAAGCCTCCCCTTACGTTATAGTGCTTGCAGGTGCACCAGAATTAAGGGGTGACCAGAATGAGACACATGTAGACTTACACAATAAGGTCACACATTGGCTTCATATTAATAAACCTCTGACTAGTAAGGACAATGGTAATGGGGAAATACTTCACGTTAGAAGGGTAGACTGGGTAGGCACTAGACGCAAGAATATTGTGGGTAACTGTATTATAGTTAACTTTAGGGACAAGAGAATTGTGGAACATATTAAGTCATATGGGACAGTTAATCACTCTAGTCGCATACAATCATTGCCACTGGGATATTTTTATCCCAGGCATGCAGCACCTTACGAAACCCTATCAGTGGGGAGACACATGGAGAGACCCAATAATTACAGGGCCCAGCGGTATGTTGGCGACGGCCCTAGAGCAAGGAATCCTGGACCCCTAAGCTGGCGAAATAGGTTTAGCCCCCTGACATCGCTTGAGGACAATGACTGACTCAATAGTCCCTCACCCACTGCAGATCCCTGGTATAGACGAGAAGGGAGGAATATGACCCCTGAGGAACTACAAGAGGCAGTAATAGAGACAACACAAAAAAATATCCCATTAACCCCTCGGCTCATGGAGAAGGCCGAAATACTGCGTAATTGTAGGGGGGAGAGCCCTGGCAAATCTTCAACACAGTTAACCGCACCAGGAGGGGAGATACCTTAGCACTGAGTGAGACAAGGGAAAAGGGATGCGAGCAAACGCCACAGGGTAGTGGGCCTGTACTAGGAACAATGATAGAATCGTCAAACCTAACGTTTAACCCTGCCTGCACAGCTGGCACATACAAAAATGCGGAAGGGTTACAACTCATCTCCTGGAATATAGCCGGATTGGCAAATAAATTCAACAATAGTGAGTGGAGGCGGTACATAAACCAATATCAGATAATTAGCCTCCAGGAGACGGTGAGTAGACAAAATATCGGAAATGTAATATCGATATACAGAAATATCGAAGTCAAAATATCGATGGAACAATATATCTCTGTCAACAATATCGATGTAAAAAATGTCGAGATTGTGATGTGTAGTAAAATATCGAGGTATAGTATATCGAAAGACATAATATCGTGTAGTAAAAATATCGAAAAAGTATAGTATTAAGTCACTTTGTGATTTGTAAAAAATTATTGTTTAGAAGTGTCAGCAAATGTTTATTTAAGTGTATTAAAAATAACAATTTTCTTTCTATTAATATAATTTTTTAAATTTTGATATATAATTTTAGGAGCGGGATGTTGGGTTTATAGGGGATAAGGGTGGGGAGTGTTTTAAAAAAATATATTTGAAATAAAATATTTTAATAAATTTTTGTAGAATTTAAATTTAAATTTTGAACAAAATTCAATTATTTAAAATTTAATTGTGAAAAAAAAAATTTTTAGTGGGATGTTGTGTATATAGGGGTTAAGGGTGGGGAGTATTTTGGAAATAAATATTATATTTAATATTTTAGGATATAATTATTTAACTATTATTAATATAATTTTTTAAATTTGGATATATAATTTTAGGAGCGGGATGTTGGGTTTATAGGGGATAAGGGTGGGGAGTGTTTTAAAAATATATATTAGAAATAAAATATTTTAATAAATATTTGTATAATTTGAATTTAAATTTTGAACAAAATAGTAATATTTAAATTTTAATAATGAAAAAAAATATTGTTAGTGGGATGTTGTGTATATAGGGGTTAAGGGTGGGGAGTGTTTTGGAAATAAATATTAAATTTAATATTTTAGGATATAAATTTAGAAATATTATATTTAAAAAAAAATAAAAAAATTCAAATGTGTTTTTAAATTTTAAATGTGAAAATTGTAATAATAAAATAAATGTAATCAGTGGGATTTTGGGGTTATAGGGGATAAGGGTGGGGAGTGTATTAGATATATATTTAATATTTAATATTTAATTAAAAAAAAAAATTTCAAATTTGGTATGAAAATTTAAAATTAAAAATTTTAGTAATAAAATTTAATAATTTATGATATAAATTTTGAAATATTATATTTAGAAATAAAAACATTTCAAATTAGTTTTAAAATTTTAAATGTGAAAATTGTAATAAGAAAATAAATGTAATACGTGGGATTTTGGGGTTAAAGGGGATAAGGCTGGGGAGTGTTTTAGATATATATTTATTATTTAATATTGAATTCAAAAAAATTTAAATTTAAAATTTTGTATTAAAATTTACAATTAAACATTTTACTAATAAAATACATTTAATAAGTGGGATTTTGGGGTTATAGGGGATAAGGGTGGGGAGTGTTTTTGAGAAATATTTAATATTTTATAAAAAAAAAATAGAAATTTAATTTTTGGGTTTAAAAATTAAAATTAAATAAATTACTAATACAATAAATTTCATAAGTGGGAATTGGGGGTTATAGGGGATAAGGGTGGGGAGTGCATTCAAAATATATGTAATATTTTATTTTTGAAAAATATAATGCAAAGTTCTAATTTCTTAATAAAAGTAAATTTTAATATTTTTAATAATAAAAAAAATTTCATAAGTGGTATTTTGGGGTTATAGGGGATAAGGGTGGGGAGTGTTTTATAAATATATCAAAATTTTATTATTCATAAAAAATTATTTCCATTTAGAAATGTTATTTTAATTAACATTTAACAATTTTAAGAAGATAATTCATTTAATAAGAGTGATGTAGGATTTATAGGGGATAAGGGTGGGTAGTGTTTACAAATTAGTAATTGTTTGAAAAAATCTAACATATATAGTAATCCTAATTCAATATAGATTGGAGTGGGAATAGTAAATTATTTATGGTCACTGTCCAGCACCTACTGTAATTTTTTATAGACTGGAGTGGGAATAGTAAATTATTTATGGTCACTGTCCAGCACCTACTCAAATGTATTATAGACTGGAGTGGGAATAGTAAATTATTTATGGTCAGTGTCCAGCACCTACTCTAATTTATTATAGACTGGAGTGGGAATAGTAAATTATTTATGGTCAGTGTCCAGCACATACTCTAATTTATTGTAGACTGGAGTGGGAATAGTAAATTTTTTATGGTTAGTGTCCAGCACCTACTCTAATTTATTATAGACTGGAGTGGGAATAGTAAATTAATTATGGTCAGTGTCCAGCACATATTCTAATTTATTATAGACTGGAGTGGGAATAGTAAATTAGTTATGGTCAGTGTACAGCACCTACTCTAATTTATTATAGACTGGAGTGGGAATAGTAAATTAGTTATGGTTAGTGTCCAGCACCTACTCTAATTTATTATAGACTGGAGTGGGAATAGTAAATTATTTATGGTCACTGTCCAGCACCTACTGTAATTTTTTATAGACTGGAGTGGGAATAGTAAATTATTTATGGTCACTGTCCAGCACCTACTCTAATTTATTATAGACTGGAGTGGGAATAGTAAATTATTTATGGTCACTGTCCAGCACCTACTGTAATTTTTTATAGACTGGAGTGGGAATAGTAAATTATTTATGGTCACTGTCCAGCACCTACTCTAATTTATTATAGACTGGAGTGGGAATAGTAAATTATTTATGGTCACTGTCCAGCACCTACTGTAATTTTTTATAGACTGGAGTGGGAATAGTAAATTATTTATGGTCACTGTCCAGCACCTACTCTAATTTATTATAGACTGGAGTGGGAATAGTAAATTAGTTATGGTCAGTGTCCAGCACCTACTCTAATTTATTATAGACTGGAGTGGGAATAGTAAATTATTTATGGTCACTGTCCAGCACCTACTCTAATTTTTTATACACTGGAGTGTGAATAGTAAATTATTTATGGTCAGTGTCCAGCACATACTCTAATTTATTATAGACTGGAGTGGGAATAGTAAATTTTTTATGGTTAGTGTCCAGCACCTACTCTATTTTATTATAGACTGGAGTGGGAATAGTAAATTATTGATGGTCACTGTCCAGCACCTACTCTAATTTTTTATAGACTGGAGTGGGAATAGTAAATTATTTATGGTCAGTGTCCAGCACCTACTCTAATTTATTATAGACTGGAGTGGGAATAGTAAATTAGTTATGGTTAGTGTCCAGCACCTACTCTAATTTATTATAGACTGGAGTGGGAATAGTAAATTATTTATGGTCACTGTCCAGCACCTACTGTAATTTTTTATAGACTGGAGTGGGAATAGTAAATTATTTATGGTCACTGTCCAGCACCTACTCTAATTTATTATAGACTGGAGTGGGAATAGTAAATTATTTATGGTCACTGTCCAGCACCTACTGTAATTTTTTATAGACTGGAGTGGGAATAGTAAATTATTTATGGTCACTGTCCAGCACCTACTCTAATTTATTATAGACTGGAGTGGGAATAGTAAATTATTTATGGTCACTGTCCAGCACCTACTGTAATTTTTTATAGACTGGAGTGGGAATAGTAAATTATTTATGGTCACTGTCCAGCACCTACTCTAATTTATTATAGACTGGAGTGGGAATAGTAAATTAGTTATGGTCAGTGTCCAGCACCTACTCTAATTTATTATAGACTGGAGTGGGAATAGTAAATTATTTATGGTCACTGTCCAGCACCTACTCTAATTTTTTATACACTGGAGTGGGAATAGTAAATTATTTATGGTCAGTGTCCAGCACATACTCTAATTTATTATAGACTGGAGTGGGAATAGTAAATTTTTTATGGTTAGTGTCCAGCACCTACTCTATTTTATTATAGACTGGAGTGGGAATAGTAAATTATTGATGGTCACTGTCCAGCACCTACTCTAATTTTTTATAGACTGGAGTGGGAATAGTAAATTATTTATGGTCAGTGTCCAGCACCTACTCTAATTTATTATAGACTGGAGTGGGAATAGTAAATTATTTATGGTTAGTGTCCAGCACCTACTCTAATTTATTATAGACTGGAGTGGGAATAGTAAATTATTTATGGTCACTGTCCAGCACCTACTCTAATTTTTTATATACTGGAGTGGGAATAGTAAATTATTTATGGTTAGTGTCCAGCACCTACTCTAATTTATTATAGACTGGAGTGGGAATAGTAAATTATTTATGGTCAGTGTCAAGCATCTACTTTTATTTATTATAGAGTGGAGTGGGAATAGTAAATTGTTTATGGTCAGTGTCCAGCAACTACTCTAATCTGTCTGGTATTTAATTTAATTAAATTACATTGATATAGTAGTTATAAAAATATATTTAAGTGAATATTATTTGTATTGTATTTTTATATATTGGATTTGTAGTAATTAATTCTATATTTATAGTTTAGGATAATATATACATGTAACCTTTTAATTTGATATGTTTGGAATATTTAATATTATTATTAGGAAAAATATATGAATATTTTGTATTGGAATAATGGGTAATGGCATTCTGTAATTTTATAATATTGATTGATTTGTAATTTTTTATAAAATAATTATTCTATATGTTAAATATTCATAATAGAAGATTAATATTAATAATCAGAGAAACACAATTCATAAGACAAGAACATGGTTTTTATTGTAGTTTTTTAAATTTGTTATTGTTTATTCATTTGAGTAAGATCATTCAGAAATAGTATTATTTACATTGTAATTACATTCAAACATATTGAATATAGGTCAGAACAAATTTTATGTACATTAAGTATATTTTCAAACATTTTTAAGTAAATTATAAAGATTATTAATAATGTTGTACAATGTAGTGTTTTAAATTAAAATTAACATAGCAATAGGTTTTGTAAATCTTTATACAAAACTTTTAACAAATATTTTCATATATAAACATTTTAATATTTGTAGTACAAACATGTTATACCTTTTTTATTAATATTAATATGTAAAATATTAATATTAATTATTTTTACAATGTTTTCGAAACAAACATCTTTTTAACATAAATAAAATTTTAGCATTTATGCAAAAAAAAAATTAACAATTTTTCATACATTGTTCTGTAGTATTATCTTTTTAGAAATTATAATAATAAATATTTTAAATTTTAAAATATTTATTAATATAATTTTACAAATTAGGAACATTTGTTGACAATTTGTAGGTAAATTAAAAAAATAGGTATATTTTTACTAAATAATATAAAATATTTGTGTGTGAATTTACTGTTTTACCTGATTTATTTAGGGCTTTTTAGTATAGTTAAATGTTTTATTATGTTTTGGACACTCTATTTTGTAACCGGGTAATGTTGTTTTGGGTCATTTGGTTTGAAGGGAAGCTCGCGGTTGGGAGTTACTTCGCGTCGTGAAAGGTAAGGTTTGTTTTATGTGTTTTAGATGGTTTTAAATTTACTTTTGAGCCTAGTTAGATAATGTTTAGTGTAGCTGTACATATATTAGTTATATTTGGAAATGTTATGTGTTAGAGTTGCGTGTTGTGTTTTTACGTGTTTTTAACGATGTGTAGGCATGTTTCGAAAGTTAGGTTTAAGGTGTTTAATGTATATTTAGAAGTGTTTTAAATCTAGTATTATTGTTAGTACGTGTTTATGTGTTGTTTTATGTGGGTGGGAATGTCAGTTGCTTTGTTTTTACTATTTCTTTTCTAGGTTATTCGTTTCGGATGGACTCTTTTTTTTTTTTAAAGAAGTGTGTGTTCGTTTTATTGAACAATATGGTTTTTACACTACTTTAAATGTTTCGGTTTTCATGGATCGTTTTTTAATATTTTTAGCTATTTTCGGGTTTTTCATGGATTTTCGAAGGATATTTGGTGAATGGCTTATGGATTTAATCGCCAGTTGTATTTTTGCATTTTTTTTTGGGAACCTTTTTTTTAATGTTTGGATTGTGTAAGCAGGAAATGGATTTTTCAGACTTTGGAATAAACGTGGTAAGTTAATTTATTATTATTTCTTGTGGGTGGGTATTGTTTAATATTATTGTTCATTTTTATTTTATTACAAATATTATTAATGTGTGTTAATATATTTTTGACAATATGTATAAATATGTTACACACAGTAATTATTTTTGTAATAAGATACATATATTTTATGTGTTTGATATTATTGAAAATGGGTAATTAGTCATTTATTTGTATTTGTACTTTAAAGAAGTGTTTTAGCTATGATGTTTAGGTATTCTAGGCCTTTGGTAGTAGGGTACAATTTTACTTGTTGCTCTAGATATTTATACATTTGTTTAGTTTGTTTTGAGGTTTTTGGAGTTAGCTGAGTTATGGATTGTTCCATTCGGAACTCTTGATAACTCTGTTCTTTTTGTAGGCATGATATAAATCTTTCTAGTGTTGGTTTTGTTCTGCCTGTTGATTGTAGGAAGGCGTTATGCCATCCTTCAACTGCGTTATTAGTTTTGGATTCTCCATTTAAGGTGCTTCTGTATACGTTCCACCAGGGAATTAAGAATTTAGGGTTTCTTCTGTGGCCAGATCTATGTAGTCTGCCGACCCATGTATCTTCGAAATAGTCCAATAGTGAACTTAGTTTTTCTTCATTTTGTTTGTAGAAGGCGCTGTCTATTAAAATGTTGTAATGTTCTGTTACGTCTGTGTCAGGTACATAAGCTAGTGCTATGAGTTTTTTTATTTGATATGCAAAAGATGAATTAGTTGCATATTCAATGCTTAGGGCTGATTTTTGCATGTGTCTCCATAGGCATTGATTAAAATGATAGTAACAGCCTTGTATGGAGGTATGGGGGTGTGTTTTTAATATAGAATTAATCATTGCATGTTCAAAATCTAGGATTATTTTTTGTGGGGAAAAGTCATTTGTTTTTTGTTTTATTATATTTAATAGTTCAGTGTATGTGGAGTTATGTTTGTTTGGTAATAATGTGTAAATTAATGGTATATTGCAATTGTGATATATGACATGTATTGTATATAGTTGGAAAAATGGTTTGGGACATATGGTAAAAGTCCCATCCATCATCCAGTTATGTGATTCTTGTAGTTTACAGAGATTATTAGTTGTTCCAAATATTATTATTCTTTTGTCATTGTTTTTATTATCAAAAATGACAAATGGTTCTTTGTTGAAAGTTATACTTTGTTCTGGACTTAGAATAACTTCACTGTATGTGTGAGGAATTGGGGTTGAAGTAGTAGTGGTTTTTTTAGTACGTGCAATAGTTCTTTTGAGTGAAGTTACAGATGGCATTTGTGTAGTAGCAGTTTTAGGAATTTTGGGAAGCTGCTCTTTTAAAATTACACTGGTAGGTTTTTGAGAACTTGTGCTAGCTTCCTTTATAGTTTCTAAAGCAGATCTGACTTCGATTTCAGTAATGTTTGGTGGGTGGTTATGTTCTCTAGTGTATAGTACTGTTGTTTGTCGTGTTGTAGCACGCCCATAGCACTTATTAGAGTAGTATTTAGTGCATTTCCAGTTAACTTTTAAACCATACACTTTTTCCTGTGTGTAAGTGTACCCCATATAGCATAGTAACATTTTTCCCTTCTGGCTTGTTATGAATTCAGCTCCTTCAGTCATTTTGATGTAGCTTTATCTATGAAAAATATATATTATAGTTATTATATATGATGTTATATTAATTTTCAGTAGAAAAAAACAAGATTTAGTTACTATATACTTACAAAGTTGGTTTTGATGTGTTTGAGTAGAATGCTCCTGATTCTTTATTTGTGGGATTTTCCTCTAGTATTTTCTTTGTCTGGAAAAGAAAAGGAAATGTGTTGTAATAATTGTTTCTATATTTTTATAGGGAATGGTTAGGGGATTTGCAATTGGGATTTAATTAGGGTGGTATTTTAATCTATTAGTTGATTTTTGGTTGTGAAATACTTACTTTTTAGTTGTATCTTTTTTGGTGCTGTTCTGTATTTTCTTAGTTTCTTTTGGAGTTTCCTGTAGTGAAAACATGAAATAGAAAGAAGACATTAATTTATTTATAGTGTATGTATATTGTAATTACAATTTATTCTATTTGAGTCTTCATGAGAATAATATAGTTAACTTACTTTTGATAGTTTTAAACATTTCCTGTATGTTGATTTTCTTATATCTGTAGTTGCAATCCAGTCGATTTTCCTCTTCATTCAATTTCGTTTTTTTGGTTTTGGACTGTGAATGAAGTTGAACTTCTTTTTATAGTGCTTTGGATGTTGTAATATGTGTTTTATTGGTCAGTTTGAATTCGGAGTGTTTTTATTGGTTAGTTCGAATTTTTTTTTTTTTTTTCTGGTAGTTAGTTTCCTAATAAGGAAAACGCTAATTAGTGGTTTTGTGGTGTATTATTCTATATGTATTTTTCTAAACATTATATTATGTATTGGATGCATGAATTGATAAAGTATAATTTAATAATATAGTTGTTTAATGTAGGAATGTTGTTAATAATGTTTTAGTAAAGAGTTAATTATTTAAATCCATTTTTAAATGTAGTAAATATATAATTGTTTAATAATAATTTTGTGTAGAGATAAAAGACATTATTTGGTGTTTATGTAGTTTGATTTTAGGTTTTCATTAAATGTTATATAGTCGATATTAGTAAAATGGAGATATTTTAGTGGTCGATATTTTAGTTTACGATATTTTGTTATGAAGTATATGTATATTATTGAGCATCGATATTTTAGGATTTCGATATTTGTGTTGCCGATATTTTGTGTACCTATATTTATGTAGTTCGAAATTGTGTGTTCGATATTTTTGTAATGTTTTAAATAAGTATATGATGTCGATAATAATGTGATCGATTATTTTGTATCGATATATTTGTAGGTCGATTTTTTGTCTTTCGATATTGTGTCAGTGATTCCCAGGAGACATGGGTGGTTGACAACAGTTTCTTTCAAATGCCTGGGTACAAATGTTTTTTTGTCCAAGCCCAAAAATCAAGATCAGGCAGAGCTAGGGGTGGCCTGTCCATATATGTGGACTTAAACCTACAGGGATCATGGACAGACACGAACTGGTCCTCGCAGAACCTTCAGGCCGTATGGTTCAAGGGTAAAGGGTTAAAGCTGATCCTGTTTAATGTCTATAACAACGGGTCCCCAGGGGATAAAAATCCACTTCCCCTGGAATTAGATTACAGGTTGAACCAAGAGATGGAAGCGAGCAAGGGGGCACTAGCCCCTACTATTTTAGTTATGGGCGACTTTAACTGCCATCTTTGCCCAGCTTTACTTCCCACTGATGCCGAATGGTCCCATTGTCCAGTTATAAATGGACCCCATTTTGACCATACACAGGAAGGCATGGCTTTCACCAAATTCGTAGATACTCACGATTTGGTGCATACCATGAACATGATGGCGTTGGACAATGACGGGATGCTCCCCCCCACCTTTAAGGGTCGAGGCTGTTCGTCATTCATTGATTATATTGTTGTATCTAGCTCCCTTAAATATAGGATCACAGCCGTAGGGATTGAATGGAGTCCTTTTAGTGACCACAACCCTGTGGTATTGGAGCTCTTTTACCAGTCACAGTCTAGCAGGGAACAGTCGGGCGGTATCCATCAGAGAGCATCAGACCAGGGGAGGCGCCTTAGGTGGTCAAAAATAGATGGGGAACACTTTTATAAATCCCTTATTGACAGAGGGAAAACCTTAATTGATGACTGCCTTGATCCCACAGTGGAGGGGTCACCGTTAATTGAAGCATTTGGGCAGTTAACTAACCTGGTGGATGGGCTCTTAAAATCAAGTGCCCCAATAAGGAGAACTGATTGCCCGAGATGGTTCGATGGGGACTGTTCTCGTGCTTTAAGGGATCTTAAAGGTAGTCTTAAGGAAAGGCCAAGGGATAAACAAAAAGTAGCCCAGTGTAGACTGAAGTATAAGAAAGAGACCAAGAGAAGGAAAGCAACCCTACAGGGCGAAGCATGGGCTGATTTAAGAGAGGCCGCAGAAAGGAGAGATATCACTGAGTTCTGGAGAATAATTAATACACCCGGCTTCCAGGACAAGAATGCCC
Source organism: Triturus cristatus (assembly GCF_964204655.1). Taxonomy (NCBI): domain Eukaryota; kingdom Metazoa; phylum Chordata; class Amphibia; order Caudata; family Salamandridae; genus Triturus; species Triturus cristatus. The sequence goes on from NC_140591.1 coordinate 1,265,557,423, forward strand.
CAGTGATTGGGACAAATATTCTCCCGGACCAGTGGCTTACACATTTTAAGGGACTGTATAATTATAGTACAGTACCCAATTCAGAGGAGGGGGGGACTATCAAGCAGGGGCAGGACGTACATTTCACTCTAAAAGAAATCACTGTGGGAATCGAGGGTCTGACAAAAAACAAGGCCCCTGGTCCCGATGGGACAACACCAGATTTGTTTCTGAGCAATATTGAGCTATGGGCCCCAATACTCACGAGAGTGATAAATACCGCTATTAGGCTGGGCCTCCCCCGAACCTGGTCAACGGCCATAATTGTCCCGATTTTTAAAAAGGGGAACAAGGACAGCCCACAATGCTACCGTCCAATCTCACTGATTGACGTGTCAGCCAAAATATTGGGCCGGGTAATTTTGAACCGCCTGACTGAGTGGACCGAGGAGAATAATATTATCTCGGACACTCAGTACGGCTTTAGAACAGGGAGATCCACAAGCGATCAATGTTTGAATCTGTATATGCTGGTAGCAAAATATACCAAAGCCAGCAATGAAGCCATTTACCTGGGGTTCATGGACCTGGCAGCTGCCTTTGACCATGTAAATCGGGACAAACTGTGGGCCATGATGACACATTTGGGGATAGACCTAGGACTGATTAACATCTTGAGGGAACTACATAGAGACACTTCTGCAAGAGTACGCTATAACATGGAGGGAGGGTTGACTGAATCTTTCCCATGTACTAGCGGGGTGAGGCAAGGTGGCCCCCTTTTTATTCTCACACTACATTAATAACTTAGAGAAGTTTCTGACCAATTTAAAAACTGATTGCCCATGCGTAGGATCGCGTCCTATCCCGGTTCTCCTTTACGCTGATGAAGCGGTCCTGCTTGCACGTACCCCTAAGAGCTTACAGCTGCTAATAGATGGTTTTGTAAAGTTTATGGCAAACCTAGACCTATCGGTGAACCGGGGCAAGTCATATGTGATGCTGTCTGGCAACAAACCCTGTAATAATGTTTCTTACAAAATAGGTAGCCACACACTAGAAAAGGTTCAGGACTTTTCGTATTTGGGCCTATTGTTCGATGGCTCCTTGCACTTTAAACCCCTGGTGGAGGAACGTTGTTGCAAGCTGATATCCTCTAATGGTGTCATCGCAGGCTATGGGCGTAGAGTGGGTCGATGGTCTCCCGAGCAAACAATGAATCTTTATGGAGCTATTTGCTGTTCCAAGGCCATTTATGGTGCAGAAGTGTGGGGATTTGTAAATACTCAGCAGTTACAGTGGGAGGAAAACAACATTTTATGCTCAATTCTGAAGATACCACAGAGCACCCCTGCTGTAATAGCCCATAGAGAATTAGGGACACCATATCTAGAAGATCTGGTCAAGCTCAGACCCATTTTGGCTTGAATGAGATCTTGGCTAAACCCGGAGGCGACCCTAAGTAGACAAATTATAAGTGACTGCATGGGAAGGGACAGAAGCTTGAGTATATCATGGCTGAAATATGTATTGACCAGTCTGGAAAACCTTGGCCGCCAGGATCTTTTCTTAAACCCATCGAGAATTGTGTCACCGGACAAGTTGGTTATAAAGAGATTATTCCTGGCCCAGAGAACTAAAAGCAGAGCAGAGGCTGAAGGGATTAAAAGTACCGTGAACGCCCATAGCCTGGTAAAAAATAGGGAGGGGATGGAGCCGTATCTGTACCTTATGCATAATGCCCAGGATAGGTTTTTAATGGCGCGTTTTAGGCTCAATCTTTTACCTTACTTACTGGCTGATCCACCAGGTTTTATATCATCGATTGAGCAGAAGGGTGCCTGCGGCTGCGACAATAGGTCTCCGCAGGACACCCTTCATTTTGTACTTTTGTGTCCTTTTTATTCAATGCCTAGGCGCAGATTCCTAGTAGGAATTTTAAAGCAAGCTAAAGTAGCATACGCTAAAGATGCACTAATTTTTCTGCAAAAAGCGACCGACCCCCTGACACTTTGTAGTATTATGAATTGTATTAGAGTTGCGGTACGATTAAGGGCAACTAGAGAACCAACCTGATTGTCCTTTTAAATGAAATGTGTGGTTTAGTTTCTTTTTTACTTATGTGTAGTAGCAGTCAGGATTCTGGATAATGATTTAATAGTTTTTTTAACTGTCTGTATATGTGTGCTTTTATGATGTTTTTTAATCATCGAATAAAGAAATACTGACTGACTGACTGACTGACTAACTGACTGAATACATCAAGATGTCATCAGGCGTTCCACACTTTTGAAATAAATATAGAATGTTAGCAATCTAGTGGTTCATTGGGATACTGTTGAGAGGCAGAGGCCAGGGGCACGGACTCTGAAAATTGAAGGCAGAAGGCAGATGCAGCAATTTGACCACACTGGGCAGGCAGGAAGGGCAGTGGCAGCACAACAGACTATGGAGGGCAGTGGAAAGGGGGGCAGGGGCGACAAACCAACAACAGAGGACTGGCAAGAGAGGCTGTGGCAATATAATAGACCATTGTGGGCAGAAGGAAGAGGCAGTGGTAGTACAACCATACATGCCAACAGACCTGTTTCAGCCAGGAAACGTCCAATGTTTTTAAGCTCAAATGGGCTTTATTTGATCTGTCTCCTGTCTACAATCTCCTCTTTTTCAATGTAACTCAAAGGGGAAAATCAATACCCCAGTTTTTTTTTTAAATCTCCCTCTTACCAAGTTCAAAATGTTCGCACGTATGGTACATTGGATCATGGTAGGCAGGAGGAATTGGGGTAGGGACATGGACTTGGATAACAGAGGACAGGAGGGACATGGAGAGGTGCACCAAACTGACCCTACAAGGCAGGCATCAGGGTTTGCAGCAGCACAATACACCACACAGCGCATGCGGGACGGGAGTGCAGCACAACAATCCATAGAAAGCAATAGGGAGGGGACAGGACCATGCACATGGACAACAGAGAACAGAGGGGAAAGAGGCAATGGTAGCTAGCTGACCATAATGGACAGACAGGAGAGAAAGCTGCAGCATAACAGACCATAAAGGGCGCGAAGGACGGATCAGGGGCATTACAATGGAACAGACAAGCCAGGAGAGAGGGAATAGGGGTCTGCACATGGAAACAGAGGGCTGGGGGCAAGGGGACAGGGCAGGAGCAGCAAGATGACCATGGAGGTCAGGCAGGTTGGGCACTAGAAAAAAGACACACCATGTAGAGCAACAATGAGACTATGATGGCATACACACAGACCATGGAGGGAAGGTGGGAGGGGGTCAGGGGCAGCTAGCTGACCACACAGGGAAGGTGGGAAGGGTCATGGCAGCACAGAAGACCATGCATGGCATGCAGGAGGGTTAGTGGCAGCACAATGGCTATGATGGGGAAGAAGGAAGGTGCAGGGGCATGCACAAAGGACCATGGAGGATAGAAGGGAGGGTCAGGACCTGGGCACAGACAAGAGAGTTCAGGGGAAGGGGCCTCACAACAGACCACACAGGGCAGGCAGGAGTAGCAGTTGCAGCACAACAGACCAGGGAGGGCAGAAGGGTGTGGCAGTAAAATGGACCATGGAGGACAGGAGGAAGGGGATAGGGGCATGGCATGTGGACAGGCAGGGTGGAGGTGGCAGGGACAGGTTACAGTCATCTGACAATGCTAGGCAGGTGGGAGGGGAGTGGCAGCTCAACAGAACACTCAGAGTAGATAGGATTGGCAGGTCCATGGAACATGGTGGGCAAAAAGGATGGAGCAGGGGCATGCACAAAGACATCGGAGGGCAGGGGGAAGGAGAATAGGGGCAGCAAGCTAAGCACAGAGGCTAAGCAGGAGGTCAATGATGGGCCATATAATTGGGCAATGGAGGGCAAGAGGAGTGGACTGGTACATCATGCTAAATGGAGGGCAGTGGCAGCACATCAGACCATGCATGGCAGGAGGGAGGAGGCTAGTCCATGGATTCAGACAACAGAGGATAGGGAGGAGGTGGATGGGGCAGCAAGCTAACTGTTCAGAGAAGGTGGGTATTAGGAACTTTATTGTTTTTAAAATGTGTGTCTGTGCGAATCACTTACAATATGAACAAGTATGCAGCATAATCTCACTTTTATTCAGGAAGAAGAGGATGTTTGTGACTGTGACTCCGGGCTCACTTGGCAGAAACACCCCCTGACCCTCCACCCCCATCGCAAAATGTAATATCCGTGAAAATGGTAGGTGGACGCAGTGTTATATAGAACATAGTCCTGAGAGCACGATTGAAAATGAAAACTAGATATAGTATATGGTATAAACTATGCACCAAAAAGTGTGATATAAGATGAACTGGGGCGTGAAATATAATATGCAATACATTGTGCGCAATGACAGATTCATTGGAGAGCGCAAGATAGCACAGGCACTAGCGCGTGCTTTGCGATATGCGCCTTGGAGTGTAATATGCACAGGGCAGTGTTGTGTAACCTAATTAGTCTCTAAAGTTGTAATATAAAATATGTGCTGGGGAGTGTAACGTTGCATATGCACTGTGACAAAGATATGGATCCCTGATTGTATTATGTATGGCATAGCGC